>NC_057388.1:107280295-107880295 GCF_019320065.1 Cervus canadensis
AACATTTCACGAGGCCATGAGGAGCGGGCACTTATATCAGGTGCAGAAAGCAGCATCAGGAAATGCCAGGCCATGCCTGGGCTCAGCCTTCCTGTCCCTCAATCCCCACCCTCCACAGGGACCATTGGTTATGGACACAAGAGTCATGTTTGGGGCAAGGAGTCCAGTGTCTGGAAAGTCACTGGATTTTGGCTTTGATGTACCAAGACAGGAGAGTGGGTTCAAACTCTGTAGGCGAAAATCTTCAAAGACTGAACCAACCAAGATGCTCACTTGACCACACAGTCCACCTACTCAAGCCCCCAATTTTACATATTGCCAACGCCTCTGGCTCTAAACAATAGGACCATAACATCTCATATAAACGGTTGCTGCTAACTGGATATTATCATGTCACACAGGAGCATGCAGGAAAGGAAAAAAATGGCATTTTATGCTGACATAATTATTGTGGTTTATTTTCAGAGACATAATTTGTAACGATTCAGCTGCCTAAATTTAACCCAACTTAAAATTACATGGAGTCACTCTAGATAGTAGCATAAGCAAGAATTGTCAGAGAAAAAGCAACTCTTTCGCTCTTTCAAACTTTTTCAAAAAAATTTTTAAGCCTAGGAGCAGTGTTCAAATTAAATTTTATGTGGAACATAAGTAAGAGCTGTTTTACTGTGTGCTGCTGAAAGCCCCTGCTGTCTATGGCCATGACCCCATTGCTGTTTCGCTGTACTGTCTGGGGGTCTGGGGCCACTCACCGCCAAAGGATGATGGAGTCCACTGGTCTGGCTCTGGGAGGGGGCAGAACACCTCTGCTCTGAGGTTGCCAGAGTTCACACCAGCTCTACCACGTCCCTGTGGGGCCTTGGTCAAGTTACTTCCCCTCCCTCTGCCCTCTATTATTGCTGCTGTTCAGTCACCTGGTTGTGTCCAACTCTTTGCAACCCCATGGATTACAGCACGCTAGGCTTCCCTGCCTTCACTATCTCCCAGAGTTTGCTCAAACTCACGTCCATTGAGTTGATGATGCCATCCAACCATCACACCCTGTTGCCCCCTTTTCCTCCTGCCCTCAATCTTTTCTAGCACCTGGGTCTTTTCCAAAGAGTCAGCTCTTCACATCATGCCCCCTATAGAAAATGAAATTAACTCACAGGGCTGTGTGGGACAGTTATGTAAAGGGTTAGGGTGATCTCTAACACATGGTGGTACTCAACCCATTCAGTTATCACTGAAAGGAGGTAAGAGTGTTCAACCTTCCAATGATACAAAAGTTCTTTGTTGCAGAGAAAGTTTTTGTTTTGGGTTACTAGGTCAGAACTATGTGTGAGAGGTGGTAAAAACATAAAAATAAACTCAAAATAGATGACAGACCTAACTGTAAGACCCAATACTATGAAATTCCTGAGGAAAATTTATGCAGAACACTCTTTGACATAAATCATAGCAATATTTTTTGTATCCATTTCCTAAAGAAAATAAAAGCAAAAACAAATGGATAGGACCTGATTAAACTTCTAAGCTCTTGCACAGCAAAGGAAACCACTGACAAAATGAAAAGACAACCTACTAGATGGGGGAAATATTTACAAATGATGTGACCTCTAAGAAGCTAATATCCAGCACATATAAACATCTCATACAACTCAATATAAAAAAAAACTAAAAAATCCAATTAAGAAATGAGCAGAAGAACTGAATAGACATTTCAACAAAGAGGACATGCAATGGCCAACAGGCACATGAAAAAGATGTTCAGCATCCTCACCCTCAGGAAAATGCAAATCAAAACGAAGATTATCACCTCAGACCTGTCAGAATGGCCATCATCAAAAAGAACATAACTGATCAATGCTGGAGAAGGTGTAGAGAAAAGGGAAACCTACTGCTCTGTTGGTGGGAATGTACATTGGTGTAGCTACTATGGAGAACAATATGAAAGTTCCTCAAAAAACTGAAAAGAGAACTATCATAGGACCCAGCAATCCCACTTCTGGGTGTATAATAAAAAAAATAAAAAACACTAATTCACAAAGATGCATTCACCCCAATGTTCATAGCAGTATTATTTATAACTGCCATGATATGGAAGGAAGCAACCTAACAGTCCATCAACAGATGAATGAATAAAGAAGATGTGGTATATACACATATACGATGGAATACTTCTTAGCCATAAAAAGAGTGAAACTTTGCCATTTGCAGCAATACGGATAGGCTTGGAGGGCATTATGCGCTCCCAGGTGGTGCTAGCGGTAAATAAGCCATCTGCCAATGCAGGAAACGTGAGACACAGGTTCGATCCCTGGGTTGCGAAGATCCCCTGGAGGCAAGCAGGGCAACCCACTCCAGTATTCTTGCCTGGAGAATCCCATGGACAGAGGAGCCTGGAGGGCTATGGTCCATAGGGTTAAAAAGAACTGGACATGACTGAAGTGACTTACCACGCACACCCACATGGAGGGCATTATGGGCTTCTCTGGTGGCTCGGATGGAAAAGATCTTCCTGCCAATGCAGCAGACCGTTGTTCGATCCCTGGGATGAGAAGATTCCCCTCAAGAAAGGAATGGCTACCCACTCCAGTATTCTTGCCTGGAGAGTTTCATGAACAGAGGAAAGACAACTACTGTATAATATCACTTATATGTGGAACCTAAAATATACAACAAACTGGTGAAAATTACAAAGAAGCAGTAGACTCACAGGTACAGAGAACAAACTAGTGATTACCGCGGGGAGGGGAAAAGGAGAGAGGCAATATAGGGGCGGGGAGTGGGAGGCACAAACTAAGTTAAGATGTGAAGATGTACGATACAGGATATATTGTACAACATGGGGAACAGAGCCGATGCTGTGTAATAACTGTAAATGGAGAGTAACGTTTAATACTATATAAAGTGTTTTAAATTGAAAATATAAACAATTTAAAAATATAATTTGATAGAGAGTTAGTGCTCTCTTTAAATGTCTATAGGTTTGACATTATTTAAAAATGAGACGTTATTGCACGTTAGAAATATGCTACCTTTAATGAATATTTTTAAAAATTTCACATGTACATTTTAAGATGACAAATAGATTTAAGTGGAAATATTTTCACTTGTTCTCACAAGGTCTGTGAGCTAAGAGAAATAAACATGTTGAAATAAGACACAATTGAGATGACAACTTGGAAGCTTATTTAAAGGAGCCCTTCTGAACTAGCGGTTTCTGTTTTAGGAGCAATTAGCAAACCGAACCATCAGTCTTTCTCCGAGTTTGTTTTTCCTTCGTTGTTTTTTGGGGAGATTATAATCTAGGAGTCATCGACTCAGCCGGCAAAACCTCAGAGCCGCCCACTGACCTTCCCAAATGTTAATAAAAAACAACTGACACCAAGCTCGAGATGCCAGCGTTCTTTCCATTTCTTTCCGCTGTATTTCTGTCCCACACAAAAACGGAAACATGATGTTGTGTAATGATGCGATGCTGTCATTAATGTTCACGGTTGTAAGGAGTTCTGGGACCCCTCCAGTTCCCTCCAGGGGTCCAGAGGAACCCCTCCCTCTTTCATCAGGAACCATCTTTGAGAACTTGGATGCTTAGTTGACAGTTTGACCCAAGGTCCGTGGTTGTCAGTGGAAGCCCATCCCTCTGGGGAAATTTTCCCCATGACCTGTAGGTTTGGTTTTTCTTCCCAAAGCAGATGTGGGAAAGTGAGCCACCTAGTAAAATTTCCAGTTCAGAGAGACAGACAGGCTTATGTCTCAGTCTTGGGATGGGCTTTACCAGTAAGTCTTGGAGAATCAGGGGTCCCCTCCCCGCAGCACATTCCTACCATTCCCTATAACACTTTTCAGCTCATTTTTCTTACTAGCGACATCACTATCTGATATTATAACTGTTTGTTCACATTTTTGCTTTTTTCTCAAGTAGAACATAAACTCCAGGAAGCTAGGGATTTTTGTTGTGTTTGCTAATGCAGAGACGGTCTGGGCAGTAACACACAATGAGTTCTCAGGTGTTCCCTCCTCTCATTCAAAGCTGGCTGTGAACCATTCACCTAGGGAGCAAAGAGGCCTCCTCTTCGTTTGTGTTTCGGTTTTTGCTGTAATCAGTGCAAGTGGCCTGGGACAAGCAAAGAGGACAGCCTGGGGGCTTGGGGGTGTGAAATAAGAGAAGAAAAGTGGTTATTTCCTCCCGCTCAGGTTTTCCTTTCCGGAGATGAGTTTTTTATTCCCGAGGCAGTGTGGACAGGAAGCAGGAAGCCTTTCTCTGCTCCGGTGGCCTGGTGGCTGGGGGCAGCTGGGGTCAGAGCAGAGAGCGAAGCCTGGGCCGAACACTTGCAAAACAAGAATTACTTTTTGAATTCTCTGGACCTTTTTTCCTTTGTGAGAACGACAGCTGCAACACATTTTAATTTGCATCTGAATGTACTGCTTTTTAAAAAAATCCATTATAAAATCAATCATCCTTTTTTCTAGTGCGTATGAAAATCACCATTTATCAAAACTACCATTAAAGAGAATGGAATTCAAAATGAAAAAAAACACAACAACAATAACAACACTGAATTCTAAATTGGCTGTCTAAATGGGTAAATATACCACCATGGTCAAATGCTGAGTTTGTTTACTGCCAATATGAAAAAGTGTAGCATTTTCTTTTTTTAAATAATGCTGTTTATTTATCTTGGCTGTGCTGGGACTTCTTCATGCTGTGCAGGCCATTCTCCAGTTGTGGCGAGTGGGAGCTGCTCTGTGGTTGCGGTGTGCAGACTTCTCACTGCGGTGGCTTCTCTTGTTGGGTAGCACAGGCTCTAGAGTGTTCCAGGGTCAGTCGTTGCAGCTCCCAGCACAGGCTCAATAGTTGTAGCCCCCAGACTTAGCTGCATGGGCATGTGGGATCTTCCCAGATCAGGGATCGAACCCGTGTCTCCTTGGTAGGCAGGATTTTTTACCACTGAGCCACCAGGGAAGCCCAAAGTGTGGTATTGTTGTAGCCATGCGTTCTGGGAAACAAACTCACTCAGAAGGACAATGCAGATAGTGGAGTGCAGTTTATTACACCGGCGGGCCCAAGGCAGAGTCCTCGTAGCCAAGGACCCCGACCAGTTTTTGTGAAGACATTATATACCCTAAGTGTACAGTGCCCAAACCCACCTCCCCAAATTCCCTGAAACTAGTCTGAACAAAGGAAAAAGAAAGATACAATCAAAGTTAACCCGTGATTCATATGCCTGAAGCCTAGGTAGTTAACAGTGGACAATTATCAATAGGCCTGTGGTCATACACCAATAAACATAATATTGATGATTCTATTTGGTCACACAGATAGTTAGGGTATTCTTTTAGGTGATGGAGAACCCTGGGGCTCTTCCTTCCGGGGGCCTGGTTTTCCAGCTGGTGTGTCGTTTCCATAGATACTGAGCACAGAGCTCAAAGTCCACAGTCCCGCCCAAGATGGAGCCCTGCTTTCGAGATAGAGCCTGTTCTGTTGCCTCCTTCACCTGTATGGAACTCTGTTTTCAGAACGTTTCTGTCAATCCTGTGTGGTGCTTCCTGCCTTGAGGGAAGGAATTCTTTCTCTCAAAGAACAAGTGTCACTCATCACTGTGTGCTGGTCAACAGTCTCTCCCCTCTGATACAGCGCGGGCCATTCATGACCAAAGGGCAGGCAGCGAGACCGTGCTAAAGACTGTGCTTAGTCGTGCAGTCGTGTCCGACTCTTTGGGACCCCATGGACTGCAGCCCGCCAGGCTCCTCTGTCCATGGGATTCTCCAGGCAAGAATACTGGAATGCGTTGCCATGCCCTCCCCAAGGGGATCTTCCCAACATAGGGATCAAACCCAGGTCTCCCGCATTGCAGGCAGATTCTTTACCAACTGAGCCACCAGGGAAGCCCCTACAAATGCAGGAGACACAAGAGACGTAGGTTCGATCCCTGGGTCAGGAAGATCCCCTGGAGGAGGGCGTGGCAACCCATTAAGTTGTTTGATACCGCATTCTATAAGCTGTTTGCAAATTGTGAAAATTAACGCCTGTCAGTTATGCAAACATTATCTCCCATTCCATAGGTTGTCTTTTCATTTCGTTGATGATGTCCTTCGCTGTGCAAATGCTTTTTAAGTGTTACTAAATCCCATTTGTTTATCTATTTTTCTTTTATTTCTTTTGCCTTGAGAGGCTGGCCTAAGAAAATATTGCTGTGATTTATGTCAGAGCATGTTTTACCTTCATGCTCTTCTAAAAGTTTTATGGTGTCCTGTCTTATATTTGGGCTTCCCTGGTGGCTCAGACGGTAAAGGATCTGCCTGCAATGCAGGTGACCTGGGTTTGATCCTTTAAACCATTTTGAGTTTATGTGCAGAAAGTTATGATGTATAGGTCCAAACCTAGGCCTCAGGAGAACGTGTGTGTTTTTGCTTTTTCTCTTGGAAATATCTCCAACATTCATACAGACCAGCCCACTGGAGAGTGAGACATAGCCAAAACATTCCAGCCAAGGCCACTCTAAGGCAATCAGCAGATCCATTCAACTCAGCAGCTGACCGCAGATGCACAAGAAAGCCTGGCCAGGTCATCACCTTCAGGTGGCCCACAGACTCTTAAGAAATAACACAAAATGTACCTTAGAGTTGATTGGGCAACAATACCCAAGTGACACAGATGATGATTGCTTCTGAGGCTCCTTGTATGCATTTTGGATACATTTTGGTTTCAAAGAGGGATTCCTCTAACATTCTATCAACTGTACCTAATCGTTCCCAGATTTGGTACATGTGTCAGCTCTATTTGTCAAAAAAAAATCTAGATATATTTTTATTCTTCTAATAAACTACTAGGCCGTTCCAAACTTTCATTTAAGAAACTGGGATAATGGATATTTAACTTGTAAGTCCCTTTTCTAGACTCTTAGCCCAGCCACTTGTCCAAACATCCCTGAAAGTTTCTAGGCATGTAGAACAATTTTTGGAGAATTGCTTGCAATGCTGCCTATTATTATAAATACCAGGTGTTTTTCTTCTGTTCTGAATGAATTTAGGTGAATTGACTTATTGGACAGGAACTGAGGACAGATTCACTTACCCAGGGTGACATCAAAGGTACAAGTGCCAACATTATTATCTGAATGGTGAGTTTATTACATTTATAAAAATGATACATGCTCACTATAAAACATTCAAGCAATTCCGATAAGTATAAAGAAAGTAATAAATCATCTTGAATCCTCCAAAACACTAGTCATTTTGCGACTATAATTTCAGATATTTCTCTACTCAGATATAGAACTAGAAGGATGAGGAGGATGATGGATTTTTAAGTATAGTTTCAGACCATACATCTTATTTTTAACTTTAGAAGGATCACACTTAATAATCCTTGATTTTATCTAGAGAAAAAAGAGTTAAGGAAGAGTTCAAATTCAGATGAATATTAATCTGTTCCTTAGGAACTGTGTCTCAAAGTTTATTCAAGAGCTAAAAAAGATTAGAGAATCAAATGTCTCAGACCTTTCTGACCTCACCTCTCCCGTGCTGCAAATTTGCATGGTTAGGACCAATTTTATAAAGATATAATATGACAGGGTGTCACTGTTTGCCATGATGTGCATTTTCAACTCCTAGGGGCTTCCCTGTGAATGTCACCCCAGGAATTTACTCAGCACCTAAGTGACTGCAAAGGGCAGAGGAGTGGACACCCAAGGGAAGACTGTTTTGGAAGAATGGAAAATGAGAGGCAATGTTAAATTGTTACCCCTTTCTCCATGGTCCCTAGACAGGACTCTAGAGGTGCAGTTTATATGCTTCTCAGGGCCATATTCCTATGAACCAAGCAATCATTCACACTTAGCAACAGCCCACTTGATATCACATCTTTAAACTGTCTTCTCCCATCTCTCCTACCTCACTCATCTTATTCCTTAGTCTAATTCTCTCGAATTATACTTCTTCAAATAATAATAACAAACAGGGCTTTTTTGGTGTTAAATTCAGTCTAAGATATTGGTTCTAGTCATTAACAAAGCATATCTTCAAGGTAGTTCAGTTCAGTCACTCAGTCGTGTCCAACTCTTTGCAACCCCATGAACTGCAGCATGCCAGGCCTCCCTGTCCATCACCAACTCCCGGAGTCTACCCAAACTCATGCCCATTGAGTCGGTGATGCCATCCAACCATCTCATCCTCTGTCGTCCCCTTCTCCTCCCGCCTTTAGTCTTTCCCAGCATCAGGGTCTTTTCCAATGAGTCAGCTCTTTGCATCAGGTGGCCAAAGTATTGGAGTTTCAGCTTCAGCATCAGTCCTTCCAATGAACACCCAGGACTGATCTCCTTTAGGATGGACTGGTTGGATCTCCTTGCAGTCCAAGGGACTCTCAAGAGTCTTCTCCAACACCACAGTTCAAAAGCATCAGTTCTTCGGTGCTCAGCTTTCTTCACAGTCCAACTCTCACATCCATACATGACCACTGGAAAAACCATAGCCTTGACTAGACGGACCTTGTTGACAAAGTAATGTCTCTGCTTTTTATTATGCTATCTAGGTTGGTCATAACTTTCCTTTCAAGGAATAAGTGTCTTTTAATTTCATGGATGCAATCACCATCTGCAGTGATTTTGGAGCCCAGAAAAATAAAGTCAGCCACTGTTTCTACTGTTTCCCCATCTATTTGCCATGAAGTGATGGGACTGGCTGGATGCCATGATCCTCGTTTTCTGAATGTTGATTCTAGTCATTAACATAGCATATCTTCAAGGTACTATATTGGTATATTTTTAGTTTATAGATAGTATTAAGGATTCCCACGCTGGTGGTAAGTGAAGTGGGTGGTATTCATATCCTCAGGCATGTGGCGGCATCACCTGCAGTTAAGTGGGACAAGGTATAGGTGGAAGATGAGGCATTGGGTTATGTGGGATCGTAACTCATAGTACTAGGGAAATAATATTTATAAGGATTGTGAAGTGGTTCAGCTTCATTAATGACACTGGAAGTATTATAAAAAGCAAATAAGATAGCCTCGGGGCATCAAAATGCTAACTTAAGACACTCTCTGAAAGCCAAAGAAGCTCTTTAGCATTAAGCTAGAGCTTCCCTGGTGACTCAGATGGTAAAAAATCTATCTGCAATGCAAGAGACCCAGGTTTGATCCCTGGGTCAGGAAGATCCCCTGGAGAAGGAAAGATGCCCTATAGTATTCTTACCTGGAGAATCCCATGGACAGAGGAACTGGCAGGCTATAGTCCTTGGGGTCACAGAAAGTTGGACACCACTGAGCGACTAACAGGAAGCTATCACCTTCTGTAGTCTTATGAGAAGCTGTCTGAAAATGAAGTCCAGAATCTCACTGGAAAGTGGCAGGCTGCCAAACAGACCAAATGCATAGCTTTGATGTGTCCCTGATAGGAACAGAGTGGCAACCTGAGGCAAAGGATGGGGACATCTGGGTGGATGATCCTGAGGATCCCTAAATCCCAAATTCTACCTACATATTCCGGATGCAAAAGTAGAATCTTCCCTGCTGTCAGAAAAGGACAGGTTGAAGAATGAAGCATGACTTCGCCAGAAGCCAGGAGACACTTGTTTTTGTTACAATGTGCCATCACCATAGCAATGTTTATCCTTCCTGGCTAGGGTCATGGTGGCTCAGATGGTAAAGAATCTGCCTGCAATGCAGAGGACCCTGGTTCAATCCCTGGGTCGGGAAGATCTCCTGGAGAAGGGAATGGTACCCCACTCTAGTATTCTGGCCTGGAGAATTTCATGGACAGAGGAGCCTGGTGGGCTACAATCCATGGGGTTGCAAAGAGTCGGGCATGACTGACCCACTAACACTAAGGATCAAATGTAATTCTTGGCCTGGAGGTAAGTAGATAATATGCTAAAAGGGATTACAGGAGCTGGCTAGTTTTCCTAGTAGAAATTGAGAAATGGATCTTAAGGGTGTTGGACCCTGTTGGGGGATCAAAGCTGTCAAGGGAAGAAATGTTTACATGGGAACACTTGCAATATCCATGAGCCAGTACTCTGACAAGGACATCTGTGGGTCATCTTGCGTCTACTGGGATGGATCCTTGAACATGATAATATGTGTTAGTGTTCAGTTGTGTCCAACTCTTTTGTGGCCCCATGGACTGCAGGCCTCCAGACTTCTCTGTTCGTGGATTTTCCAGGCAAGAATACTGGAGTTGGTTGTCATTTTCTACTCCAGGGGATCTTCCTGACCCAAGGGATGGAACCCACGTCTCTTGCATCTCCTGCATTGGCAGGCAGATTCTTTACCACTGAGCCACCTGGGAAGCCCAAACATGAGAATATCCCACAGCAAATGAGAGGGAGATGTTAGATTTTCCTTGACTTGGTACTAAAGAAAGAGTTAGAATGTAAAAGAAAGTGGTGATAGTCGAACGGATTTATTATGTAAGATCTGAGAAACCATCACCAGAAACATTTCCCAAGAGGGCCCAAAGAACACCTCTGCACTAAGGTAATAAGGAATGCGTTTACAGGAGGGCACTGGGGCTCTTTCAGAAGTTCTTCCAGAGATGACGTCTTGACACTGGGTTGCATGGAATCAGCAAGGACGACTCCAGAGCTGCAGGGACTAAAGGAAGCACTTATTCTCAGAGGCCCTGGGTATGTAGTTATGATAATGGGTAAGAAGAGTGCCCTGACCTTCCAAGATCTGTTCTGACAGGTAATGGATCCCGATGTCAAGGCAGCACACAATATTGGACCTAAATTTTAGGTTTCAGACTCCCACAGGGGTCTAGATGGAACACAGCTAGAAATTCAGGAAAATTAAGTCTGGGGTACATGCCTGGACCTACGCAGAATGGACCCAGCAGGTGGGGATTCCTGGGTCTCACGTTAACACCCACCTGAGAGTCCCCAGGAAGAAGGTACTGAACAGCATGCTGGACAGGATGATCTGACCTATGGAAGTCAGCCGGCCTTCCTCTTTGGCTGCTCCAAAGCTCACAGTTGGCCATGAGTATATCGGCCATGGGGGCAGAGATGGGGGCTTTGAGCTCTGCATGAAAGGACAGCGTGGACACCATGTCACCAAGGCAGATGGAGCTATGGTCGCACCTGAAGGCTAAGAGGGTCAACAACTGATATGGTATCACTTCTCCATAAGCCAATGGTCATTTGGTGGCAGATAAACTGCACTGAACTTCCACTCTCGAGGTAGGCAGATATTAGTCCTTGTGCTCAGTTCAGATTTAGGTTTTCCCCTCCTTTCTCACCTCCAGCACCACCATTTGAGATTTTACAGATTGCCTGACCTTCCACACAATGTGACCTCAGTCCCAGGGAGCATGCTACAGCAAATGATGTGCAGAAACAAGCAAAAGACAATGGGATGTGCTGGTCTTACCATGTGCTTATCATCTAGAAAGATCCAACCTCACAGGACGATCAAGTGTTCATGATCCCGTCAACCAGCTGCACGCAGATCATTGCTTCCACATACCATCTTCCATTTAAACAATCCAAGGAACCTTGGAAAAATCACTTATTCCAGGTGTGGGACAGGTAAAGTAAAAGATGAGCCCGGAACAAACTTTTTGTTCCTTGAAGTAAGGAAGAGCTCATAGAGAATGGGACACATCGTGACAACACAGGGCTGGCTTGAAGGGCACTTGTGGCCAAACCTGGGAGCATTAATATTAGTGCTCAAAGACATAGAAAACAAATGTATGGTTAGCAAAGGGGAACAGAGGGGGAGTGGTAAATGAGAGTGTGAGGTTAACCGTTATACACCACTGTATATAAAACAGATAAACAACAAGGGCCTACTGTATAGCAACAGGGAACTCTGTTCTATATCTTGTAATAAACTATGATGGAAAAGAATCCGAAAAAGAATACATCTGTAGATAGCTGAATCACTTTGCTGTACTCAAAAATGAACAAAGCGTTGTGAATCAACTATACTTTAATAAAAGTTAATGCTTAATTATACGCTACTGAATTAAGTAAGAATACATGAGAATAAGAAGAAACAAAGGAGAGAAAGAGAGAAGGAAAAAAATAAGGGAGGGAAGGAGGGAGAGATGGGGGAAAGAAAGCTATTCATTGAATAAAATGTCAACTGGTGTACGTAGGAGTGAAGAGTTTAGGAGACAACCATTTTGTGAACATCACTCTATACTGATTTAGTGCAGAATCACTGTGGCCACTAATCATTGTGTGAGCATTTGATAAGACAGAGAATATCTATGGAGTGTCAAAGCATTTCTTCAAAGATCACTTACAAATAACAAAAGGAAAAACAAGTCACATTATATGGACAAAACCAGGCAGACACCACCCTCAACAAGCGTTCAAAGTGAACATAATAATGGGCCAAACCAAGAAAATATAGGATTGTGTTTCTTAATGTGATACAATGAGAAGAACACAATGTCATTTATATTGTAGCTTTTCCAAAAGTAGATAATTAGAATTGAATCATAAAGACATATCATCAAAACTCAAACTCAGGACATCCTAACTGTCATCTTCTCTTTAAAACCGATAATGTTAAGACAGACTAAGAAAGACTTGCCAATCTTTCAGATTAAAGGAGATTAAGGAGACGTGGAAATGAAATATAATGTATGATTCTGGTTTGGCCCATAGACTAGACAAATTTTTCTGAAAAGCACCCTATTGGGATGGTTGGGCAAATTTGAACAAGGTCTATAGATTACTTAGCATTTTGTCAATATTAAGTTCTTTGATTTCAATCACTGTAGTATGGTTATGCAAATGGACATCCCAGGTATTAGGAAATACATATATACTAAAGTATTTGGGAGTAAATAGGCATAATTTGCACAACTTACATGTAACTGAGAAAAAATAGCAAAGCAGCATAATAGAAGTATATCAAACACTGAATATGAATGGAGGATTGAGGACTTCTTTGTCTTATTCTCACAGATCTTCTGTAAATTGGAAATTATGTCAAAATGAAAACTGACAGGGAATATAGTTCATACCAACCTAGGAATGTCTGTTTGGGAAACTGGCTTTTAGAGTAAGTATACTGAACCACCTGGATGCGAGTGTCTTAGTTTTACTGGAAGAAGAATGTCTATTGGATTCTCTCTCTGGATGGTCCTAGAATTTCTATCTAAGTTCAGACTCATCTAATATTCTGGGATTGAAACCAAGTGCAGTGCTTGAACTCAGTTCCTATTTTTAGAGTTCTTTTATATTTTGATCTGAGCATTGTTTATGTCTTACCAGATAATCAATGGAGTTAGCTGTTGTTCAGTTGCTCAGTCATGTCTGACTTTTTGTGACCCCAGGGACTGCAGCCCGTCAGGCTTCCCTGTCCTTCATAATCTCCTGGAATTTGCTCAAACTCATGTCCATTGAATTGGTGATGCCAGCCACCCATCTCATCCTCTGTTGTCCCCTTCTCCTCCTGCCTTCGAGCTTTTCCAGCATCAGGGTCTTTTTCAGTGAGTCAGCTCTTTACATCAGGTGACCAAGGTATTGCAGCTTCAGCTTCAACATTAGTCCTTCCAATGAATATTCAGGATGTTTTTCCTTTAGGATTGACTGATTTGATTTAATTAAGACTCTGTATATTTCTCTGGGGCTTCCCCGGTGGCTCAGTTGTAAAGAAGCCACATGCAATGCTAGAGACGTGGGTTCAATCCCTGGGTCAGGAAGATCCCCTGGAGAAGGGAATGGCAACCCGTTCCAGTATTCTTGCCTGAAGAATCCCATGGACAGAGGAGCCTGTTTGGCTATAGTCCAAAGGGTTGCAAAGAGTCAGACACGACTGTATAATTGAGCAGGAGCCCGAGTTATTTACTAGGTACTTGTGGGAGGTATCACCAGCTGGATGGACATGAATTTGAGCAAGCTCTGGGAGTTGGTGATGAATAGGGAGGCCTGGCATGCTGCAGTCCATGGGGTTGCAAAGAGTCAGACAGGACTGAGCGACTGAACTGACTGATGGTGGGAGGGAAGTGATGTGGTCTGGCTTCATTCTGCCATCTTGACTATGTCTTGTGAGGATTCTTACATGCATATTACGATATTTATTGTCTCCAAGGGATTGGCTGCTGTGACATAGTTTCATGTTATAACTGACAGTGTATATGGATCATTTTCTCTGCTCTGTGAACTGGACGAACATTGGTCATATGAACAAGCAAGAGATGCCCCACCCACAATAATCTATCCTGAAGGTCACCCAAGGTCAGTGTGCTGGACACATTTGCCTAAAGTCAACCTTGGGGCAAAGTCTGGTAAAGGCAGGCGGGAGCAGAGAGGTGAGGATTCTGTTTGTTCTGATGCCAAGTTGCTGGACAGTAAGGCAACAGCTTGGGTTTCTAGAGGACTGGACATGTTTAATCTCATGTTGTTACCATGATTTATCTGCTAAGACTGATTGCAATGGACTTGGAGACAAACACGCAGAATAGGAGATCCTGTGTAGTAGAGCCTGTAAACCTTCCTCCGTGGTTTAAAGTAGTTCTTTGTAAAAACAGATAATAATTCCTCTTACAATCTTAGCAACAATGAGTTGAAAGAGTGATGATACCTTGCAATGTTAGGACAGGGGTAAGGGATACTATGTTTATGTTGCTGGTGGGGGTATAAATTGTTTTGAAGGCTTTGGAAAATAACTTGGCAGAACCTATTAAAGTAAAAATACACTTGCATTTTGACAGAGAAAAGCACCTTTTGGGAATTTATCTTACTGAAATAATACCATCAGTTTATGAGAATACGGGAATAATGATGTTTACTAAGGCATTATTTATAGTGGTGGCAAGTAGGGAAGCTGAAATTGCAATTGTCAATGCATAAAAATTAATCAATCTTGGTGTATTTGTCTATAGAATATTATGTCTCTATTAAGGAATCTATATGATATATGTTTTTTGAAAAAACTCAATTGGTGGAGAAATATACATGAACTGAAAAGAAGTCTATGCTTTGAGTGAGGGTGTGTATGTACATATGTATGTATGTGTGTGTTCTCTGTGACTCTGTGAGGCTGTGTGCATTTGTGTGAATACAGACATAAAGCTGTCACATTGATTATTTTGGATGAAGGATTGGGTAGGGAAGGGGAGATGAGAAATAGCTGATTTTTTACACTTTGTGATTTCCTGTGGCAAAGTGTTGTTTTCATCCCCAGCATGTGTGACTTCTGCTCTTTGAATGGAAAACCCAATGAAGTATTAAGCAAAATAAAATCATCATAGTTTGTGGCTTGGGGACAAGTGTGGAAGTGTCAGGGCACAGGAGTCTCTCTACCTGTCCACCTAAGTTCATGTCACATTTCCAGCCTCCCTCATCTGCCCTTATATGCATGCAGGGTACCAGTGGTGTGACAGGTACTGTGCCCCCAGGAGAGAGACGTCAGTGCGTACACTGCCCTTCTGGTGGGGAGACGGGGCTGTTACTGCACGTGTATGTTACGTGAGAGTCACCCCGCCTTCTGAGAACCTGTAACTCTTTTGTGTAACTGTAATCCTTTATGCATTAGAGAAACTGAAGAAGGTAGTGGTGGTTTAGTCACTCAGTCGTGTCGGACTCTGCAGCCCATGGACTGTAGCCCACCAGGCTCCTCTGTCCATAGCATTCTCCAGGTAAGAATACTGGAGTGGGTTGCCATCGTCTTCTTCAGAGGATCTTCCTGACCCAGGGATCAAACCTGGGTCTTCTGCATTGCAGGCCTATTTTTTGTACCGTCTGAGTCACCAGGGCAGCCCGAAGAAGGTAGATTAGGCTCCAAAAGTGGGGGAAGATCTGCAGTTTCCTACCAGGTGTCTCCATGATTGTCTTCACCTGTTTGATTTAAACATAGAACTTCACAAACCTCCTAAACGATTCCCAGTTCCAAAGTATATTAATAGGATTTTGCATTGATCCTGGATCAAATCTATCCAGAAAAGGGCATTTGCCCAAGTGCAAGGCGTTAAGTAACTGCTGCTGCTGCTGCTAAGTCGCTTCAGTCGTGTCCGACTCTGTGCGACCCCATAGACGGCAGCCCACCAGGCTCCTCTGTCCCTGGGATTTTCCAGGCAAGAACACTGGAGTGGGTTGCCATTTCCTTCTCCAATGCATGAAAGTGAAAAGTGGAAGTGAAATCGCTGTCGTGCCTGACTCTTAGCGACCCCATGGACTACAGCCTACCAGGCTCCTCCATCCATGGGATTTTCCAGGCAAGAGTACTGGAGTGGGGTGCCATTGCCTTCTCCCATTAAGTAACTAGTGTTGTGCTAATCAGGGCAGAGCGGAATTAAGAAGCGGAGCAATATTCCTTCATTCTCCATTTTATATCACTTTCTCTTGTCAAGCGCTTTATCTAAATTCAGACCTCCTCTCCAAAGGGGTCATGGAAAAGACTGAATCAACATAGAAAAATTTTTTTTTCTCCTAAGAAAACCTAATATAAACGTCTAAGTAAATTATAAGGGTTGGCTATCAAGATCCTTTGAAAATATAGACACCATGCATATTTGGTGTCTGACCTGGAGTCTGTCTCCAAGCTAGAGCGAGGAATATAGTGTGGAAGGAAATGAGAGTTAGTCTGAACCCTTGATTTTTCTGGACACAAGTCTGGATGCTATTTAATTCTGCAATAAACTTTAAAGATGCCTGAATGAAAATTCAAAGAATTTCTCCCAAACATCCAGGTTTATGGTTTCTGTTGAGCATCAGAATCACCAGGCAAGCGTATTTCCTTCAAGGATCTCTCAATTTTTGTCATAGTCTGCCCACCACTTTAAAAAAGTAATTCCTTTGCCCATACATAGTAGAAGTGAAGTAATATAGGTAATGATGTGCTTTAAAAGTGAAAAACAACCCTGCCTCTTACCTTCCAATATAACACACTCGTTCTAACAAAGCATAATTTTTCTCTTAAATCTTGATTTGTAAAATGACTCTATGTAGGACATCACTTAAATTGGACATTAAAATGCTAAATCTATTTTTAAAGATAATTTATTTAAAGATTTTCAGGATCTTCAGGAAAAATCATAGCTTATTAAAATGCTCATGGGGGAAGGATAGAGAGTTTGGGGTTAACACATACAAACTATTGCATATAGAATGGATAAACAAGGGACCTACTGGAAGCACAGGGAACTGTATTCAGCATCCTGTGATCATAATGGAAAAGAGTATGAAAATGAATATATATGTGCATAGCGGAGTTACTGTATAGCAGAAATTAATATGACATTGTAAATCAACTATACTTCAATAAAATAAAATAAAATGCTCAGAACTACCTTGTCTTCCCCAAAGACCACAGTTTGGTTCATCCTCCTCATTAGGACCCTCTATAGGACATACTGTTTGTTCCACACAATTAAGCCCTTAATTAAATACTTTCTCAAACTGTTAAGATTGTTTCTGTGTGTAGGTTACACACACACTGGCCCACCCTCTCTGAATCAGAGACTTAAGGCTGTCAGGACACGTTACAGTGTGAACACAGTTGCCAGATCCTTGAAACATCACCTAAATGGTGAGAGTGGAACCCAAACCAGGACCGCCTCAGGGATTTCAACCATCAGGCCATCTCTCCAAGCAGCGGTTCAGGGGGAACTTGGGCTTGATTAGTGCATGGAACATGGGTAGGGCTTAGAAGTACAGAGAAAAGTGACAAGATATTCAAATGGCCTGGTCGTCGGAGGAGGTATGGGAAGAATTAAGAGTCCATGGTCTCATGACCTCCTCTGCTCTCTGGAACTTAAATCTGCTCATCTTGAATAGAAGCAGTGGCAGATTTTATTTTCTTGGGCTCCAAAATCACTGTGGATGTGACTGCAGCCCTGAAGTTAATATGATGCTTGCTCCTTGGAGGGAAAGCTCTGAGAAACCTAGACGGTGTATTAAAAAGCAGAGACATCACTTTGCTGACAAAGATCCATCTAGTCAAAGCTATGATTTTTCTAGTAGTTACATACGACTGTGAGATTTGGACCATAAAGAAGGCTGAGCACTGAAGAACTGATGCTTTTGAACTGTGGTGTTGGAGAAGACTTCCCAGAGTCCCTTGGACTGCAAGATCAAACCGGTCAATCCTAAAGGAAATCAGTCCTGAATATTCATTGGGAGCACTAATGCTGAAGCTGAAGCTCTAATACTTTGGCCACTTAATTCAAAGAGCTAACTCATTGGAAAAGACCCTGATGCTGGGAAAGATTGAGGGTAGGCGGAGAAGGGGGCGGCAGAGGATGAGATGATTAGATAGCATCACCAACTCGATGGACATGAATTTGAGCAATCTTTGGGAGATAGTGGAGGACAGAGGAGCCTGGGGAGCTGCAGTCCATGGGGTCACAGAGAGTTGGACATGACTGAACAGCAACATCTTGAGTCAAGAAGATTTGTTTCTGAAAGTAAGTGGGTTTGGAAATTGTGTTCCTGACTAACCACAAGGCAACTCATACTGTTTCCTTTTCTCCCAAGTGGGGATATAGACTTTCCTTGACACTGTACAGAGTTCTTAGGAGGATAGAATCAGATAATAGGTTCAAAAAGCACTTCGAAGGAGATTACAGGGGCTCCAGGTACAGGAGAAGATCACAAGCTTCTCTTCTATTTGCTGTGGAAACTGGGCCTTTCCCCGGAGTGAGAACTGTGTGTGGGTGTTTAATTTCAGCAGAAATTCAGACTTAATTGGAAATCATGCCATCGTGTTTGCTTCTGGACACGTCCCTGGAAAATCTGCCAAAATATCAGTGATGATGCTGGGAGGCCACTTGGCAAGACCTGGATTCACCTGGTGACGGTGATGTCTCCCTGAGATATAGTGTCATCCAGACAGGGTGCTATGTTTTCATTTTGCTTTTCTCACTGGGCAGATCGAATTTTTCTCTCGATTGTAGCTCAGTATTAAGGAGAATCAGTTTGAGTTTGTAAGCCAGAAAACATTCAAATATAATATCAAAGCAGGCCCTGTAAGCCAACCAGTCTTCTTCAGCTCAAGGCGGAGTTAAGCCAAAGCCGATTCTCAGGAAGGTGACAGACACCACCGTGAGCTGGTGGGCTCAGTGTCTCTCTTGTGGGCCTGAAACCTTTCCCACTCGGAGTCACATTTTTTCTCTGACAGTCACAGGTGAAAGAGAAAGTGAGAGCCCCAAGCTAGTAGGCAGTGAACAGATCTGTAAAATAGGTCTAATTTTACTGATTCCAAAGGTTTTGTTTTTACCTAAAGGGACATGCAGCCTTCCCTTGTGGCTCAGCTGGTAAAGAATCCACCCACAGTTTGGGAGACCTGGGTTCGATCCCTGGGTTGGAAAGATCCCCTGGAGAAGGCAAAGGCTACCCACTCCAGTATCCTGGCCTGGAGAATTCCATGGACTGTATAGTCCATGGGGTCGCAAAGACTTGGACACGACTGAGTGACTTTCACTTCAAAGGGACATGGGGGCTTCCCTGGTGGCTCAGTAGCAAAGAATCTGCCTGCAGTGCAGGAGACACAGATTCGATCCCTGGGTCGGGAAGATCCCCTAGAGGAGAGCATGGCAACCCACTCCAGTATCCTTGCCTGGAGAATCCCATGGACAGAGGAGCCTGGCAGGCTACAATCCACGGGGTCACAAAGCGTCAGACACGACCTAGCAACTACACCGCAGCCTACTGATGAACGTGGAGACAGTTTGCACTGCCAGCTCGTTACCTGCTGTCCAGACATCCCACTTCCTCTCCTCCGCTGAGGTTACCACCACCTGGGAGTGGTGGCGGCATCGTTATCCCACCTCAGCTCCTCTGCCGGCACCTCCCCAAAGTCTTTCGGGGCCTCACCAGGCTTATTTGTCAGCCTTTTCAGATGGCTGTCCGTTGGACACCCCAAGGTCTTGGAAGGCAAAGATGGAGAAGCAGAACAGATGCCAGAGGCTGGGAAAGAGGCGCTCTTACCGCTCTGCAAAGGCCCAGAAATGAACAGTCTCCTCTTACAAATGAAGGGTGCCCCGACCCTGCCACAGCTGATCTTACACTTTAGAGAAGGGGCCCGGTGGTCAGTGAATATTTGCAGAAAGAAGAAAGACTGGTGAGCAGACAGTGAGCCCGAGTCCAGCCGAGAAGGGTGTAAAAGGTACTAAGTGCCTAGCCATGCGTCCAGAACCATGAAGGTTGATAAAGCCCTTCAGGTTTGTAATTGTTCGTTTCAGTTCAGTTCAGTTCAGTCGCTCAGTCGTGTCTGACTCTTTGCCACCCCATGAAGCACAGCACGCCAGGCCTCCCTGTCCAGCACCAACTCCCGGAGTTTACTCAAACTCATGCCCATCGAGTCAGTGATGCCATCCAGCCATCTCATCCTCTGTCATCCCCTTCTCCTCCTGTCCCCAATCCCTCCCAGCATCACCATCTTTTCCAATGAGTCAGCTCTTTGCATGAGGTGGCCAAAGTACTGTAGTTTCAGCTTCAGCATCAGTCCTTCCAATGAACACCCAGGACTGATCTCCTTCAGGATGGACTGGTTGGATCTCCTTGCAGTTCAAGGGACTCTCAAGAGTCTTCTCCAACACCACAGTTCAAAAGCATCAATTTTTCGGCGCTCAGCTTTCTTTACAGTCCAACTCTCACATCCATACATAACCACTGGAAAAACCATAGCCTTGACTAGATGGACCTTTGTTGGCAAAGCAATGTCTCTGCTTTTTAATATGCTGTCTAGGTTGGTCATAACTTCCCTTTCAAGGAGTAAGCATCTATTTATTTCATGGCTGCAATCACCATCTGCAGTGATTTTGGAGCCTAGAAAAATAAAGCCTGACACTGCTTCCACTGTTTCCCCATCTATTTCCCATGAAGTGATGGGACCAGATGCCATGATCTTAGTTTTCTGAATGTTGAGCTTTAAGCCAACTTTTTCACTCTCCTCTTTCACTTTCATCAAGAGGCTTTTTAGTTCCTCTTCACTTTCTGTCATAAGGGTGGTGTCATCTGCATATCTGAGGTTATTGATGTTTCTCTCAGCAATCTTGATTCCAGCTTGTGCTTCTTACAGCCCAGCGTTTCTCATGATGTACTCTGCATATAAGTTAAATAAGCAGGGTGACAATATACAGCCTTGACATACTCATTTTCCTATTTGGAACCAGTCTGTTGTTCCATGTCCAGTTCTAACTGTTGCTTCCTGACCTGCATAGAGGTTTCTCAAGAGGCAGGTCAGGTGGTCTGGTATTCCCATCTCTTTCAGAATTTTCCACAGTTTATTGTGATCCATACAGTCAAAGGCTTTGGCATAGTCAATAAAGCAGAAATAGATGTTTTTCTGGAACTCTCTTGCTTTTTCAATGATCCAGCGGATATTGGCCATTTGATCTCTGGTTCTTCTGCCTTTTCTAAAACCAGCTTGAACATTTGGAAGTTCATGGTTCATGTATTGCTGAAGCCTGGCTTGAAGAATTTTGAGCATTACTTTACTAGTGTGTGAGATGAGTGCAATTGTGCGGTAGTTTGAGCATTCTTTGGGATTGCCTTTCTTTGGGCAATTTGGAATGAAAACTGACCTTTTCCAGTCCTGTGGTCACTGCTGAGTTTTCCAGATTTGCTGGCATGTTGAGTGCAGCACTTTCACAGCATCATCTTTCAGGATTTGAAATAGCTCAATTGGAATTCCATCACCTCTACTAGCTTTGTTCGTAGTGATCCTTTCTAAGGCCCACTTGGCTTCACATTCCAGGATGTCTGGCTCTAGGTGAGTGATCACACCATCGTGATTATCTGGGTTGTGAAGATCTTTTTTGTACAGTTCGTCTGTGTATTATTGCCACCTCTTCTTAATATCTTCTGCTTCTGTTAGGTCTATACCATTTCTGTCCTTTATCGAACCCATCTTTGCATGAAATATTCCCTTGGTATCTCTAATTTTCTTGAAGAGATCTCTAGTCTTTCCCATTCTATTGTTTTCCTCTATTTCTTTGCATTGATTTCTGAGGAAGGCTTTCTTATCTCTCCTTGCTATTCTTTGGAACTTTGCATTCAAATGAGAATATCTTTCCTTTTCTCCTTTGCTTTTTGCTTCTCTTCTTTTCACAGCTATTTGTAAGGCCTCCTCAGACAGCCATTTTGCCTTTTTGCATTTCTTTTCCACAGGGATGGTCTTGATCCCTGTCTCTTGTACAATGTCACGAACCTCCGTCCATAGATCATCAGACTCTCTATCTATCAGATCTACTCCCTTAAATGTATTTCTCACCTCCACTGTATAGTCTTAAGGGATTTAATTTAGGTCATACCTGAATGTAATTGTTAGCGACATGCAAATGTTCAATAAAGCAGAAAAACCATGGGGAGAAGGATGGAAGCAGAGGCTGAATCACGCCTCACAGGGTTTCAGAGAAAGGAGCAGTCTGGGTTGACAAGGATCGGGGAAAACTCCATGAAAAAGGAGAGATTTCAGCTGGAGCATGGAGGGATCATCAGAACTTGATTGATGGGGAGAGAAGCAGGCTTCGTTGGGAGCCAGGAAAAAAAACAAAAAAAAAACAAAAAAAAAACAGGGTAGGGAAGGAGAGACAGGAATCCAGAAATAGAAACCAGGAGAAAAAGAAGCAACATCTTTCTTGCCTTCTGCATTTGCTTCAGCTCTGGGAGGTTTTTTTTTTTTTTAAATATTTATTTGGCTGCACTGGTCTTAGATGTGGCATGTGGGATCTTGTTCCCTGACCAGGGGTTGAACTCCTGGCCCCCTGCATTGTGATCTCGGAGTCTTAGTCACTGGACCATCAGGGGAGCCCCCGGGAGTTTATGTTTATGATGCTGGTTTGGAGTCCTGAGAAGTCCTCCCACTGATGAAATGTGATTTCATTCTATCAATTAGATTCTTCTGATGACTGCCAAGTGGAAAGGAAGGGAGAAGCTTTCAGAAAAAAAAAAAAATTAAACATTAAACCAACATATGATTTTGCTGTTAACTCTTCCTTTGTCAGAATTCATGAAGAAGAGCAGAAAAAACTGAGGTTGGATACAGTGTAGATTTGGGCTTGTGGACGCATCCCTGTTTGTTCCCATCCTCGAGGTCAGTCCTACACAGAAAAGAAGTCTGACTATCATTTTAAGACACTTTGCTTCTTTCTGGACACTTTCAAATGCTTATATTCTTTTTCTTTAACAACTCAGCAGTTGATAATAGTAACACACCTATATAACATGCTGTGTAATATAAAAGAGGTGTTTTATCAGTTTGTGTTGACCATGTTGGTGAAAGCCTTCACCACAGGACATTTTTGTGTAAATGTACAATATTTTGGATCCTTGGGCCTCATCGTGTCAGTGATGGAATGTGCTTTGTCTTCCTTGGCTTTGGCCCTGATTTAAATATCCTCTCCATCCTTCCCTTAACTCCCAAACCTGAAGTATTAGATGGGATTAATATATATATTAATGCATTATATGGTAGGCACTTAATGTGTATTTAATGTGAGTCATGAATAAAAAATATTTGGTCCACTCCAGAGAAATGTGGATGGGAATCATATTCCTCCAGCGGAGACCCAGTTGTTCTCTCTCCAGGGATAGGAGAGAAGGATTTCTGAGACCCCTCATGGAAAGTGAGCGGGAGGGGGGGGTCTGTGGGGGGCTGTTTCTGGTGACCGCGGGGTTTGGGTGCTCCCTACAGCACTTCCTTTAAGATCTACCACGGGTCACGTGTGCAGTGGAGGAGTTGCACCAGTGTGCCCTGGTCTAGCATCCTCAGGGCTGCCTCATCCTGAGCAGGAAGAGCAAGGTTTGCTCTGAGCAAGGGCTTCCCTAGTGGCTCAGATGGTAAAGAATCTGCCTACAATGTGGGAGACCTGGGTTCGATCCCTGGGTCAGGAAAATCCCCTCTGGCATAACTCTCTGTCCACAGTGAAAACAGTCAGTCCCAATCTTTCTCCACAGTTCTCACACCTAAAGAGCAGTAAACGCCTCCCTGACTGTGGCTCAGGTCCTTAGATTGTGCTAGATGGTGGTCGTGGTACCCAAGGCGGGCAGTTGCCAAGGAAGTACCCTCCCAGGAGACATCCTCTCTCCCCACGCAGTCATCCTGCCCAGGGACTTGGCTGGATAGGCTGCAGGACAAGCCCTCAGACTTCTTGCTGGCGTGACTTGCTTGTAAGGAGCCTTACTTTTTCTTACTCTCTGATCTTCCCAAACCACCCTGCAGACTCAGACATGATGTGCTGAAGCTATGACTTTGCTCCCCTCCGTGTAAAGTCATCACCTCCAGGGATGAGGTCCGAGTGCCTGCCTCTGAGACTTCTATTATGTTCTAGATGATTAGCAAATATACCCATGGATGAATGGAACCAGTCACATTAGACCCCTTCAGGGACCAGCTTCTTAAAGGGGAGGGTTATTCCAGGCATTGTGGGGAGGCACTGTAAAACTGAATTCTGACAAGTCAAATATGTATTTATTTCTCAGCCACACCCTGCCCATGTTGGACAACTCTTAGATAAATTAAGGCAAAAAAATAGCTTTAATATATTTTTAGAATTATAATAAATGAACCAGATGATTGACTCTTTCATCTGTTTCCCAGAAGTAGAATAAGAATATCAAGAACAAAGTTGTTTAGGGAGTTCCCTGGTGACCTCCATGCTTTCACTGCTTTGGCCTTGGTTCAGTTCCTGGTAGGGGGAACTGAGATCCAGAAACCACGTGGCATGGGCTAAAAAAACAAAAACAAAAACAAAAACCCCACAAGGTGGTACCATGATTTTGAACCAGAATTCAGAAAATTCAGAAAATTCTTTTGATTTCCTGTCCATGGTCTTTTCTACTTCATCTTGGCTGTCCCCAGTTTTAACCTCATTCTTAACAAAGTGACCAGTTATGTTGACCTTGGAGTGAGTGCAAGTAAATGATGCCCAATAACTGAATGAAACATTTCCTCTTCTCCATCTCAGCTCAGGTTTCCATAGCAACAGTAAGAAGGAGTAAGGGCCTGGTGGGTACCACTCATCTCCCGCAGCTCTGCCTCCGGCTGGTGTCCTGTTGAGATCACATGAGCCTGCTAAGCTGTTCACCTTGCCCTACCACGCTCCCCTCACTCCCTCTCCTGAGGGAACTTCTTCAACAAATCACAAGGAGAAGAATCCTTTTCTCAAACTCTGCTTCTAGGGAACCCTATAGAAGAACTAAACTTGGCCTCTACCCCACAGAATGAATCGGCTACTAAGGCAAGAAACAAGATGATGCTCATATTCACCATGCAAGGTAGCATTTGAAGCGGGAGGATTGAGTTCAGTAGGTGGGACTTTAAACAGAAATGTTTGCTCCTGTTATTTCCTCCTCCTGGAATGTTCACTTGCCCTTGAAGCTTATTTACACGTTAGAACCTAGTACGTAAAGACAGAGCTCAGTGTGAAATGTATGAAATCTCACAATTATCAAATGATAGATCTTTCATTATTTGTAGATGAATTGGAAACAGCAGTAAAAATATTTTTATTTTTATAAAGATAGAATTTTTCATAAAATTTTTTTTACAAAATATATTTTATCATATGGCAATGAAATCAGTGTATTTTCTAGGAAATACCTTCTGATCTTCCTTTGAACTAATCACTTTGTAAAAACTAATTAAAATTCAAGGGATTGGCCAAGGAGGTCATTGCAAATTGCAGTGATTCTTGCTTTAAGTTTTTGCTACAGACCAAATCTCCTGGTTTCTTTAGGATGCATTAGGTGTTGCCTCAGTCTTGGGTATAGTTAGATTTCTTTTTCCCTTCTTCAATGTAGCTCACCCAACCTCACTTTTCTGAATCGATCAAAGTACTACCTCAGCCCTGATGTAAGCCCTCTAATAGGATTTGAATAATGTACTGCCGTAGAGCCATTGAAGAATGAGGGGCTCTCAGCACTAGGACAAGGGATTCAGGGACATGTGCTTATCCTTTAGTCTTATCTGAAATCTCTGGTTATATTCCATAGGACAAGTGCCATTTCTCTTAAAAGAAACAAGAAGAAGAAAAGTATTTCATTTTTAAGAGTGTTTTACAAGAGAACCTTCTTCAAAATACAGAATTCTGAAACTAAAGCTAAAGGATTCAAGTATTAAGATAGATTTAATTTAGCTGGTTTAATTCCCCACTTATACTGGGATTAAAAAACAATAATCCATCTTAATAAAACTAAAAGGAGTATATGTTTGCTGGGTTCTAGGAGTCATGTCCACTTATTGTGGAGAATTCGTTAAATACACAAAGAATATAAGAGAAAATAAAAAGCAAATGTTAAAAAAAAAAAAAAAGCAAATGTTACCTACAATTCTCCTGGAAATAACCACTCAATGTGTGGTTCATTTTCTTACAATCTTTGTTTTCCTTGTGTAATATTTTAAAACATATTTGTAATTGAAAGGTGTGTCTAGCTTTACATTAGTTTTAGAATATGTTCTTATTTAATCAAAAATTTTAAAAAAGTATTATTTCCTTTCATGCAACATTGTCACCTTTAAGAATTTTTCCTCCCGGCTTTACTGAGCTATAACTGATATATAGCACTAAGTTGAAGGTGTACAGCATAATGATTTGAGATATATATATATATATGGAAATAATTGCTGCAGAATATTTAGTAAACATCCATAATTATCTCAGATAACTTAAAAATAAAAGAAACATCTTCCTTGTGATGAAAACTCTTAGGATTTAACTCTTAACAAATTTCACATGTAACTTACAGCAGTGTTCATATTTGTTGTGTTGTTTAGTTGCTCAGTCGTATCCGACTCTTTGTGACCCTTTGGACTATCGCCCGCCAGCCTCCTCTGTCCATGGGATTCTCCAGGCAAGAATACTGGAGTGGGTTGCCCTTTCCTCCTCCAGAGGATCTTCCTGACCCAGGGATTAAACCCGAGTCTCCTTCATTGCAGGCGGATTCATTACCACTGAGCCACCAGGGAAGCCCCGTTCATCATAATGGGTTGACCAAAAAGTTCATTCAGGGAAAGCTTCTAAGAGCTGTCTTATTAACTTGTTAGCCCTTCCTCTTTGAGGTACTCCCAGGATACTAAAACTTGTGTCATGGTAGAATTCTCCCACGTGAATAAGCTCTCCTTGTCTTGTCCTATACTCTTGGCCTTGAGTTGGTGACCTCAGGACCCTGTTCTGTACATACTCTCCTGGCACTTGCTGGCACCTGTCAACTAATCTCTACAGCTTATTCAGAATACTGTTCCTTTTTTTCTTGGCAGACCCAGAACTTATCCATCCAGGTGAGCATCCATCCAAGCTTTGTTCCATGGCTTGCTATTGGTCTAGTGGCCAGGAGGGGAAATGTGTGTCACACCAGGAGTGGGAGTGGACAGAGAGCTAATGTATTTTTGCAAGGCAGAAGTCCTCTACATCATCTTTGCGTAAATAAAAACATCAGTCTTAACTGGGAGGATTTGGCTTCCCAGGTGGCTCAGTGGTAAAGAACCCACCTGCAATGTAGGAGACATGGGTTCAATCCCTGGATCAGGAAGATCCCCTGGGGGAAGAAATAACAACCCACTCCACTATTCTTGCCTGGAGAATCCCAGGGACAGAGGAGTCTGGTGGGCTACAGTCCATGGGGTTGCAAAGAGCCAGACATGATTGAAGCAACTTAGTACACATGTACAAACACCCAGAGGGTTTAGGATTTAGATTTTCCATTGCATAAGTCCACATTTCCTTACCCAAGTCTCAGGATCCCACCATTCTCAATCATGGCATTGACCTTGGCCATGCATTGCTGCTGAAGTTGAGAATTAAGATTCTCTGGAGTTCTACTCATCTTATAATTAAGTTCTGGGCCTGATAACACAATTTACTTTCTGTCCTTTGGCTATAAGAGATGAGATCCTTTTTACAATATAAATATAATAACCAAAGAGTCTTCTGCTTCTCACACTGAGCCTCTAATTGATGGCTAACAACCTCAGCCTTTTATTGTTTTTCTGCTGTGCATTCATCATCTGATTTGATGACCCTTGTAATTGCTCTTACCCCCTTGCTTCTCCAGCAACCGAGAAGTCATATCTTGCACCAGCCAGTGCACTTCCCTCCTCTCTCTTCTCATCCCATTTCATCACTGATGAAACTTTCAGTAACAGCATGTTGATGACCGCAGATCTCCGGCTCCCTGTCCTCTGTCTGTCATTCACATCATGCTTATTGCCAGCCCACCAGAAGGGGATCGGCTCCCAAATTCATCTTGGAGTCTGTTTCTTCAGACTACTCCTGGCGTTAGATGTCACAGGTCAGGTAATGCATGAGACTGAACACAAGGATTAAATGGAAGAAATTCACTGGGTTATGCCAATAACATCAGATATGCAGATAACATCACCATTATGGCAGAAAGAGAAGAAGAACTGAAGAGCATCTTGATGAAAGTGAAAGAGGAGAGTGAACAGGCTGGCTTAAGACTCAACATTCAAAAAACAAAGATCATGGCATCCAGTTCCATCACTTCGTGGCAAATAGATGGGGAAACAATGGAAATAGTGACAGATTTCATTTTCTTAGGCTCCAAAATCACTGCAGATGGTGACTGCAGCCATGAAATTAAAAGATGCTTGCTCCTTGGAAGAAAAGCTATGACCAACCTGAACAACGTGTTAAAAAGCGGAGACATTACTTTGCCAACAAAGGTCTGTCTAGTCAAAGCTATGGTTTTTCCAGTAGTCATTTATGGATGTGAGAGTTGGACCATAAAGAAGGCTGAGCAGCAAAGAATTGAGAGTCCCTTGGACTGCAAGGAGATCAAAAAAGTCCATCGTAAAGGAAATCAGTCTTGAATATTCATTGGAAGGGCTGATGCTGAAGCTGAAGCTCCAATACTTTGGCCACTTGATGTGAAGAAATGACTCATTGGAAAAGACCCTGATGCTGTGAAAGATTAAAGGCGGGAGGAGAAGGGGACGACAGAGGATGAGATGGTTGGATGGCATCACTGACTCGATGGACATGAGTTTGAGCAAGCTCCGGGAGTTGGTGATGGACAGGGAGGCCTGCAGTCTATGGGACTGCAAAGAGTTGGACACGACTGAGCAACTGAACTGAAATGATGCCTTGAAGATCAACATCCACGGGGGAGTGTTGGATGCAGGAACGGCAGTTGCAGAAGTGGAACAAGCATCCAGTGCAAAATGACCTCAGTAGATTCCATGGTAAGTCTGGAATGGGAATTGCTCTCCAGAGAACTTGCCCTAAAGAAAAGACAGGGGGTGGGCTTCCCTGGTGGCTCAGAGGGTAAAGCATCTGCCTGCAATGCAGGAGACCCAGGTTCGATCCCTGATCAGGAAGACCCACTGGAGAGGGGAATGGCAACTCACTCCAGCATTCTTGCCTGGAGAATTCCATGGACAGAGGAGCCTGGTGGGCTACAGTCCATGGGGTTGTAAAGAGTCAGACACGACTGAGTGACTAACACAGTCATCATTGCATGTGGGCTGTCCCTAGAAAGACGTTGTGACCTGAAGTGGAGGGACTGTCTTCATCTGAGGGTAACTTTCAGAGAACGAGACGGAGCTACGAGCTGTCAGGAAACAGGACTTTCAGAATTCGGATAAATTAATTCTTCAGTCCCATAGGGGACCGGACCTGGGAATTTCACCTCAGAATCTAGTGTGGAAGTTTAGAAAAAGGGCTATCAGAGAAGATACCAAGTAGAAGAAGCAGTAAAGGGGAGAGATTCTAAGAGCTGATTAATTCCAAATTTGGAGAGCATTCTAGGCTCTGGTTTAATCTGACGTCTCTGTGAATCTGACGTCAGAACAAGCATGAGATCAGGTAGTGCTTCAGCTCTCTGTGGAATAAAAGATCAAAGCTGAAATTCTTCAGATGGAAGAAAGCTGAAATTAGATGGAATGGTGGGTCTACATAAAGAAATGAAGAATACAAAACATTGTAAATATGCAGGAATTGCAAAAATATTTTTAAAATCGTCTTCCTTTTCCAAAAATGTTTTGAAAGATAACTGTTTCAAGAAAATGATAATAATACTTTGTGCCATTTACACAGAAATAAAACGTTTGAAAAGATAGCATAGAAGGTGGGTGGGAGGAAATTGAAGCATATTAAGTCTCTTTAAGACTTTATGCATGTTAAATCTCTTTAGCCGTGTCCAACTTGTGACCCTAGGGACTATAGCCCACCAGGCTTTTTTGTCCCTGGGATTCTCCAGGCAAGAATACTGGAGTGAGTTGCCATTCCCTCCTCCAGGGGATCTTCCTGACCGAGGGACTGAAGCCAGGTATTCTTCATTGCAGACAGATTCTTTACCAGCTGAGCCACAGGGAAGCCCAAACTATAGAACAATCATTAAAAAAAAAAAAAACAGAAGTATAGCCAATATGCCAATAGTGGCAATAAAATAGCCTTGTAAAACAGACTTAATCCAAGGTTAGACAAGACAAAGGGGAAGGTAAGGACAAAGAACACACAGATGGTAGTTTTAAATTTGACATTGTTTGCTTTGCACGTGGATCCAAATGCTCCATTTAAAAGCCAAAAGGCAGAGAAGTTAGATTAATAAAAAAAGTACGATCAATTACAGGTCTTCTACAAGGCATGCTTTAAATATAAAGATAAAGTTAAGTTAGAAGTAAAAAAAAGGTGAAGATGCTGGGCAAACACTCATTATAAGACAGTTGGAGTGGTAATAATTACATCATGCAAAACGGACTTTAGAACAAAGGGGATATTCATGGGTAAACAAAGACATTGCATAGTGAGACACGCGAACATCCGTTAAGAGGACACAACTATCCTAAATGTATACGAACGTAACAGAACGCCAAATTACACAAAGCAAAATCTGAGAGAACTGAAGACAGAAATTCATTAATCTACCATTGCACTTGAAACTCCATCACTTCTTATCTCTCAGTAATGGATAGAAAAATATACAGAAAACTCTGAAGAATCTAGAACATTTGAATGGCACTGTCAACAAGCTGATCTAATGGAAATTTATGGTACATCTATCTCACAGAGGCCAAACACACATAACATCAACTGTACATGAAATATTCACCAAAATTGATCATAATCCAGAATGTAAAACACTTCTCAATAACCTTTAGATAAATTAAGTCAAACAAATGTATAATGTCTGTATCGTATGGAATTAAAATAGAATAAGAATATATTTGATAAATCCCTCCAGTGTTTGGAAATTGAACAAGATACTTTAAAATGCCTATATATATTTTTTTTCTTTAAAGGAAAACTCAAGGAAATAATTTGAATAAATGAAAATGCAAACAAGATAAAGGAAAACTTGGAGGATGCAGGTAAAGCAGTGTTTATGAGGAAATTTATAGCTAAGTAGAAAGATCTAAAAATAAACAATTGAATATTTCAAATTATAAAAGGTAAAAAAAAGAGAAGAGAAATATAAGCAAAAATAAGTACAGTTAAGAAAATAATAAAGGGAATTTCCTAATGGTCCAGTGGTTAAGACTCCATGCTTCCAAAGCAAGGGGCACAGGTAATTCAATAGCCTAGGTCTCCATCCCTCCAATTTTTCTCCAGATCCAAGGAAGAACATCAAGAAAGGAAAATAGTACACAAAACCTACACTCTCAGGATAACAGAAAATGCATAAACTTCAAGATAGCTATGCCATAAAGGGAGAAGATGCTAAATTCTGGGGATCAGCCTCTTGTGTTCCTTCCCCATGCACACTCTGCTTCAGGCTTTGTGAGAAGCAAATAGCCCAATTACAGGGGCAGGGACAAGACAGCAGGGAGCTGACCCTGGACCAGTGACCCACAACCACTGCCCAAAAAGATTTAATCCACCTGAATCTTGAAACTCTGAAAAGTGTCCTGGTTACCAGAAGGGACTCAATGCACACACTGAAAGGGGAATCTTCAAAATGAAAAACTCCCAGGAGAGGGATGAAAATGAAGGAAGGGGGTGAGATATGACGTTGGTGATATAGTGGAAGGGGAAATTCGAAGGGGGAAAGTCTAAGTTCCAGCTCGACAAACCCCCACAAAATCAGAAGAAACACAACCTCTCTACCCCACCACACATATTCATACCAAAAAAAAAAAAAATCCATTAGAGTACCTGAACTTTGCTTTACTGAAAGAACTAGGTACTGTTAGACTAGGAATTATGTAAATTGTTTCAATCCCACAAAAATGAATGATGAAAGTTTAAGATGTCACCACAAGTTATGGCCAAAAATCCCACCCAAACTAAATTCAACATATATCAACTGAAGCAAATTACCCCACCATGGCAAATAGTCATAAAGTAGAAAACTACAAGCCAGCACTCCAGGTGAAATGGCATGTATTCAAACAAGCATTTGAGGATATGAAAAAGAACCTTGATGAGAGAACTCCAACAATTATGAACAGAAATGAACAAACTAAAAACACCAGGAAGAAACAAAAGGAGTTCATTGAACTTAGGAAAGAAATGAAAGAAAAGACAAAATTGTCTCAGATTTTAATAATAAGTTACAAGATGCAGACTCAAATAAAAATTTACTGTGAATTGTTGAAGGGAGACAAGAAGACAATCAAGATAATTTTAAAATGAGGTAAAAAATAATCATCAGAAGAAAGTAGTGGGAATGCAAAACAGGCAGAGTAGTTTTATTTGTGGGGAGAAAGGGACTTCCCAAGAATCTTCCCTGGTGACCCAGAGGATAAAGAATCTGTCTGCAATGCGGGAGACCCGGGTTCCATCCCTGGGTGGGGAAGATCCCCTGGAGATCTGGAAGATCCCACTCCAGCATTCTTGCCTGGAGAATCCCATGGACAGAAGAGCCTGGAGGGCTACAGTCCCTGGGGTTTCAAAGAGTCAGACAGGACTGAGTGACTAACACTTTCACTTTTTAACAAGGAAGAAAACAGGACAATAGGATAATTTGAAAAACTATAACCAAGAAAATCTTTGAGAATAAAGATTAACCTATACTTTGGAAGGAGTTATTAGGTATCTGGGAGCAGAAACTCTGAATGATCAACTGAGAGACACATCTGAGTAGATGTGTCTAGATTTCAAAGATGAAAAAAAAATTTCTCAAGTCCTCAAGCAAAGATCAAATAATTTACAAAGATAAAAGAATTAGACTGTCATCTGATTCTTCAAAAGGGAACATAAAGGAAGGTAAAGATAAAGCAGCATTTTAAAAAAGCATGAAGACCATTGGAAAACAGTTGTCAACATATAAGAGGTAAGGGAATTCTGCAGCTTCCTGAAGCCCTTTTGAAGAGTTTATTAAAGATTGAGTTCCTATATCACAGCGACCAAAACGGAAACAATTTGAGGAAGAAAGTAAATAATGAGGGTAAAGAATATAAAGCTATAGGGTAAAATAAATATCTGTGTTAACATAAATAAACAGAGGGAAAGCCTCAGTAGGATTCTTCCTTTTTTCCCACTGTCCCATGCAGCATATGGGATCTTAGTTCCCCGACCAGGGATCGAACCTGTGCCCCTTGCATTGAGAGCTCAGCATCCCAATCCCTGGCCCAACGAGAAAGTCCCAGGGCCAGCTTATTCTTATACTGGAATTCTGATTCATACTGTAGAATGAATGATGGAAAAGGAAGCCACCAGTAGGTAAACACCACAGCAGAAATTGTTACAGTCAAGAGTGGTGGGCGATAAACCATAATAGAATATGAAAAAGAATATATAGATGCATCACTGAGTCACTCTGCTCTACAGCAGAAATGAACAAACATTGTAAATTAACTCTGAAAGTGAAAGTGAAAGTCGCTCAGTCATGTCCGACCCTTTGCAACCCCACGGACTATACAGTCCATGGAATTCTCCAAGCCAGAATACTGGAGTGGGTAGCATTTCCCTTCTCCAGGGGATCTTCCCAGTCCAGGGTAAACTCTTTACTGGCCGGCAGACTCTTTACCAGCTGAGCCACCAGGGAAGCTCCACTGTATATAAACACCACATTTTATGACCATTCATTTGTCAGTAAACATTTAGGTTGCTTCCACATCTTGCCTGTTAGGAATAATGCTACAGTGAACATGGCAATGCAGGTCTGTCTTTGAGAGCCTCATTTCAATTCCTTTGGATCCAGGCCCAGAAGTGAGATTTCTGGTTCAAATGGCACCAGTTTTATTTTTAGAGGTTGGATGGAATCATTGACTCAATGGATATGTGTCTGAGCAAACTCTGGGAGATAGTAGAGTGGGCAGCCTGATGTGCTACATACAGTCCCTGGGGTCTCAAAGAATCGGACACGACTGAGCCACTGAACCACAGCAATACTGTATTGTATATTTAAATATGTGCTGCAAAAAAGGGAGAAAAATTAACAAGGCAGGAGGCAATTTTTGCAGGTGACAGACATATTTATGGCATTGATTGTATAGCGATGGCTTCACAGGTGTGTCTCCAACCTCTTCAATGTGTATACATTAAATACATACAAGTACTTATAGGTCAGTCATACTTCAATAAAGAGACTTTTTTAAAGGTCACAAGATTTATACAGACACTTCACAAAAGAAGACATATGCCATATTCTGTATCATGTGCTATGTGTTATATATGTGCGTGGCAAGTGAGCACATCCATGGAAGGAGATACTCAAAATTACTAGACATCAGAATAATGAAAACTAAAATCACTAGATAATCAAAATATAAAAGACTGAGAACCCCAAGTGGTGATAAGCTGTGAAACACATGAAAACAAAGACATGTGGCGGCCAGAGAAAGAGTGAAGTGGTGTATCCAATTTTGGAAAACATTTCAGCAGTTTCTCCTACATTTAAGTATATTTACTGTATCATGCAGGAATTCCACCCCCAGTACTTACCCAAGAGAAGTGAAAACATATGTCCAAAGAAAGACTTGAGCAGTTGCTTGATTTTAATTGAAAATTCGCAAGAAGTGAGAGTGGCCAGGGGAAGGGACGGACAGATGGGGCTACATCTGTGCATTGGAATATGGAACTCCTCCTCATCGACAAAAAGGAAGGAACTACTGCTGTACTTAGGTAACAAAATGATGATCCTCAAAAACCCTCTGATGAACAAAAGAGGGCTAACACTGAAAGGGACGTAGTGTATGGTTCAGTTTCTGTGGAATTCTAAAAGGAGGTGAAACTAATCTATAGTCACAGGAAGCACAGCAATTTTTGCCCCCTCTTAGAAGTAGGAAGAATTGGCTGCAAAGGGGTAAGAGGGGAATTGTGGGGTGATTAAAAAAATATCTTGGAAGTGGTGATGTTTACATGAGTGAATACAGTTATCAAAACTCACTGAGCTATAGACATAAAATGAGTGTGTTTTATTGGTATGGAAGTGAACCTCAACAAAATTGATTGCAATGATCACTCTTGATATAAGCTTCAAGCATACCATTGACTCTCATCTATGTAATTTGGTTGCATAAGGGTGATAAATATTGAAAATTTCTGGAAGTCCAATCAATTATTCTAAGGCATCTCAAAACTCAAAAGGGCAATGAGACTGAAAAATTCAGTCTTGCTTGTGCTAGGAACGTTGTTAGAGACTCAGGGTGGCACATGGAGATCACCAGAGAAGTCCATTCGCTCGCGTCGAGGTAGCCCCTCAGACCTGAGATCTGGGGGCAGGTCTCCAATGAGAAAAGGGAGAGGGCTAGCCACAAGGGCTTCTTCCCTTGTGGCTCAGCTGGTAAAGAACCCATCTGCAATGCAGGAGACCTGGGTTCAATCCCTGGGTTGGGAAGATCCCCTGGAGAAGGGAATGGCTACCCACTCTAGTATTCTGGCCTGGAGAATTCCACGGACTATATAGTCCTTGGGGTTTCAAAGAGTCAGACACGACTGAGTGACTTTGACTTGTCCCAGAGGGTCACAGGTGCAGAAAATATGACCCAGGAACCAAACCCTTGATGTAATGGCAGGAGGACTGAGCTTCAGGTTGAGGTGCAGGATCAGAGCCAGCCTGACTTTGGTAGCAGTGCAGTGATGAGAGCCAGTTTCTTCTCGTGTCTGAGCCCCGGGGGTCGGTGTTAAAGCTCCTGTACCAAGACCTCCGGCTGCTGGGGTGGAGGGGCAACTGGGTTAGAGGCCAGATTTGGCTGCAAGGACCAGCTGGGGCTGACAGCATTGCTGTGTGTGTTGGCTGCTCAGTCGTGTCCAACTCTGTGACCCCGTGGACCGCAGCCCACCAGGCTTCTCTGTCCATGGGATTTCCCAGGCAAGAGGACTGGAGTGGGTTGCTGTTTCCTGCTCCAGGGGATCTTCCCCACCCAGGGACTGAACTCACGTCTCCTGTGGCTCCTGTACTGGCAGGCGGTTCTTTACCACTGAGCCGCCGGGGAAGCCCCGCATTGCTGTAGGAAGCCTGTAATACGCTCCTCTGCTGTGTCCAGCCCTGCGGACACTCTCTTCCCTCCCACAGCAGTGGGAGAAGACGGGCAATTCCTCGTGGCTCTGTTAGGAAGGAGCTGCAGTGTGCTGGTCTGCCCGCCAGCGGTGCTCACACCTGGACGTCGGCCTCCCAGGTTATGGGTTTGCCACCTCCAACCTGCTTTTAGGGCTTCTCCTATGTCTTGCCTCCCTTTCCTGAAATCTTCACAAAATAGTGCTCTTAGATTATTGACTGGGGCACTTCTGAGTCTGAAACTTCATTTTCAGAAAGTTGCCACTATAGATATGCAGGTGATGAAGTGAAAAGGGTTAGTCTCTCAGTTGTGTCTGACTTTTGGGGGCTGTAGCCCTCCAGGCAAGAATACTAGAATGGGTAGCCATTCCTTTCTCTAGCAAATCTTACCTGCTGCATTGCAGGCAGATTTGTTTGTTTTTTTTTTTTTACCATCTGAGCCACCAGGGAAGCCCATATAGGCAGGCAAGTTTTCTTCAAAGGAATGCCTTTTTTTATGTATTTGTTTTTAATTGGAGGATAATTGCTTTACAACATTGCACTAGTTTCTGCCATATACCAACATGAATCAGCCATATGTCCCCTCTCTCTTAAGCCTCCCTCCCACCTCCCAGCCCATCCCACTCCTCCAGGTTGTCACAGAGCCCCGGGTTTGAGCTCCCTGCCTCATACAGTAAATTCCCGCTGGCTCTCTATTTTACATATGATAATGCATATGTTTCAATGCTACTGTCTGAATTCGCTCCCCCCTCCACTCCCCTTTCCACCACCCCCCGTCCACAGGTCTGTTCTCTATGTCTGCGTCTCCCCTGCTGCCCTGCAAATAGGTCCCTCAGTATCATCTTTCTAGATTCCATACATACGTGTTGATATACGATATTTGCTTTTCTCTTTCTGACTGACTTCACTCTGTATAATATGCTCTGGGTCAAAGGAATATCATCTTACAGAGATGTATAAAATACAGACAGGTGAAAAGGAGGAAATAAAAGTCAGTTTTGATGCTCCACCTTGAAGTAATCATGGTTTACATTTTTATGAATTTCCTTCCAGAAAGGACTTAATTAACTTGCTCTCTAGCTTTTTCAAGGAGGAGTCAGGTGGCTCACAGTGGACACGTCACGACAGTGGAGGGCTTGCCAACCGTGATCCCCATTGCATCATCTGCTTTTACTAAGGGCCTGAGTCTGCGAAGCCTGTGAGAACTATTGTCTCAGTGGGCAGGTGAATGAAGGTCATTATAAGACTGAGTCTTCCCTCTTGACCTGCTAATCCTTTTCCAGAACCATGCTGATACTTTGGCTGGTGAGATGGAACCCAGGAGTAGGTTTTATTTGGAAGGAGATGGATAGGACATTAGGTGACTGATGGCTAGCTGAAACACCAAGTCCTGACATATGATGCTATAGGGGTATTTCATTATTCACACTCTCTCTGACCCCATGGTCTAGTAATAAAAACTCATATTTAGTGATAATTTATCATGTGCATGGTACTGTGTCAAATTATGTATATTAACTTATTTCCATCAATCACTCTATGAAATGGGAGCGATTATGATCTCTAATCCTGAAGGAATTCAACCCTGAATATTCACTGGAAGTACTGGTGCTGAAGCTGAAGCTCCAATACTTTGGCCACCTGATGGGAAGAGCTGAGTCACTGGAAAAGACCCTGATGCTGGGGAAGATTGAAGGCAGGAGGAGAAGGGGGCAACAGAGGATGAGATGGATGGATGGCATCATCGACTCAATGGACATGAGTTTGAACAACCTCCAGGAGATGGTGAAAGACAGGGAGGCCTGTGTGCTGCAGTCCATGGGGTCCCAAAGAGTTGGGTATGGCTGAGTGACTGAACGACAACAACAGTGACGTCTAATTTATAAATGAGGAAACTGCAGATAAGAGAGGTTAAGTAACTTGCTTAAGGTGTCACAGCCGAGCCGGATTTGAGCCTGGGCAGTCTGGCTCCAGGGCCTGAACTGTCATCCGCTGTACCCTGATGTATGGTCCCCATAAGCTACACAATAATAACAAGCTAGACAAGGGTCATGACATCACATAAGCAATGCACAGAACCATGCTAGACAATACACAGGTCATGACAGCACATAGGAACTGGCCAGAAAGTCCGCAGTCCGAAGTCAAGTGTGCCTGGAAGTCTGCTCGCCGCTCTCTGCCTCCGCAGACACAGATAAGATGGTGGTGGTGGGGGGAAGGTTAAAACCTGGGCAGGCAAACGTGTTGACAGGTGTGTGTGTGGTGAGTGGCAGGCAGTCCGTTGCTCTGGGATACACCTGAGACACACACTCTCCTAACTGATCACTGGTGGTCATTCAAGCTTCTTAAAATACAGTTTTCAATGATTCTAAGTCAGTTCACTTCTGAAAGGACATCTTGTTCTCCTGAACCCTCTTCTGATTCCCGAGTTTCTTAAAATGTGACGAGCCTTGATTTTGTTCCTCATCAAGTGCAGGGTAGAATTAAGAGGAATCACAAAAATACCTTACTTTTCTTCTCCTTTCAACTCCTGACGAGGTGCCCAGTCTAGTCCTGATTCTGTAGGAGGTGGGCGGAGAACAGGTGAGTGTAGATTTCATGGCCTTGGACGATACCGTCCAAACCAGGAGACAGACAGGGCATATCAAATAGATGCCAGGGAAATACATCCACCACCTCAAGACCCATCTACTGAACTCACCTGCCAGAATCCTGTGGACTAACTCAGGGCAGGACTCCACCCATAGAGCTGGTGACGCAGCAGCTATGAATTCCCAGGTTCCACTCTTGCATCCACAGCCCAATAGCAAGTCAGTATTTATTCCAGAGTCCTACAGAGGGTGCAGAAGGCCCACGGATGTTTCCAGAATGTCAAAAAAGTATATTAGTGACAATAATCATATACTTTATACCATCTACGTTCTCTTTCCGTATGTCCCAGGTACCACAGGTAGTGTTTAGCTGCATCAGCTCAGAGAGAATGTAGTATGCTCCAGGTGACTAAGCCATGAAGTTGCACAGCGGACCGTGGCCCCGGTGGTACCCTTAATCATGGTGGTATTGCAGGAAGGACGTGCAGAGCCTGGCCGGGGAGGGACCACCCGTGGCCCGTCTGCCACCTCTGCTCCTTCCTCTGCTCATCCCGGGAGCGAGGTGCTTCTTATCAGATCATCACATGATGCTGCGGGGCTTCGTGATGCCTGGGATGGTGAACCCCACCTCACGCCTTGCCTTGCTTCATATTGGGATCTGCCCCCTGATCTTATGTCCCTGGGGACTGCTTAGTTAATCTGAGAAGTGGTGTCATTCGAAGAGAAAAATGGGGGCATCCCAAGGTCTGCAGGGCTCACTGATGAGGACTGAGGATGTCTGCTGGGGCCGAATCCCTAAATCCTAGCATTCGGTGCCCAGAACACAAGTAACAGCAGAGAAACACACCCCTGTCTCAGCCACACAATGGATGTGAGATCAGGCTTGCAAAAATACACAGTCAACCAAAGTAACACAAATAAAAAATGATAATACAGAACTGAAGGCCCATTAAAGGGCATCAGCTATGGTGTTTGGCCCACGGATTTCATTACAGATTTGAAAAACCTCCGAGAATCTGCTCAAACCATTCTTTAATATTTTCTCTCTTCTCTTGGTATATATTTCACAGACAAGCCCATGAGGGCGTTGGTTCTCACTAGATAAGGCATTGTTCCTCAGCTTGGACACATTTGGGTCATCCTGTTTTATACAGAACTCACACAGAGTGGTTATTTTTGTGCAGAGTATAGCGTTTTCTCCAGTTTAGCAGCGATAAAGAAAACGTTGCCATATTCCTCACCATAGTCACCAACACCAACTTAACTCCCTACCGTGATCCACTCACTCATTCCATATGGGTAGACAGCCTGAGAAAATCAAGTTATCCCTGACTCATTGGTGTTACAGGCAATCATTAATTAATCATGTTTTTGATCTGCCATAACTGTAATAGATTGATTGATTGAAACAAAGAGTTTCTTGCTGAAGAATAAATACTATGAATGGTCTAATCGTGCAGGATTCTGTGAGAGCCTGAGACATACACTCAAGGATGATCTGTATTCAGTTGCTCATTTCATCCAGGAATCACTTTGAAGCTTCAGTGACCAATAAATGATTTATTCTGGGAAACTCTCTTGGACAGTAAATTGGCTCCATATTTTTGTAGATTGTTTCTTCTCTGGGAAGTTTGCAAGAACATTTGTGTGCTCAATATTTTAGAATAGGATGGGTTTTGATTACTTTATACCCTTTATAATTAATAGGTCAGCAGTTCTTATCAATAGCCAACATAATTAAAATATCATTTTGCTTCCAACAGCCATGGTGTTTCACTGACTCATTGGCAAGGCAACGTACGAGCTGAAGTAAATTAGCTATCAAGAGTAAAATGAAAGATTAACTTCATTACTTACCAGAGACAATATATTATCAGCATTTTCTCGCTTTAATGTATTTTTCAGGGTCTTCTGCCTACGAGTTAAAAAGAAATGAACATTCAGTAACACATCTGTCTGGCATCATGAAGTGAGTTATATTATTAGCAATAATACATTACTTTTTTCCTAATTACAAGAACAACCTATAATCATTTTAAGTGTGGAAAATGCAGAAAAGAACAAATATGAAAATAAGAATCATCCATAATACTGTATAATAGTTGTGGCAAGTGAGGCAAATGTCTTTAACCATCCTAATATAAACTGTTTCAGTCCTTTGTTCCTGGAGTGGCTTCCCCGGTGACTCAAATGGTAAAGAATCCGCCTGTAATGCAGGAGACTGGGGTTTGATCCCTGGGTTGGAAAGATCCTTTGGAGAAGAGACTGGCTACTCACTCCAGGATTCTTGCCTGGAGAATTCCATGGACAGAGGAGCCTGGCGGGCTACAGTCCATGGGGTCACAAAGAGTTAGACACAACTGAGCAACTAACACTTTCACTTTCAGGCTATATATACACATCCCTGAGCATATTACATACATATACATGTAATTCACACAGTAAAGATTTACTGTGAGGTCTGTTTTATAAGATACCTTTTGATTTAATAAATCATAATTATTTTTCAATGTTATTCAGTTTTTTCCTACCTTAAACATGCAAAGGAAGGCATACAGTCTGGAGTTGTCCTAACATTTTTTCAATAACAAATTGCTAAATATTTGGGTTATTTTCAACTTTAGACTGGTTAGGGTTTTTAATTATATAATCAAATTATAGGGTTTTAAATTATATAATCAAAACTATTCAGTGAACTGCACCTTGGTATGTTTATATACAAAAATCTAATTGTTTATTTAGATAAAAATTTTACAAGTAGAATTGCTGTATAAATTTTAAAAAACTTTAAAAATTTAAAAACTTTAAAGAGGAAGTCCAGGTTAAGTTTGAATACATGGTGCAAAGTTTCTTCCCTAAAGACTATCCTCCAGTGCTACTTCTCAAGCTGTCTCCAAAGCAAGTTGTATAATTCACTGTGCTTCTCTTGGCAAATTATAAAATATTTCTGTACCTTAATATTAGTTTAATTTCTATTCTTATCACTAGTGGTATTTATCGTACTTCTAATGTGTATTCCCTCTGCTTCTAGACTTTTTTGGAGGGAACTCTCCTGAAAAGTGCTATACACATGGCCATGGTTTAGTCTATAAGTCATGTTTGACTCTTTAGCGACCCCATGGACTGTAGCCCACCAGGCCCCTCTGTCCATAGGATTTCCCAGGCAAGAATACTGGAGTGGGTTGCCATTTCCTTCTCCAGGGGATCTTCCTGACCCAGGGATCAAGACCACATCTCCTGCATTGCAGATGGATTCTCTACTGCTGAGCCACCAGGGAAGCCTCCTTATTTTACACATATTATTTATATACCTATTTATGCATGGCAAACTACCACAAGCTTAGTGGTTTAAAACTGCATGTATTTTTTTTTTTTTTTAATCTCACAGTTTCTGAGGGTCATTAATATGGTCTGGCTTAGCTGAGTCTTCCACGTCAGAGGCTCTCAAAGCCTGCAGTAAAGGTGTCAGTCAGGGCCGAGGTCTCAGCCAAGAAAGAATCAGCTTCCAGTCCATTTATGTGGTTTTTGACAGGATCCAGTACCTTTCAGGCTGTTGGACTAAGGGTCTCAGTTTCCAGCTGACTATGAACCAGAGACCACTCCCAGGTCTTATCAGGTGGGCCTTCTGCATGTGGCAACTTGCTTCATCAAAATTCACAAGGGACAGAGTCTACCAGCAAGACTGAAGTGAGACTAATCAACATTCAGTTATCCTACTGGCTGCAAGAAAGTTACTCTGGAGAAAGTGTCTGCTCAAGGCCCTGACTATCAGAGGTGGAGGTCATCGGGGCCATCATAGAAGTTACCTACCGCAATATACTACTCTGCTTTCTTGGAGGTTCGTATAAAAACAGAATTGACTTTTAATTGATGACTCACACCTCTATGTCTCAGATTCCTAATATGCAAAGTAGGGATAAAAATAACCATCCACTCATGGAGTTGATGTGAAGATTAAAGGAAATAATTCAACAAAATGCTTAGAACAATGTCTGGCACATAGCTAGTACCATGTCAGTATTTATAGTTATCTTCATCTTCTTCACCATCATCATCACATCACCTAATCGCCATCAACTCCATCATCACCACCATCATCGCCATCACCATTATCATCACCATCACCACGGTGTCACAATGCCCTTAGGACAGAACTTCTGTAGGGTTGTTAACTTCCTCAGAAATACTTGCTGAATGTATGAAATAATGAGTGAATAAATGGATGAATTTATTTCTGAGGGGGCTCCAAAATCACTGCAGATTTTTAAATATATTTATAAAATATAAATTATAAGATATAAATATAAAATATAAGATTTCTTTCTTTCTTTCTTTCTTTCTTTTTTCTGTCTCCAAAATCACTGCAGATGGTGACTGCAGCCATGAAATTAAAAGATGCTTGCTCCTTGGAAGAAAAGCTATGACCAACCTACACAGCATATTAAAAAGCAGAGACATTGCTTTGCTGACAAAGGTTCATCTGATCAAAGCTATGTTTCTCCAGTAGTCATGCATGGATGTGAGAGTTGGATTATAAAAAAAAAGCTGAGTGCTGAAGAATTGATGCTTTTGAACTGTGGTGTTGGAGAAGACTCTTGAGAGTCCCTTGGACTGCAAGGAGATCCAACCTAGGACCTTTAGGAGGTACATCCTAAAGGAAATCAGTCCTGAATATTCATTGGGAGGACTGATGCTGAAGCTGAAGCTCCAATACTTTGGCCACCTGATGGGGAAGAACTGACTCACTGGAAAAGACTCTGATGCTGGGAAAGATTGAAGGCGAGAGGAGAAGGGGACGACAGAAGATGAGATGGTTGGATGGCATCATTGACTTGATGGACATGAGTTTGAGTAAGTTCTGGGAGTTGGTGATGGACAGGGAAGCCTGGCGTGCTGCAGTCCATGGGGTCGCAAAGAGTCGGACACAACAGAGAAACTGAACTGAAATGGATGAAAACATCCATCCAAACAAATCCTTTGCCATTTGGGATTACTTGGTCAGTCCAATGTTTGCATTTTCTAGTTTTTCAAGTTTTTTTCTGCCTTTTAGTCATTTGTGTATTGTCATCTCTTGATAGTCAATTTGCTTTCCCCTATTTCCCTTTCCTCTCTGGCAAATAGGAAAATAATAATTTCCCTTCTTTCCTCTCTGGGAGACCATCATCTGACTAAATAAAGGACAAACTCTCAAAACTCAGTTATGTAATAATCGCAGATAATTAATTAGTTATTTGGCTTCCTAGGTGGCACAGTGGTGAAGAATCCACCTGCCGATTCAAGAGATACAGGAGACATGGGTTTGATCCCTGGGTCAGGAAGATCTCCTGGAGGAGGAAATGGCAACCAGCTCCAGTATTCTTGCCTGGAGAATCCCCCATGGACAGAGGAGCCTGGCGGGTTCCAGTTCATGAGGTCCCAAAGAGTCAGACATGACTGAGCATGCACAACACGTTTAACTTGTCTTATTTCTTGCTTCTACAAACTCTTCAGAGTAGCTTCTTTCTTTCTCATCCTTCTTCTGCTCTCCAGTCTCAACTATCCTTGTTTCTTAGGAGGAATTGGTGTGTGTGTGTGTGTGTGTGTGTGTACTTTATAAAAAAAGCTTCCAAGGGCACCACAAATCATATCTAAGTGGGCTTTTAGCAGCAACGTCATAAGATTCACGTAAAAGCAGCTTGAGAGGTGAATAAATCTTGTTGAAAAGGGGAATAAGATTTTGTCCTGGAGCTGACTTGCCCCTTCAGAGTATGCCTTGGTGTCCGCACTCCACAAGTACAAACTAAGATGGTCACAGAGGATATATGACATGACCAAGATCCCACCACTGGCTGGTGGCCTGGGGGCTTCCAGGAGATCTTCTGCTGTGACACTCAGGCTTCTGCTCTCCAGGAGACGACATCTGAACGCCACTGGGACGGGCCCTGGGGCAGCAGAGAGAACAGCCATCATCTCTGAGGTCTGTGGCTCCTTGAGTCTAACTATAGGCAAGCGGTTTTACATCAAAGAATTCTCAGGTTTTCTCTCATAGAAAGAACTGCTATTTAAGAACTCTGAGTTTTAGTTTTGACATGATTTGGTTATGTGGCAAAAAATTAATTATCTGCCCAATATTAAATTTAGCTCCACCAGGGGCTTCCCTGGTGGCTTAGTCGGTAAAAGAATTTGCCTGCAATGTGAGAGACCAGGGTTTGATCCCTGGGTTGGGAAGATCCCCTGGAGGAGGGCAGGGCAACCCACTCCAGTGTTCTGGCCTGGAGCATCCCCACGGACAGAGGAGCCTGGCGGGTTACAGTTCATGGGGTCACAAAGAGTCGGTCATGACTGAGCAGCTAAGCACTGCACAACCCAACACAGTATTAAAATCTCCCTCCTTCTTATTAGCAAAATTCCTTCTTCAACGATAGTTTTGGGGTTTTGGTTGTTGCTGTTCTTGTGTATGTGTGGGGAGGTGTGCGTGTGTATGTGTGTGTTTAGGGCACCAATGCATTCAGGTAAGCGGTGACATCTCCCAGCCCAGGTTGAACAGTCGTATGGCTGCTGTGACTGTCGTCGTGCTCCTGGTTGGGAATCTGGGACAGGCTCCCTCAGCTGCGACAGAGTTAAGCGTGCCCCTTCCTGCCCTTCCATCTTCCAGCTTTTGGCTGCCTGGCAGGGAGACAGAATGCTGCAGCCCCCGCCTGAGCTCATGAAGGGAACCATGGATATAGAAGTTGCCACTAGCCTGGACTTTGAAAAACTATTTGTTTATCTGTCTGTGTTGGGTCCCAGTTGCGACATGCAGGCTTTCTTGCTGTGGTGTGCGGGCTTCGTTGCCCCACGGCGTATGGGCTCTTCGTTCCCCTATCAGGGGTCAAACCACTGTCCCCTGCTTTGGCAGGTGGATTCTTCACCACTCGACCAACAGGGAAGTCCCCAGTCTGGACTTTTAAGGAACATGGCACCACCATAACAGCCTAGATTTATTTATTTTGGATTCATTTTCTTTTATTTTTTAATTTATTTTATGTGGGACAGAAAGCGTCATTCTACGTTTAAGCCAGTATGAATGAGCACGCCTGGTGGCTCAGACGGGAACGAATCTGCCTGCAATGTAGGAGACCGGGATTCGATCCCTGGGTCAGGGAGATCCCCTGGAGGAGGAAATGGCAACGCTGTTCAGTATTCTTGCCTGGAGAATCCCACGGACAGAGGAGCCTGGCGGACTACAGTCTATGGGGTCACAAAGAGTCGGACACGACTGAGTGACCTTCACTGTCTTACATGCAGCCAAATCCTAACCAACAAATTATGTGATCTTGTTAGCAAATCCACATGTCTATCCCTAAGTTTTCATATCTATAAAACAGGCTCCTGTGAGAGGTGGATCAGTCCATCCTAAAGGAGATCAGTCCTGGGTGTTCATTGGAGGGACTGATGCTGAAGCTGAAACTCCAATACTTTGGCCACCTGATGCAAAGAGCTGACTCATTGGAAAAGACCCTGATGCTGGGAAAGATTGAAGGCGGGAGAAAGGAACGACAGAGTGAGATGGTTGGATGGCATCACCGACTCAATGGACATGAGTTTGAGTAAACTCCAGGAGTTGGTGATGAACAGGGAGGCCTGGCATGCTGCAGTCCATGAGGTTGCAAGGAGTTGGACACGACTGAGCGACTGAACTGAACTGAACTGTGAGAGGTGGGGGAGGAATTTGGCATTATGATTAAGTGGTTTTAAGTGTTCTTCTGCTCTGTTATTTAATGATTCTACTTATGTTTCAAGTATCCTGCCATTCCAAAGTTTCAGAATATTGTCTGTTTCACTAACCCCCTACAAGGTCTAAATTTTAGGATGAGTCATACTGAAAAAAAAAAATGAGAAGAGGTTTGCTCCTTTAAAGAATTCTTTTGTTTGGTAGATTTTCACTTATCTGTGTGTACATGTTTGTGTAAGTGTGTGTCCTTTTATAATTTATCTTCCTGAATAAATTTAATTCTTAACATAATAAAACCTCCTTCAGTTCAATTCTATTAGCGAAATTGTGTGATAATTTAGAAAGAGATTGGATCAAAGATTACTTCAATTTTTTTATGATTAAAAAAAAAGGTTCCCCAAATAAATGAACATCATAAATAAGGCAATTTATCTCTGCTCAGGAGAACAAACTGTTCTCAGTTACTACAGAAAATCTCTTTACATAAAAATTAATTAATGTACTAATTAGAAATCATTCTTACCCAGCTCATCAAATTTTACTCACTGGCAAAATTTGTCTGGAGGTTCTTTATTTAATGTTGGAATGGATCTGAAAGCTCTAAAACTTCCTGACTTCTTAAGTGTTGTGGAATCCCTGTGAGGCGAGCAGAAGTAATGCCATGGCAGGCAGCTTAGATTAGGAGTAGGCCTTCCTACTTCTGGGTGGTAAGATTATCAGGCCACCTGGATACAACCAATCAGCATTCACTTAACACTGACCACTGTTTGCCAATTAGGAAATTAGGAACGGGGTGGAAACCCCCAGGAAAGTCCTGCGCATGTGAAAGTTTTGACCAATGAAATTGCTTTGCAAACTTGTAACCAATCCACTTAAACCAACTACCAACGGCGTGTGCTCACCCTATAAATTTGTGTAACAGCTTGGGCTCGGGGCTCTCTGACCCTGCACCACTGCGTTGGATGCGGCAGAAGCCCTGGCTCGAGTCAGTAATAAACTTCCCTTTTTGCAAGTTGCATTGTCTTGGAAGCCTTCTCTCTTCCCGCTCGGGGATTCGAACATTGGGCATAACATCCCAACCACATGACCCAGTTTATCAATGAAGTTCACTCTTGTTAGTTTATGCCTCTCCCAGATACAGAATCAGAAAGATTAAATGCCATTCCTTTTTTCTTAAATTATTAATATTTCAGAGTTTTTATTTCCTGCAGGCTAGGGCACTCTAAGTGTTTCTTGAAAAATGGCTTGGGGGTAAGAAACCAATAGTTATACTGAAGAGATAATACAAGCCCTGGTTCTTAGGAGAAATGATTTCCTTGCCCTGTTTCCGTCATAGCCAGGAGGAAGTAAAGACAGATGGGGACACTGACACGCCAAGGAGGGCTCCTGGGCAAGAGAACTCTCTTCTCGGATGGAGTCCATTTGGGATGAGGAATGTGGAGACTTTCTGTCACTTCTGACCAGTCTCTTGGTTGTCTCTGATGCTGGGCATCTCCCCAGAGGGTGAGAGGCACATTTTTGATTTACATGGAAAGCACCACATAGAGAGGCTTCTTTTTCGCGGTAAACTCTGTGAGCTGAACAGGTCACATTCAGCAGAAGCTGGTGGGGAGATGGTGGGGAAATTGCGCAAAAACCTGTTTCCATCTGTGGGTCCTCCAGCCCCTTCACTCAGGTGCTGCTACAGAAGTTCAGCTGTAAAAGATCCTAAGGGCCATGGAAAGTGGAGCTAGAAACGCCACTTCCCATTTAAACGTGGGTTCTAGATCTCTGGGGGAATAAAGCTTAAAGCCAAGAATTCATCCCAACTCGTTTCTATGGGCCCACGTATCATAGCTCCTGCCCCATCCTACCCTGATCCCCCCCGAGACTTTACTGTGACTGCTGAGTCATCCTCAACGGTCACGCGTAGGCTTAGTCCTTCTCACTGCCTCTCCTGCCAACAGCCCTGTCATCTCTGGCTTTTTCCAATCACTACCTCGCTTAGGTCTGTCCATTCCATCTACCAAGGTCGGCATCCTCTACAAAACCGGTCCCTGGTGCCAAAAATGTCGGGGGCCACTGTCGGAGGCAGCATCGGCTGAGGGCCAGGCTGCTCTTCCAGGGGGAGACGTGCGCTCTGCCCTCCTGTGAGGGTCTCAGGACACGGGGACTGGAGTTTACCTTCTTCAGTTGGCTGCTGGGAGTTACTCAGCAGAGAATCGAGGTTGCTTTAAGACCAGCTACAGAAGGAACATGCGGCAGAAGGAGGGTCCCAGAAGGAGGAGGCAAAGGAGCACCTTTCTCAAGCTGAGCTTAGACATCTGGGGAGGGCGTGGAGAAGTGCTGTGAGCTGGGTCAATGCCAGGAGCAGGCTGGAAAAGTTAAATAAATAATTGGCCATTTTCAATGACGTAAACTACTGGTTCTTAATCTCCTTTGAATGCTGGGCCCCTTTGGGAAGTTGAGTCAAGTTACAGACCCCATCTTGAAATTAGCAAACATAATATTCACAAACTTTTGCAAACCCATCCAGGAGATTCAAAGACCCACCGAATGACCATCCTCGGGCCCCAGGGCCTCAAGGGCTTCTGATAGAGGCTCATTTTCACCCTTGACAGCACTCCCAGCTGCAGATTGAGAATGAAGCCACTCAAAGCAACAGCCAGTGCTAATGCGCAAACAGACACTGCAACTCAAAGCCGGACGGGCAGTTTTTTTCCACGTGAGAATGGCAGAGCTCGTCACGGGGGGAGCTGCTGGAGGAAGCAACCTGCGTTTTTCAGGCACTGGCGTCCCATATGGTGATCTGAAGAGGGCATTCGTTTCTCTCAAGGGCTAGTGCAAGTCAAATAAGACAAGCTTAAGCCCAGTTTGGGACACATTTTGTGTGTTCATGCATGGACAGGCTTGATTTCCCCTGAGGATCAGGTTCCATATGAATAGTGTGATTTCAACTTCAGAATCCTCTCCCCCTCTCCCCCTGCCTATTTCTGGTTTCTAGCGAACAAAGGAAGAAGAGTCTGGTGTTTTTTTCACTGTGGAGAGTGAATAGGGCCTGGAAAATCAGGTCAAGGGCACCATCAGGGGAATGAGGTCTGGGAGAGAGGAGGATCCTTCGTGTCAAGTAAATGATCTTCCAACTCAGTGGAAGCCTTTAGGGGAAAGCGAGGGAGATTCCACCCCAGGAACTAGGGCATGTGAGGCTACAGCAGGAGCCACACACCCACCCTCCCCCAACAGGAGCAGCAGAAAACCCTTCTCGTGTCCAGAGGCTTTTCTCGAAGATATTCGGTGGCAACTGGGAGCAGGATGGGAGTGGTTCATTAACAGATGCATTGCATAATCTCAGCAAAGCTGAAAACAGACTTTTAAAGATGTATTGAAGATGTATTGCTGAGATTTGGGGGCTTCCCTGGTAAAGAATCTGCCTGCTCCTGCTGGAGGACAGTTTCTCCTTCTTGAAAACCTTCTGGCTAATCCTGTTGTCTTAGAATGTATATTATGGGAGTGGATCCGGTAAGATCTTTCTGTTGTTAAGTTCTAATCCTGTTGTCTTAAAATGTAAATTGTGGGAGTGGGTCTAGTAAGATCTTTACAACCTTGAGACATACTTTTGATTTATTTTAGTAACCAATTTAAGAAGTATATAACTCCCTTGCTAACACTAGCAAGGAGGGCACTCTCCATTCCCCTTCCGAGGTCTCTGTCAGAAGCTTTCTTTGTCCCTTTTCATACTTTAATACAACTCTGCAATGCAAAAGCTCTTGAGTAATCAAGCCTGGTCCCTGGTTCTGAAGCTAAACCTTCTTTGGAGATCATGAATCACACATCATTCACCATAAGCTACCAGTTTGACCCCCCTGGATCTGGAAGATCCCCTGGAGAAGGGAATGGCAACCCACTCCAGTATTCTTGCCTGGAGAATTCCATGGACAGAGTAGCCTGGTGGGCTACAGTCCAAATGGTTGCAAAGAGTCGGATAACAACTGAGTGACTGAGCACGCATGCTGAGATTTAAGAGGTTCTAGGGCACACGGACAAAGGACTGATGTAAAAACTCCATCCTAAAGATGTGCTTTCTGTTGCTCTGTGACGCGCAGTTAAAGGTTGCTCACGATTAGATGCTGGATTGTGCTGGGTGTAGCTTTGATGCAGCTGCTGGTGGTCCTTTTGCATTGAGGGTTGGGGTGAAATGAAGACTCTTGTGTGAGGGTGTGAGCCTTAGGGAGTGGATGTTATTGGCTGGAGAGAAAAAGCAAATGGAAAGACAACCAGGTGCTGAGGTCACATTCCAAGCGCTTCATTATGGACAGACTGCCCTTCATTCACCCATTTATCCACTGAAAAGTATTTATGGATCCCCTGTTTTGTCCAAGTCATATTAGTTTGCCCTGGAACTGCTGTCTTAAACAAGAGAGATGTCCTGTTTTATGGAGACCACATTCTAGCAGGTGAGAAAGATATTAAGCAACAAAGTGCATGATTCAGCTTTTCCTTTGGAGGTTTGGAATTCTCTCCTCCATAAAAGCATCAAGGAAACTGGCAAAAAAGTGTTAAAATCAGCTTTGAAAAATCAACGAAAGGTTTGCAGCAATTCTGGGAGACTTTACTTAAGAAAAACAGCCCAGTCTCAGTAAAATCAGCACGCTGTTGTGGCATTGTCATATATTCTCCTCCAGCCTCCTGTCTGTGGCTCTGCAGTAGCCTGGGAAACCGAGAGCTCATCACAGTGAGGACCGGGAGCCTCGGAGTCGTGCGGTGGGCACCGTGGGGTTAAAGTCCCTTCACAGCTTCTCGCCCAGAGCATCTCATTACTTGACACACCTGGTGGTTCTCTGGAAGATACCCCCCTGGGTGGCTGCTCTTATTACCTGTTTAGAGCCTGCCCTGCACCTAACTCCTTTCAAAGGGGCATGTATCAAAAGCATTTAGAGTGAATACGAAAATAGAGATAGGACACTGAAAGATGAACTCCCCAGGTCGGTAGATACCCAATATGCTACTGGAGATCAGTGGAGAAATAACTCCAGGAAGAATGAAGGGATGGAGCCAAAGCAAAAATGACACCCAGTTGTGGATGGGACTGGTGATAGAAGCCAGGTTCAATGCTGTAAAGAGCAATATTGCATAGGAACCTGGAATGTTAGGTCCATGAATCAAGGCAAATTGGAAGGGATCAAACAGGAGATGACCAGAGTGAACATCAACATTCTATGAATCAGCGAACTAAGATGAACTGGAATGGGTGAATTTAACTCAGATGACCATTATATCTACTACTGTGGGCAGGAATTCCTTAGAAGAAATGGAGTAGCCATCACAGTCTACAAAAGAGTCCGAAATGCAGTACTTGGATGCAATCTTAAAAATGACAGAATGATCTCTGTTCATTTCCAAGGCAAACCATTCAATATCATGGTAATCCAAGCCTATGCCCAGACCAGTAATGCTGAAGAAGCTGAACAGTTCTTTGAAGACCTACAAGATCTTCTAGAACTAACACCAAAAAAAGATGTCCTTTTCATTATGGGGGACTGGAATGCAAAAGTAGGAAGTCAAGAAACACCCGGAGCAACAGGCAAATTTGGCCTTGGAGTACAGAATGAAACAAGGAAAAGTCTAATAGAGTTCTGCCAAGAGAATGCACTGGTCATAGCAAACACCCTCTTCCAACAACACAAGACACGACTCTACACATGGACATCACCAGATGGTCAACACCAAAATCAGATTGATTATATTTGCAGCCAAAGATGGAGAAGCCCTATACAGTCAGCAAAAATAAGACTGGGAGCTGACTGTGGATCAGATCATGAACTCCTTATTGCAAAATTCAGACTGAAATTGAGGAAGTGGAGAAAACCACTAGACCATTCAGGTATGACCTAAATCAAATCCCTTATGATTATACAGTGGAAGTGAGAAATAGATTTAAGGGACTAGATCTGATAGAGTGCCTGATGCACTATGGATGGAGGTTCGTGACATTGTACAGGAGACAGGGATCAAGACCATCCCCATGGAAAAGAAATGCAAAAAAGCAAAACTGCTGTCTGAGGAGGCCTTAAAAATAGCTTTGAAAAGAAGGGAAGCAAAAAGCAAAGGAGAAAAGGGAAGATATACCAATTTGAATGCAGAGTTCCAAAGAATAGCAAGGAGATATAAGAGAGCCTTCCTCAGTGATCACTGCAAAGAAAAAGAGGAAAACAACAGAATGGGAAAGACTAGAGATCTCTTCAAGACAATCAGAGATACCAAGGGAACATTTCATGCAAAGATGGGCTCAATAAACGTCAGAAATGGTATGGACCTAACAGAAGAAGAAGATATTAAGAAGAGGTGGCAATAATACACAGACGAACTGTACAAAAACGATCTTCACAACCCAGATAATCATGATGGTGTGATCACTCACCTAGAGCCAGACATCCTGGAATGTGAAGTTAAGTGGGCCATAGGAAGCATCACTATGTACAAAGCTAGTGGAGGTGATGGAATTCCAGTTGAGCTATTTCAAATGCTGAAAGATGATGCTGTGAAAGTGCTGCACTCAATATGCCAGCAAATTTGGAAAACTCAGCAGTGGCCACAGGACTGGAAAAGGTCAGTTTTCATTCCAATCCCTAAGAAAGGCAGTCCCAAAGAATGCTCAAACTACCACACAATTGCACTCATCTCACACACTAGTAAAGTGATGCTTAAAATTCACCAAGCCAGGCTTTAGCAATACATGAACCATGAAGTTCCAGATGTTCAAGCTGGTTTTAGAAAAGGCAGAAGAACCAGAGATCAAATTGTCAACAGCTGCTGGATCATCGAAAAGGCAAGAGAGTTCCAGAAAAACATCTATTTCTGCTTTACTGACTATGCCAAAGCCTTTGACTGTGTGGATCACAATAAACTGTGGAAAATTCTGAAAGAGATGGGAATACCAGACCACCTGACCTGCCTCTTGAGAAACTTGTATGCAGGCCAGGAAGCAACAGTTAGAACTGGACATGGAACAACAGACTGGTTCCAAGTAGGAAAAGGAGTACAATTCAAAAGCGCTGTATATTGTAACCCTGCTTAAATTTAACTTATAATGCAGAGTACATCAAGAGAAAGACCGCTGGCTGAAAGAAGCACAAGCTGGAATCAAGATTGCTGGAAGAAATATCAATAACCTCAGATATGCAGATGACACCACCCTTAGGGCAGAAAGTGAAGAGGAACTAAAGAGCCTCTTGATGAAAGTGAAAGAGGAGAGTGAAGAAGTTGGCTTAAAGCTCAACATTCAGAAAACTAAGATCATGGCATCTGGTCCCATCACTTCATGGCAAATAGATGGGGAAACAGTGGAAACAGTGTCAGGCTTTATTTTTCTAGGTCCTTCCCAAAAATCAGTGCAGATGGTTGATTGCAGCCATGAAATTGAAAGATGCTTACTCCTTGGAAGGAAAGTTATGACCAACCTAGATAGCATATTAAAAAGCAGAGACATTACTTTGCCAACAAAGGTCCGTCTAGTCAAGGCTATGGTTTTTCCAGTGGTCATGTATGGATGTGAGAGTTGGACTGTGAAGAAAGCTGAGCGCTGAAGAATTGATGCTTTTTTTAATTGTGGTGTTGGAGAAGACTCTTGAGAGTCCCTTGGACTGCAAGGGATCCAACCAGTCCATCCTGAAGATCAGTCCTGGGTGTTCATTGGAAGGACTTATGCTGAAGCTGAAACTCCAACACTGCCCATCTGATGTGAAGAGCTGACTCTTTAGAAAAGACCATGATGCTGGGAAGGATTGAGGGCAGGAGGAGAAGGGGACGACAGAGGATGAGATGGTTGGATGGCATCACCGACTCAATGGACATGGGTTTGGGTGGACTCCGGGAGTTGGTGATGGACAGGGAGGCCTGGCGTGCTGCCATTCATGGGGTCGCAAAGAGTTGGACATGACTATGCGACTGAACTGAACTGAACTGAACACAAATAAATAATCAGTGGTCAAATGGCAGGCCAAAAAAAAAAAAAAAAAAACCTCAAAAGGAGAATCTGGGATTGAGGTGGTGTCTAGAGAGGCTTGAGGTTCTGGTGTATTCCTGGGGATCTAGACATCCGCGAGTGGGAATGAACATGCCTGAGTACACAGGACAGACACGGAAGGGGCTGGGCTCCTGCTTCTGACTCATCTTGAGGCTTTGCCGTTTCTTCTTGCCTTTTTACAGGCCTCCTGGGTTCTTATTGAAAATGCAGTGAAATGCTCTGCCATGTCTGAATCTTTGTGACCCCATGGCCTGTAGCCCACCAGGCTCCTCTGTCCATGGGATTCTCCCAGCAAGAACACTAGACTGAGTTGTCATTTCTTCCACCAGGGTATCTTCCTGACCCAAGGATCGAACCTACATCTCTTAAGTCTCCCACATTAGCAGGCAGATTATTTAAGCGCCACCTGGGAAGCCCCTTGCTGAAAATGGATTCTGTTAAATGATACCACGTGGCAGCTCTGGGAATCAGATACCCCATCCTCCGGGCTCGCGGTGTTGCTGTCTGCAGTTGTTTTGATGTTTGTTTCATGAGTGTCTTTTTTGTCAAGTTTGTCTTCTTTTCTGTGTAGAGGTGCTAGAGTTTCTGTTCAGGGAGCTTGTCAGCCATCTAACGCCTGCACAGAGATTTCCTTAAATACTTGGAAACAGTAAGTCTCTGGGCTCTACTGAGGGTCTCAGTGTGGGCTGGGTCACCATCAACACTCAGCAGGCAGCTGACAACTCTGTGACTCTGCTGAAAGAAGCCAGCAGCAAAGCGCCTATGTCCCATGAAGCAGTTTATGCACCCTGTCCACGACAGGTGAGTCCCAGAGACGGAAAGTACATTTCAGGTGTGAGGCACCAGAAGGAATGGAATGGGGATGACTGCAATTGTAAATCAACATTACTCCAATACGTTTTTTTGTTTCTTTTAAAATTTATTTATTTTTCAATTGAAGGGTAATTGCTTTATAGAATTTTGTTCTCTGCCAAACCTCAATGTGAATCAGTCATAGGTATACATATTTTTTTAAATATTTTTTTTAAATAAAAGAAGAAAAGGAAAAAAAATAAAGGGGATGGGAATTCTTTTTACTGTGATTAAAATGTTCTGGACTTAATGGTAATACTGAATATAATAAATATCCTTGCGAATGTGCTGAAAACCACTGAACTGTACACTGTTAGAGGGTGAAGTTATGACCAACCTAGATAGCATATTAAAAAGCAGAGGCATTACTTTGCCAACAAAGGTCCATCTAGTCAAGGCTATGGTTTTTCCAGTGGTTATGTATGGATGTGAGAGTTGGACTGTGAAGAAAGCTGAGCACCGAAAAATTGATGCTTTTGAACTGCGGTGTTGGAGAAGACTCTTGAGAGTCCCTTGGACAGCAAGGAGATCCAACCAGTTCATCCTAAAGAAGATCAGTCCTGGGTGTTCATTGGAAGGACTGATGCTGAATCTGAAACTCCAATACTTTGGCCACCTCATGCGAAGAGTTGACTCACTGGAAAAGACCCTGATGCTGGGAGGGATTGGGGCAGGAGGAGAAGCGGACGACAGAGGATGAGATGGCTGGATGGCATCACCAACTCAATGGACATGAGTTTGAGTGAACTTCGAGAGTTGATGATGGACAGGGAGGCCTGGTGTGCTGCAGTTCATGGGGTCACAAAGAGTCAGACACTACTGAACGACTGAATTGAACTGAGAGGGTGAATTTGATAGTTTGTCAATGATATCACAACTTTTTTAAAGGTTATATGGATTTAGTCAATGAGCTATCTCTTGATGACTAAGATGGTTTCATAGAGACTGGATTTACCATCCTGACTGGGAAACTGAAAAACAGAAAAGGTCCATGAGACAATGGCCTGGAGGTTTTCGGCATCAAGCAGAGCTGGACAGTGATCCCTGAGACATGGGCAATAAACAAGATTCCTATCATCATCCTGGATTCTTGCCCTAGAGAAGAAGAGTCATAGAGCAACTCTCTTGCCCTGGAGAGTCGGTGATGTGAAGGACAGTAACAGGCACAAACCAGGAAGCTTTCCAAGTTGAGGAGATGGAGCTAAGAGATCCGGAGACCACGGTACTTATGGTTTGCAAGCAGATTATAGATTACCAATAATCTATAATCTAAGAGAAGACTCTTGAGAGTCCCTTGGACTGCAAGGAGATCCAACCAGTCCATCCTAAAGGAAATCAGTCCTGAATATTCATTGGAAGGACTGATGCTGAAGCTGAAACTCCAATACTTTGGCCACCTGACTCGAAGAACTGATTCATTTGAAAAGACCTTGATGCTGGGAAAGATTGAGGGCAGGAGAAAAGGGGACAACAGAGGATGAGATGGTTGGATGGCATCACTGACTCAATGGACATGAGTTTGAGCAAGCTCTGGGAGCTGCTGATGGACAGGGATGCCCAGTGTGCTGCAGTCCATGGGGTTGCAAAGAGTCGGACACGACTGAGTGATTGAACTGAACTGAACTGAACTTTGGTGGCTTAGATGGTAAAAAATCCACCTGCAATGCAGGAGACCTGGGTTTGATCCCTGGGTTGGGAAGATCCCCTGGCGGAGGACATGGCTATCTGCTCCTGAACTCTTGCCTAGAGAACCCAATGGACAGAGGAGCCTAGTGGGTTACAGTTCTTGGGGTTGCAAAAGAGTCAGAAATGACTGAGAGATACTTTTTTTTTCCCCCAATGGTAGGAGGGTTAAATTCACTGGTGATGATAAGCAGTCAGATTATGCAGACCCCTATATGCCAGACTAGAAAGCTTAGATGTTGTCCTAAAATTGATGGGATAAACCTTCTAACGTTTTAATCAAGAGCATTCTTACCTTGAGAACCCCATGAACAGTGTGAAAAGGCAAAAAGATAGGACACTGAAAAATGAACTCCCCAGGTCTGTAGGTACCCAATATACTATTGGAGGTCAGTGGAGAAATAACTCCAGAAAGAATGAAGGGATGGAACCAAAGCAAAAACAACACCCAGTTGTGGATGTGACTAGTGATAGAAGCAAGGTCCAATGAAGAATTGATGCTTTTGAACTGTGGTGTTGAAGAAGACTCTTGAGACTCCCTTGGACTGCAAGGAGATCCAACCAGTCCATCCTAAAGGAGATCAGTCCTGGGTGTTCATTGGAAGGACTGATGCTGAAGCTGAAACTCCAATATTTGGCCACCTGATGCAAAGAGTTGACTCCTTTGAAAAGACCCTGATGCTGGGAGGGATTGAAGGTGGGAGGAGAAGGGGATGACAGAGGATGAGATGGTTGGATGGCATCACTGACTCAATGGACATGAGTTTGGGTAAACTCCGGGAGTTGGTGATGGACAGGGAGGCCTGGTGTGTTCTGGTTGCAGTGAGTTGGACACGACTGAGTGACTGAACTTACTGGCTGTAATAGGATAAGCAGGGAATCATGAGAGGTGGGTGGAACCACTTAGGAGACCATGGCAGGATCCTCCTGCTGGTTTGGATTGGAGTGGTGGCAACAGAAAAAAGGAGAAAGAGGACACATTTTGAAGCTGATTCTCGTGCCATCCACAGCATAGTCCCATGTCTTCTTTCATCCTTATGATCAGGAATTTAATTCCATGTGGGGGATCCGAAGAAGGACAAATGAGATACGGGAGAAGTGCAGGCACAAGGAGTGAGGTTTCAAAAACAAAACTATTTCGAGACCTTTTCTGTCTGTTTGGAACTACTTAACCGTAAGAAAAGTTGGAGAAACCGAAGACTTCTACAATCAAGCGCCAAGGTGAAATGCGCAAACTACAAGTTCTAGAAGACTTGCTCTTCCTTACCAGGCAGACAGGTCTATGGTTGTGAGGAGGTTTCCTAGATGTTAGACTCAAGATTGGCCTTGAAGGAGAGAAGTATTTAGATAATCCTAGGAAAGTAAAGCCCACAGAATTCAATATTTTATAGGACTACCGTCACCATCTAGTCCCAGGAAATCAGCGTGAGACAGGAAGTTCTCATGAAAACAAACATAACTTCTTTCCCAGAAAGGGTGATTAAACTTTGGAGGTGGCTGAAACAGGAGCTTAATGAAGCTGTAAGTGTACAAAATCTCATAAAATGATCATTTCCTGTTTCCCCTTCATGGATGAGCTCGTCTTTGGCTCAGTCACCAGGTGCACCTGTGATCATCAGGCCCCAGTCTGGGTCCAGAATCTCCCTTCCTCCTCCCTGGGCTTTGGGGTGTGGACTGAAGTCCTTTCTGGAGGTATGATACTTCTTTTCACTTAAGCATCAAACAATACGAATATTTAGTTTTCCTTTGTGCTCCCTGGGTAAAATCTATACACAGAGCTGGAGAATGTGAAAATAACTCTCATGCTAAATGGTCTACTCACTGAACTCTATTTTAGAATATAAGGTCAGTACCCATAACCCAATAAAGAATCTGCCTTCTATGCAGGAGATGTGGATTCGATTCCTGGGTTAGGAAGATCCCCTGGAGAAGGAAATGACAACCCACTCCAGTATTCTTGCCTGGAGAATTCCTTGGACAGAGGAGCCTGGTGGGCTACAGTCCTTAGGGTTGCAAAAGTGCTGGACTTGACTTAGCAACTAAGAACATAACAACAACCCATAATCCCAAAACATCGGGGACGGTTACTTTCATGGGTCAGTGTGACTGGATCATGGTTGCCCAGACATGTGGTCAAACACTATTCTGAGTGTGTCTGTGAGGATGTTCAGGGTGTGATTAATATTTGAATGGTGGGACTGAGCAAAGCAGATTGCTTTCCCAATGTGGGTGGGCCTCACTCACTCAGTTGAGGGCCTGAAAGTTCATTCTTTTAGTCCTCCCTACACTGTCAAGTAAGAATTTCTCCTGCCTGCCTGCCATTGAGCAAGAACTTCAGCTCTTTCCTGCCTTTAGACAGGACTTACTAGAATAACAAAGTGGGGGGATCAGAGAAGGGGAAACCTTAGGCAGAGGAAATCAAAGAGCGATTGTTTCAGCTCTTCACTGCTTTGGACCCCGTCCTGGGTCTCCAGCTTATACACTCACAGTGAAGTTCTTGACATCGGTCAGCCTCCATAATCCTGTCACTCATTCCTTATAAGAAATCTGTTGGCATGTCTCTATATCTGTCTATAGATACATAGCTCCATACATATTATTGGCTCTGTTTCTCTGGAAAACCCTGAGCAATACAATATTCTATCTTTGTCTTTGTCTCCTTCTTCTAAGTTAACACCCCTTACCATCTATGGCTCAGCATAGGAAGTGGAAGCTGTGGTTCCTCTATTTTAATTGTTCTCTTACTTCTTTCCTTTTTTAAATTGTTCCCCTGGAAGGAGATTTTTGGAGCTGGTGTAGTTTGTGTACTCTGAGAAGCAAATATTTTATTAAGGGACGTAAATGTGAGAGAAAATGAAGGATTCATCCTCACAGCTGCTGCACAGCTACTGAAAAATTACATTTATGAATGATTATTGCATAGACCTGGTACCTTGCTGGGCCTGGGAGCATCCAGAGACACTCACACACCTGTTTGTGAAGCCCCTTACTCCCTAACCCAACTTTGGATTCATTTATGCCTGTGTCGTGCTGTTTCCCTCACCCTTCCTTGAAGGCGCTGTGTTCTTTCTCGCTGCTACCTTCTCAGCACTGAAGGTCCCACTTGGAATTTACGTCTATCTCTATTTTTTCTATATTGACATCTTGACCTTGACATCTTTGTTGAAATTCATTTGGCCATATATAGATGTGAATCTATTTCTGGTCTCTGTTCTGTTTCATTGATCTATATGGCTGCCTTTCTTTCTTTTCTTTTCCTTTTTTTTTTGTTGAACCTCACAGCTTGCAAGATTGCAATTCCCCAACCAGGGATCAAACCAGGGCCCCAGTCATGTAAGTACAGAGCCCTGACCACTGAACTGCCAGGGAACCCCGTCTACATCTGTCCTTAGCACCAATTCTTTTGGTTTTGATGGTATAACTTCTCAGTGAGCTTGTAAATCAGATAGTGTTCTCCAACTTTCTTTTTCTCCTTGAAAATTATTTTGGCATTCTACGTCCTTTCATTTCTGAATAAATTTTAGAAAGAGCTTGGCCAATTTCTACAAATAAGCCTGTTGGGATTTGGAATGGAATTGTATCTTAAGATCAGCTTGGGTAAGATTGACACCTGAACAATGTTGAGTCTTTCATCAGTAGTGTCTTTCCCTTCATTAACTTAGGTCTTTTTTATTATTTCTCAGCAATTTTTTATAATTTAGATGGCACAGATTTTGCAGTTAGTAGGTAACATTTATCTCTAGTTATTTCATCTTTTTAATGCTATTGCAAGTAGCATTTTTGTCATCCAACTGTTTGCTGTTATTACAGAAATACAATTGATTTTTGAATATCAACACTATACTTTATGATCTTACTAACTGGATTCACTTGAAAATTCTTGACTAGTTTGTACAGAAATGATCATATCACCTGCAAAGAATAAGTTTACCTCTTTCCATCTGCCTGATTTTTCATCTGTATGATTTCTATTTCTTTGGCTGCCCTTAAAAAAAAATCTCTGTGTAAATAAAAGACTCACATTCAAAGCTTAAACTTAGAAATATTAGTTGAATTGCTCAACGTTAAACTACTAGTTGATCATGTCCCTGGCCTTATCTGATATCTATTTATTTTTGATACTGTAGGTACCAAGAACAGGATAACCAATGCAACTGCACTGGGACTTCACAGCAAACAGGTAGTTGAGATACTCTTAGGGTTACAATGTATTAATAGTCTTCACCCATCCTCACCATATATATCAGGAAAAGAGAGCTGAGTGACTGGTACAAAAAAATCAACCTTCTTCATAAATCAGTTTTTATTTTTGCACCAGTGCTGCAGCGAGGATCTTATTAACTTTCATGAAATAAGTAGGAGTAGCTGAGCAATTTGATTGGTCAGTAATAGCATTCAGCCCAGAATATAAATCTTTATGAGCACACAGGTAGAAATTCATTAGTCACATTTCTCTCCTTCACACTGTTTCCCATAAAAAAAGACAGAAAAGGTACTTGGGGAAAATCTTGAACAGCATTCCTATAACCCTTTTCCTCTCCTCTAACTCATTGTAAATATACTACAGGCTATCAGATCCCTATTGGAAAAAGAGTTTTAATGGCAAACGAAACTTCAGGAAAAATACGGCACTGAATTTAAGACTTTAATGTCACCATCATAGCAAAGGAACTGATGTTAAGTCACATTGAAACCTTTAGCTTCTAGAATGGTTCAGAAATAAACAATAGTTTTACTGTTGTTGTTCAGTCAGTAAATCATGTCCCATTCTTTGTGACCCCGTGGACTGCAGAACAGCAGGCTTCCCAGTCCTTCACTATCTCTGGGAATTTGTTCAAACTCATGTCCATTGAGTCAGTGATGCTACATAACCATTTCATCCTCTGCCACCCTCTTCTCCTTCTGCCTTTGATCTTTCCCAGAATCAGGGTCTTTTCCAATGAGTTGGCTCTTCACATCAGGTGGCCAAAGTATTGAAGCTTCAGCTTCAGTATTAGTCCTTCCAATGAATATTCAGGGTTGATTTCCTTTAGGGTTGACTGGATTGATCTTGCTGTCCAAGGGACTCTCAAGATGCTTTTGATGCTTTTGAATTGTGGTGCTGAAAATTGGTAAGGGAGAGGTAAGATTTAAACCTACATAGATAGACTTTGACTAGATCTTTACAGCTTCCTATTCTGTGCTGAGAAATTTTGGATTCTGTTCTTAAGGCAATAAGAATCCATTAAACAATTTCAAGCAGGAAGGTGACATGATTAGACTGGCATTTCAGAAAAGATTATTTCAGCAAAAGAGATGAATATGGATTAGAAAGGGCTGGACCTGGATACAAGGAAATGGGCTTTGAAGCTTTTAGATTCATCTTGGCAACAGTTGATTGGGGAAAGAACTAAAGCAGTAGAAGCAAGGATGGAATAAAAGGAATATATATGATAGGTGAGCTCTGGAGCTGGGTGGCACTTAAGAGATCCTTCAAACAGAGGCAAGCTAGCCAGGTGTTTGTACCCCTACATGGACCTGCCAGTGGATGTGGGCTGCCCTCATGGAGGTCAAGTGCCCTGGTGGGGGCAACATCCTTTAATAAAGGGCAATTGCTGGGAGATTTGAGTTACTTCATTTCTGGAAGCAATGCTCCTGGTAACTGAAGGAAGTGGGTGGAGGGACCAGGATCTGTGGGGCACAGCACAGCATCCACCAAAGTCAAAGAATATGCGAGGCCTTGTTTTACACGCAGTAATTCACTTAGTCCTCACGACAATCCTATGAGGAGGTACTACTGTTATTCTTATTTTACAGGTGGAGAACCAGAAGCAATGGCTTCTGATAAGTAACTTTCTCAGAATTATAGAAGTAGTATGAATAAGAAGTAGTACTTATAGTAGTATAGAGAATGAGATGGTTGGAGAGCATCACCAACTCAATGGACATAAATTTGGGCAAACTTCGGAGATAGTGGAGGACAGAGGAGCCTGGCATCTGCAGTCCATGGGGTCACAAAGAGTCGGACAGGACTTAGTGACTGAACAACAACAGCAGAATAGTAGTAAATATAGTAGACATAGGGTGAATATGAAGTAGTCATAGAAGTGGGATGAATAAGAAGTATAAATAAGCAGGATGAATAAGAACCAATAGGGCATTTGGGCTCCAAAGCCTACATTTTGTCAGTTCTTAGACAAAGAATGCAACTTCTCCCATTGGTTATCTGTATACAGTGATGCAGTAAAGCCAGTATATGTATGACAGTTTTGCAGGAGTTCTTGAATTCTGCTTCTCTTGGATGCCATGTACCATTTCTAGGTTTTATACTTAATTATTCATGGCAATTTGTATGACATTTTCAAAATGTCTAGTTAATAATGAGTTTGTCATTATAAAAATTGTTCTCCTGAAGAAAATAACTGGGTAATAAAATTACTTAAAATGGAAACAAAAATTTAAAATTACATGTACATGTGGAAATGTGGACTTTCTAGACACTGCTTTAGTCTGGTGATGGATTTCAGGAGTTTAAAAGGTGAAGGGTGTACCCATTAGAATGGCTAAAGTTAATAATCTGACAATACTGGGTGCTGATGAGACTACAGTGCAACTGAAATTCCTAACCACTGTTGACGAGAGTAGAAAATGGTACAATCACTTTGAAAGTGTGACAACTTCTCATAAATTTAAATATATACTTACCCCAAACACAGAAATTCTTGGTAATTCACCAAAAGAAATGACTTTTTATTTAATAAAAATTGCAACAACAACAAAAAAAGTCACAGCATCTTTATTCATAATATTATCCAAAGCCTAGAGATGGCCCAGGTGACCACCAGGAGGAGAACAGGCAACAGTCTGAGCGACAGTCACACAATGGAACACTGCTCTTTAGTAAAGAGGCAGAGGAGACCAACACAATGGAAGAACCTCAGAAAGATTGGGCTGAGTGAAAAAAGCCACACAAATAATAGCATACTGCATGATTTCATTTATGTGAACTCCTACAACACAGAAAATTATCTACGATGATAAGAACAATCAGAACTGTGGTTGCCTTGGATGGAAGAGGTAGACATGCCTGGGAGGATGTGAAGGAACTTTACGGGGTGATGGGAATGTTCTACGTTTTGCTGGTCAGGTTCTGTGTCCTGGGTGTCTGCATTTTTTCTTCTTTAATTTTTATTTTATATTTGGGAAGAGTTGATTTACAGTGTTGTGCTAGTTTCAGGTTACAGCAAAGTGATTCAGTCACACACACACACACTCATATATCCACTCTTTTTCAGCACTTTCTGTATTTTTTTAAGGAAGAGAGTACCATTACTACTTATACATGTTAGTGTATGTACATTTTGCCTCGATAGGAAAAAAAAGATATGGCATTCTACTTAGTAATAAACATATTGAACTATTTAGGGGGAAGTTACTGATGTCTGCAGTTTATTTTTAAATGCATCAATAAAATAAGATGAATTAACAGATACAGAAGTGATTAGAGAAATATTTGGTAAGATGAGCATAATAGCATTAGTGGTAGAATTGAGGTTATGGGTAAAAGGATATTAATGCAGAATTCCTTTAATTTTATTCTAAATTTGATATTTTAGTAAGAAAATTTTGTCATCTGAATCAACATGGATGAGCCTGCTGCTGCCGCTAAGTCACTTCAGTCGTGTCCGACTCTGTGCGACCCCATAGATGGCAGCCCATCGGGCTCCCCCGTCCCTGGGATTCTCCAGGCAAGAACACTGGAGTGGGTTGCCATTTCCTTCTCCAATGCATGAAAGTGAAAAGTGAAAGTGAAGTCGCTCAGTCGTGTCCGTCTCTTAGCGATCCCGTGGACCACAGCCTACCAGGCTCCTCTGTCCATGGGATTTTCCAGGCAAGAGCACTGGAGTGGGGTGCCATTGCCTTCTCCGATGGATGAGCCTAGATGTGATCATACTAAGTGAAGTAAGTCAGACAGAGAAAGATGAGTACCATGTGATATTGCTTATATGTAGAATTTATAAATGATACAAATGAACCTATTTACAAAACAGAAGTAGTCTCACAGACATAGAAATGGTTACCACAGGGGAAAGTCAGCAGGCGGCATAAATTAGGAGTTTGGGATTAACAGATACACACTACTGTATATAAAATAAACTATGGCCTACTGTATAGCACAGGGAACTGTAGGCAATATCTTATAATAATCTATAAGGGAAAATAATCTGAAAAAGTGTATGTATCAGTTCAGTTCAGTTCAGTCACTCAGTCATGTCTGACTCTTTGCAATCCCATGGACTGCAGCATGCCAGGCTTCCCTGTCTACCACCAATGCCAGGAGTTTGCCCAAACTGATGTCTGTTGAGTTGGTGATGCCATCCAAATAATCTCATCCTCTGTCATCCCCTTCTCCCGCCTTCAATCTTTCCCAGCATCAGGGTCTTTTCCAATGAGTCAGTTATTTGCATCAGGTGGCCAAAGTATTGAAGTTTCAGCTTCAGCATCAGTCCTTCCAATGGATATTCAGGATTGATTTCCTGTAGGATTGACTGATTGAATCTCCTTGCAGTCCAAGGGACTCTCAAGGGTCTTCTCCAACACCACACCTGAAACTAACAAACACGATATTGTAAATGACTATAATTTTAAAGAGAAAGAGAATAATGTAGACGAGGCACGAAGACAGCGATGTCTTATGCACCTGACATGCAGCTCTATGACTATTTTTGGGTAAAATGTTGTCCCAGCACCGTTCATCAATAATCCAGGTATGAAAACCACCAAGCACCCTCTGAGTGCCTTCCAGGTGCCGGGGCTTCAGTCTGGAGAGTAGAACATAAATCACAGCACAGATGGGCCAGGAGTCCCGGCCAGGAGTGGCTTCATGGCAGGCATGTCATGGTAATGATGAAGTGTCTCCGTTCCTCCAGGGGAGGTGTGGACAGGATACTACAACAACCGAGAGTGGCGCTGTCACCAAACAGATGGCTTGTGCTTTGAGGGTGTGGTTTGAAGAACAGAGAACAATTAAACTGGATGGGGAAGTGGGCAGGAGGCGATTAGAAAGAAAAAGTCTTTCCGGAGGAGGCACAAATCAGGTTAACTAAAAAAAAAAAAACCCAAACTAAAAAACGAATGTGGCTAAAATGTGGGAAGATTTGGGACACGTGCTAAGAGATGGATGGTTGGGAATGACCATATTGTTAAGAACACACAGACAAACAACATTTCTTTTCAGGAGGACATACATTGATAAATGCTGGGAAAGACCATGTGTAAATGACCTTAACCTTGAAGGTTGCCAGTTATTCATGAGGGCAAGTAGATGACCTCTGTCTTTGATAACCAAATAAGGAAATTCTTATATATGGGAGAGAAGGGGTTTTTTGTGTGTTTTTTTCCTTTTTAAATTTTTTGTAATCAAAATACAGTTGATGACCAAGGTTGTATTAGTTTCACATGTACAGCAAATTGATTCAGTTATGTACATGCATATATCCACTCTTTTTAAAATTCTTTCCCCATATAAGTTATTATAGAATATTGAGTTGAGTTTGCTGTACTATACAGAGAAGATTTTTTAAAAGCAAAAACACTTGCCATGTGAACTTGATCTTCATGAATTTCAAAGGAGTGGGCTGGTTATACCTCAGGCCTAAGATATCATTTTGATGTATGAGTGATAATTCATAGATAGAGAACCATTTCTCCCAAGAAATATTAATGAGTTGAAGCTGCACTCCTGAAGTCATACAGATCCAAACCCTCCCCTGAAGAAGAGATATTTGTTGTATTACCTTTCAGATTTGCAGAGTAGACCAACTGCATGCTTCATTTGAATAAACATTCTGGTAGTACATAAATGATCAATTTTAAATACATCAGAGTCAAAGAGAAAACACTTAACACTGAGATTATAGGGAAATTTTTCCCTCAGTCCATTCTAGCTATGAACATCAAGGTTCATAACAAGACAAGCTACGAAATCATGTTTGATTTTTGTTTTGTTTTTGTTGGCTTGGGTTCTACAGAAGCACTAAACTACCAGTAAATAGGCTTCCAATTGATAGAATGCCCCATAAACTGGAGTTTACTGTATTTGGAAAACATGAATAAAATCACTACAGATAAGTTTTATGTTGGAGAATTTAAATATCTTTTTTTATGTTTCTGAGAAAGCATGAAGTAATTTTAGATAGGCCTGCCCCCACCCCTGCCACAATGCTTTCACTTCTTTAATGCAAGAACAGAAAACATTCTGAAAAATATATGAGCAGATATGATTTCCTGCATATTTAAGAGAGAGTTGCTCAATCCATCAAGCTTTTCTCCCTAGGAGAATCTACCAGCGGGGGCAGACTGTGACTTTGGTTTTGTCTTTTGAGAAGCCAGCATGGTATTGTAAATGGACACGTTTTCTGAGCTGTTTCTCCAGAAGGAAGATTTGACCATTGCTTTTGGGCAGTGGTTTTCTGCCCTGCAAGTTTCCTCGCCCTGACCCTGTCCCTACCCCATGCTCCTGCCCTCACTCTCTGGCTGACCTCAAAATGCAGAGGTCCCCACCTCCGGGATCTAATGTTTGATGATCTGAGGTGGAGGTGATGTAACACTAACAGAAATAAGGTTCACAATAAATGTAATGCACTTGAATCATCCCCGAACCACCCTCTCACCCCGGTCCATGGAAAAATTGTCTTCCACAAAACCGGTTCTCTTGAAAAAAGGTTGGGGCCTGCAGTCGAAACTGCAGTAAACTTATCAGGGCAGAAGGGTTAGATTGTTGTCTTTCTACAAACACTCTTCCCTTCTCCTCTGTGAGGATTTGTCACCTCTACGTCACGTGGAATTCTACCATGGAAGGGACCAGAAGGTGACCCCTGGTCATTTCCCTTTCTCCCACCCCACCTAGACAGGTACACCCTTCCATTCGGAAGTCAAACCTCAAATGAAGATTCCAAGACAGCTCAAGGGTGGGGCATTTTCATACCCTGACACCATTCTCTTTGCTACCACCTGAAAATCTGAAATGAACGCCTCATCCTCCCCAAAATGTGAAACTGAGAACTTGAACACCAATATCCACGTGCGATCTCAACATTAAAATGTCTAGCTAAGAATTACCAGAGAGACCTTGTCAAGTCAGAAAGTAAGAAGTGGGGAAAAAGAGGATTGGTGTATGTTAGAAGGTCACAGGAACCAACTAGAAAGATCTCCCAGAGATCAAACTAGAAAGAATTGAGAAACAAAGTAAATACTGATAACATTTGATTTTCACTGAAAGTACAAAATAGACATTTGTGATTGCATACTGACAGTGAAGTGAATAAGGATAAATGACTGAATAAATAAATGAAGAAGAACAGAAAACTGTTCCCTAACAGAAGAATTCCAATAAACAAGGAAGAAATGAGGGAGATAGAAAACCGTCACTAGAATACTGGAATAATATTCTCTGCCAGCAAGATTCCCTGATGAATAACAAAATGAGTGAGCAGGGTATTGGCACAGTTCTAATGTTATCTCTCCTCAAATAATTTTTAATTACAAAGGGAAAAATACCACCTTTCCAGTAGAGTAACATGGAATTAACATATCACCACGTGGTCATCTTGGTTACTTACTTAATAATGAGACTTGCCAATATCATGCAGTCCTAATATGACATACATACTAAGCAGATCACAATCATGGCACATCACCTACGTGACATATTGCCCCCCAAACTATAACCTCAATCTAATCATGAAAAAAACCAGACAAACTCCAATTCAGCAGCATTCTACACACACTTGGCCATTATTCTTAACAAGTGTCAAGTTCATGAAAGAAAAACAAGGCAAGGGTGGAGAACTGTCACAGATTGGAGCAGGCTGTGGAAACAGAATAACTAAATGCACTGCACAATCCTGGATAAGAATAAAAGCATCAGTGGAAAAGCTGCTTGAAGCAAAGTCCCTAGTGTAGTTAGTCACATACCAAAGTTAATCTTTTAGTCTCGACAGTTACACCATGACCATGGGAGATGTTGATCAGGGGAAGTGAACAGGAACTCAGCACTACCTTTGAAATTTTCCTGTAAATTTACAATTATTTTGAAACTAAATTTTTTTTTTTTTTTAATTTCAAAGCTCTGCCAAAGATCAGGGTACTGTTTTTTTTAAGATCCATGTGACATGGATGAGTCATAGTGAGCTTAAAATTAGCCATATCAGCTAGGTGTTTGTTGTATGAACCAGAATCTGATTCTTTGTGTGATTGATTTTTGTTTACCTTAAATGCAAAAACTTTATTTATCCCTATTTTTTAAAAAATCACTATTGGTTTAATCTACTATTTCACTAAAAGAGCTCTTAAAAAATGCTAAATCTATCATGCCATGCACCTCATGGTCATTGCAGCTTTATTCACAATAGCTGAGATATGAAAACAACCCAAATTTCCATGAGCAGGTGAATAGACAAAGAAAATGGGATATGTACACCCAATGGAATATTACTCAGCCTTCAAAGAGAAAGAAATCTTGCCGTTACAAAAACACAGATGAACTCAGAGCTCATTATACTCAGTGAAATAAGCTAGTCACAGAAGACAGGTACTACCTGATTCCACTTGTGTGAGAAATCTAAAATAATCAAACAGAGAAGCCGAGAGTAGAAGGCTGGTTTCCAGGGGCTGGAGAGAGGCGGAAATGGGGAGTTGCTTTTCAACGGGTAGGAAGGTTCTACTGTGCAAGACAAATACTTTCTAGAGATGTGTTTTACAATGCAGTACCTATAGTTAACAATGAAATGTAGAGCACGTATATGTTAAGAGAACAGAGGTCATGTTGAATGGCCTCAAAAAATGGAAACAACAACAAAGGACACATGGAAATGCTTGGAGGTGATGGATGTGTGTGGCCCCTGGCCTGCGGGTGTGCCTGCGTCCACGCTCATCAATATGCATGTGTTCAATGTGTGCATTTTTGGTATATCAATTTTTTTAAACTTCTCATTTTATATTGGAGTATAGCTGATTGACAATGTTGCGGTAGTTTCAGGGGGACAGCAAAGGGACTTAGCCATACATGCACATGTATCCATTCTCCCCCAAAGTCCCCTTCCATCCAGGCTGCCGCATGACATCGAGCAGAGTTCCACATGCTATACAGTAGGACCTTGTTGGTTGTCTATTTTAAATATAGCAGTGTGTACGTGTCATCAGTTTTTACTTCAATAAAGCTAAACAAACACCAAACCACATGTGATTAAAGGGATGTTATGTACACATTTGCTTTCAAACCACTTCTGTAAAATACTGAGGCAGCACTGAACCCAGCAGCAAGTTTAGAAACATGTCATGAATGAGCTTCATTCAAATTGAAGTTGATTTATTGAATCAAGATCCTCCATTTTTCTATCAACACTACTAGATAAAATCCACTTCTCTATGTTTTACTCACATTTAAAACATTAGGAACTTTCCCCTACAGCCACAATGTGTTTGAATTTTAGCAACATTTTGAGAGAACATGAGCTTCACTAACAATCCCAGGTGTGCTACGTAACCAAAAACGCAGTCTTCAGCAAATGACTTCATCTGACCCTCATTTTGTCTATCTGTAAAATGCAGGCAATAAGAGTTATTCTACCTAAATGCATGTCCCTTCATTTTCCGTAAACTCCGTGAAGCAGCCCGCACAGCACCGAGCCCAGAACATGAGCGTACTTCTCCACTGCCCGTCTCTCTAGGATGCTGGGTCTGTGTTTCTGGGGCCTGGGATTCCTTTCAGAATTTCCCTGAAGGTAGTGGACTTTCCACCAAAAATGCACTGGGTACGTGCAGAACATGTGCATGTTATTTTAGGGAGCTCACGAGGCTACATAGATCTATTTGCTTCAAGGCTTCACAATTTCTTAAGTAACTTGTTCCCCATTTCAGGACCTATCTTCTCCTTTTAAGAATAATTACCCTATGGTATCTAGAATCAGGAACTTCCCTGGTGGTCCAGTGCCCAAGACTCCACACTCTCAATGCAGGGGGAGCCTGGGTTTGACTTCTGGAATGGGAACTAGATCCCACATGCCTCAACTAAGAAGTTCGCAAGCTGCAACTAAAGATCCCGCCTGCCGCAAGGAAGACAGAAGATCCAGAGTGCTGCAACCAAGATCCAGTGCAGCTAAATAAAGAAATGAAGGCTAAAAATCCAATTAGAAAACGAGGAAGTCATTTTTTAAAAATTTAAAAATATTCTGAGCCAAATCCTTTGTTTTTTTTAAATATTTATTTTTAATTGAAGGATAATCACTCTACTATATTGTATTGGTTTTGTAGAGCAATTAGCCTTCAATTAAAAATACATTTAAGTATTTTAAAAATTTAAAAATAAAATATATAACCCATGAGGACCTACTATGTGGCATGTCTTATGGCTCAGCAGGCCCACTCCTTCCCAACCCCGCCTCCAGGTGGTTCTCAGCTAACAGTCACAGGTTTTGAGAGTCCTCTCATGATTCCTCTGAACAGGTGGGATCAAAGTGGCAGCAAGGATTCAAGCTCATTGAAGGCCACCAGGTGCTTTCCTCCTGGCCCCTCACTCGTGTTTGATCCCTGATTGTTTCCTCTACCTTTTCAGCTGGAAACATCAACGCAGATGGAAAAGTGATGCCAGGACTGTGAGCTTCTCTTCGGATGCTGCCCGTTACCATTACAGAAGGTCAAGAGCCTTTCTCTCCTTTTTTTACAAGCCTTGCCAAATTTCCCGCTGTGCTGCCTTTACTGTGTTCACGGGTCTCACTGGGGTGCACGGGTGGAGAGGGGTGGGTGGGCAGAGCGGGTGCAGGGTGGTAGTCGGGGGGTGGGCGGCCTCCTCGTATTATGGTTTCTTGCGATGCTTTGATAGTCCTTGGGTCCACCTTTCAGTTGTGTGATTTCACTGGAAAAAATCTCATACACATAGACTGTTAATACAACTCCCCCATCAAAACTGGGGCTACCCTGATAGTTCAGCTGGCAAAGAATCCCCCTGCAATGCAGGAGACTCTGGTTTGATTCCTGGGTTGGGAAGATCTACTGGAGAAGGGATGGACTACCCACTCCAGTATCCTTGGGATTCCCTGGTGGTTCAGCTGCTAAAGAATCTGCCTGCAATGCCGGAGACCTGGGTTCAATCCCTGGGTTGGGAAGATCCCCTGGAGAAGGGAATGGCAGCCCACTCCAGTTTTCTGGCTTGGAGAATTCCACTCTATAGTCCATGGGGTTGCAAAGAGTAGGATACAAATGAGCAACTTTTACTTTTCCCCCAATATTTAGCTTTATACACACAGAGTCTAAATCCCCTGGAGACAGAATCCCATGGCTATAAACATCTCATCAGCTGTGAAACCCCACTTTCCCAGCTTTAAGATCTGAGGATCCCCAGTGAGATAAGCTGTTGGCATCCCAGAGTATGTCATATGTGTTTACTTGGGCAACGGGGCCCGTGTGCCAGCCTGACTCTCCTGCTCAGCATCCCCTTCCCCGCCTTTGCTGTCACAAATGCTCCAGTGAGCTCACCCTGGACTTGCTCACCCACCCAGCCAGGCAGCTGGGTTTCCAAGCCAAAGGCTACCCCGGGAGGCCCCTGGGGTCCCTGCATCTGAGCAGGCCCAGGTGAACCTGGCTCCCCATTCAAACCAGGCCTCCTTCCGGCCTGGTCCATACCCGGGCATAAGCAACCTCCTTCAGGACTCAGGTTACAGGGCTCCTCTGACCTCTTCTGCTCCTTTCTCCCTGGTGAAGGGCCTCGCTCTCCACCCCTTTCAATGTGCTGTGTGTCTCTGGCATCCTTAAGGCCCTCCTTGCCTCTATCCAAGAAGCCTCTGCCTCTATCCAAGCTAAACAAACAAGCAGACACAAAGCCCAGTCTCCCTGCACAGAAGTTCATGCAGGTGAATGTCTAGGAGGGCCATCTACCCGTGACTTTACAACTTATCTGCCTCTGACACTTGGGCTTCCCCGGGTGTCCAAGCAGCATTTGTGGCTCTATTCTTTACCCATTAAGCCCATACAATGTTATCACTGGAAGATCCAGCTCAGCTCAAATTCTAGATCAGCTCTGGTGACCAAGAAAAGCAGGGAGGACCTCCGGAGCATCAATCCCACCAGAAAATAAAACATCAAGTTGATGTTGCTGCTTTTGGAGGCTTTGATGAGCCCTGCACGCCCCTGGAAGCCACTCGTCTCCATAAGCTATGTGATGGGATGTCTCCTGACTCTAGGGGAGTCCCTGCACCCACTCATCCCCACCCTTCACCGAGAGCAGAATCCAGGACGTGGACCCGGGACACTGACACCCTCTCAACTCCTGCCTGCCCCTCTCCCAGGGGTATTGACCTGGGTCCTCAGGCAGTGTTTCCAGCTCCCAGAGACTAGGACTCAAAGCTGGAAGCCACAGCAGCCCCCTGGTCCTCATGCAGGGAGATGTCCCCCACACCTCACTGTCCACTCTTGCATTTACACTGCAAGAAGGCTCCCCAATTTCTGCCCCTCCCACGGTTCCACATTCACAGGCCTTGATCTGAAAATGACCCCCCGGTAAGCCCCCAGGTGCATCCTGGAAGAGCCTCTCACTTTGCCCCTCCCCACCCCCCATCATGCTGGGTCTCACTCTGAGTGACAGCAAACCTTTCAAGGCAGCAAAGGGTGGGCTGGTGGGTGATGGAGGAGGGTGCTTTAGTGGGTCAGTGGTTACTTTGAGTCTGTGAGCCTTGCCTCCCCACTCCACTGGCCACAGCTCCCACCCCACTCCAGTTTTCTCTACTTGTCACAGGACTGGGTCTCTGGTAGACACGCAGATGGCTAAAGACTGATCTACCTGGGCCTAGAATACAGTAGTTGCTTAATTAATGCTCATGGAGAGTTGTCCATGCAACAACTAGAAATCAGTACTTTAAGAACTAAGTCCAACTCTTTGCAACCCCATGGACTGTAGCCCACCAGGCTCCTCTGTCCATGGAATTCTCCAGGCCAGAATACTGGAGTGGGTTGCCATTCCTTTTTCCAGGGGATCATCCCCACCCAGGAGTCAAACCCGGGTCTCAGGGCATCCAGGGGCAGAGTTGGTCCAAACTGCCCCTCCAGGATCCTGCATTGCATTGCAGGCAGATTCTTTGCTATCTGAGCTACCAGGATAACTCAAGTTTAAAAACTGTTCTAGGGATCAGAAATTCCAGTTCAGTTCAGCTCAGTCCTGTCTGACTCTTTGCAACCCCATGGACTGCAGCACGCCGGGCTTCCCTGTCCATCACCAACTCCTGGAGCTTGCTCAAACTCATGTCCATTGAATTGGTGATGCCAATTCACCAGCATATTGGGCATTTATCAACCTGGGGAGTTCATCTTTCATCTTTTTTGCCTTTTCATACTGTTCATGGGGTTCTCCAGGCAAGAGTCTTGAAGTGGTTTGACATTCCCTTCTCCAGTGGACCACATTTTGTCAGAACTCTCCAACATGACCCGTCTGTCTTGGTTGGCCCCACACAGCATAGCTCATAGTTTCACTGAGTTAGACAAGGCTGTGGTCCATGTGATCAGATTGGCTAGTGTTCTGTGACTGGGGTTTTCATTCTGTTGCCCTCTGATGGAGAAGGATAAGAGGCTTATGGAAGCTTTCTGATGGGGAGACTGACTGAGGGGGAAACTGGGTCAGAAATTCCAAGAGCTTTGTTAATTCCAAATCCTACTAACCTAGGGAATAGAAGGAAAAGTGAAAGGGGGAAAAATAAGGGGAAGAGGCGTGGTTACTCACCACTTGCTTTCTGCTTCACACTCTCGCTTGCAGCCCGAGTATCAAGTCTGCTTTTCTCCCTCCTTCCTTCTCCCTCCGTCCGCACTTTCTCCGGTCACTGCCTGCCCAAGCTGGGGCTCACTGGTAACAAAGGTGGAATTCATTTAAAGGAAGGTGCTGATGGGTACATTACTCTCCCTGGAAAACCGCAGCATTTCCTTGTGACTTTGGTGCCTCTCATTCAGGGAGGGGCTAATGTCCATTTTAGTCACGGACAGAGCCTTACCCTTCATTTTCCACTCCCAGGAGTAGAAAGTCTTGATGGCAGAAGAGACCCAAGGGAGAGCTGTGGGCCCGAGCCGCCAGCAGGGAGGGTGACCAGCCGGGTTGGGCTCCCTTAAATTCAGCCTCATCGATAGTTTGTTGGGTGGCCCACATTTCACGTGCTGGTGACTCTGTTGCACTTCCAATAGCTTCTCAGCAAGCCAGACATTTACAAGGCGGTTGGTCAGTGCAGGGGAAGATTTCTAAGAACATCCTGAGGACAGTTCTGAGAGCAAGTCTGAATGTTTCACAGGTGAACAGAGGGGAGACCCAGAGAGGACCGTCCGGCCCCACAGCAGTGGAACTCGCTGGCCTGGTTTCCCATCAGGAAACTGCTGAGTTCTAGACTCACCTGGAGAACCAATAAGGCCCCAGCACAGTTCATGGCAAATAGATGAGAAAACAGTGGAAACAGTGAGAGACTTTATTTTCTTGGGCTCCCAAATCACTGCAGATGGTGACTGCAGCCATGAAATTAAAAGATGCTTGCTCCTTGGAAGAAAAGGCATGACCAACCTAGACAGCATATTAAAAAGCAGAGACATTACTTTGCCAACAAAGGTCTGTCTAGTCAAAGCTATGGTTTTTCCAGTAGTCATGAGTGGATGTGAGAGTTGGACTATAAAGAAGGCTGAGTGCCCAAGAATTGATGCTCTTGAACTGTGGTGTTGGAGAAGACTCTTGAGAGCCCCTTGGACTGCAAGGAGACCCAACCAGTCAATCCTAGAGGAAATCAGTCCTGAATATTCATTGGAAGGACTGATGCTGAAGCTGAAGCTCCGATACTTTGACCACCTGATGGGAAGAACTGACTCACTGGAAAAGACCCTGATGCTGGGAAAGATTGAAGGCAGGAGGAGACGGGGACGACAGAGCATGAGATGGTTGGATGGCATCACCGACTCGATGGACATGAGTTTGAGCAAACTCTAGGGTTTGGTGATGGACAGGGAGGCCTGGCGTGCTGCAGTCCGTGGGGTCGCAGTCAGACACGACAAGTGACTGAACTGAGCTGACAGTTCCCGAGGGACCATGGCCTGAGGTGTTTATCTTTCCTGCCAGCCTGCTCTCCTTTCATGTTTTTCTTATTTTATCTTAATCCAGTGGTTTCAGTGGTTTAGGTCAGTGACTGTCAAACACTGACTGTATCAGAATCACCTGGAATGCTCGTTTCCCTTGGATTTCCTGGTTCCACCTCCAGAATTTCTGATTCTGGAATGAAGTCCAAAAATGTGTCCATTTCTAACAAGTGCAAAAATTTGCATAGAACTTATGCTAATGCTGCAGATCCTGGTACTACCCTTTTTAGAAACACTGGTTTAAGTCTTGAGAGTCATACGTGTTGGAGAAGAACACAGCGTATGGTTATTTGAAGGGGAAATGGGCAGATTGGAGAATGGATACGACCCAGTAATAAAATAGTACAACACTCACTCACTGCTGGGACTTACTGTCATTTTCATACCACGTGCTGGGCAGTGGACTAGAAGCAACGTCTGGCTCTCTCATAAAGAACATCCAGACAGAAAGCAGGGGTCCCTGCTCAGCCACGGCCCTGCTCTCTGCTGGCCAAGAGCAAACCTCGCAGGGGGTTGCCCCTGCCCCCTGCGGGCCTGGCTTCTGCGGGCAGCACCCCAACGCTTGCCTCCCCCCAAGGGTCAGGGCTCATCCTCAGAACCAGCGGCGACTTTCCCCTTTAGACAGCGGCGACAGCTAAGGATCAAAGCAAGTTAGGAGGCTGATGTAACAACGATGTCATGGCTGTCATGGTCCTGCGAGAAAGTCCTCCGGTAGGGGACGCCCGTGCAACTTACAACAGAGACCGTGACACACAGAACCAAAGGGCAAGACCAAATGCAGGCTGTCAGGGAACAGGGTGGCGCCTCTTCACCCTGTTCTCACCCGTGGCTTAAACATCTGGGCTTCGATGAGAATAGGAGCTGTCCAGTGTGTTACGGGGTTTGGGGTGCTTGGGGAGAGTTCCCGCCTATTTATCTTTCACGTGGACCTGCTGCTTTGAACCAACCTTCCGGGATCACTGGGGGCTCATTAGAATGACTTGTTAAAATCCACACTTGAATCATCGTCATTCTTAAATGAGAACTACCCTCTAGCTCTTCTAGAGGTGTCTCCCCAGTGAATGCTGGGGGTACTGAGGGCAGGAAGCTCCACACAGATGGGGTGTCTCAGCCTTTAGGCCTCATGATGGCATTGGCGATTTGGAGGGCATCCTGATCAAATACAGTGCCCCAGATAAATCTGAATTCAGCAAACAGCAAACATCATGTTTGTTGCACAGTTTAATACTGCATGAGCCATACATATACAAAGACATGCTCTGTTGTTTTTCTGAAGCTCAGTTTTAAATGGGCATCCTGTACTTCTATTTGCTAAATCTGACAATCCTACCTTTGTGAGAATCCACCTGTCATAGCTCAATGAGCTGCTTTTGCTGTATTCATTGATTTTCAAGGGCTTCCCAGGTAGCTCAGATAATAAGAAAACTGCCTGCAATGCAGGAGACCCGGATTTGATCCCTGGGTTTGAGAGATCCCCTGAAGAAGGAATGGCTCCCCACTCCAGTATTCTTGCCTGGAGAATCCCACAGACAGAGGAGCCTGGAGGGCTAGTGCATAGGGTCGCCCAGAGTCGGACACGACTGAAGTGACTTAGCACACATGCGTGCAAGGTCTTCCCTGGTGGCTCAGGCAGTAAGGAATCCGCCTGCAACGTGGGAGACCTGGGTTTGATCCCTGGGTGGGGAAGAGCCTCTGAAGAAGGAAACAGCAACCCACTCCAGTCTTCTTGCCTGGAGAATCCCAAGGACAGAGGAGCCTGGCAGGCTACAGTCCATGGGGTCACACAGTCAGACATGACTGAGTGACTAAGACTTCAAAGGAAGTAAGGGGGTGAGTAATGAGAACTGGGGACACGGCACTGTAGGCGGAGGGAACAGCAGAGCGGGCCCCTGAGACAGGAAAGTGGTGGGTCAGTTTGAGAAACAGCCAGAGGCCCAGTGTGACCGGAGCGCAGCGTTGACGAGGAGGATGGTAGGAAATGAAACCGGTTAATGGTGAAGGGAGAATGTAGTGTCGGCAGAGGACACGGTGTCTTATAGACCGTACTACTGTACTGAGGACTTGGGCTTTTGCTCTGAGCCAGATGGAAAGATGTCTGCGGTTTTGTAAACATATAGCTGAGTCACTATGCTGTGCGTCAGAAAATAACACAGCATTGTAAAGCAGCCATACTCTAATAAAATAAAAAAAAAAAAAAAAAACACGTGGAAGCCTGAGTTTAACCTTTTGTGCTTTGGATGTGAAGGCATTTTGAGCACTTGAGAGCATTGTACACATGTCCTGGGCCACAAGAGCACACACCTCAAAAGGAATCCCACCCACCTCTTCGCTAAGCTGCAGAGTAACAACCAGGTTAAATCTCGGGAGAACTCAGTTCTGCGCCTGATGAAAGAAAAAGAGACTACACACTTATGCAATGCAAATTTTAATAGGTATAAATCAGCATGTGGTTCCTTCTGAGACTTCACCCCCTGCCCTGCTGATGGTCATCCTCTCCCCATGTTCTCACATAGCTGCCCCTCTTTTATGGACAACCGTCAGGTTGGACCAGGGCCCGTGCTAAAGACCCCAGCTCCAAGGAGTCACATTCTGGGGCCTGAGGGGATCAGGACTCCAACATACAAATTTGTGTGTGTGTTGTTGTTCAGTCACTAAATTGTGTTGGACTCTTTGTGACTCCACGAACGGCAGCACACCAGGCTTCCCTGTCCTTCACTGTCTCCCAGAGTTTGCTCAGACTCATGTCCATTGAGTCGGTGATGCCATCTAACCATCCCGTCCTCTGAATTTGTATGTGACACGGCATAATTCTGCCTATAACATAAGTTGACTTGTTTGCCATTGAAAGTGGAAGTGTTAGTCACTCAGTCATGACTGACTCTTCAACTCCATAGACTGTAGCCCACCAGGCTCCTCTGTCCAGGGGATTTCCCAGGCAAGAATACTGGACTGGGTTGCCATTCCCTTGTCCAGGGGATCTTCCTGACACAGGGATTGAACTCGTGTCTCCTGCATTGCTGGCAGATTCTCTACCATCTGACCCACCAGGTTTGTCATTGGGTTTTAGTAAATACTAACCAAATTTACTTTTCTAAGTATAGAAGAGAAATTCATTTTTTAAAACTTTACAATATATTGTTATAATGTCAAGATGGAATAGGTTCAATATTTCACACCTTCATGGCCTGCCAGGGTTTTGTGATTCATGGAAAAGATGGAAAAGATGAGGGTCATATTCTCTAGGTCAGCTTCTGTGAGCCACAGAGAAAGGAGCTGTCTCTGCAGTAGAGAAATTGTTCTAGGTCTTGGATTAAGGAGAAGCTCCTTGTGAAAAGGCCACTTAAGGAGACTCAAGGTGATGGACAGGACAGACCCCTTTCGGGATATCCCCTGATGTTGGCAGATTCCTTGTCCACACTCTCCCAATTTCTGCGCCATCATCTTCAAGGTTATAAATGGTGGCCATCACCTTTGCTTCCATCCTCCATGCCTACAAAAACTTTGTGGGCTTCAGTTATTAAATCATGAACACCAACTAATAAAATTCAGTGTTTGTAACAAGATTAGCCAATGTTTCAAGAAGTCCGGCACACGTCATAGCATTTCATCCATTTGTCCCATGTTTGGAGTTGGGCTGCCTCCCCTGGGAATTTTTCCATCCCTGGAGTGTAAGTAGCAGGGTGGTACCATAACCAAGGCAGGAAAACCAAGCTGAGAAGGAGCTGAAGCAGATTTTCCAAGGACAGTGAGGAAACTGGCTCAGGTATCTGAGAGTCTGCCAGGTCCCTGCCTGGGCGCTCAACACCTGCTTACATGATGGTGCCTCGTCACGAGGACTGGCCATTAGGAGGAACTAAAACAGTGCAGCGCAGAGGATTCCAAAGGCAACCAGGTCGTAAGTCTTCCATCCTCCAGTGACTGCAGTTAAAGCTTGAAATGGGAAGCATTATTTTCCTCAATGGTAAATTCAATTTTCAAAAACAGTACTCAGTGGCTATTTAAAGGGAATTCCACCATATGCTTGCTCTGTGTAAGTTCAAATATCATTAGCTATTAATTGAACCCTTGCCTGGGCCTAAGGCTGTGAACTCCCTGGAAAATTCAGATAATTTCTGACACTGACAGAATGAACTATGTTAAAAAGTTACAAAACTAGTGTCACAAACAAGTGTTCTTATTTTATATGTTTAAGATGTAAATTCAGGATGGAGGGAGTTAATGTCCTCTCATATATTTTTTTAACAAGAATAAATAAATCTTTTGGGCCTTCCCTGGTGGCTCAGATGGTAAAGAATCTGCCTGCAATGCAGGAGACCCAGGTTTGATCCCTGGGTGGGGAAGATTTCCTGGAGAAGGGAACGGCAACCCACTCCAGTATTCTTGCCTAGAGAATCCCATGGACAGAGGAGCCTGGCGGGCTACAGTCCATGGTGTTGCAAAGAGTCAGGTATGACTGAGTGAATTATACTACACATTAGAATAAATCTCTTAATTTAAATACATGTATGTAAACATAATGTATTTAAATTAAGATATGGGCAGGTTTCATCAACATCAGCTAGATGGAGATACATTGCTAATGATCACCAACCGAATGATCAATAGCTATGCATTTGAAATCGGCTGTGTTCTTTCCACTATTCTGGGTACTACTGAGGACATAATAAGAACGCATAAAATTCTTGATCAGGAAAATGTAAAATCTAGTTCACCAGGACACATACAAACACAGATTCACAAAGATACACACAGAAGCAGACACATACAGACACACACAGAGATATACACACATAGACACACATGCAAACAGATACATATAGACACAGAGACACAAACACATAGACATACATAGAGACACTCATGCAGAGACAGAGAGATAGACATGCAGAAATACACATAGGCACACACACATAGACACACACATATATAGATGCACAGAGGTGGACACAGATACAGATATACAGACATACAGAGATATACATACATTTCTTCTAATACTTCATCTAATAAATCATTTGGGTGAATGCTTTAGGGGTTTCAGAAGACATGGGCTATAGCCACATGACCTTTAAAAGAGAAACAGCTGTCTGGATGATGAGAGGGGATTCTCTGGGATGTGATTTCAGTCAAAACGGTTTTCTGTCCCAGAGAGGAACTGGTTCCCAGCTCTGGACTTACTGGCTGGTCTTGACATCTTCATTTATCCTCTGTCGGGAAATGGAAAACTTGACAGCCCCTTTTTAGCAGTGAAAAGTTATTACTTACTGATGACTTTAAGGTGAGAGCTCTTCAGGAAAGACATGGAAACCAGTTCATTATGTCCTGGTCACAGCCTGAACAGGATGGTTGGATTTTACGGTTACAAGGAAAGTGGAGAGGGGATCACCCTGGTGAAGCAGAAGAGGGAGGTGGGAGAAGCAGAAGAAAGAGGGAGAGGAGTCTCCTTGTAAAACTACAACAGGGACTTTCCTGGTGGTCCAGGGGTTAAGAATCTGCCTGCCAATGCAGGAGAGATGGGTTCCATCCCTAGTCTGGGAAGATCCCACGTGCCACCGGGCAACTAAGGCTGTGCTCCACCACGACTGAGCCAGGTCACCTAGAGCCGGTACTCCACAACAGGAGAAGCCACCGCCGCGAGAAGTCCATGCACTGCAATAGGGAGGAGCCCCCGCTTGCCGCAGGTAGAGAAAAGCCCACGTACAGCAACCAAGGGCTCAGGTACCGCAACAAAGACCCAGCACAGCCAAAAATCAATAAATAAATACAGTTTTTAAAAAAGCTACAACAACCCAAGAGAAAGGAAAATAAATGTCTACACAGAAACTTGTACGTGAACTTCCATAGCAGCATTATTCATAACAGCCAAAAAGTGGGAAAAAATCAAATGTTTATCAACCAATGAATGGAGAAACAAACTGTGGTATTTCCACACAATGGAGTATTTTTCAGCCATAAAAAGCCCTGGGGTTTGGACTTTCCTGGTGGTCCAGTGGCTCAGAATCCACCTTCCAATGCAGGGAACATGGGTTCAGTCCCTGGTCAGGGGATCAAGGTCCCACATGCTGTGGGGCAACTTAGACCGAGTGCCATAACTAGAGAAGGCTGTGGGCTGTGATGAAGACCTAGCATAGCACCCCCCCCCCCAAAAAAAAAGGACAGTGAAGTACGATTACACACCACGAGGATGGACCTTGAGAACATGCTAGGTGAAAGAAGCCAGTCCCAAAGACCACACAAGCATGACCGGTTTTATATGAAATGCCCAGAACAGGCAAATCTGGAGACAGAAGGTAGATCAGTGGTTTGCTATGGCTGGGGAAGATGGGTGGGGAATTAGGGGGTAATGGTTAACAGACACAGGGTTTATTTTTGAAGCAATGACTTTTTTCTAAAATTGATTGTAGTGGTGGATGAACAGCTCTTCAACTATACCAGAAGCCACTAGACTGTACACTTCAAATGGGTGAATTGTATGGCATGTGAATTATATCTCAATAAAGCTGATGTTTTTTAAAAGCTACAACATGTCTTGAATTTCTAAATTGCAGTGACTGCCTTGTACAACTTCCAAAATTAGACCCCAGTACCAGTACAGCCTGTGGCTAGGTTACTTATTCTCCAGTTTACACAGGTCATAAGGGTTCAAGAAGATTTGGGTAAATTAAAGAATAAATCTTCCCAATGTTTCAGACTGGTTCCAAATTGGGAAAGGAGTACATCAAGGCTGTATATTGTCACCCTGCTTATTTAACTTATATGCAGAGTACATCATGTGCAATGCTGGGCTGGATGAAGCACAAGCTGGAATCAAGATTGCTGGAAGAAATATTAATAACCTCAGATATGCAGATGATGCCATCCTTATTGCAGAAAGTGAAGAGGAACTAAAGAGCTTCTTGATGAAAGTGAAAGAGGAGAGTAAAAATGTTGGCTTAAAACTCAACATTCAAAAAACTGAGATCATAGCATCTGGTCCCATCACTTCCTGGGAAATAAATGGGGAAATAATGGAAACAGTGATAGAGTTTATTTTCTTGGGCTCCAGAATCACTGTAGATGGTGACTGTAGCCATGAAATTAAAAGACACTTGCTCCTTGGAAGAAAAACTATGACCAACCTAGACAGCATATTAAAAAGCAGAAATGTTACTGAGAGGGTAACAGGCAGGAAGGCCAGGGGTCTCCAAATGGAGGAAATAGGCTGTAAGTGTCAGACATTTTTATCTGTCTCATAAACAGCAGGAGGAAACAAACTACAAGTGTTAGTTTTTTTTTCCCCTTCTCTACACAAATTTAAAAAGAGATTTCTTTTAAAATTCTGTGTTGCCATGATGATACCTGGTTCCCCCTGAACTTAACTTTTCTCAAACGTTGAGCTAACCAATGCCTTGTTCTTATGGAAATGTTTGTCTTAAGCTATGTTAATGAACTATGTATGTACCCTAGATTCTGTCTTCCAGTTGGTTCCACCTAAGACTCAGAACCGACTTGACAAACCAGTAAGTTTTACTCATGCAAATGTTCTCTCAAGCTATGTTAATGAAACTGTATTTGCTTGGAAACCTGCCTTTTTTCAAGATTCATGTCAATCATTTTATGGCCCGGGACAACTCACCTGTGTCGATGTTAAATCAAAATGCACATTGTGGGTGAGGGGTTGGTGCCAGTCTCTGAGTTTTGAGACATTTCCCTTCTCTAATTAGCACACTGCTAGTAGCTGTATAACATCCGGCTAAAGACTAGCAGGTGGGCACGCTTTCTGCCCCCTTCTGATGTCTATGTCAGAAGCTTTCTCTATCTCTTTTATACTTTAATAAAACTTTATCACACAAAAGCTCTGAGCAATCAAGCCTCATCTCTGGACCCGGATTGAATTCTTCTCCTCCAGAGGCCAAGAATCCTGGCATTTTTACAACTCAGGAACAACATTTCATTCTGGGGGCTCATCGGGGATTCTTCAGGAGAAGGTAAGGGAGCTTGGAGCTCTAGTTCTTTGTCCTCCTAGCAAACATGCTCTCTGCTGTACTTTACCAATCCTATGGTGTGTTTGTGTGTGTGACTGATTGAAACAGACACACATGTGTGAAGCAAGAGCTGTGTCCTAATCTGTGGTTCTGAGGTGACCTCATGTGGCTTATGGCAGGAAACCCTGTCAGGGGATTATACCCACCTGCTAATGTCAAGAGGCACCCAGTGTCTCCTTTGGGGGAATGGCCAGAGATGGACAAAGTATGTGGACCAAACTCTCCTTTCTTGGTCAAACTTTCTGGTCTCTGACCATTTCATAACTTCTTGGGGATTAGAACTGCTAACCTAATCTGTCGGATCATAGACTTTCAAGGGACTTGTGTTCTATGCTGTTACTGTGTACTGTTACTTAAGTCCTAAACTTGGCTTGGTAGTCAGGAAGCACTTAGTCTCACAAGGAGTCAAAAGTTCAGAAATAGGTGGAGCTCTAGCTCCAAGAGCATCTCTCAGGTTAAAGGTTACTCAGATGGGAAGTACAGTGAGCTTCTTTCTTTGGCAATGCTAGCTCTTAGTGGACCAGAAGAGGCTCTCCAGTGGCTTTTGCCTCAACTCTTTAAATATTCTTTCTGCAGAATCTGTGGGAATGAACTGGAAGGGCTGGCTCTAATAACCCAAGGACAAAAATCACTTTTTCCACACTGGCCAGCCTTTCACCATCTCTTTTGCTATCGCTTATACTGGTGTGGTGATGCTCAGAAGGAACATCTTGGTTTTATTTTCATACCGGTCTTACTCAGCAACAACCTTTCATTACTTTGCCAGCAAATGCATGTCTAGTCAAGGCTATGGTTTTTCCAGTAGTCATGTATGGATGTAAGAGTTGATCCAGAAAGAAAGCTGAGCACTGGAGATTTGATGCTTTTGAACTGTGGTGTTGTAGAAGACTCTTGAGAGTCCCTTGGACTGTATGGAGATCAAACCAGTCCATCCTAAGGGAAATCAGTCCTGAATATTCATTAGAAGGACTGATGCTGAAGCACCTGATGTGAAGAACTGACTCATTGGAAAAGACCCTGATGCTGGGAAAGACTGAAGGCAGGAGGAGAAGGGGATGACAGAGGATGAGATGGCTGGATGCATCACTGACTTAATGGACATGAGTTTGAGTAAGCTCTGGGAGGTGGTGATGGACAGGGAAGCCTGGCATGCTGCAGTCCATGGGGTCACAAAGAGGTGGACAGGACTGACTGACTGAACTGAATGTTTCATAAGAGGAAGGAGGGTTCACAGATGAATGTTTCATATGATCAAACAACAAAAATGATGTTTTAGTGACAAGAGAAAACTGCTCCCAATGTAATATTAAGTGAAAAAAAGAGGGGCTATATTAAGTGAAAACTGTGTGGAGGCTCATTATATATACAAAAAAGTAAAAATTAAATGATGAAAGAAATACATAAAAATGGTATACAGGGTTGTTTCTGGGTAATGAGACTATGGATAATTTAAATAAAATACGATTTTTAAAAATTCTTTTTTTAATGTTTTCCAAACTTCTGACAAGGAGCTCATATTACTTTCCCAATCAGGAAAAATTATATGTATATATAAAATTTAAAAATAAAATGTGGTCTAAGGTTTCACGAAAAAAAAAAAAAAGAATATTATAGAAGATGATAAAGTGCCATAGTGAGCCCACCCCCTGAGACCAGACCCCTGGTATTGTCTTGGACCACAGGACTAGGAATTCATGAAGAGAGGCAACCATATTCCTTGTGTCTAGACAATTTATGAAGAGGACTTTCAGTGCCGAGTTGTCAGGCTTTGGGAGACTCTTGGCTCCATCCCACCATGGCTCTGCTTCCCAGGCTCCTTGGGTCCCTTTGCATGTTGGTACCCCAATTAACCTGTCTTTAGCAGGATTCCATTTTTCAGGTGTCTCCCCTTCTCCCAGCCCCCGATACATTACATCACCGAGAAGCCCAAAGAACACCATCGTCTAGATGCCAAAATAAAGAATTCTATCAAATTAAGCTTGAGTGGCACAAAGTAGTGTTACTATAATCTTTGGGAATTAGAACATTGAAATACAACAACAATAGCTGGCTTACTATAAACCATTTACCAACCACTTTTCATATATCCTATGATTTAACATTTGAGAAAGTCTGCTTGATGTGGGTACCATTTTTATTTGTGTCACATATGAGGCAACTGAGACATAATTAAACACCGAAGCGGACATTCTCAATTATGCACTTCAAACACATCTCACCAGGATAATAGCTCCTCATTAAAGAGAGGTGAAGTTGAGAGTTAAATGAAATTGATTGATGAAAGTGATGCCTCTTCCTAGAAAGGAAATCCTCCTTCTTGCCCCAACCAGGAGTCCATGGACAGAGAGCTGACACTGGCTATTGAAACAAGTCACAACAAGATTGCAACAGATCAAGTAAAATTCAAGTGCAGTGGTTATCTGGGAAAATAAGCTTTAAAATAGAAACCACAAATTACTAGTTCAATATTTAACTCTTGGTGTGAATTTCAGGCCTTGAACAGACCTTGTTTTTAAGGATTTCCATACCTTATCAAACCAAACCCCAAACTTCCTGCCCACACACAACAGTTTTGAAAGCCACAGAACTCAGAGAGGGTTGAAACACACAACTGGATTTTCTTTCAAAACCTGACACTTGAATCTTGCTCCCTCTCTCACCCACCCACTCAGCCAACGGAAGGGAGCTTTTCAGAAATTCCTGCTGGAATGATATGCCTCTCTCCTTTCATTAGAATTGAGAAAATGAAGCCCAGACTGCAAAGGGACGCAACCTGTCTGACGCAGAGGCATAATTTTGGTTTCGAAATAACAATATAACCTTAAGGAGGTCTTGGAAGGAGACTGGCTCCAGAGAGGGCGGTCTGAGGACTAGTCAGCTCCTTCAAATAATATCAATCACGTAATTTGCCTAATTTAAACATGATTAAATGAGATGACAAGAAAGTGATAAATGCCAGTGGGGTTCTGCAGTTGCCAGCAGATCTGCGTAAGAGTTTCAGTAGGAATTTAATAGTTGTCTGCAAATCTATGGCAGGCACCGAATGTGGCCGCTTTGTTTGTGTTTTTCTACAGCAAAAGGCTATAAGCATTGCTTGGTATAGAGCAAAAGGCTATAAACATTATTAACAGTGCACCTCCTCAGTAAGAAATGTTTGAGTCTGCAGTCTCAAACGAATTGCAGTTCGTTTATTGAGGAAGATTGTATACACGTGTTCCTGTATGTAAAAGACAGGATGTACAACGCAGATGGAGCAAGACCATCTAGGTTTGATCCTGGTTCTGCCCCTTATTCATTGTAGACCTTGGTAGCTTATTAACCTAACTGTGCTTTAGCTTCACCATCTAGAAATGAGAATGGTAAGAATAATGACACTAACAGTTAATAGGAGAATTAAATTAGCAGATAGATGTAAATGACTTTGAGAGTGCCTGGCTCAGAATGAGTTCTATAGCATTTGAGCAATTATTGTCACTTTATTACATTTGATCAATACAATATTATATTTGATATACAGTTGCACTTACGAGTGTGTTTATAATATAGTTCCAATAATTGCAGTATGTATAATGAATGATAATATATTAATATACCATGTAGCAATACAGTTATTATAATTGTTAAAATTCTCTGCTAGGCACTGCTAAAAAATACATATATAGTATTTGAATATATAAAATATAAATTTAAAGAAATACTTAGATATATTAATATATTTATTTGTATATATATTTAAATACACATGAAAGCAGAGATTTTTAAAGGATGAATTAAACCTAAATAGAAATATAATTTCTGTTGTTTTCTTCTAGCCCCCAACCAATCACTTGTATGCTCATTAGCAAGTGTCCAATCTGATCTGGAGACCATTTCTCTAAATCAGGGACCAGCAAAAGTTTTCTAGAAAGGGCCAGATGGTAGCATTTTAGGTTTCATAGGCCTTACAGTCTCTGTAGCAAATACTTAAATCTGCCTTTGTAGCATCAAAACAGCCATATGCAATTGGTAAATGAATGGGCTTATGCATGTGGCAATAAAACCTTATTTATAGAAACAGTTTCTGAGCCTGGTTTGGCCCAAGGGTCATGGTTTTCCCATTTCTATCTAGAGGAAAGAGCTAGGATGTGGTCATCCAGAACAAGACTGTTCCAGCAATGGCAGCCCTCTTGTTAAGGAACTTCCAGGCACTGAAATTATTTAAACAGAGGACAGGGTAGTATTTCCATGAATGACTTTGGAGGGATTCTGTTATATACTTGAAGTTTGACATAGAAACTTTTACAGACCTTTCCAAACCTAAGATTAACTACGCTTATTATAAATAAGGGTTGCTTCTTCATAAACCAATGGAACAGAACAGACAACCCAAAAATAAATCCAAGCACATATGGTCAGATAATTTTCAACAAAGCTACCGAGAATACACAATGGAAGAAAAGATGGTGTCTCCAATAAATGCTGTTGGGCAGACTGGATATGCACGTGCAGGGGAATATAACTGGACCCTTATCTGTAATATATCATATGCAAAAATCAACTCAAATAAAGACCTAAAGACCTGAAACTTTAAAACTCTTGGAAGTAAACAAAGGGGAAAAGCTCCTTGACATTGGCAACGATTTTTTTTTTTTAAATATGACTCCCTAAAGCTCAGGCCAGAAAAACAAATTAAACAAGTGGGACTACATCAGGCAAAAAGGCTTCTGCACAGCAAAGGGCATGATCAACAGTGAGATATCTGAGGTGTGCACATATTCAAATATGGCAGCCCGACTTTTGCGTATTCTATCAAAAAAAAAGTGTTGCATTTCTTTTTTTATTTTTTTTTTATTATTTTTATTTATTTATTTATTTTTACTATTATCTTTTTTTTTTTTTTTTTTTTTAGTTGGAAAAGTGTTGCATTTCATCTGGCTTCAGAAACTAGCTCTTCCTCCTTCTGTGCCATCGAGACCGGTTCGGGCGTGCTGTCCACGGTGTCCATTTTTGCTCTCTTGCTTTTCCCTTTTCCCTCACCATACCACCCTCGGGGCGGAAAGCAATGTCTATTTCCAAAGACGTACCAACCATGGCAATAAAGCTGTGGGCTTTATTGTTTCATATCTTTATGACGACATCTCTAATTCTCTGTGCCTGGCTACCTAGGAGTCATCCAGTTTGGTCTGAGGACATCTTAAGCTCTCTCAGTGGGGGATGACAACGTTCTTCATGACAGAGTGATGGTTTATGAACCACAGGCTCTGGGTGCCTTTCAAGTCACTACATCTCTCCCTAAACCTCTGTCTCAGACACAACTATGGAGAAATACCAAGTTTATTTCCTTTGTAGTTTCTGGTTAATGCATGTGCTATGAACATTAAGTAGGCAAATTGTTCCCCTTCCAATAATAAACTCTTATATTCTTGAGGCAAAGTAAAAAGACAACACAGACGTCCTTTGATAAATATTAACCACCAAAATTCCATTTCACTTCCCATGGAAAACTCTATTTGCAATTCATTAATTGCCAAGTGTCTGCCAGACATTCATTATTTTCTGTCTGCTGATAATATTTTAAAGACCGTGTTTCCATCCTTGGTTTCCTGATGAGGAAATTGAGGTTTAGAAGATTAAGTGATTTCTCCAAGGTTACATGGTTGGTAAAGGGCAGAGCGGCAATTTTCACCATTATGCCTAAAAGCTGTCTTATTAAATCTTCAATTCAGAGAGAGGAGGAAAAAACAGAGAACAAGAAGGCAGAAGGTAGGCAGGCAGAAGAAAGACACTATCTGTGATGTGGGAGTAAAGGCATGGTGGTGAGATGTGAGAAATGTTTTCCTCCTTTCTTCACCTTACCCTTTTGTCAAATGCTGAGCACAACGCCTGACTATGGCAAGAAAATGATGACTTACAGGACCTACTATCTGATTTAAATCTGATAATTACAGTCCCAACTTTACCAATTAGGAAATGGGCTTTTAAAGAGATGAAGTAATTGTTTCAAACTCACAATACTTCTAAATCACAGAGCCAGGATTAGAAACTGAATCCTAGGTGAGCTCAATGGGTTTTATGTGCTTCAGTTGCAATAATTCTTTAGAGGACTTTATCTGAGTTTACAGACCCTAACCTCTGAATCGATTATGACATACCAACTCCCACCTATATTAATTAAACAGAAAAAGCTACCAAAATGTAGAGAGACCAATAAAGTTCTGATCTGTCATTCATTTTCTTGAAATATCAAATTATTTTCAGTACATCCCTCCCCCCTTTTTATCTTTGCTTTTACAAATTCCTACAGTTTCTGTGTACTGAGCCTTCAGAAATTCAACTCTAGGGGACTTCCCTGGTGGTCCAGTGGTTGAGACTTTGCCTTCTTATGCTGGGGGTGGATGGGGGCGGGGGGCAGTATTGTAACAAATTCAATAAAGACTTTAAAGAATGGTCCACTTCTTTTCTTCTTTTTTAAAGAGAAATTCAGCTCTCATCCCTCGAGTCCTGAACCTGTATAGCTCATCTTGTCCAACCAGCCATTGGAAGATTTGCATATCTCAGGGTAAGTAGGGCTCAACCCATTGGGGATGACTGGAATCGTGATGACATGGGCTGGTACCGTCACGAGCGACCTCCTGTTCTGTCCGTATATGTGAGATGTGTCGGTCTGTATACCTGAGATGTGCTGGCTGTCCAGTGACTTTGCTCCCTTTTCCTGTGGTCTCTGCTCCCCTGCCTTTGACCTGTATCTTCTTCTGACTTGTTTGCCTATTTCTTCTGTCCCACCCACCTGGCTGGCTTTCCCACATCCACCTAACCAGTGTTTCACTCCACAGCTGCAGGTGTGGTCCTTCCTGTCTTTTCTGTCACCTCCTGCATCTATAGAATGCCTTTGCTGCCAGTCTGCAGCCCCTCGGAGCTTCCCAGGAAGTGATCTCCCAATCAGCTGTGTTTTGCCGTTCCCCCAGGGCTGACCCTTCTGGGTTTCAGCCACCTTTTCTAGTATTAGAAGCCATGACCCTAGATCAACATGGTCATAACTCACAGGTTCATGTTGATTCATTGCCTACAGAACAGTTATCACTGACCATGTCTGGTAGTGACTGTGGCGTCCACTGGTTGCTCTCTGCTTCCCAGCCAGATAAGCAAGGCAGGAACCCATAGCACGTAATTATGGATTTTCAGAGCTGGGAGACAGTTGAGATGGTTTCGTCAAGTTCCCTATATTTATAGATTAGAAAAACAAGACTGACTTGCCCAAATGTAGGCAACTAACTTTCAGGAAGCTTAACTCAAACACTAATATCCTGAGTTTCATCCAGTCTAGCACAGTTTATATCAAATAACATTGCTTATCTTTCCTTTGGCAAGATGATGACACCCTTCACATCTTTCTCCCCAGTCCTCTCTTTGTGCTAAAATAAAATTGAATATGGTAATACTGCAACTCAATTTGGATTTAGATTCCAGAAAAAAGCTTTGGCCAGTGCCTTTGTTATCCCTTCGAGGAACTATGAAGTCTGCATCCCTCTCCTGGCAGAAACCTCAGACGCTGCGGCCAGCCTGTGAAGGTGTACTCTTGGTCAGAGAAGCCTTCCAGGCACCGTTTATAATTGGCTGCACCAGAAACAGCTCCTCATTAACCTGGTGCCCAGTTCACACGGACAAAGTGCACCGTCAGTATCCGGCAATGACAAACGTGTCACAGTTTGTCCACGTGTCGTGGACAGTTACAGGAGAACTCATAAACGTATTGCCCAAACTCATACCTCCTGCGTGCCAGCTCACTCCAACTGGGAGAGGAAAGAAAGCATCAACATGAAAACATAGAACTTCTACCCTCTTTCTTCCTCCACAATGATTCCAACAAATTAGTAAAGCTCGTTTTGTCCGTACCTTCTAACAGACACTAATTCAACTAGGGGACAGACTAATTTGCCCTTTATTTAAAACTTTATTTTTGAAAACCCTTCCTTTGACTTGGAAATGGTATAGACATGAAGGTGCTGGTGTCGGGCTAGCCATTTTCTTAGCCTTTACATTAAAATGGTGGTGGTTTAGTCACTAAGTCATGTCTGACTCTTTGTTGACCCTGTGGACTGCAGCCCGCCAAGCTCTTCTCTTCATGGGATTCCCAGGCAAGAATACTGGAGTGCGTTGCCATTCCTTCCTCCAGGGGATCTTCCCTACCCCGGGATAGAAACTGGAGCTCTTGCATTGCAGACATATCCTTTACTGACTGAGCCAACCAGGGAAGCCCAACATTCAAATAGAGAACTTTTGGTACCATTCACTTAACAGTCTTTGGAGAAAAGACAATGAATTATAGAAACCTCATTTCAATAACCAGTGTGATTTCATGAAGAAAGAGTCATGCTTCACCAGCTTGTTAAGAATTTTTTGAATTTTACTGTCAGTTAATGAAAGCAACAATAATGAAAGTGCATATAACACAGCAGTGGGGCCTCTGTGCTACTTTGCACCTAAGTTTCTCTGTGTCAAATTAAACTTCAGTCAAAGGACAGAAGCAGGCAATATTTGCCAAGAGCAAGAAATTTGAATGATGCTGCAAACAGAATGGAGTCTTAGAAACTAGAAGAAGAGCTTTCCAAACCTGGAAAGGTCTTGAGAATTGCATCCACAGGGAACACACTTCACAGTAAAAAGAAAAAGAAATCCATAAATGTTGATTTTTATTCTTAGGACACGCAACCAGGACTAGAAACAAAACACTGAATTGCAAGGACTTTTGCTACTGACACCAGTGTGCTGTCTTCATTGTAAATAAGAACAGTTTCCCCACAGGCTCTGCCAGAGTCTTGGGACAGGGTGACACGCCCCGTTGTTTATGTTAATAGCCTGAATGATGATTCCGCAAGCAGACTGTTGAGGTTGGTAAGTCATGCTCAGCAGTGTAACCTCAGCAAATAACAAGGATGAATGGATGGACCGCCAGCAACTTCAAGATTGTAGGAGTGGTGAAGTACAATGATGAAATAAACAGTTTGCCACCAAACAAAGGACAAAAGTAAAATTTAAAACATGAATTGACCTGCAGAATATCCAGAAAAAAATACAGACGTGAGAGCTATCATATTTATAATCTGTTATTTCCTGTTTATTTTATTTTGGAGCGTAGTTGATTGAATGTTGCACTAGTTTCAGATGTACAGCAAAGTGATTCAGCCATACATAGACATATTTCTGTTCTTTTTCAGCTTCTTTTCCCACGTAGGTTGTCACAGAACACTGAGGAGAGTTCCCTGTACTATGCAGCAGGTCTTTGTTGATGATCTATTTTGTAGACAGTAGCGTGTTTATGTTCATTTCAAACTCCTAATTTATCTCCCCTCTCCACCTTTCCCGTTTGATAACCATAAGTTTGTTTTCGAAACCTGGTTTGTTCTTCCTGCAGCATGAGCCGTTGAAAATGGATAATTCTGGCACTTAATAGGATTCGTATATTCCACATACATGTACACACACACACACACACATCAACAAAGTAATGAATGTTATTTTCACTGAGGCTTCTCTTCTGTTAGCCAAGCCACCGTTGAGAGGTCATTTCAAATCCTTTCTACCTCAAAGTTTCAACCATATTATCTTTCAATTGCAAATCATGGTAAAGACTAGGTGATTAAAGTCCCTTGTTTTACAGATGACACCTGACCCCTCAGCGGACTGTGACTCACTCAGGGTCTCATGGATGTTACCAGGTGTGGCCGAACAGCTGACAGACTTAGATTTGACAAGGACGAGGATAAATAGAACCAGGGATCAACATTTCTAAAAACCACTCGCTTCTATGGGGCAAGCTTCTATCAATGAGCGTCATCAGAGTCACTTTGCTGTCACGCCAAACCAGACCCTCCCCGAGACATAGGGGTGGGATGGTATTTCTTTTTTTAAAAATATATTTATTGGAGCATAGTTGCTTTACAATGTTGCTTTATTTTTGTGCTGTACCCAAAAGTGAATCAGATATCCGTGTACACATAACCTCTCTCTTTTGGATTTCCTTCCCATTTAGGTCACTGGGCAGAGCGCCCTGAGCCATACAGTAGGCGCCTATTAGTTGACCAGCTTATACACGGCATCAATAGTGTGTATGTGCCGATCCCAGTCTCCCAGTTCACCTCACTCCCCACTCCCCATCTGGGGGTCCACACAGTTATTCTCTATCTTTGCATCTCCATTTCTGCTTTACAAATGGGTTCCTCTGCACCCCTCTTCTAGATTCTGTACATTCATATGCGACATTTGCTTTTCTCTTCCTGACGTACTTCATTCTGCATGACAGATTCTAGGTCCATCCACGTTTCTGCAAACGTCACCACTTCATCCCTCTTTGTAGCTGAGTGATATTCCATTGCGTGTATGTGCCACATCTTCTTTACCCGTTCCTCTGGCGAGGGACATCATTTCCTCTGAAACCCAGCCCAGTGCTCTTCCCGCCATGACAAGTCCCCTTATACCCAAGACCTCCTAATGCCTGTCTTCTTTTCCTAGGCCTGTCAGGACAACCAGTCACACACTGGGTGATCTAAATCAGAAGGAACGCGTAGTCTCACGGGTCTGAAGGCCAGAAGTCTGAAACCGAGGTGTCGTCAGGACCACGCTCCCCCAGGGCTTTCTTGTCTCTTCTACCTCTGGGGTTGCCAGAACCCCCGGGTCCCCCTGTTTGCAGCTGCGTCATTTTCATCTCCGCCTCCATCCTCCCATCGCGTGTGTCTCTTCTCCGTCTGACAAGCACATGAGTTATATTGGATTAAGAACCCTCTCTACTCCAATATGATCCCGTCTTAACCCAGTCAATTACAACTTTAAGACCATCAGTTCAGTTCACTCAGTCATGTCCAACTCTTCGAGTCCCCATGGATCACAGCACACCAAGCCTCCCTGTTCATCACCAACTCCCAGAGTATACTCAAACTCATGTCCATTGCATTGGTGATGCCATCCAGCCATCTCATCCTCTGTCATCCCCTTCTCCTCCTGCCCTCAATCTTTCCCAGCATCAGGGTCTTTTCCAATGAGTCAACTCTTCACATCAGATGGCCAAAGTACTGGCGTTTCAGCTTCAACATCAGTCCTTCCAATGAACACCCAGGACTGATCTCCTTTAGGATGAACCGGTTGGATCTCCTTGCAGTCCAAGGGACTCTCAAGGGTCTTCTCCAACACCACAGTTCAAAAGCATCAATTCTTTGGTGCTCAGCTTTCTTTATGGTCCAAATCTCACATTCATACATGACTACTGGAAAAACCATAGCCTTGACTAGACGGACATTTGTGGGCAAAGTAATGTCTCTGCCTTTTAATATGTTGTCTAGGTTGGTTATAACTTTCCTTCCAAGGAGTAAGCATCTTTTAATTTCATGGCTGCAGTCCCTATTTCCAAATAAAGTCACACCCTGAGGTCAGCTCCTCAACATATTTTGGGAAGAAATACCGCTCAACCTGTAGCACGGCCACTCCCCTCTGGCGGCTGATTGCATCACCCAAGGCTGGTCCCGGCTGTGCAGAACTGCTTAGTCTCCACGTATCCTTGTGATTTGCAGCTATTCTCTTTACCAGCTGGTCTACCAGCTTTCTGTGATTCCTTAGAAGCCCTGTGCCTTGAAAATTGGATCTGTTCTGGAAGTATCACCTCAGGAGGGCAGCACAGAGCAGGTCCTGGCAGTCTGTTACCAGCAGCCTCGTGCAAATCTGCAGCACGTCCACCAGTTGCTCTTTTAAGAAATGTGTTCATCAGTCTTGTGGTTGCCAAAGGGGTGGGAGTTTGCGGGAGGACTGGATTGGGAGTTTGGGGTTAGCAGATGCGATCTATTACAAACAGGATGAATAAACAAGGTCCCACCATATAGCACAGGGAATAATATTCAGTATCCTGTGATAAACCATAACGGAAAAGAATATGAAATGAATGCATGTATGTATATAACTGAATCGTTTTGCTAAAGAGCAGAAACTAACACAACGTTGTAAATCCACTAGTGCTGTGCTTGGCCGCTCAGTCGTGTCAGACTCTGTGCGACCCCATGGGGGGTTCTCTAAGCAAGGATACTGCAGTGGGTTGCCATGCCCTCCTCCAGGGGATCGTCGCAACCCAGGGATTGAACCCAGGTCTCCCGCATTGCAGGTGGATTCTTTACCGTCCAAGCTACCAGGGAAGCCCAAATCAACTATACTTCAATTAAAAATAAAAGAAATGTGTTCAAGTCTGCCAGAGTGACATCAGAGAGGTGAAGGAGCCACATGTCTTTTCCAGCTAGAAGTTTCCCTGGGTTGGGATTGGATTCTTCCCACAATGCCAGGCACCTGCCCAGGTGCTCTGTCCGTTTCAGCTGAGGACCACTCGGCTTACATCAATGGCCGTAGGACTGAGCTGAGTGTGGAAATCAGAAGAGCAGTATCGGGACTTCCCAGGTGGTCCAGTGTCTAAGACTCTGTGCCCCCAGTGCAGGGGGCCTGGGTTCGATCCTTGGTCAGGGATCCCACTAAGATCCCACATGCGGCCACTAAGACCCTGCACAGCCAAATAAATAAATATTTTAAAAATAAATTACTGTCTTAAAAAAATAAATAACTATTTGTTGTTATGATGTAGGGAGCTCAAATTCGGTGCTCTATGACAATGTCGAGGGGTGGGATGGGGTGGGAGGGAGGCTCCAGAGGGAGGGAACATGTGTATACCCATGGCCAATTCATGTTGATGTATGGCAGGAACCAACACAATTTTGTAAAGCAATTATCCTCCAGTTAAAAATAAATCCATTTAAAAAACAAAATGGAAAAGAATATGTTTAAAAAGGCACATATATATGGCTTTCCAGGTGTCTCAGTGGTAAAGAATTCACCTGCCAATGCAGGACACACAAGAGATGAGGGTTTGATCCCTCAGTTGGGAAGATCTTCTAGAGAAGGAAACGGCAACCACTCCAGTATCATTGCCTGAAAAATTTCATGGACAGAGGAGCTTGGCAGGCTACAGTCCACGGGGTTGAAAAGAGTCAGACATGACTAAGCATGCATGCATGTGTGTATACACACACACACACACACATACACATACATTTATATACAAAAGTATAACTGAATCACTTTGTTGTATAGCAGAAATCAACACAACATTGTATATCAACTATATTTCAGTAAAAAATAAATCAATGAAAGAGCAGTTTGACCTAACCACTACCCTCAGGGAACTCATAGTCCGGAAGAGCGCCTAGAGAGCTGTATGTACCGTGAAAGATTTCCAGGTGCTTCACAGGTACACAGTGGGAAATAATATACAGTGCAACCCAGACGCTCAGAGGACCCCTTCTGCATTCAGGGAGAAGAAAGGAAAATGGAGACCTGCCCTTTCACCTGATCTGCAGGGAAGAAGGCAGCAGGAGAACGCGTGGAGTGGACCCTGATCGGGAAGCCAGCCTCTGATTGGATGAAACAGGTAAAACCGCTCTTTCAGGACCCAGGCCCAGCCCAACACAGAGCCACCACCCTGGAGAGAAAGGGAGCACACAATTGAGCCCAGATTCACCGCAGCTTCCTGAGAGGGAGGCAGGAGTGTTACTGGCCAGAGGAGGCATCAGTGCTTGCGGCTGCTGAGAGGGGTGGTCTAGGCAGGCAGGGCACTGGGGAAGGGGGATGTTACAGGAAGGTGACCTCAGAAAACTGCAAACATACACCCTGAGAGTCTAGGTGGCTCCCCAGCTATGCAGAGGGTAGCCCACAGAAAGAAAAGCATAGAACAGAACACTTACCTGGAACCTAAGGGCTGAGCAGAAACGAATGTCAGACAATGCAGGGCGATGCTGGCATTTGTGGCTCAGCCAGTAAAGAGTCCACCTGCAATGCAGAAGACACAGGAGATGCTGGTTGGATCCCTGGGTTGGGAAGATTCCCTGGAGGAGGAAAATGGCAACCCAGTCCAGTATTCTCGCCTGAAAAATCCCATGGACAGAGGAGCCTGGTGGGTCCAAAAGGTTGCAAAGAGTTGGACATGACTACCCAGAGCTGAAAGAGAGGACAGACCTTGGTGAACTAGGCAGTGTGACCCTAGAAAGGCCATTCCTGAGTAAAAAGGGAAAAACTGAATCAAGCACATCTTAACTGAGCCCAAAACCCAGGCTTCACAAGAGAAAAGTGAGCTACTTTTCAGTAATTTAACTGCTTGCCAAAGTCAATTTCAACACTCTTTGGAAGAAGATAACTTCATACAGAGACTAAAATATACCATCCAAAATCTCCAGCTGACAGTAAAAAACTGAATGGATATGGTAATAAGAAAAAGTGACTTATAATAAAAATCTGAGTTACTAGAAATTGATGGAGAATTGAGAGCTTATACTTTTTTTTAATTGACATGCCTTTGATTTGCTGATCTTTTCTCTTGCTAGTAAACTGATTCAATAATTCATCATTTCAGATAACTTTCAATTCAATTATTGGAGAAGGAAATGGCAAGCCATTCCAGAATTCTTGCCTGGGAAATCTCATGAACAGAGGAGTCTGGTGGGCTACAGTCCATGATGTCACAAGAGTCAGACACGATGCAGTGACTAAACCACCACCACAAGCCTTCCCAGTTAATTCCAAAACCTGGGTCATTTTTGACTCTGCTGCTATTGTTAAATTTATTCTTTTGATTATGGTCACATTTTCCTGCTTCTTGTCACATAATTTTTTTTACTGCATGTTGGATATTGTGCAAAAAGGAACTGTAGAAACGGAAATGGCGAATATTCTCCCCTACCGAAGGCTCTGCTTGCTTCCAGCTAATGAGGTGTTGAGCTGGGTTGGGGCTGGGTGCTCTCTAATGACGGCCATTCACCCTCCTGTGTCTGGAGAGTGGGATCAGATGTCAGATGACTCCTTCCAAAGGCGCCTTTGTATTTGGCATACATCACATGGTCAAGAGCTCTTTCTCTCTGTTCCAATGCAGCCCCCAGCCACCCACCTTTCCCTCCCCACTTCCTCTCTCTTCCCTTGCTCCTTCCTAACAAACCTGTTTCAGCTATTTTTCTTTCCTACAGCTCTGACTTCTGAGGAGGCAGGGCTAAGCCAACCTGAACCATCCAACAGGACGGAAGAGAGTCGAAACAATTGCATAGCTCCAGATACAGGTGGCAAATGTCTGATCAAACGAGTGAGGTACAATTTACCTGCCAAGAGTTGTTTCAGCCCATTTATGTAGAGAGAGCTCCTCCCTTCTCTAGGAGCACAAGCAAGCCATTCCATTTATACACACCTACATTTTAAAAAATTATTTATTTTTAATCGAAGGATAATTGCTTTACAGTATTGGGTTGGTTTCTGCTAAACCTCAACAAGAATCGGCCATAGGTATACACATGTCCCCTCCCTCTTAACCCTCCCTCCCACCTCCTTCCCCATCCCCACACCTAAATTGTTAAGCTTCAGGAACATACCAGTGCGTAAAAATTCAAGCACTGTATTCCAGCAGAGGGTAGAATTTTTTTTCTCTTACTTAGATTCTTTTCTGATGCACAGACTTTCTGGATTTCTACATCATTCATTGAAAAGTTAGGAAAAAAGTGACAAGACAGTAAATTAACAAATGACTCCAAAAGAAAGGCTCTGATGCCATTTGCAGCAACATGCATGGATCTAGAGATTATACTAAGTAAAGTAAGTCAGAGGAAGACAAATACCTTATGATATCACTGATACATGGAGTCTAAAAAGATGGTGCAAATGAGCTTACTTTCAAAACAGAAAGAGACTCGTAGGCAGAGAAAACAAACTTGTGGTTACCAAAGGGGAAATGGGGAGGGAGATAAATTACGAGTTTGGGATTAATATATACATAATACGGTGTATAACTGGAGGAGGACATGGTGATGCTCTCCAGGATTCTTGCCTGGAGATTCCCATGGACAGAGGAGCCTGGTGGCCTACAGCCCATGGAGTTGCAAAGTGTTGGACATGACTAAGCAGCTAACACTTTTACTTTCATACCTGAAACTAACATGATATCATAAATCAACTATAGATCAAATATACTTCAATTAAAAAAAAAAAGAAAGGTTCTGAATCATGAAGTTGTCTTTGAGTGGCTACCGGGAGCTGATTGTGACTCAGATCATGAACTCATTATTGTTAAATTCAGACTTAAATTGAAGAAAGTAGGGAAAACCACTAGACCATTCAGATATGATCTAAATCAAATCCCTTATGATTATACAGTGGAAGTGACAAATAGATTCAAGGGATTAGATCTGACAGACAGAGTGCCTAAAGAACTATGGACAGAAGTTCATGACATTGTACAGGAGGCAGGGATCAAGATCATCCCCAAGAAAAAGAAATACAAAAAGGCAAAATGGTTATCTGACAAGGCCTTACAAATAGCTGAGAAGAGAGGCTAAAGGCAAAGGAGAAAAAGAAAGATATACCCATCTAAATGCAGAGTTTCAAAGGATAGCAAGGAGAGATAAGAAAGCCTTCCTCAGCAATCAATGTAAATAAATAGAGGGAAACAATAGAATGGGAAACACCAGAGATTTCTTCAAGAAAATTAGAGATACCAAGGGAACATTTCATGCAAAAATGGGCACAATAAAGGACAGAAATGATATGGACCTAACAGAAGCAGAAGATATTAAGAAAAGGTGGCAAGAATACACAGAAAAACTGTACAAAAAGATCTTCATGACCCAGATAACCATGATGGTGTGCTCACTCACCTAGAGCCAGACATCCTGGAATGCAAAGGCAAGTGGGTCTTAGGAAGCATCACTATGAACAAAGCTAGTGGAGGTGATGGAATTCCAGCTGAGCTATTTCAAATCCTAAAAGATGATGCTGTGAAAGAGCTGCACTCAATATGCCAGCAAATTTGCAAAACTCAGCAGTGGTCACAGGACTAGAAAAGGTCAGTTTTCAATCCAATCCCAAAGAAAGGTAATGCCAAAGAATGTTCAAACTACTGCACAATTGCATTCATCTCACATGCTAGCAAAGTAAAGCTCAAAATTCCCCAAGCCAGGCTTCAACAGTACATGATCTGAGAACTTCTAGATATACAAGCTGAATTTAGAAAGGCAGAGGAACCAGAGACCAAATTGTCAACATCCAATGGATCATCAAAAAAGCAAGAGAGTTCCAGAAAAACACATACTTCTCCTTTACTGGTTATGCCAAAGCCAAAGCCTTTGACTTTTTGGATTACAACAAACTGGAAAATTCTTTCAGAGATGGGAATACCAGACCACCTTATCTGCCTCCTCAGAAATCTGTATGCAGATCAAGAAGCAACAGTTAGAACCTGACATGGAACAACAGACTGGTTCCAAATTGGGAAAGGAGTGCGTCAAGGCTGTATATTGTCACCCTGCTTATTTAACTTCTATGCAGAGTAGATCATGAGAAATGCTGGGCTGGATGAAGCACAAGCTGGAATCAAAATTGCTGGGAGAAATATCAATAACCTCAGATATGCAGATGACACCACCCTTATGGCAGAAAACAAAGAGGAACTGAAGAGTTTCTTGATGAAAGTAAAAGAGGAGAGGGAAAAAGCTGGCTTAAAACTCAATATTCAAAAAATTAAGATCTTGGCATCTGGACCCATCACTTCATGGCAAATAGATGGGAAAACATGGAAACAGTGACAGACTTTATTTTCTTGGGCTGCAAAATCACTGCGATGGTAACTGTAGCCATGAAATTAAAAGACGCTTGCTCCTTGGAAGAAAAGGTATGACCAACCTAGACAGCATATTAAAAAACAGAGACATTACTTTGCTGACAAGGTCAATCTAGTCAAAGCTATGGTTTTTCCAGGAGTCATGTATGGATGTGAGATTTGAACCATAAAGCTGAGTACCGAAGACTTGATGCTTTTGAACTGTGGTATTGGAGAAGACTCTTGAGAGTTCCTTGGCCTGCAGGGAGATCCAACCAGTCCATCCTAAAGGAAATCAGTCCTTCCAATGAGTATTCATTGGAAGGATGGATGCTGAAGCTGAAACTGCAATATTTTGGCCACTTGATGTGAAGAACTGACTCATTGGAAAAGACCCTGATGCTGGGAAAGATTGGAGGCAGGAGAAGAGGATGACAGAGGATGAGATAGTTGCATGGCATCACCGACTCTACGAACATTTTGAGTAAGCTCTGGGAGTTGGTGATGGACAGGAAAGTCTGGCATGCTGCAGTCCATGGGGTTGCACAGTCGGATACGACTGAGTGACTGAATTGAACTGATTACTGCCTGACTTGCAAAATCTTCTGAACCTCAAGCTCCTCATTAGATAAAATTAGATAAAATAAGAACCAAACAAAATGAGTGTGGGAACACACTGACTGCCCAACACACCCACAGTCACATAGCAGACACTCAGCAGTGACAACAGTCTGAACCTCTGTGTTTACTTCAAACAAACTCCTTCGCTTTATGTTGCTTTTAGAAGGATGTCCTATTCCACCTCTGGATGCTAATTTTCTTTTCCAATGCTGCATCTCATTAAGCTCTGTACATCTTCATTTCCAACACCAGTCTTAATTGAGTGTTCAGTCACTGTTATATTCACTATCCTGACAACATTTATTAAAATGAAGCAATTAACTATTGTTTTCAATGGGGTTTTGAGGTAAGGCTCATTAGATGAAGGCTCATTGCAATTAACTTAAATGATAAATGCAAAATTATTTCATCCCAGCTCTGCCCTGAAAATTGGTTCCACCGGATTTCTCAAGAGCTGGCTTTGCTTCCTCACACAGGAGCAAAACTGGTTTCAAACACTTTAGCGAAACAACATCTTCATTAAAAGGATGCTATTAAAAATGGAAAGCTCCAAATTGGCTCACAAGGGTTCCTGCACTTTTAACACCTGAACCCCGGTATATCTCACTTCACAGGTTCCACGTTACGGGACTGGGGGGCTCCTGAGTAGGGATACAGAAGCAAATGGGTCCAGCTTTCAATGACCCAACCATTCATTGGCATTAAGCTGCACAAGAGATGACTCTTCTTTTCATACACAGTGGTAAGGATGATGGTAAGGGGTGAGGGGTCCTTCTTCCCATTGATTCGCTCCAGGAAAGCCAGGGCTAAGTCATTCTCTACTGGGCTAACCAGTTATTGCAGACAGTTGCAGCTCTCCTGGTTCTCTTGCCAGACTCCAAGCATTAGGCAGGATATGTAGACAATTATTTCTCTTTCAAGAGGCTTGTGAAAAAGATATAGAAGTAAGAGGAATCCCATGGAGCAGCACCCAGATGCTCTTCCCCGTCATGAGGCAGCAGACGTGAACTTTCTGCACAAACACCTTTTCCAAGTGGCAAAGCAAGCACTCTGCAGTCAGGCAGAATTGGCTTTCCCTTCCGGCTGTACCGATGGTGACCTGTATGATTTCCAGACATTCACAGCATCACAGAGTCTCACCTTGTGGTCTGAAAATGGAAATAGTGGGGACAGTTGAGATAATGAATGAAAACCCTTAGAGCAATTTCTGGCATGTAACACATGATGGATAAATGTTTCTTTTGCTCTTAATTTCTATGGGTCGTGCCAAGCCTTTGTTATGGTTTGAAAGATATAAGGATGTTGAAACCCTGTACATGCCCATACACACACGGGAATAGTGTATACACATGAGCCTCTCTCATCTGATGACCATGTATCTGAGCTTTTAATTCACACAATAAGGCCTCCTCAGTGTGATTACTGAAACCTCTCTAATAATCAGATGGCAAATTAAAATATGTAGTAGAACAATCCTTTCAGTGACCATGTTCTGTGACCTAAGGAAAAGAATCTAAGGGGAAAAAAAGAAGAGAAAAATGGAAGAAAGCTTGCTTTCTAATAACAAGCTGAACATGAAACACCCTGGAGAAACATTTGGGAGGTGGAGAGAGAATGTATCAGCAAACAGAACAACAGCTACAACATGGCCTCAAATAATCAGGTTTGGTATTTTTCACATTAAAAACATCTACTGTTCAATAGGGGCTTTCCAGGTGATGCAGTGGTAAAGAACCCGCCTACCAACGCAGGAGACACAAGAGACTTGGGTTCAGTCCCTGGGTCATGAAGATTCCCCTGGAGGAGGAAATGGCAACCCAGTCCAGCATTCTTGCCTGGAAAATTCCATGGACAAGGGAGCCTGGTAGGCTACAGTCCATGGGGTCACAAAGAGTTGGACACGACTGGGCACGCACGCACACTGTTGAATAGTCTAGGGTTTTGAGTGAAGTGGTTCAGCAGTGGTACTGGTGTCTCCTGATCTTTCTGCTGTGCTGTTATTAACTGCTCATCCTTTATCCTGATGGGTGCTGCCACTGTGATTGGTGGAGCCCAAAGAGGACGCCTGGGCTCCAGCTTCAAGAGAGGGCCGAAAGACGAGTATAAACACTTCTCGATCCGTAGGGGAGGTGGTCTTCTTCCTCATCCAAGACCCGTGAAATGGATAATCCCTAAACATCAAAGGGTGACTGTTAACTTGGAGATAGATATAGACATACAGATGTATAGATATGACAAATGCCCACAGTGTAAAACTCCGTGGATACAGGGAGACGTTGGCTCCTTGCAATGATGTCAGTGGAACCTGGACCCAGTGGAGACTTTCTGACATGTCCTGAGGATCTTGAAGGCCATATACATGCCCAGAAAAGGTCTGAGAGACTCTGATCTCTCACTACTGACTGACCTGGAGGGTATGTGCAAGCAGGAAGGGAAGGCTGAGGGAGAATCATACAGGCCTGGGTGCTGAGGGTCTTGAGGCAAAGTGGGGAAGACATGTGGGTTCAAGGAGTTTAAAGACATTTGGTATTTCAGGAAACCTCTGCCAATTATCAGCTAAACCTGGTGGCTCAGACAAGGAATACCTGTCTGAGACACCAGGGTTCGATCCTTGGGCTGGGAGACCTGGGTTCCATCCTTGGGCTGGGAGACCTGGGTTTGATCCTTGGGCTGGGAGACCTGGGTTGGGAGACCTGGGTTTGATCCTTGGGTTGGGAGGACACCCTGGAGGGCATGGAAACCCACTCCAGCATTCTTGCCTGGAGAATCCCATGGACAGAGGAGCCTGTGACTAAGGACACACACATGTTAACAGCAGAGACCAGAAGCCATGTAAGACAAGGACGTAGGCTTGATAGAATTGGTTCAAAAACGTCACTAAACAAACAGATGGCAGCAGCAGCAACCACAATCATCAAGGACCACACACCCTGGGATGAAGGAAATACGATTTCCAGAGTTACTCCATTACAATACTTAAACTGGTCGGCAGTCCACAAGAAATTTATGAGAAAGAAGGGAAATCACAAGGAAGTTCAGTCCATACACAAGAAAAGAAGCAGTCAATAGAAACTGCCCAGGAGGAAGCCCAGACATCGGGCTTCTTGAACAAAAAGTCTTAATGACTTATTTTAATTATGCTTGACGAACTAAAGGAAAGCATATATGTAAAGAACTAAAGAAAAGTATGACAATAACCACTCATCAAATAAGCACAGGTAGATACACAGTGATATATTTTCCAAATAGAAATTCTAGCACAATAACCACAATGAGTAAGTCACTCCCAGGGCTTAACAGGATACGCTGTGGGCAGCAACAGAAAATACTGCAGTTACCTTGAAAACAGTCTAGCAGTTCCTCCAAATGTTAAACATGCTGTCATCATATGACTCAGCGATTCCATTACCAGGTATACACTTGTTTGCCTGCTGTAACAAGTTACAGCACACTTAATGACATAGAATAATACAGAAGTGTCATCCCTCAGTACCGTCAGTTAGAAGCCCAACTCAGATCTCAGGGGGCTAAAGTCCAGGGATCACCTGGAGCTCTGCTCCTCTGGAGGCTCAAGTGGAGAGTCCATTTCCTTGCCTTTTCCAAAGCCAGATGCCGCAGGTGGGTCCTCACTTCATTTCACTCTGACCTCCTGTTCTCCCACCCTCTTCCACCTTTAGAGGCTCTTGTGATTCTGCTGCACTGCACAGATAACCCAGGAGAACTCCGCTCTCTTAGGATCAGCTGACTGGTAACCTTAGTTCCCCTTCACCATGTAGTAAAACATATTCCTAGGTTCCATAGACTAGAACATGGGTGCATCCCATGGATGTGGCGTGCATTATTCTACCTTCCACAGTACCCAAGAGCATGGGAACCAGAGAGTTGCATTAAATCTGCACAAGAACATTCATAGTGGAATTAATCATGACAGCCAAAAATTGGAAATAACCCAAATGTCCATCAACTAATGAACAGATAAACAAAATGTGGATATTATCCAGATATAGACAGGAATTGTGTACTTAATGTTCTACAGGATGAATATATATTGAAAACATTATCCTAAATGAGAGGAGTCAGTCACAAAAGGTTCCCTATTATATAATCCCATTCATATGAATGGTTCGAAATAGACAAAGCCTTTTAAAGGGAAAGCATGGCAGTGGGTGCCAGGTATTGAGAAGGCAGCCCAGGGGTTAATGAGCATGGAATTTCTCTGGGGGCTGATGAAAATGTTCCAAAACTAGGGAGGGGTGATGGCTGTACCATTCAGTGATGCACCAAAAAATACTGAACTCTACTTGTCAAAAGAAGTTTTATCTTATGTTAATTGTATCTAAATAAAGCTAATATTTAAATATAAAACCTCTGAGAGAACTTGCAGACCAAAACCTGACTGAATACCCCAGACAGATTCTTGCAAAACAACTGACAATGCTCATTTAGCATTTGCTTTGCGATTTGTCATTTGCAATTTGCTTCTCAAGCTCAAGGCCATGTTGCATGGAGTTTAAGGACACAAATTGGTTTTTTGTTGTTGTTGTTGTTGTTTTTTAAGTCAAACAAGACTTGGTTCAAATTCTAGTTCGGAAAAAAAAAAAAAAATTCTAGTTCGGCTCTTACCCACTCAGGACCTCTGGCAAGTTATGTCACTGTCATGCTTTTTCCCCCTCATTGTGAGATTTAAAGTCCTGTGAGATCTCCAAGAAGCTGCTGTGTGGATTATGTAACAATATGTATTGAGAGTGCATGTTCTCAACGGAGATGGCATTGTCTCCAAGAAAATCAGTTCCCGTAAGGACAACAAAAAATCTCAAATATTACAATGGTTTTTGTTCCTCTGAAACTTAATCCCACCTGACAAAATGTTATTCCTTAGCAACACCATGAATTTGGAGAGGGCAACTGGGGGGGGGGGTGTCTACAAAGGCTCCCTGAGGGGGATTAGTTTACTAAAAATGTTGAAAAACACCTTTAGAGCTTTTATCTAATTAGCTGATTGGCTCAAAAGAAACTCTCAAAAATCACAAATATTTCCCCTTAGACTGAAATCTCCTTCTCTTCTTAGGTTGAAACAAATTGCTACGTCCAAAGTTACAGGCTGCCAAGCCATTTGGAAAATAAAGAGGTTCCTTTCAACAGCCCAAATCCTGTGTTTCCAAGAAAGTGCCATTTGACTTGAAATATATTAATAGAAAAAGAAACAAGGAGGGCAAATGTATTGTGTGTCTAACTCGTCTAGTTTTCCACCAGGGTCAGTGAGTCTGTGATTTTTTTCTACTGCAAGAAAGCTGCCCGTGCTGTGTTTGTGGAATCTCCACCCACTTAGCAAGATTAGAGGAGTGATTGTAGATGGAGCAAGCTTCCACTTCATCACAGCGCGAGGCTGGACCCCAGGGGGAGGCAAGCAGGCTGGGTGCCCTGATTTCCCCACCTCTGACGCCCTGGGTAGACCCACGCCTCCTGCCTCTGTCCAGGGTCCTGACAATGCGGCCCCTGTCTCACCACACCCACTGAGCCCCTTCTCCCAGCTCTGCAGTTTGTCCTGTGAATTCTTAAGATGGAAAGTACACAGCAAACACAAAGTTAATTATTTTAACAGGGATTGGATTCTGCCTAGCAGGCACTCACATGTACAAAGCTCAATATACAGATGCTTTTAGAGTGAAAGTCTATCCATTGATTATTTCACTTCTTTAACAACTTACCTCCAAAAATCCTGGAGTTTTTTTTTTTTTTTTTTAATGAGTGCAGTAAAAGATGTATCCTTTCATGGTGACACGTTTTATACAATGGATGTTTATCAAGTCTTAGCTGTGTGCAGGCATGGTCCTAGACTCTAGGGTTACAGAGATTACAGTCCTAATGGGACTAACATTCCAGTGCGTGTCTGTGTGTGGAGGGGATAATGGATGAATAAATAACTGTCACTGTATCATGAGATCCTGAGAAAGACTGTGAAGAAAAATAAAACTAGTTCAGGAAATGGAGAATGACTCTGGGCTCTGTTTATCAAAGATGTTCATAGAAGGTATCTCTACAATGGTAACATTTGGGCAGGGACGTGCAAGCAACAAGGGGACCATTTAAGGAAGTCATATTTCAAGAAGAGAGAAGTAGCTGTAAAATTCCCCTCTCCCACCCCGCTCCAACAAGGGGGTATGATGTACCTGGTATTTCTGAAAAATTCTCAGAAGTCAGTGTGTGGCTACCGCTAAATGTGTACACAAATTAATACACACACACAGAGCTCACATGCACCTAATTTCAGCTGGTGGGAAAGTACAGTTGACAGTGTTTTGTTGCACTGAATAGAGTTTGTTACCAATTTCTTTTAAACTCTCTGATTTCTTTTTGTGTGTCTCAAATAGGGATTTTCCCAGACCACTGTGAGAACTCCTTATTCACAGATTGGAGACAACATGGAAATTCAATGTGAGATGGTTATGCATGCATATAATTTTTTCTATCCATTTATAACATACATACTCACCAGCTTTTAAAAATGCTGAATTGTTTTAGGAAATCTCTTTCTCTTCATTCAATTATTTAGTCACAGAGTTTATGATTTTTTTCCATTAGTTTCCTGGTCCCTCACATCATAAAAGAGAATCTGATGAGTAATACCTATGTATGAGGACTTATTTCTGCCCTAATTAATTGTGTCTTGTCAGGAAAGGGATAGAATACTTTCTGAGGTGATAACAATGAAATGTATCAATTAGAGTGTACATCAAGTGCAAAGCACTATAGCAGCTGTTTTTAATCTGTTATTGTTAATTACGATAACAATTCAAATCCTAGGCAGACATTTTTACTATTTACCCATCACAGTCATGAAAACGTGAACTAACTTACAAAGGTCAAGGACCAAGTGGGTGGCAGAACTGTACTGTGAATATTCAGGTCTGTCTCTTGCACAATCTCTGAATCTCTGAACATGAAGGCTTTGTGAGATATTCATATGACCCAGCGATCCCACTTCTGGGTATATATCCAGAGAAAACTCTAATTCAAAAGATCCATGTACTGGCAATGTTCATAGCAGTGCTATTTATATGACATGGAAGCAACCTAAGTGTCCATCAATAGATGAATGTCTAAAGAAGATGTGGTACATATATACAATGGGCTATTACTCAGCCATAAAAATAATAAAACAATACCATTTGAGCAATATGAATGGACCTAGAGATTGTACTAAGCGAAGTCAAGTCAGACGGAGAAAGGCAAATATCATTTGCACGCAGAATCTAAAATATGTAAAAATGAACTAATTTACAAAACTGAAATAGATTCAGAAACATAGAGAACACACTTATGGTTGCCACAGGGGAAAGGGGAGGAGGGATAAATTAAGAAGTGGGGATTAAAATATACACACCACTGTATATAAAGTAGATAACCAACAACAACCTACGGTATAGCACAGGAAACTATACTCAAGATCTTTTGATAAACTATAGTGGAAGAGAATCTAAAAAAGAATAAATATGCATGTAAAAGTTTAGTTATATATTTATATTACATATATCTGAGTCACTTTGCTATACACCTGAAACTAACACAACACTATAAACCAACTATATTTCAATAAAAATTTTTTAAAAAGAAATGAAGTGGGTGAAGACAAGCTTCACCTCCATCACGATGCCCTCAGCCTTCCCCCACACTGCTGACGACCAGGGGTGACATTTTATCTTGGGCATTTTCTCAACAGTTGGGAATGAGTCAGATACTCCCAGAGGTGGAAGTTGTCTGCCACAGCTACAGAACCCAGGAAGGCCAGATGGTCTGTGATGCACACTATTGACTTGCACTGCTATGTAAATACATATTCTTTGATTTTAATTGTACCTGGGAGATGGGGACAAACACATTTGCTTTTAACAACACTTCTGTGGAATCTGGAGCATGTTTGTGTATGGCAGCCTTTTCCGTTATGCGATCCTCCATCCCATTGCTCTAAAAAGGAAGCTGCTCACCCTCTATCTATCCATCTATCTATCCACCTGTGTCTTCTCATCATGTCTAAGAATAGCTGTTTGTTATTATGTTTATTATGGTATGATTATAAGTTAAAGAGCTCCACGTGCTTTGGATCCAGCATTTAAGTAACACGTAGTGGTGGTTTTGTTGCTAAGCTGTGTCCAGCTCTGGTGGCCCCATGGATTGTAGCCCACCAGGCTCCTCTATCCATCGGATTTCCCAGGCAAGAGTACTGGAGTGGGTCGCCATTTGTATCTTCCTGACTCAGATGTTGAACCTCCGTCTCCTGCTCTGCAGGCAGATTCCTTACTGCTGAGCCACCAGAGAAGCCATCAGTTCAGTTCAGTCACTCAGGCATGTCCGACTCTTGTGACCCCACGGACTGCAGCACGCCAGGCTTCCCTGGCCATCACCAACTTCCAAATCTTGCTCAAACTCATGTCCATCGAGTCGGTGATGCCATCCAACCATCTCATCTTCTGTTGTCCCCTTCTCCTCCTGCCCTCAATCTTTCCCAGAATCAGGGTCTTTTCCAATGAGTCAGTTCTTCGCATCAGGTGGCTAAAGAATTGCAGTTTTAGCTTCAGCATCAGTCCTTCCAATGAATATTCAGGACTGATTTCCTTTAGGATGGATCTCCTTGCAGTCCGAGGGACTCTCAACAGTCTTCTCCAACACCACAATTCAAAAGCATCAATTCTTTCGTGCTCAGCTTTCTTTATAGTGCAACTCTCACATCCATACATAACTACTGGAAAGACCATAGCTTTGACTAGATGGACCTTTGTTGGCAAAGTAATGTCTCTGCTTTTTAATATGCTGTCTAGGTTGGTCATAGCTTTTCTTCCAAGGAGCAATTTCATGACTACAGTCACCATCTGCAGTGATTTTGGAGCCCAAGAAAATAAAGTCTTTCACTGTTTCAATTGTTTCCCCATCTATTTGCCATGAAGTGATGGGACTGGATGCCATGATCTTCATTTTCTAAATGCTGAGTTATAAGAGAGCTTTTTCACTCTCCTCTTTTACTTTCATCAAGATGCTCTTCAGGTTCTCTTCGCTTTCTGCCATAAGGGTGGTGTCATCTGTGTATTTGAAGTTATTTATATTTCCCCCAGTAGTCTTGATTCCAGCTTGTGCTTCATCCAGCCCAGCGTTTCTCATGATGCACTCTGCATGTAAGTTAAACGAGCAGGGTGACAGCATACAGCCTTGATGTGCTCCTTTCCTGATTTGGAAACATACAACATATAAAACATTTCCAAACCCCAGGGAGTTTCTCCATTACCTTTTTCTTGACTCCTAGGAAAAAATCACTTTCTGATTTCTGTCATTATAAACAGCTTACTTGTTTTTTAGATTCAATATAAATCAAATCATGCAGTTTTGTATCTGGCCTCCTTGGCTCAGTATAATGTTTCTGAGATTCATCTCTAGTGTTGCCTGTATCGAGTCAGTTCCTTTTACCTGCTGTGATAAACTTTATTGTACAAAGATTCAACATTTTTTAACTCATTTTCCTGTTAAGAGATTTAAGTTATCTTTGTTTTGGGCTCTTTTGACTAAAACCCCTTATATGTATTTTTAAACAAATGGTATATGAGGACACATGCTTTTAATAGCTTTACTGAAAAATAATGGACACATAATATAATGCAGTGTTTAAGGTATGTATAATTAGATAGATTTGGAACAAAAGAAACCATCATCACTACAATCAAAACAATGGACATGTCCATTCTCTCAAACACTCCCTGGGGTCCTTTGTAATCCTACCCCTATTCTGCTCCATTTGCAGGCAACCACTGATGAAAGTGAAGGAGGAGAGTGAAAAAGTTGGCTTAAAGCTCAACATTTAGAAAACTGAGATCATGGCATCCAGTCCCATCACTTCATGGGAAGTAGATGGGGAAACAGTGATGGTGATTGCAGCCATGAAATGAAAAGACGCTTACTCCTTGGAAGGAAAGTTATGACCAACTTAGATAGCATATTTAAAAGCAGAGACATTACTTTGCCAATAAAGGTCCATCTGGTCAAGGCTATGGTTTTTCCAGTGGTCATGTATGGATGTGAGAGTTGCACGATGAAGAGAGCTGAGCTCCGAAGAATTGACGCTTTTGAACTATGGTGTGGAGAAGACTCTCGAGAGTCCCTTGGACTGCAAGGAGATCCAACCAGTCCATCCTAAAGGAGATCTGTCCTGGGTGTTCATTGGAAGGACTGACGCTGAAGCTGAAACTCCAATACTTTGGCCACCTCATGTGAAGAGCTGACTCATTGGAAAAGACCCCTATGCTGGGAAGGATTGGGGGCAGGAGGAGAAGGGGACAGCAGAGGATGAGATGGCTGGATGGCATCACCGACTTGATGGACATGAGTTTGAGTAAACTCTGGGAGTTGGTGATGGACAGGGAGGCCTGGAGTGCTGCGATTCATGGGGTCACAGAGTCGGACACGACTGAGCAACTGAACTGAACTGATTAGTCCATTTATTTTGGACTTTGGATTATAATTCAACATTGTGTGTTTCGTCACTCAGTCGTGTCTGACTTACTGTGATCGTTTGGACTGTAGCCTGCCATACTCCTCTGTCCATGGACTCTCCCAGGCAGGAATACTGGAGCAGGTTGCCATCTTCTCCTCCAGGGGATCTTCCTGACCCAGGAATTAAGCCTATGTCTCCCACTTCTCCTGTGTCTCCTGCAGTGCAGGCAGATTCTTTTCCTGCTGCGCCATCGGGGAAGCAAGACATAATCCAACATTATTTTATGCTTTTTTCCACTCAAAATGCTCCAGTTTGGGCCACTGGGAATTATTTCTGTTTGTCCCTGCATCCCTTTGACAAACTCCCAGCATTGCGGAACTATTGTTTTCCTTTTTCTCACTTTCTGGCACACAATAAAAGCTTTGGTTTCATCCTGTCTCTGTACTATCCCATTTCTCCAAGGGGTTTGCTTTCCAATACTGGAGAACGATATTAGAGACCGAAATCTAGCTGTCAGATGTATTTGTTGCTACTGGGGGTGTGGGGATGGGGTGTTTATTGCTTCTAGGTCCTCTCAGCATACAGAGCAAGGAGATATGTGTGTAACTATAAGCTGGGTATATGCACATGTCTATAAATATTGCTATATGTAGCATCTGTTTTATACTAAGCTAAACATGAAATCATCCTGATGTTTCCAACTCTGATCCATTACCACAGGGATCATTCCAACTTGGGAGAGAAGTGCTATCAGTGGCCTAAAGGAATTGTTTTCTCAGGGTTACAGAGAAAATGATCAGTCTACAATACAAATCTCTCAACCTCCAGCATAATATACTTCTCTCAGCAGTTTTTGTCTCAATCACGACAGGGTAGGTTTACTCTGCCAAAAAAAAAAAGTAAAAAATCTCAATGGCTTTATACTATTTATTACTATTTATTGCATTATTTATCACTCATGCCACATGTTTAGTGAGGATGGACTGGGAGGATGGTTCTGATCACGGAGGAAGCTGCATCTTGACATATGCTTCCGCAATCAGAGGAAAGAGCATGGTCATCTGAGCACTGAACCAGGAGTTTACACCTAGGAGTGGCATGTCACCTCCACCAAGACAGCATTGGCCAAACAAAATGAGCAAAACAGTCTGATCAACTTCAAGGAGAGCTGTGACGTACAATCCTTCTACAACGTCCAGAAAGAGCAAAACCAGAATTTCTGTAAACCACCTTAATCATGACCAATAAGGGTCAAGGCTCTTTCTTTTTTAAAAAAAGTAATTCATTTTTCATTGGAGTATAACTCTTTTATGATGTTCTGTTGATTTCTGCCACACATCAGCATGAATCAGCCACAGGGACACACGTGTCCCCTCCCTCTTGAACCTTCCTCCCATGTCCCGCCCCATCCCACCCCTCTTGGTTGTTACAGAGCACTGGTTTGAGCTCCCTGCATCACACAGTAAATTTCCACTGGCTATCTAATTTTACATATGATCCTGTATATGTTCTAATGCTACTCTCTCAATTCATCCATCCTCTCCTTCCCCACTGTGTCCACAAGTCTGTTCTGTCTGTGTCTCCACTGCTGCCTTGCACATAGGTTCATCAGGACCATCTTTCTAGATTTCATATATATATGTGTGTTAATAAATACTATTTGTTTTTCTCTTTCTGACTTACTTCACTCTGTATAATAAGCTCTAGACTTGGCCTCCTTATTAGAACTGAGTCAAATGGGTTCCTGTTTTATGGCTGAGTAATATCCTATTGTGGATATATGCCACAACTTCTTTATCCATTCATCTGTTGATAGACACGTAGGTTACTTCCATGTCCTAGCTATTTTAAATAGTGCTGTGATGAACATTGGGGTGCATGTGTCTTTTTCAATTATAGTTTCCTCAGGGTACATGCTCAATATTGGGATTGTTGAGTCATATGGTAGTTTTATTCCTAGTGGGAAGGCAAATTGATACAGCCAATATGGAGAACAGTATGGAGATTCTTACAAAACAAGCCTCTTTCTTAGATTCTACAATTGATTATCCAAAAGTAGTTAACTTCTCGACTACCTTAAGAGACTGGCCTTCTGTGAATACACTGAATCTAGACACTGAGATGTTCAATCTTCTATCACTGATTAGTCCCAGCAGGAAAAAAGAAAACAAATGTTCATTCTTGCTCTGTTGGTCCTTCCTGGCCAAACATTAAAAATGCAAAATGAAATTGCTATAGGCTATTATTCTCTTATACACTACTTACTAAATAGATTTTAGAATGAGACTGCATTATCGCCTAGCAGTTGTTTGAAAATGCTTCCTCTCTCCTCACTCCAACCTCTTTCTATCACTTCTAGGCTGAGCAGGCCTCCACTTCCCCACTACACACACCCCCTCTGGTCACTCCACAGACATTTCTCAGAGAGCAGTCCTCTGTCTTGACACAGCTGATGGTGAGCAGAGTGTGAAGAAGGGAACACGGGGCAGAAAGAGGTCATCTTTGAGATGTCCACCTCTCCATCTCTTATACCTTGTGTTAAGGTTCCACCCTTCAGCTCCCTCCTGACAAGACCTAAGTTTCCTCCACCCCCGTCAACTAGCCCGTGGTAATTGGTTATCTACTAATTATTTGGGCCTTTCTGGTGGCTCAGCTGGTAAAGATTCTGCCTGCATTGGGGGAGATCTGGGTTTGATCCCTGGGTTGGGAAGATCCCCTGGAGAAGGGAATGGCAACCCACTCCCAGTATTCTTGCCTGGAGAATTCCATGGACAGAGGAGCCTGGTGGGCTACAGTCCATGGGGTCACAAAGAGTCGGACATGATTGAGCAATTAACACTTTTACGACACACGAATTTTGCATACACACACACAAGCTTTTGCACATTGAAAGACAATGTCAGGGGAACTAAAACAAAGCATAATGACTATCCTAATGACTTAATTTCAGACTTCATGAAGAGGGGCATGGACACATTGTGTGGGCGGTCTCCACCACAGCAGGCAGAGACATAAAGAGGTGAACTTCAGGGTCCCAGGGGGCAGATTATAGGAAGGTGATGGGAATGCAGAGGATTTTATGGCCCCAAATTAAGTTTGATGAAATACTCAGAGATGGTGGAATGGCAGGTGACCGGCCAACGTTAAGCAAACTCACAAAAGATAGATGTCAGAAACTCAGAGTAATAACTTATTAGACTATAGCATGTCCTGCAGGCTTGGATTTCTAACTGCACAGGTCAGGGCATTGCATTCTTATTGGCAGATTTACATGGAGGGCCACCATTTAACACATCTGGGGGAGTAGAGAGAAATGTCATCTCCTGAAGGTCACAGAGGAGAAGGCACCTGCCCCTCTGACCTGTGTGTATGAGCTGGGGCACTGTCTGCCTGGGGCAACATTTAGATAGACCCCGTGTGCGGTTCTCCCAGGACATTTCATATGTGTGTGGATGATTCCTACATGGATACAGTTATTAACATAAAAAAATGTGTCAGCTGAAATAATAATAGTAGTAAATAAGAGACGGCATTTGTAACACTTAGGATGTCTGATATTGCTCTGAGTGCTTTACATATATTAGCTCATGGAATTCTCATCATGACCGCTTGAGAAGCCTGATGAACTGAGAAATATTCTTTCCCATGTTCGCACAGGAGCTAGGATGGATACTCAGGAACTCCATCTCCAAAGCCTTTTCTCACCCCGCTATGTATCAATCAGACTATAGTTCAAATCTGGGCCTAGAAGCCTTTTAAGGTAACATTGCATTTTTCTAATTGATGGTAAATTGATTTTCTAGTTTGGCTCCCCGGAGCGGTTTCCAGCTTCACGGGAGGTATTTATAGTTGCCATCATGTATTCCCAGACCTTGTATGTGGTTTCCATATTAAAAGAGACTAATCCAGAATTGATTCCAATTTTATAACAGAGCAGATTTTTTAGCTTTTAGGTGTTTTCTCTCTTTTCTTTTGGCCTTTCGTCTTTCTTTTAGTTAGCCACTGAGGACTGAGTCACTCCTAGACATCCTCTGCCTGGCAGGAGACCCCAGGAACACTTTACAAAGGGTCTGAGACATAGATGAAGTAATAAAGCCGGCCTCCCACTGGACCTAACAGCAAGGACTTACTAGAGAGACTAGTCCATAAAGATGTCTCAAAGAAGGATGACCAATTTCCTGGGAAATAAAAGTTCATGCTTCTTTGAGGATGGTTTATAAGGCCCTGTACCACTGCTTAAAGGACTCTGGAACTCTCCTTGTAGAAAATTGTGCAAGAGGCTGTGCTTATCCTTGTAGGCTGCAAAGTAACTGGGGAAAGATTTAGGCTGAACCTTCTAAGGCAGCTCCAGCGTTCATGCTGCAGGGCATGAATTATACAGTTGACAGTGGGGGACAGTGTCTGTTCCCCATGCAAGTGCCTGCCTGCTGCACTGTCTGCAGTGTGATCATGGAAAGAGTTGGCTTTTAACCCTTTCTGGGTGATGTATCCCCTTAGGAATCTAGCAAAATTTACAGACTATACACCCATGGGATGCTAAAGTCAGACCGGCACAGGGCTCTGCGTACAATTCCCGGAGCCTGCACCCCAAGTGCTACCCCATCTCCTTGTATGGGCTTATTTTCCCTTCGATGAAGCTTTTGCTGTTTCTAGGAACAAGCTTTTACAATGTCACCCCTGCAACGAGTAATATGCAACAGACTTTATCAGAGATTAGCAAGCCAGATATTGCTTGAAATCTTAAGGAGGGAGAGTCTCTCTTGTGGGAGAAAAAGGCCTTTCAGAAAGAATAGATAATAGGAAAGAGGATACAACCTATCAGTCAGTCAGTTCAGTCGTTCAGTCGTGTCCGACTCTTTGCGATCCCAACCTATGGTTGGGCTTCCCTGATAGCTCAGCTGGTAAAGAATCCGCCTGCAATGCAGGAGACCCTGGTTCGATCCCTAGGTTGGGAAGATCCTCTGGAGAAGGGATAGGCTACCCACTCCAGTATTCTTGGGCTTCCCTTGTGGCTCAGCTGGTAAAGAATCCGCCTGCAGTGTGGGAGACCTGGGTTCGATCCTTGGGTTGGGATCCATGCAACCCATGGTCAGCCCCAGATTGGTTTCTGTTGTCCAGGTGACATGGTGTCATGACAGATGGTCTCAGGCTATCAGAGCTGGGCTATTTGGACCACAGCATCTCACTTACATTTCTATCATCTTTCCTAGTCACCTTCAAATTCACTGAGGGCAGAAACTGTGTTTCCAAGTTCTTAAAACCACAGTTTGATTCTGTGCCCTGAACCCTGGTAGTTCTTAGAACAATTCCATGAGATATCATTCCTCTTTTACAGGTCAATGAACTGAGGCCCAAAAAGTTTAAGTGACTTGTCCAAGGTCACCTAACTGATAAATTGTGAGGCTGCCCTCCCATGGTGGTCCTTCTAATCAACCTGCAAGTGTGCTCTGCAGATCTGAGACTCAAGCCAAACCAACACAAATACAGCACATAGGCTCTAGAACAGTTAAAGCAGTGATGTACAGATTGTGATCTCTGACTTCCGGATACACCTTGAGAATTTCCAGAACAATATGTTTACCCTGAATTACCTGTAAGACATATGCAACTCCATACACTTTCATTTTTACACAATGACTAAAAACCTATACAATTCATCTCAACCCCACCTCCCCCTTGGTGTCCATATGTTTGTTCTGTACATCTGTGTCTCTATTTCTTAGCTTATATTTATGATCAGTTCAGTTTTTTAGTTCTGTTGGATTAATATAAAATGAGTAGAAATGAATATATATGCATTAGCAATATTTGTGGCTGGGACTATACCATAAATAGACCTTCACTGGGTCCACATTATAACCCATGCATTAATCACCATCCCCATATTCCCACAAATAAACAATCCACTGAAATATTCAGGTACAATGGCTGACCATTCTCTTCATATTTTTCCCACATAAACTTGGATCTGGACTGGTTGGTCAACTGTAAATTCATCCTTGACTCATTGTACTGTAGTTGGACATTAAGTAAAAAGTATTTGATAACTATTGCACTAGAAAACATAAGATAATGCATATATGTCTATTACAAAGTCAAAGTCAAACTATTAGTTGCTCAGTCGTGTCTGACTCTTTGTGACTCCATGGACTATAGCCCGCCAGGCTCCTCTGTCCATGGGATTCTCCAGGCAAGAATACTGGAGTTGCCATTTCCTTCTCCAGGGGATCTTCCCCACCCAGGGACTGAACCCCGGTCTCCCGCACTGCAGGTGCTTTCTTTACCGCCTGAGCCACCAGGAAAGCCCTGTGCCTATTACGTGTTAAGCTAAATGTCTACCTGGTGGTGAGATCAATGGAGATTAGATTCATCTGAGACAGTTTCCTGATGCTGGAAAGACTGAAGGCAGGAGGAGAAGGGGACGACAGAGGAAGAGATGGCTGGATGGCATCACTGACTCGATGGACATGAGTTTGAACAAGTTTCAAGGGTTGGTGACGGACAGGGAAACCTGGCATGCTGCAGTCCATGGGGTCGCAAAGAGTCAGACACAACGGAGTGACTGAGCTGGCTGAGATAGTTTCACTGATGCAATAAAATTTTAATTTTACCCTGCATTTATAGGGGCTTCCCAGGTGGGATTCTAGTAGTAAAGAACATGTCTGCTAATGCAGGACACAAAAGAGATGTGGGTTCGATCCATGGTTCGGGAAGATCCCCTGGAGGAGGGCATGGCCACCCACTCCAGTATTCCTGCCTGAAGAATCCCATGGACAGAGGAGCCTGGCGGGCTCCGTAGGGTCGGACACGAATGAAGAGCCTTTGCAGTGCATTTATAAACAAGCTGTTTGGTTGCTGGATAGATGATTGGTTGACTGGCTTGGACTGAAACTTACCAGAAGTTAAATGTGTTCAGTGGAGAGAAAGCATGCCCACTTGAGCAAAGTCTTTGGTGGAGATGGGAGGTGTCTGCAGAGAGTGGGAAGCTGAGCCCACCAGACATGGACTGTGGGTGACAGAGAGCCTTGCAGATAAGGACTGGAGGTGGGGAGGGCTCTGGAGGCTGGGAAGAACATTCTAGAAGGGCTGTGGTCCCAGCCAGTCTCCCCTTCAGACAACATATAGCATCACTCCTGGTTCTCTCTCTGCCCGTCACAGCACTCCCCAGGCAGGCGTTTATGGACAGAGTTGCTTCTGGCACGTTCAGGGTCTCCACGGACCCTTGGGAAGGAAATGATTCTAGATGAAGCAAGTGGGCATGTCACAGCTAATCTAAGAACTCAGCAGAAATTCACCAGAGTTCTTGTGCCAGAGCCTAAGCCCCAGGTCTGTCTGCCATGCATCTCTCTTCCAGTCCTCAGCTGGATCAGAGAAGAGCCACTCTCCCGGGGAAATGCCTGGTTTCCCAGTTTTCACCGGAATGAGGCTTTGGAAGTTACTTTCTCTGTGGACTCCAAACTCCAGTGTGGATGTAATTGCACATGTCTGACTAATTGGAATGAACAAATTGCTAACAAGGCAGAGAACCATTTACTTTCATGAATCACTTTTGAACTTTTATAAAGAATATGAGACATAAAAGATTAAAAGTGCATGTGTACATCACAGAGCCCAAGAAATGGACTATGATTACCCAAACCACTGAACAACCAACTGAGCCCCATCCTCAGTTGCTTCTCTTTCTTCTTCAAAATTAAGTATTACTGTAAATTTTATGGTTATCTTTTCCTTGTTTTCCTTTGCAGTTTTACTAAATATGTATGTATCCCCCAAATACATCAATTACCTTTGTTTTGAAGCTTTCAGAATGATTTCATGCTATATGATGAAATCATGTCACTTGCTTTTATTCTACAAAAAAAAAATTATGTAAGGGAATCACATGTATTAAAACGTATTACTCAAATGTATTTATTTTTACCACTTTGCATTATCCTCCTTTTTTCCCATTACTCTCAATTTTTTTTAATTTTTAATTGGGGAAAAAGAGCTTAACAATGTTCTGTTGGTTTCTGCCATAAAACAACGCAGATCGGCCATAATTACACACATATCACCTCCCTCTTGAGTCTCCCTCCTGTATGTTACCCGTTTTACTGTGATGGACATCTGAGCTTTTCCTTTTCAGGTGGGTGTGTGTATGTATTGATGTTGCCATCACAGCCCATGTTGCTTGTCTCCTGGACAACAACGGAGTCTTCCTAGGGTAACAACCAAGAATCTCACTGCTCAAGAGAGCTCAATTTTTCCCTCTTTGGCCAAGAACAGCCTCCTAGGTCTCACTGTTCATGTGGGAAACCACGTGAAAGACTATTGGGAACACACAGCCCAAAGCATTGAAGACACAAGTTAAAAGGCCTGTCTGCAATGACAAGCAGGGTCCTCTCTTCAGAGGTGTTAAAATAGGGCGTTACTGAGGTGATGCCATTGACTACCTGATGCTGGGAAAGACTGGAAAAGACCCTGCTGCTGGGAAAGACTGAGGGCAGGAGGAGAAGGGGAGGACAGAGGATGAGATGGTTGGATGGCATCGCCGACTCAATGGGCATGAGTTTGATTGAGCAAGCTCTGGGAGTTGGTGATGGACAGGGAAGCCTGGTGTGCTGCAGTCTGTGGGGTCACAAAGAGTCAGACACGACTGCGTGACTGAATGAAAACGAGAAGGCAGGGGCAGCCCCCTCTCAGGTATCTCCCTCCTTTGCACTAGTAGTGCCTTCTGCTGGGAAGGCAGGAGCCCCTTCAGCCCATCTGAGCAGAGTCAGCCCCGCGTGGAGACGCCAGAGCAGCAGGCAGGCTCTCTGCATCCCAGGAAGAGACAAGCAGGGGAGGTGTTTCAGGGAGAAATGCGCTTTCTCTCTGAAACAGACTGTAAATAGCAGATTATCCTGGACACAGAGATTCTCACCAGCCAAGACACAGACACTACTATTTGAGGCTAGAATGCAAGTAGAAAGGAGAGATGCAATTTTCTCACAGTGGTTATCCAGGGGATTTCTCTGGCCATTCAGGTGTTAAAAACTCCAAGCTTCCATTGCAGGAGGTCTGGGTTAAATCCCTGGTCAGAGAACTAAGATCTCACATGCTGTGTGGCACAGCCAAAAAGTAACTAATAATAATAATAATAATTTTAAAAAACAATGGTGACGCATATGAGTCTGGAGAACAAGATTATGGGATCTGACTTTTCTAAATCCAGATTGAACATCTGGAAGTTCTCGATTCATGTGCTGTTGAAACCTGGCTTGGAGAATTTTGAGCTTTACTTTGCTAGCTTGTGAGCTTAGTGCAATTGCGCAAAAGCTTGAACATTCTTTGGCATTGCCTTTCTTTAGGATTGGAATGAAAACTCACCTTTTCCAGTCCTGTGGCCATTGCTAGTTTTCCAAATCTGCTGGCATAATGAATGCAGCACTTTCACAGCATCATGGTTTAGGACTTGAAATAGCTCAGCTGGAATTCCATCACCTCCACTAGCTCTATTTGTAGTGATGCTTCCTAAGGACCACTTGACTTATTCCAAGATAACTGGCTCTAGGTGAGTGATCACATCATCGTGGTTATCTGGGTCATTAAGATCTTTTTTGTATAGTTCTTCTGTGTATTCTTGCCAACTCTTCTTAATATCTTCTGCTTCTGTTAGGTCCATACCATTTCTGTCCTTTATTGTGCCCATCTTTGCATGAAATTTTCCTTTGCTATCTCTAATTTTTTAAAGAGATTGTCAAGAGCTTTCCTCAGTGATCAATGCAAAGAAATAGAGGAAAACAACACAATGGGAAAGCCTAGAGTTCTCTTTAAGAAATATTTGTTGAATGAATAAATAAATTTTAAAACACTGGCTATAGGAAGACTCACAGATAATAGGCTTCTATTTTAAAATAATTGCTATACAATGTCCCAGGGTGGCAGGGCGTATCTACTGTATTCAAGTTGAACACTATGGTTTACCCAAAACACAGAAATTCAATTGCTGAAAACTGGCACAAAGTAGGGCTACTCTCGTTGTCCAGAAAACCATGGATAATGATATAACATATTACTCTTTTGCTGTACTTGGTATTATTTTTAGCCTAAATTCTTATAATGCCAAATTTATCTCCATGCTATAACAATAAAGACAATTCTATTCTCTTCCAATTCCTTGGAAAGGATTTAGATACTAATGGGGATAAAAGTTGCAAGTAGGTACACAAAGTCCACTGCCAAGAGAGTTTTATGCCTAATAACATCATTAAGAAACCTGCTTAAATATTTATGCAGTCTTATTTTTAACAGAGGCAGAGAATTCTCAGTTTCTTTTGAAATGGATAGATTTGTGGGCTTCTATATTAGAGTAACATTAAAAAAACCTTAATTATTTTGCTCATGCAATCCTTCTGTTCATCTATATTTGCCCAGCTTCTAGAAATTATTATATTGTGTATGTCCTTTGAATAGTTTGGTTTGGAGAATATTCTTGGCTCTGATTTGGCCACATTGGATGCCCAGGGATGGATTTTTTTCCCAGGGCCAGTCTAATGAATGGACTGGCCTCTAATGAGGTGACTGGCTTGAGGTACTATAGAGTGATGTCCAAATGTCCGTGCACCAGAAGAGCATCTTCCTTTAGATCTTTGTAGTTTCCACCCTGTGATATAGAATAGGTGACTTCTTGATAAAACAACCCCATATACCCTTCTTATTGACCACTGCAGGTCAATAATGTTTAAGGAATGAAAAGGAGATTAAATGGGATTTCCATGGCAGTCCAGTGCTTAAGACTCTGCACTTCCGCCATAGGGGGTCTGGGTTTGATCCCCAGTTGTGGAACCAAGATCCTACATGTTGAATGATGTGGCCAAAATTTTTTTTATTTTTATAAATAAATAAATAAAAAGAGGATGAAACTAGAAAGCAGGGTTAGGGCGATAATTTGAAGAGTTTTAGAAGTTATATACTACAGAACTCACATATCCTTATGTAGATGTTTCCAAGCCACAGTTTCACGGAGGCAAAAATAGTCCTTCTAGCTTGTAAGAGGAGAGCCTGGGATTTAGCCTATCAAGTGGACTCACCACAATTAGGTTAACAGGGAATGAAAATAATTTTTAAAAATCACCCTTCCAGAACTATTTGAGAACTAACCCTAATTCTAACCCCATTTTCCAAAAAGCTTTGCTTCCAGTGGCACAGTGATAATTTCTGGTTTCCAGCTCTCTGAGATCAAACGCAGATAAATGGTTTGTCTTTCACATCTTCTCTCTGCGTTTTCTCTTGAAGAGTCTGATATGTGAGTGCATACTGTACTCTTTGTTTTAATGTGTCAAAACACAATAAGTGATTTTTTTATTTGATTTGCTTGTCTTTGGTGCAAATTTAGGCTAATTCAATGTAGGAAAAAAGAAGAACAGAAATGAACAGCAATTGGGGGATATATTTGCATGCACTCTTCTGTGTTATCATTCCTCACTCCTCACTCCCACCAGTTCTGCAGAAGAGATCCTCTCTGTGGGGTTAAATCTCAATCAGCCAAAAGTTGACCACTAATTTCTCATTGTAACTTTCCTCAAGCTACTCTGTTTCCTAAGAGTGTAGAGTTTCGTGAGAAAAAGTGTGAAACAATCAGCAAATAACCTGTGATGATGTTGTTTCATAGAAGTTTGAGAGTGAGTTGCCATATTGAGAGCAGGGGGGCTTTGTTTAAAGGTTAGTGAAAGCACACAGATAGAAACTCACATTGTAGTGTCTGCTCACCGTTGGGTTGGCAAACCGTTACTCAAAGCGACAGGTATCCTTTCGGGGAGTCACATAAGACGAATGGCCAGATAACTATTAAATGGGCTTCCCAGGTGGCTTAGTGGTAAAACAAATCCTCCTGCAAATGCAGGCTATATGGGAGATGTGGGTTCAGTCCCTGGGCTGGGAGGATCCCTGGAGGAGGAAATGGCAATCTGTTCCAGTATTCTTTCCTGGAAATTCCATGGACAGAGAAGCCTGGCAGGCTATAGTCCATAGGGCTGCAAACAGTTGGACATGACTGAGAACACAGAGAAAGCAACTATTAAATACTGTGCAAATAGCTGAGATACAACCAATCAATCCTAAAGGAAATCAACCCTGAGTATTCACTGGAAGGACAGATGCTGAAGCTGAAACTCCAATACCTTGGCCACCTGATTCGAAGAGCCAACTCATTAGAAAAGACCCTGATGCTGGGAAAGACTGAAGGCAGGAGGAGAAGGGGATGGCAGAGGATGAGATGGTTGGATGGCATCACTGACTCAATGGACACGAGTTTGAGCAAACTCCGGGAGATGGTGATGGACAGGGAAGCCTGGCGTGCTGCAGTCCATGGGGTCACAAAGAGTTGGACATGACTCAGCAACTGAACAACAGCAAAAAAAATATTGTTGAGCAAAAGAAGGGAAGGAAAGAAGGAAGAAAAGAAGAGAAAGGAAGGAAGACTTGGAAGTAATGTCTTCACACATCAGAATGTATTAAAAGTTCCTGGAGGGCTTGTGCAATAAATACTGCTAAGCCTTATCCTCAGAGCTCCTGATTCAGTCTGGAATGAGGTCAGGAATTTGGATTCCTAATAAGTTCCCAGATGACACTACTGCTACTGGTCCAAGGCTCACGTTTTAAGATCCTTCGGTGTGAAGGTCACAAAAGCGAAGATCTCTTTCTCATAAGATCCAGCTCACATCATTGTTAATGATGAAAGATGGAATGCTTTCCAAGACTGGGAACAAGGCAAGGATAAATTAAATACTTTATTCAGTATTTTACTGAAGGTCCAAGCAAAGTGACAGAAAGAATGAGGGAGAGAGAAGAGAAAGAAAAAGAACTCTAAGGGATCCACAAATTGTCAACTGGAGATAATAGGTGAGTTCAGCAAAGTTGTAGGATACAAGAGCAATGTACAGAGATCAATTGTATCTCCACGTATTTGCAATGAGAAGTTGGAAATTGAAATATAACAATAATAGTACTCAAGATTAAAATGATCAAAATATGTATATATTCTGTATAGTTAGTATACATTAGAAGACATTTCTGAGAGAAATTATAGACCACCTAAACAAATTAGATATGCCACTTGCATGGATTAAAGGGCATAATTTTGTTAGACTAATTCTACCCAAATTGATATACGGGCTTCCCGGGTGGCTCAGACAGTAAAGAATCTGCCTGCAATAAGGGAGACCCAGGTTTGATCCCTGGGCCAGGAAGATCCCCTGGAAAAGGAAATGGCAACTCACTCCAGCATTCTTGCCTGGAGAATTCCATGGACAGAGGAGCCTGGAGGGCTACAGTTCATGGGAGTCGTAAAGAGTCAGACAGGACTGAGTGACTAACAAATTGATACATAAATATAAGATAATTGCAATCAAAACCATATAGGCTTTTTAAGAGATAGAAATAAACTAATTACAAAGTACAAATGAAGTTGCAAAGGAACTAGAAAAGTCAATATGATTTTGAAAAAAGGAGGAACAGAGTTGGAGGACTTAACACTTGCTAATCTTAAGATTGGGCTTCCCAAGAGGTGCTAGTGGTAAAGAACCTGCCTGCTCAGCAGGAGATGCAAGAGACGCTGGCTCCATCCCAGGGTCAGGAAGACGGAGATGGCATTCCCCTGGAGAAGGAAATGGCAACTCACTCCTGTAGTCTTGCCTGAAAAATTCCATGGACAGAGGAGCCTGGTGGGCTACAGTGCACGGGGTCTCAAAGAGTCGGACATGACTGAGCACGCACAGCACAACAGTCTTAAGATTTACTTTAAATCTACAGTAAACAAGGCCATGTGGTATTTGCATAAGGAGTAGCCATGTGTACAATGCAACAGATTAGCTAGTTCACAATGCCTTACACTCATATAATCAACTGATTTTTCTTGGCCATGGTACCAAAGCAATTCAAAAGGAAAAGGACTGTCTTTTCAACAATCCTGCAACAACAGCAACAAAAGTGTAAACTTTTGAATGAAAATAAACCTCAACATTTACTTCACATCATTCACAAAATTACCCTTGAAATAGATCACAGGTCTAAATATAGGAACTGAAACATAAACCTTTAAGAAAAAAGGATGAGTGATGCCTTATTGAACTTGGGCAAAAGTTCTTCAAATAAAACAAAAAGGGATAAATGAGACTTCTTCAAAATTTAACACTTTTGTTCATCAAAAGACAATGTAAATAAAATGAAGAGACAATCCACAGACTAAGAATTATTTGCAAAACATATAGCTGATACAGGACTTGTATCCACAACATATAGACACACTTGCAGCACAATAACAAGAAAATTAAGAATTTAATATTTTAAACAGGCAAAGATTTTGAACAGACACTTCACCAAAAATATATGATTGCCAAAAAATACAAGGTGCTTAATATTTTTAGTCATGAAGACAAATTTAAAACTCCAATGACATACTATTACCTAATCACTAGAAAGACTAAAATTAAAAAGATGAACAAATTCTGGTATAGATGTGGAGCAATTAGAACTCAAACATAAAATGCTAAACCTACTTTGAAAGACAGTGTGAAGATTTCTTATAAAGTTGAATGTACACATCACACAGCCCAGCAATCCCAATCTTAGGTATTTACCTCCAAAGAAATGAAAATATGTCACACAACTATTTGTACTCAAATGTCCACAGCAGCTTTATTCATCTTAACTCCAAGCTGGATACAAACCCATTAATTGGCAAGTGGATAAATTGCAGCATTTGCATAAAATATAATACCCCTTGTCAAATTGATACTTAAAACAACATGACTGAATGCCTAAAGTATTCTGTTAAGAAGCCAGAAAGAAACACACACGCATGCATAGTTAGATACATTTCCCAGGTGGTTCAGTTGTAAATAATCTGCCTGCCAATTCAGGAAACATGGCTTTGATCTTGGGTCGGGAAGACCCCCTGGAGAAGGAAATGGCAACCACTCCAGTATTCTTGCCTGGGAAATCCCATGGACAGAGGATCCTGGTGGGCTAAAGTCCATGGGGGTCACAAAGAGTAGGACAGGACTTATTGATTAAATAACATACACAGATAGATAGAGAGATAGATACAGGTATAGATATGCTGTGTGATCCCATTTATATGAAATAATAAAATAATAGAAAAGGCAAAACTCTAGTAAAATAACACATCAATGATTTCCAGAAAATGAAGAGAAAAGTTTTTGGAGTGATGGATGGAAATGTTCCTTATCATTATTGTGGTGACAGTTACCTGACTGTATACATTTATCAATACTCAAGTTATACCCTTATAATTGGTGAGTTTCATATCCAATTTCAACACAGTAACCCTGATTTTGAAAGTTAATGGCACTGGTCTATTAAGCTGTCAACTAAAGACAACAAATTACTGGGTTTGCACTTTATACAAGGTGCTTCCCCGATCTCTGCAAGGAGGGTAAACAGGAAAGTGCCCCCAAGATGTACAAGCTGTATCGTGACCCCAAACCAACGTGTCTATTCAACCTAGAACAATTCCAAGCGTCCCCTGCTACTCTTCCTTCTCGCCCTGAGTCATAGTCACTCCTGCACCAGGCAGTCAGATGTGCCCAGCTCATCTGCCCAGGGCAGGTGCCCGGCTCAGATCTCTCCGCCAGAGACAGCTGCCTCTCAGCTTGGAGGAGTATGGTCAGTTTCCCACACCGGTCTAGCACCAGCACTTCCCATCACGTTTCAACCACGGTCTTGCTGCTGGGGTGGCCCCTACACGCCGCCTGAGATGGGCCAGGCCACTTCTGCCCACTCCTCTGATGCATACTCTGTGCTCTGAGCCTACCACGTGGGTCAACCGAGACATTTCAGATCATTGTTATAGTCTGAGTCTCTTGTTATCTGGTTCTGTCATTTATATTTTTCACAGGTATCCCCCAACCGAAGAACTCTCTTGCATCCATTTCCCTCTCCATCATTCTCTCAGCGTCCCAGGGAACCCCACCTGGCACTGATGGAGCTGGTCTTGTTAGGAGGTGTTTGGCCACGGGAAAGCAGCCAGCAGCCCTAGATTTCTATGTGTTTGTGCGGTCACAGCTCTGAGTGTGTGTGTGTGTGTGTATGCATGTGTGTGCATGCACTCCTAGCAGTGGGCAGGTGTGCAAGCTGTTGTCTATGTGTGTAGCTACAGAAAAGGAGCAGCACTCCTCACACAACATGCTCTACGGCTGGAGTTAAAACGCCACTGATTTGGAAGAAGTTTATTTTTAGCTATGGCCAAGCAGACAGACGAATAACTCAAGGCAAAGGGCGGAAGAATGAGATATGGGACTTCGGGTAAAGAGAAATCAGGGGTTCTGATTCTCAGAGTAGAGCACTTCATCCCTCAATCAGCTCCCCATAAATCAAGAGAAAACCTAGTCTCTATGATTTTGCGAGAGAAGGGTAGACACAGGGCCTTGTTTTGCTCACTGCCAGCATTAGCTTTGCCCTCATTGGGACACCAATGCTATGAATGAAGTGAGATTCTCTCTCTCTCTCTCCCAACTTCTTCTTCACTTCTATCTGGAGAGAAATCTGGGGAAGAGGATGAACTGCTACATGGTACAGAGGTCCATGGAAACTTAGCGTGCTTCTCAGCTCTGCATGGTGAGGCTGATGCTCCTATATCTGCTCAGTTCCTGACTCTTCATCGTTGAAGACAAGATCAGTTTGCTTTGAAAGAAAGTTAGTACTTGAAATACAATGTAAATCTCTGGAAAACCTTAATGATATCCTTACCCAAACAGTTTTCACATATGCAGATCAAGATGGATTCCCTGGTGGCTCAGATGGTAAAGAGTCTGCCTGCAATGCGGGAGAACCGGGTTCAACCCCTGAGTCGGGAAGATACCCTGGAGAAAGAAATGGTATCCCATTCCAGTATCCTGGAAACTCTCATGGATGGAGAAACTTGGCAGGCTACAGTCCACAGGGTTTCAAAGAGTCGGACACGATTGAGCACCTACACTTTCACTTGCATGAGGATCAAGATGGGACGTCTCTTGATGAAAGAATGAATCAGAAGCAGAAAGCATCATCATAAACAGTGCCTTCCTTCTTGGCTTCAAAGGGAACAGGAGCCCAGTGGGCCTCAGGAGACACAGAACAGAGGAGAAAGGCATCTAGAGGGCCCCCACAACAGCCTGTCTCATAAATGTCTGTCCCGTAGCCCTGCTCTCTAAAGAAGCAAGGACAGATGTGAACTGGAGTCCAGACACCCGGTCCTCCACTCACTCTGCATGATTTCCAATCCAAAGGGTTTTTTTCTTTTTTTTTTTAATGTTACTTTTAACCATTAAAAAAAATGAAGTATAGTTGATCTGCAATGTTGTGTTAGTTTTGAGAGAGCTAATGCTTAGGCAGGTTGATAAGCAGTCCAGGGCCCTCAAGGAGGAAGGGCTCCAGGGCTCTTGAGGAGGAGAAAGGGACAAACAGTTTTTTTCTACATTGCTTTGTCTTAGTCACATAAGATGTTTTTTCTTAAACTCTGAGTTGTTATGACAACAATCTTTATGACTAACTTTCTTTAAGCCCAGAGCTAATGATTACACAGCAAAACACCATCTTGCTCAAGGGTATGCTTTTGCTTAAGCTGTGTACTAATGATTATATAAAGACACTGTATCTTGCTGGAGGACATTTTTCTCCTTCTTAACAAGAACCTTCTGACTAATCTTGTTATCTTAAGAGGAATGTTGTGGGAGTGGATCTGGTAAAAGTATATAAGGCCTTAATGAGACTATCCAATGGTGACTGCAGCCATGAAATTAAAAGACTCCTTGGAAGGAAAGTTATGACCAACCTAGACAGCATATTAAAAAGCAGAGACATTACTTTGCCAACAAAGGTCTGTCCAGTCAAAGCTATGGTTTTTCCAGTAGTCATGTATGGATGTGAGAGTTGGACTATAAAGAAAGCAGAACACCTAAGAATTGATGGTTTTGAACTGTGGTGTTGGAGAAGACTCTTGAGAGTCCCTTGGACTGCAAGGAGATCCAATCAGTCCATCCTAAAGGAAATTAGTTCTGAATATTCATTGGAAGGACTGATGCTGAAGCTGAAATTCCAATATTTTGGCCACCTGATGTGAAGAGCTGACTCATTGTAAAAGACCCTGATGCTGGGAAAGATTGAAGGCAGGAGGAGAAGGGGACGACAGAGGATGAGACAGTTGGATGGCATCACCAACTCAATGGACATGAATTTGAGTAAACTCCAGGAGCTGGTGATGGACGGGGAGGCCTGGCGTGTTGCAGTCCATGGGGTCACAAAGAGTTGAACATGACTGAGCAACTGAACTGAACTGAACTGAAGACTAGCGAGGGGGCCACTCCCCATCCCCCTCTGATGTCCATGTCAGAAGCCTTCTCTTTCTGTTTTCATGGTAATAAAACTTCTCCCACACAAAAGCTCTGAGTGACAAGTGTGGCCCCTGATCCTGAAGCTAAATCTTCTTCTTCGGAGATCACGAGTCTGATACCGCTCATCACAAGCTATCAGTTTCATGCGTACAGCAAAATGATTCAGTTACACACGTGTGTGTGTGTGTGTGTGTGTGTGTATTCTTTTTCAGATTCCTCTCCATTATAGGTTATTGTAAGATACTGAAAATACTTCCCTGGGCTATATAGTAAATTCTTTTTGTTTATCTATTTTATATAAGGTGTATATGTATATGTATGTATATATACATATATATATATATATGCAGTGTTTATTAGTAGTGGTGTACCAATACACCTACTAGTAGTGTGTATCAGTAAATTCCAAACTCCCAATTTATCCCTACCACCTTCTTCCCCCTTAGGTAAGCATAAGCTTGTTTTCTATGTTTGTGAGTCTATTTCTGTTTTGTACATTCATTTGCATCATTTTTTTAGACTCCACATATAAGTGATATCACATCATGTTTGTCTTTGTCTGACATAATAATCTCTAGGTCTATCCATATTGCTGCAAATAATGTTATTCCATTCTTTTTATCACTGAACTATATTCCATTGTATATATGTAGCATTGTATATACGATCCCTGCCTGTGAAAACTGTTTGGGTAGTGATATTAAGATTTTCTAGGAGTTCATCCACTCATCTGTTAATGGACACAAGCTGTTTCCATGTCTTGGCTCTTGCGAGTAGCACTGCTATGAACATAGGGGTGCATGTATCTTCTCAAATTACAGTTTTCTCCAGATATATGCCCAGGAGTGGCATTGCAGGATCATATGGTAAATCTAAAACTGGATTTCTAGCTTTTTAAGGAACCTCTGTACTGTATTCCATAGTGGTGTACCTAACATAGAGAAAGGTTCCTTTTTATCCCTACCCTCTCCAGTATTTATTATTTGTAGGCTTCTTAATGATGGCCATTCTGACTATGTGAGGTGGTACCTAATTGTACTTCTGATTTGCATTTCTCTAATTAGTGATGTTGAGGCTCTTTTCCTGTGCTTTTGGGCCATCTAGGTGTCTTCTTTGGAGAAATGTCTGTTTAAGTCTTCTGCCCATTTTTTAAAATTGGGTTGTTTGTTTTTTGGATATTAAGCTGTACGAGCTATTTGTAAATTTTGGAAATTAATGCCTTGTTGGTAGCATCCTTTGCAAATATTTTTCACCCACTTTTGCCACATCTATTCAATATAGATTCAGAAGTCCTAGCCACAACAATCAAAGAAGAAAGAGAAGTAAAAAGAATCCAAATTGGGAAAGAAGAATGAACACTGTCACTATTTTCTGATGACATGATGCTATACATAGAAAATACTAAAAGTGCTACCAGAAAAACACTAGAGTTCATCAATTAATTTGGTAAAGTTGCAGGGTATGAAATTAACATGTAGAAATCTGTTGCATTTCTATACACTAACAGCAAAATATCAGAAAGAAATTAAGGAAATAATCCCATTTACCATTGTATCACAAAGAATAAAATATCTAGGAATAAACCCACCTAAGGAGGTAAAAGACCTGTACTCTGAAAACTATAGGATGCTGATGAAAGAAATTGAAGAAGACACAAACAGATGGAAACATAAACCATGTTCTTGGATTGGAAGAATCAATATTGTTAAAATGACCATACTACCCAAAGAAATAGAGGAAAACAACAGAATGGGAAAGACTAGAGATCTCTTCAAGAAAATCAGAGATACCAAGGGAACATTTCATGCAAAGATGGGCTCAATAAACGACAGAAATGGTATGGACCTAACAGAAGCAGAAGATATTAAGAAGAGGTGGCAAGAATACAGAGAAGAACTGTACAAAAAAGATCTTCACGACCCAGATAATCACAATGGTGTGATCACTCACCTAGAGCCAGACATCCTGGAATGTGAAGTCAAGTGGGCCTTAGAAAGCATCGCTACGAACAAAGCTAGTGGAGGTGATGGAATTCCAGTCGAGCTATTTCAAATCCTGAAAGATGATGCTGTGAAAGTGCTGCCCTCAATATGCTAGCACATTTGGAAAACTCAGCAGTGGCCACAGGACTGGAAAAGGTCAGTTTTCATTCCAATCCCTAAGAAAGGCAATCCCAAAGAATGCTCAAACTACTGCACAATTGCACTCATCTCACACGCTAGTAAAGTAATGCTCAAAATTCTCCAAGCCAGGCTTCAGCAATATGTGAACCGAGAACTTCCATATGTTCAAGCTGGTTTTAGAAAAGGCAGAGGAACCAGAGATCAAATTGCCAATATCTGCTGGATCATCGAAAAGGCAAGAGAGTTCCAGAAAAAATCTACTTCTGTTTTATTGCCAAAGCCTTCAACTGTGTGGATCACAATAAACTGTGGAAAATTCTGAAGGAGATGGGAATACCAGACCACCTGACCTGGCTCTTGAGAAACCTGTATGCAGATCAGGAAGCAACAGTTAGAACTGGACATGGACCAAGAGACTGGTTCCAAGTAGGAAAAGGAGTACGTCAAGGCTGTATATTGTCACCCTGCTTATTTAACTTATATGCAGAGTACATCATGAGAAATGCTGGGCTGGAAGAAGCACAACCTGAAATCAAGATTTCCAGGAGAAACATCAATAACCGCAAATATGCAGATGACACCACCCTTATGGCAGAGAGTGAAGAGGAACTAAAAAGCCTCTTGATGAAAGTGAAAGAGGAGAGTGAAAAAGTTGGCTTAAAGCTCAACATTCAGAAAACTAAGATCATGGCATCTGGTCCCATCACCTCATGGGAAATAGATGGGGAGACTGTGGAAACAGTGTCAGACTTTATTTTTTTGGGCTCCAAAATCACTGCAAATGGTGACTGCAGCCATGAAATTGAAAGATGCTTACTCCTTGGAAGGAAAGTTATGACCAACCTAGATAGCATATTAAAAAGCAGAGACATTACTTTGCCAACAAAGGTCCGTCTGGTCAAGGCTCTGGTTTTTCCAGTGGTCATGTATGGATATGAGAATTGGACAGTGAAGAAAGCTGAGCGCCGAAGAATTGATGCTTTTGAACTGTGGTGTTGGAGAAGACCCTTGAGAGTCCCTTGGACTGCAAGGAGATCCAACCAGTCCATCCTAAAGGATATCAGTCCTGGGTGTTCATTGGAAGGACTGATGCTGAAGCTGAAACTCCAGTACTTTGGCCACCTCATGCGAAGAGTTGACTCATTGGAAAAGACCCTGATGCTTTGAGGGATTGGGGGCAGGAAGAGAAGGGGATGACAGAGGATGAGATGGCTGGATGGCATCACTGACTCTATGGGCATGAGTTTGAGTAGACTCCGGGAGTTTGTGATGGACAGGGAGGCCTGGTGTGCTGCGATTCATGGGGTCGCAAAGAGTCAGACACGACTGAGTGACTGAACTGAAGTGAACCCAGGGCAATCTACAGATTGAAAGTAATCTCTATTAAATTATCAATGGCATTTTTCACAGAACTAAAACAAATTAAAAAAAATCTGTATGGAAACACAAAGACTCAGAATAGATAAAGCAATCTTGAGAAAGAACAACAAAGCTGGAAGAATCAGTCTCTCTGACTTCAGACTATATTACAAACCTATAGTAATCAAAACAGTAGGGTACTGGCACAAAAACAGAAATATAGATCAATGGAATAGGATATATAGACCAGAAATAAACCCAAGAATTTGTAGTCAATTAATCTACCACAAAGGAGGCAAGAATATACAATGGAGAAAAAAGAGACGCTGGAGAAACAGAACAGCTATATGGAAAAGACGCTGGAGAAACAGAACAGCTACATGGAAAAGAATGAAATCAGAACATTCTCTAACACCATATGCAAAAATAAGCTCAAAGTGGATTAAAAACATAAATGTAAGACCTGAAACCATAAAACTTCTAGAAGAGAACATTTGACATAAATTGCAGCAATGGTTTTGGATCTGTTTCTTAGAGTAATGGAAATAAAGACAAAAATACACAAATGGGACCTAATTAAAGTTTAAAGCTTTTGCATAGCGAAGGGAACCATAAACTGAAAAGACAACCAACGCAAGTTTTAAAAAGCTTTGACCGAGGTCACTGAAAATTCCAAGTCTAGGGTTAGAATCAGCCATGCCACAATACTGCATGACCTCAAACAACGTCACCATGACTACTTCATCCCACCCATCAATTCCATCTTGTTCTTCTCCAGGCACTGGTCTCATTCCTGGCCAGACTTCCCCTCCCTGACTTGTCCTAGCCCTCACCGAGATGCTAACATGGCTTAGACACTTCAGCTCTGCTCCCTCACTCAGCTTCACATCCACCAGGGAAAAGCACACGTTTCTCCCTCAATATTAAAAATATATGTAGGGACGTCCCTGGTCCAGTGGTTAAGAATCTGCTTGCCAGTGCAGGGGACCCAGGTTTGACCCTTGGTCCAGGAAGATTCCACAGGCTGTGGAGCAACTAAGCCCGTGTGCCACAACTACTGATTCTGTGCCCCAGAGCCCAGGAGCCACAGCTACTGAAGTCCAAGTGCTCCAGAGCCCATGCTCAATAACAAGAGACGCCACCGCAATGAGAAGCCCACCCACTGAAACTGGAGAGAAACTACTCACCGCAACTAGAGAAAAGCCCACACAGCAACAAAGACCCAGCACAGCCAAAGTACACACATATTCTTAAACATATATATATACACACACACGTATATACACACATATATATGTATATTCTGGGTCTAACTGTCACTGTCTTAAATTAAACAATGCGTCCATTCTTGAACTCAAAGTCACTGTAATCCAGGTGAGGTGTTGATTAGCGTGAAGAGTCAGGCTGAGCCCTGGTGTGAGGGAGGGATCAAACTCATCTCCAGATCAAACTCACCCATTGGAGGTGGGGAGGTTGGCCCCGTGGGTTGTCAGAAAAGGTTGCATGGCTGGTGCGTCAGTTGAGATGATGCTGTGATGAGAACTATTCTATTCTGGACTATCTGACTTGTCTTTCAGCAAAAGAAGAACCTAAACTGGCATCAGAGTTCAGAACATGATGGGGTGGGAAAGACAGGCGCAGATGAATGGAGGGAAGAGCTGTGCCCTGCACAGAGGGACTCAGGGGGATGGGGGTCCTGGGGTTACAGGGCAGGGAAGATGCGTGTCAGTACAGGGCTCCCCACGCTTGGACACACAGGCCACTCTGTAGGACGTTCCAGCGGAACAACAAGGCATATCGTCCCCACCCGCAGGGGGAGAGGCCGTGTCTATCTGAATCCTAGAATCCTCACCAGCACTGAGATCAATCATTAACACTAGCTTCCACTGTGAGTCGCCACCTTACCCACACAAAAGACAGTCTGTGGTTTCTAATGGCAAAGCCTGTAGGAATTAATAAATCGCTGACCTAATGGCACCAATTACCCCATCACACACACACCACACCATACATACCGTGCATACAGATACATGGGCTTCTTAGGTGGCACAGAGGTAAAGAACCTGCCTGTCAATTCAGGATACGCAGGAGACACAAGTTCGATCCCTGAGTCAGGAAGATCCCCTGGAGGAGGAAATGGCAACCCACTCCAGTATTCTTGCTGGTACAACTCCCATGGACAGAGGAGCCTGGTGGGCTACAGTCCATGGGGTCACAAAGAGTTGGACATGACTGAGTGAACACACACACATATATGCCACTTACACATAGATGCACACACCACACATCACAGACACACACACCACCACCACCACTCTGGGGATATATCATCCGAGGCCTCTTGCAATGAGGACATTTGCATCTGGCTGAGACTCTCAAGTGGAGCTGCAGTGACTAGACCTCCAGATGTCCCTCAGGGCATCCAGCCCTCCTGAGATGTGATCGCCTCCTTTGTAGAGATTTCGGGGATCTCTGGTTCCAAGTCTTCCATTCCCTCTCTCACTGACATAGTGCTTCAGTTTAAAAAGATACCAAGTCATCTCTAGGATGGGTCAGATAAACAATGACACTTGCTGAAGTCTCGCAAGTTGCAGCAGGCGCTGGGACTGGCCCTCGCTCAGGGCTGCCTGGGTACCACCGGCTTAGGGCAATCTTACACAGTGGCAGAGTGTGATGAGTGATGAAGTCTCCTGGCCGACTTTCCACAGGGGAGACGGTGGTCCACGGTCACTCTACCACTAATCCCCCTGCGTTAATGTGCCAGGGAAATGCTGGACTGCAGTTATGGCTACACAGAGGGATGAAGGAAATTTTAATGCTGAGTATAGGAGAGACTCCTGGGAAAGGATGGAAAGGAGCCATGAAAGAGGAGGGCACTTGGTAGGAAGAGCAGAGGGGGAAGGTGCCCAGCTGTGTGGGCACAGGTGATGGAAAGGAATCCTAACAGCACGATGCAGCTTCTGGAGGAAGCCAGAGGACATGCCCTGTGTCTCCCCCTGGATGGAACCTTCTCTTCACTCAACTGAAAGGTCCCTCTGCAGATAGTGTGGATTTTGTGCCTCTAAGTTTTAAGCCAGGAATTTCTACTTCACAGAGATGATTCAGAAAACAGAGCTGTGGCGTGAAAACCAAAAAGCTGGGGGATCCTGACCTATAGGAGCCCGGGACTTTGCAGGGAGAATTTGCACACAACATAGCATCTTTAGTAAAGAGCTTTCTCTGGTGAAAATCAATACATGCTGACTGTAGAGATCCTTGGAAATTCAGGAAAAGAGTGAAAGCGCCTGTGAATTCTATAATAACAAAAAAAATGTTATCAACAATCCATGTTCTTTCCTCTGGTTCTTATCCTATGCAAAGTCACTCCCTGCTTCTGTTTTATTTTTATGTTTGAGATCACTTTACCCCAAAAAGGCAGGGCATGAATTGCATGTTTATTAAATCACATATTTTATGATTAATTCAGAGAAAGGAATTATGGTTCCTTAACTCTGAAATTTAAGACCACTTTCAGCTCCATAATGAGTTCTTACCAAAAACAAAAATACAGTATCAGACATTCAACTACCTTGTAGAAGAGTTCCTGAAGCTTCTGACAAATTATTCTTGCAGAGATTTTGGTAACATTCCTTTAAAAAATGGAGACCCCGCCTCCCTCTGTAACCCTTCCCTTATACTATTCCTCAAGGCACTTTTGACCACATGCTGTTATGTCCCCTGATCCCACGTTGTTGTTGTGCAGTTGCTCAGTTGTGTCCAATTCTTTGTGACCCCATGGACTGCAGCATGCCAGGCTTCCCTGTCCTTCACTATTCCCCAGAGTTTGCTCAAATTCATGTCCATTGAGTCAGTGATGCCATCCAACCATCTCATCCTCTGTCGTCCCCTTCTCCTCCCACCTTCAATCCTTCCCAGCATCAGGGTCTTTTCCAGTGAGCTGGCTCTACACATAATGTGACCAGAGTACTGGAGCTTCAGCTTCAGCATCAGTCCTTCCTGTGAATATTCAGGGTTGATTTCCTTTAGGATTGACTAGTTTGATCTCCTTGCAGTCCAAGGGACTCTCAAGAGTCTTCTCCAGCACCACAATTTGAAAGCATCTATTCTTCAGCACTCAGCTTTCTTTATGGTCCAACTCTCACATCTCACGTTAGGGTGTTTAATTCCTTAATGCCTGATGTTTTTCTCTGTTGAGGTCTTGAGAATTCCTTCTTCAGAAACCTGTCTTTACTCTTAATATGTTGGAGGAGGCCCACCCACATGATGGAATATAATCTTCTTACTCAAAGTCTATTGATGTAAATACCCCTCTTTCCTCCAGGTTTACCAATTTAAATGTTCATTGCATCTTGAAAAGTACATTCACAGCAACACCTGGATCAGTCTCGGACCAAACAACTGGGCACCATAGCCGGCCAAGCGGCCACACCAGATTAGCCATCACACTTGTCCATTTACTTGATGGTGGTGAAAGGGGGATCGCACCTCCTGCGTTAGTTCCAGTGAGCTGAGATGCAGATTCTGAAGCGACGTCAGGCTTGTAAGGTTAGTGGGGGAGGGCATTTGAGGAGGGAGAGAGCTGGTCTGACACCTGTGAAAGCAGACAGAGGGATGTTTGGACACTAAGAGCCTCAGCCTGCAGCATAGCTCCAAGGACAGTTAGGCCAGGCTGATGCCGAATCCTCAAGCCAAGAATCTCCAAGCCAAGAAGAATCCTATCTTTTGCCAAGATGGACCTGCCTTTGCATCCCCACTGTGCTCCGTAACTGGCTGGGAATGGGTGCAGGAGGTGTGGTTTGGAGTACAGGGTGGGCCGAGATGGGTGAGAACTTGTACCATCCCTCGTTACGCTCCCTACCAAAGGAGATGCTGTACGGCCGTGTCACCTCCCTGTTAACACAGTTACCTCCATGAGGATGGAGTTACATCAACATACCTTCTGTAATACATGCCTGAAGAGGAATTCCTTACACAGAAGTAGATAAAACTTGAGTGGAACTAGGAAATGCTGACCATGATGGGGTTCTGCACTTTTTTACACTGGGAAGACATTTTCGTTAGCCATGCCGCAGATCATGAGGGATCTTAGTTCCATGACCGGGGGTGGAACCCAAGCCCATTGCAGCAGGAGTGTGGAGTTTTAACTACTGGACCACCAGGGAAGTCCTAGGAAGACATTTAAAAGAAAACCTTTAACGCAGAAGAGAAAATGACTTTCCAGTTGATGTTCGCTGGTGTATGTCTGAGGAAATCCTAACTGTAAAAGAAGATCAAAAAGCAAGCTAGGATAGAATACTTTTGCACTGTTGGTTTTTGTCCTGTATTTTATTATTGATTAAATTTGTTACTGAGATCAGGGAGATGAATATGTTCTTACTTATTTATGGAGATGTTGTTGTTTAGTTGCTCAGTTGTTCTGCCTCTTTTGTGACCCCATGAACTATAGCCCCACCAGGCTCCTCTGTCCATGAAGTTTCCCAGGCAAGAATACAGGAGTGGGTTACCATTTCCTCTTCCAGGGGTTCTTCCTGATCCAGGGATTGAACCCACGTCTCCTAGCATGGCAGGCGGGTTCTTCCCCACTGAACCACCAAGGGAGCTCTCATGCAGATGTTGCTGGGCTGTGTGCTGTCCTGCTGACTCCTTGTGACCCGATGGAGATGGGTATTATCTAAATATACAGAAGAATGAGATAGAGTTTATTGTTATGGAAGGGGCGGAATGTATTTAGACATAACTTTTGGCTGAGATTTTTCCTTGTAATTATCTGATCAATAAAAAATTGTGCAGCTAGGGCAATGAGAAGAAATGGATTTGTCAGAAAGTATATTGGGTTTATGTAAACAATAAGTAAATATTCACTTAGAACTCAAGAGACCTTAGTCTGGTAAGCAATTACATAATGGACTCTAGGCTGCATAAATTTATTTGTTTGTACTTTCTGGGACATTTACAAAGATTACAAAATGATCTAAGGTATTATTATGATAATACTTCTCATAAGCATTAGACACTAAAACATCAAACCTGGAGAAAACATTCAAAAATACTCATAATCCTGCCACTCCTGCCGAAAAGGAAGAATAATTTATCTTCTAGAGTCAATTTCACTTTTATTTCCTAACCACCTTTGAGGGAGAAGATGTGTTTGTTTGGGACCTATAAAAGCAGTCATCCTCAGGGATGATTGAAAGCCAAACCAGCATACAGTGTTATGTATCAACATTTAATTTGTACATGTCCTCAATCTTACGTAAAGTTCCAACTGCCCTGATACCTCTAAACCTGGGATGTCTTAGGATCACTCTGAAGCCATTCTTGAGAGGAGTCATTAAACAGAAAGACTTAGGAGCCCTTGAGATGATGTCTTGTCTGATCCCTGAACTCCATTTTCCCAACTTCATGTCCTTGAACCCAATTAATCAGCAGGACACAAGATGTCTACACACCACTGGTGGGAGAACCTGATAAACACATAATTTACACCATATTGGTGGTGTCTACACCACATTTGAGTTGCAAAACAACGACAAGAGTGGTAACAACAAAGGGAAAAGTGTTCTCTCCAGATCATACGAGAAATGAAAGACTTTAAGGAATGAACCCCACTTCCCATCTGTTAGTCTTCCTGTTTCCACTGGGATCATTCCCCAGGCAATTCCGTGTGAGCCCACCCGTAAGAGAACCTAAGATACCCTTGCTGTGTTTAGATGCACTGCTCCCTCGTAGAGCTGCAAACGTGATTTTCACATAAAATAGAGAAAGGAGGAGATTAAATTGAATGTACTCTGTAATGATGACCAATATTATTGTGAAATTGCTTATGCTGCAGTTTGCATAACCATTATTGCCATGACTATGTGATGTGCTTTTGAATAGACAGACTGTTCTCAGTTTAGTTACTGGAGAAAATCTAAACTGATTTTTAACGAGCTCAGCTGACAACGGAAATTTTCAATACTAAATATGTAATTATTATATTACACTTATGCTACCTCTTAAGCATGCCTGCAGTTGTGCAGTATTTCTGTACATGCGTTCAATTTCTATAAAGCTAATTTAATGCTAACAGTAAACTTCTGAAGAATTTACTTTTCCATACTGTTTATATCAACTCCTGTCTATCCTTCTCTGTCCTTCTGCAGTCATTACTACTCTTCTGAAAGAAAATTTAAATAAGTCACTTTTGTCTTTAACTTCAAGTCCACTTTTTTTAACGTCTTAAATTTATTTTCATTCCCCTCCCTGCCTGCACACATATGCTCTTCCAAGGCTCCCAGAAGCCATTTGGCCCCATCCTTTTCCTCGTTGTTTAGAAAATACACTACCTCTCTCAATAATCTCCTGCATTTCAGAAGAATATATCAGTCCACAAATACTGGGCTTATTGCTCACAACAAGTGCACGGGGCGCATGCAGGGTTGTCTCCTTTTGCTTGTCGGGCAGTGGACAGCATCGGATTTGATACCAGACCTTGAGGACTCGGAGTCAGAGCAGTACCAGGGTGAAGGGGCATCTTGGACTTCCCATGTTGGGCCGTCCTAAGAAGGAATGTCTGCAGTGGGATTTGCAAGAATCAGAGACACATTTTACAGTCCTGAGCTACTGAGCCTTTAGGATGGCTGTTATAGCAATTATCCTACCCTGACTGATGCACAAATTTGAACCAGGAGTGGAGTTTTCCAGAAAGAAAGGAAGGGAAGAAGGGACCATGTGAGCATCTAAAATATGAGACAATAACTTCATGATGGGCTGTGTGAAGGTTAAAAAAAAAAACCAAAAACCTGCTGTAGGAGATATTGCACTGAACAAACATTTATTAAAACTGTTGCCTGCAATATCAGGGGACATTATCACGGTGGGGTAAATGGTTGGGAGGAATAGAGCCCTGATGTGCAATGCTCTTATTGAGTACATTTGTCAAGGTGTTATCAGGAAAGTTTGGTTCAAGAGAAAATAAGAATAGCAAGAGTCCAGTACACAGAGGCTTGAGAGGACTGTTCTGCTTCTAAACCCAGTGAGGAATGGGGTTGAGAAGATCTTAGAGTGACACCGGCAGACAAGTCCCAGCCTCCCATCCTAAAACTGTTAAGAATGCCCAAAGAGGGTGATACACAACTCTAGGTAAAGAAATACGAAATTTCTGAATCTCTAGGACCCAAGTGAGGAGCATCAAGCTCCTCATTCTCATTCTTACTGATGACCAGATGCACACAAGAGGCATGTCTGCACGCAGCAATATTACCAGCTCATCTCCAAAGATGAGTGATGGTTCTGGCAAATGTCCACATCAGAGTACTGGGGAGTCCCGCGTGGGAGAACCACCCAGTGATGTCTGGGTGGAGAGCATAGAATCACAAGTTGTTTGAACAACTACGAGAGTCAACATAAAGGTCATCAAAGAGAAGGGAAAAGATAGAGGGCTTAAGTATTGGCATTTGCAGAAATAATTCTCAGTTCAGCATGAGACTCCCCCATTCCCTGCTCATGCCTGGTCTTCCAGTAGAGGAAGTGGGTCTCTGATGCAGCCAGCTTTTCTTCTGTTTGGTCATTTATGGATAGGTGTGTAATATGATCCCTAGACAGTAAATATGTGGTTTTACATTAAGTGTTAGTCACTTAGTCATGTCTGACTCTTTGCGACCCATGGACTCTAGCCTGCCAAGCTCCCCAGGTCAGTAGGTCCCCAATATGCTACTGGAGATCAGGGGAGAAATAACTCCAGAAAGAATGAAGAGATGGAGCCAAAGCAAAAACAACACCCACTTGTGGATGTGACTGATGACGGAAGCAAGGTCTGATGCTGTAAAGAGCAATATTGCATAGGAACCTGGAATGTTAGGTCCATAAATCATATGGATGTGAGAGTTGGACTATAAAGAAAGCTGAGTGCCGAAGAAGTGATACTTTTGAACTGTGGTGTTGGAGAAGACTCTTGAGAGTCCCTTGGACTGCAAGGATATCCAACCAGTCCATCCTAAAGGAGATCAGTCCTGGGTGTTCATTGGAAGGACTGACGTTGAAGCGGAAACTCCAATACTTTGGTCACCTGATGTGAAGAACTGACTCATTGGAAAAGACCCTGATGCTGGAAAAGATTGAAGGCAGGAGGAGAAGGGGACGACAGAGGATGAGATGGTTGGATGGCATCACCGACTCAATGGACATGAGTTTGAGTAAACTCTGGGAGTTGGTGATGGACAGGGAGGCTTGGCATGTTGCAGTTCATGGGGTCCCAAAGAGTTGGACACAACTGACCAACAGAACTGAACTCAATGGAACTGAACTGAAAGCTCCTCTCTCCATGGGATTTCCCAGGCAAGAATACTGGAGTGGGTTGCCATGCCCTTCTCCAGGGGATCTTCTCAACCCAGGGATCAAATCCAGGTCTCCTACACTGCAGGTAGATTGTTTATCATCTGAGCCACCAGGGAAGCTTCCCATTTTACATTTCTTTGTTGTAATTTATTTTCAAGTATTTCAGTATCAGTGTGACTATGTGTGGGTACACACTCACACTTTAGAACGTCAGTTCTGATTCACACCTAGAAGAGGTTCCTGGGTCCCTGGGGTGTCCTAGTTAAGAATCACCTCTCTGGGGTGTGTTCTCCCAGTGGCCAAGGCTGCCTCTGGTTTAGGGTGTCAGACAGGGGTCCTCCATGTGAAAAAATGAAGCTTGGTAACTTCAAATTATCTTTTATCTCTCTACAGAATCTGGCTTTCCAAAGTATTTTCTCACTATGTACAAAACAAGTCAGCTTGGAGACTCTAAAAAATCCCATTCTGAATGTCAAAAGCTGAACACTATTTATTTTTCTTTCTCATCATGGGTAGAATAATCCTAAATTTCTGTGAGGCAAATGGATTCCTCTGGGAGGAAACCTCCTTCCAGGGGAGGTTTGCAAACAAGGAAATGCAATGATCTGCCAATTCAGGAGACTTAAGAGACTCAGGTTCAATCCCTGGATCAGGAAGATCCACTGGAGTAGGAAATGGCACCCCACTCCAGCATTCTCACCTGGAAAATTCCATGGGCAGAGAAGCCTGGCAGGCTACAGTCCATACAGTTGCAAAGAGTCAGACGCGACTGAAGCAACAGCATGTTAATCCCCAACTCCAAACTGATGCCCCCCTTCCCCCTTCGGTAACAAGTTGGTTTTCTATGTCTGTGAGTCTATTTCAGTTCTGTAAATAAGTACATTTGTATCATTTTTTTTTACATTCCACCTACAGATGATATATATTTATCATTCTCTGTCTTACTTACTTCACCTAGTATTAATAGAATAATCTTTAGGTCCATCCATGTTACTGCAAGTGGCATTATTTCATTCTTTTTCAAGGCTAAATAGTATTCCATCGTATGTTTTTGCATATATATATACACCACATCTTTTTATGCACTTATCTTTCAATGGACATTTTAGGTGGTTGGCCTCCATGTCTTGGCTATTGTGAATAGTGCTGCTATGAACACAGAAGAGCATGTATCTTTTTAAATTATATTTTTCTGTGGATATATGCTCAGGAGTAGGACAACAGGATCATATGGTAGCTCTAGTCTTGGGTTTTTAAGGAGCCTCCTTTCTATTCTCCACAGTCACTTTATTTATTTATTTATTTTTTCATTTATCTTTATTAGTTGGAGGCTAATTACTTTACAATATTGTAGTGGTTTTTGCTATACATTGACATGAATCAGCCATGGATTTACATGTATTCCCCATCCCGATCCCCCCTCCCACCTCCCTCTCTACCCAATTCCTCTGGGTCTTCCCAGTGCACCAGGCCCAAGCACTTGTCTCATGCATCCAGCCTGGGCTGGTGATCTGTTTCACTATAGATAATATACATGTTTTGATGCTGTTCTCTCAAAACATCCCACCCTCACATTCTCCCACAGAGTCCAAAAGTCTGTTCTGTACATCTGTGTCTCTTTTTCTGTTTTGCATATAGGGTTATCATTACCATCTTTCTAAATTCCATATATATGTGTTAGTATGCTGTAATGTTCTTTATCTTTCTGGCTTACTTCACTCTGTATAATGGGCTCCAGTTTCATCCATCTCATTAGAGCTGATTCAAATGAATTCTTTTTAAGGCTGAGTAATATTCCATGGTGTATATGCACCACAGCTTCCTTATCCATTCATCTGCTGATGGGCATCTAGGTTGCTTCCATGTCCTGGCTATTATTAACAGTGCTGCGATGAACATTGGGGTGCACGTGTCTCTTTCAGATCTGGTTTCCTCAGTGTGTATGCCCAGAAGTGGGATTGCTAGGTCATATGGCAGTTCTATTTCCAGTTTTTTAAGAAATCTCCACACTGTTCTCCATAGTGGCTGTACTAGTTTGCATTCCCACCAACAGTATAAGAGGGTTCCCTTTTCTCCACACTCTCTCCAGCATTTATTGCTTGTAGACTTTTGGATAGCAGCCATCCTGACTGGCGTATAATGGTACCTCATTGTGGTTTTGAGTTGCATTTCTCTGATAATGAGTGATGTTGAGCATCTTTTCATGTGTTTGTTAGCCATCTGTATGTCTTCTTTGGAGAAATGTCTGTTTAGTTCTTTGGCCCATTTTTTGATTGGGTTATTTATTTTTCTGGAATTGAGCTGCAGGAGTTGCTTGTATATTTTTGAGATTAATCCTTTGTCTGTTGCTTCATTTGCTATTATTTTCTCCCAATCTTAGGGCTGTCTTTTCACCTTGCTTATAGTTTCCTTTGTTGTGCAAAAACTTTTAAGTTTCATTAGGTCCCATTTGTTTATTTTTGCTTTTATTTCCAATATTCTGGGAGTCCACAGTCACTTTAACATGGGCTATCCCCTCAATCCAGTCAGAACGGCCATCGTCAAAAAATCTATAAATAATAAATGCTGCTGTACTTCTGGACTTACGCTTCTTGACTTAGTTTTTGCATTTTATGAACACCCAGTTCAGTCCTCATCATGAAATCACTACCAGCAAATATCACCAGGGTTGAAACTGCTGATTGCCCAGTCCAGCATACGCTGTATTAGAGTGTGCCCACTGCCACACAGACAATCCTGAGTTTAGTGGCTTCAAGCAACCGAAGATCCTTTAGATCCTTTGGATCTTTTTAGAGCACAGTCCAAAGTGGGGGAAGGGCTCTGTGTCATGTCATCAGGGACCCAGGCACCTGCATCTCATGACATTGCATCTTCCCTGCTTGGGACACAGACGGTGGAGGGTGACATCTGGGCGAATGACGTGGGGTCGGGTGTCTAAGAGGAATAGATCCCCTGAGGGCACCACACTTCACCCATGTAGTCACACAGCTCCCACCCAAATACATCAGACTGAGAAATGCAGTACCTGGAGTCCGGGAGGAAGAGCAGAACCCAGGTGTCTGGGAGCAGCACCTTGGCCACCCCACCAGCATCCTTTACAGTCCTTGTGTACTGGGACCTCAGTGCTCTGCTGACCGCCCTCCCTCCGGAGCTGCTCTCTGCTCTCGGACTTGAAGGCCCCCCTCCCTGCGCTCCGGCCACTCTTCTGGAGGTTCTTCATCATGGCCCATTACCTGAAAGATGACACTTCTGTGTTCTCACTCTCTCCCCGCTGGCAACAAACCCGCTCGCACAACATCAGTGGTTGGTGTCAGGACTATCGAACGGCCTCGTGGCATTTCCCCTTCGAGATCCTAAAGGCAGCTCAAAGCTGCCTCACCCACACTTACACTCCTCACTTTATTGCTGCTTCTTCTGACTCGGGGACTGGCCCTGCAGTTTGTACAAACCCCGCAGCATTGTAGATTCCCTTTCTCCTTCACTCTCCACTTCCCAGGGCTAAGTCTTGATGATTCTGCCAACTTAATGTTTCTCTAATTTGTAACTCTGCTGTCCTTCATCACCCTGGATACTTAGACTTGTTTATTTTAGTTCTTCTCAGGGTTCTCCCTGAAGTTTTTCCTACAGTTACCCCCTACTATATCAACAGATCCAATTACGCGCTTTTGTATTGAAAATGCAAATGTAACCCCTCTGCCCACTGTTCTTTGGGAAAAGAATAATGTTCTTTGGAAACAATGGAAAAAGAATCCACTGTTCTTGGAAAAAATCCCACACACTGATCAGGTCTCTCCTTTGGCTCTGATCTCCCAGAGTTGGGTCCCAAGCCTCCTTTTCCACCTCTAAGTGTTCACAAAGCTTTATAATTCTCTTCAGACCTGTAAGAACATCGTCCTACATGCCTATAGCTTACGGTAGGTACATAGCATGAAATTAAAAGACGATTGCTCCTTGGAAGGAAAGTTATGATAAACCCAGACAGGGTATTAAAAAGCAGAGACATCACTTTGCCAACAAAGGTCTGCAAATTCAAACCTATGGTTTTTCCAGTAGTCATGAATGGATGTGAGAGTCGGACCATAAAGAAGACTGAGTGCCAAAGAATTGATGCCTTCTAACTGTGGTGCAGAAGACTTGAGAGTCCCTAGGACTGCAAGGATATCCAACCAGTCAATCCTCAAGGAAATCAACCCTGAATATTCATTGGAAGGACTGATGCTGAAGTTGAAGCTCCAGTACTTTGGCCACCCAATGTGAATAGCTGACTCATTGGAAAAGATCCTGATGCTGGGCAAGATCGAAGGCAAAAGGACTTGGGCGTGGCAGAGGATGAGATGGTTAGCTAGCATCACTTACTCAATGGACATGAATTTGAGCAAACTGTGGGAAATAGTGAAGACAGGGAAGCCTGGCATGCTACAGTCCATGGGGTCACAAAGAGTTGGACACAACTTAGTGACTGAACAACAACTACATAGCTGCACTCCGTAACACTTAACTGAATAAATGAACAAGTCACAGCAAGAAAGTAAGGAAGGAAAGAGAATTCAGGTGTTTAATAATCTGAGACACATATTGGAATAGTAAATCCTGATTATACTAAAAATCAACATAATACCGAAATACAAATCCTCCAGTAAGTAAACTTACAAATAAATTACATGTAATTAGCATTAAAGAGCTTTGTCAAATAGTCGTGGGAATGTTCATAAAGTGTATGTAAGCTCTAAATTCATTATTTCTGGATTATCTTTAAATGAAGGGACCCTCAAAGATTCAGGGATAAAGCCTGGTAATAACTGCTGGACCAAATTGGTATTTAACTCTTCCATCAGAAGCTGTTTTCCCAGCACATGATTATCTATTTCATTAGCATTTCAACAGTATCCATTTTTAATCATCGTGGTGGCTACAGTAAGCAACTGTTATTTTTTTTTAATCCTATGAAATGATCTGCAATAAAAACAAATTTAAAAACTCATTTTCTTTCTTTCTTCAAATGAGCTCAGTGGTAACGATCTGGCTTTTATGTCTGAGCTGATTCTGTTTGGTACGGCTGGATCCCTGGAGAATGGCCAGTGATCTAGACTGCATTCTAATCACCAAATACGTCCCAGTTGGCAGTAGCGGTTTTGAGGCTGCTAGACGTTCCTTTCGGGCATGGTCAGTGAGCGACTCAGATTGTTTCCGGTGAGTGACATGAACAGCACCACCATCACTGTCAGAGTGGTAACTCGGTCCTAGCCTGCAGGGCAGGTAATGATGGACCCTAAACCACGGGTAAGTGGTCAGCGTGTGAAGAGCAGAAGTCAGTGAGCAGCTCAGGAGGGGAGGGGACCCGCGGGGGGTGGGGACCGGGTTTTAGAGGAGATGCCGTGCCAACAGAGAGACAAGTTGAATGAGGTGGATACAGGATCTGGAGTCAAGTTGTCGAGGAATAACCAGATGCAGGAGTGTGTGTGTGTGTGAGTATGTGTGTGTGTGAGAAGGAGAGAGAGAGAGAATGTGTGTGTGTGCTGAAAGCGAGTGTCGTTTGTCCTGGAAATCAGTCTGCCCGCCTCTGAGCTGCCCTCCGAAGGCTCTGCCCCGGGTGCACACTGCTATCGTACTTGGCAGGCACAAGGCTTTGCCTCATGTGGGATTTAACGTGACACTGTGGTCCTGTGAGCTAAAGCAGTGATTGCCAGCCCATTTTACAGATGAGAAAACTAAAAGTCGGGAGAGATAAGAGTGATGTCTTTACTTGATGAGGTTTGCAGCCAAGACTCGAGCACTGAGGCTGGGGCATCTGGCCTGGGACTTTCCCCAGCCCCCGCCCCCCACCCCCCCAAGCAGGGCTGTTCTGTGAACAAGGGCATGAGGCTCAGTCACAGAAAGACTCAGGGGTCATCTCTCATCTCTGGGATATAACGGGGCAGAGGTAGAGGAGAGATGCCATCACCCACCCAGTGACACCTCCATCAAGTAAGGAGTATCATATCAAGTCTGAAGAGGACCACCAGGTATAGGGGTCAGGCATACACCCTAGACCACCCATCACCAGGCACTGCTTTCTAGATCTGAGACAGGAGAGAACAGAAGCACAAAATGCTCTTTTATCTCCTTCTTCCTTTCCCAAATGAAAGACATAATAAGTGACAATAATGTGCTATGCACACCCCTGTGGATGAGTATACACACCCGGGTGCTTTCATCACATAGATTAGATAGATAGATAGGTAGATAGACAGACAAGATAGATAGATGAGAGACATTTAGATAGATGGGAGACAGAAATATAGATAAGAGATATATGATGTAGAAATACCGATGATAGAAAGGTAAAAGATGGATGGATGGATGGAAGATGGACAGAGAAATGGACACACATGTAGATAGAAAGATACAATATATAAAGAAAGAAAGGTGGGTGAGTGGATGAACGGGTGATGGAAAAATACATGGATAGGTAGAAAGAAAAAAGATAGGAAGATGGATGGATGGATGGATAGATGATAATGAGGAAGATGTTGGTGGGGATTCAGCTGGTGCTGTGGCAGGCTGCATCCTGGGCCAGCTGTGTGCAGCTAACCCAAAGATCGGAGCAGAGGTCTGCATAATTGACTAACAAGGCATTGGTCATCTGAGCCGAGGGCAACCTGGAACGTAAGCGCCTGGGGGGTGGGGGGTGGCAGCTGAGAGAAGGTAAGCAGGCACTGAAATGGATTCATCGTTGTGTAGACAGCCTCCCCTGTGCCCTTAGAGAGGCTGAACGGTTCCCAGGGCCCTTTGGCTCCAGGCACTTTCCTCTCAAACAAGACTTCAAGGTGGCCGGGCTGGGGCTGCTACTCCTCACATCAACAGATTCCACGTCAGATCGTGAACTCATATCATGTCAACGAGTTCATTTACATCTCATGCAGTTCATTCCATTAGGCTGCGGCTGAGAGATATTGTTCTTATTGCTTGTCTCTTCCGTTCATCTAACTGACATACTGTATTTTTCCTGTATTATCTTTTAGTGCTTTGTGGCAAAATGTCCACATTTCTCATTCAGCTTACCCCAAGGTGTTTCTTGTGAGCCAGAGACAAAGATAATGATCCTTTTATGAGAGGAGAAAAAGTTGCCCGAGTGTTTCCAAATCTGCCTTTAGTTCACTATTGCCTGCATCGCTTGACAGAAGGGACTTCAGGGTTGATTGTAATGATGATTTACAAAACCAAATAAGAAGCTGGAGGAACTGGAACAAATCTATTCTCATGAAGTTAGTAATGGATCTTACCTGGCAGAGGTGAATTACTGCACCACTTTCACAAAGACTGAAACACTGGATAACTCAGCAGATATATTGGAGTTTAAGAAAGAGCTAGAAAATGAAATTATAACCAAATCACTTTCAAAATTCGCCTTTTTGAAATTCAGATCTTTTGTCATAAAATCATTGCATTTCTAAGCTACAAGAACCCAAGAGAAATGATCTCATTCATTCTGGTGTCTCCATCAATATAACAGTGAATCCATCACTCAGCATCTCTGCCTGTGTCTGATGTCATGGAAATATGAAACGAACCTAGTCCTGAAGCGTGGACCCACGACTAAAGCTTAGGAAAGGAGGAGGGGGCCATACAGAGTGCACACACATGCTGAGGACCAGGAAAGGTTTGGCAGTTCAGCAAAGGGCGAAACCTGTTTGATCCGGAGGGCTGCCTGGAAGAGGTAGAATTTGACTTTGACTTTCAAAATTGTGTAACATTTGAAGAGACAGAAAGAACGTGGGTGAGGATTTAAGACATTGGGCTCTGCCTGAGTGAGCCAGAGGGGCAGAGTCAACATAGTTAATAGCTGGGGATAAATACATGGTGGCCACGTGTGCTCACTCTTGACTTCAGATATCTGGTACATAATTATAATGCTGTTGTTGTTTTAGTCGTGTCTGACTCTTTGTGACCCCATGGACTGCAGCCCGCCAGGCTCCTGACCCAGGGATCGAACCCAAGTCTCCTGCATTGACAGGCAGATTCTTTACCACTGAGCCACATGACAAGCCCACATGATCACAATAAATGTTACTAAATAGTCAAGTGTTGGCAAAGGGGTTAAGACAGAATCTAAGAGAAAGAGAAACGCCTCCATAAATTACTGATGAAACATGAAGGACCCCCCAGTAGCCACGAGTACCCTCCTGCTTTAGGAACCGATTCTACTCGAGATGCTTGCTGTTTCGTCCTTCCATCCTGACGGCTGAAGCTGCATACCCTGGGGTACCTTCCTCAACACGTTCACACATTCATGCCAATCTGCTGATGTCTAGTAATTTCTTGACACATAGCCATTCCCAGTAGTTGCTGAAAATCGATCTGGAATAGCATCCAAAAATTCAGGTAGGAACGCAGCAGTGCAGGTTGGAAAGTTTAAAGGCTTGAAATCTCCCTGCAGGGTCTCCCATGCATGTGCATGAGATGACCTCTCTCAGAAACAAAGCCCTAGGATGACAGGAATAAGCTTTCCTTTCTGCACCTGAAACTCTGTATCCTTTTTTTTATCTGAATGAGAAAGAGAAGTCATCTCGTTTTTCTCCTCTGTTTCTGTAACCTTCCTTATGTTTCCTTTCCCAAGAAGACTTTGGATACATGGCTGACACCCAAACACATGAGGCTGCTGTCCTTGGTTCATTAGCAGTCATTAGGCTACCATGGTCTTATGAAGGATTTGTCATTAATTTGTAAAATAACTTTGCATTTTTAATTGAGGTATAGTTGATATACGATGTTGTTAGTTTCAACTGTACAGCAAAGCCATTCAGATTCTTTTCCATTACAGGTTATTACAAGGTATTGAGTATAGTTCCCTGTGCTATACAATTGGCCCTTGTTGGTTATCTATTTAAATATGGTAGTGTGTGTTTGGAAAGACTTCCCTGGTGGCTCAGATGGTAAAGCGTCTGCCTACAATGCGGGAGACCTGGGTTCAATCCCTGGGTCGGGACGATCATCTGGAGAAGGAAATGGTAACCCACTCCGGCATTCTTGCCTGGAGAACCCCATGGACAGAGGAACCTGGTGGGCTACTGTGTGTGTTTGTGGGCTTCCCAGGTGACTCAGTGGTAAAGAATCCTCTGGCCAATGCAGGAGATGCAAGAGACTCGGGTTCAATCTCTGGGTCAGGGAGATCCCCTGGAGAAGGAAACGACAACCGCTCCAGTGTTCTTGCCTGGAAATTCCATGAAGGAGCCTGGTGGGCTAAAGTCTGTGGGGTCGCAAAGAGTCGGATGTGACTGAGTAACTGAGCGCGGTGTGTATATATTAATCCCAAACTCCTAATGTATCTCATTTATTTATGTCATTAATTTTTGAAGTTTTATATCTGTATTTATTTATGTTTTATATATTTTGAAGTTATAGAATTGGGTGGATACACATTTAAAGTTGCTTAATCTACTTTCTCAGTTAACATATATACTCTACCTAATCTGTAAAATAGATAACAAGTAGGAAGCTGCTATATGACAAGGGGAGCTGAGCCCAGGGAGGCCAGCTGCTGTCCTGTGAAGACCTGTGGGATGGGATGGGAGGGGGAAGGAGGTTCACAAGCGAGGGGGCATATATACACATATAAATATAATTATGACTCATTCCTATTGTTGTATAGCAGAAACAAGCACATTGTAAAGAAATTATCCTCCAATCAAAAAATCTTTTAAAAAATGAATAAAAGTGCTTAATCTTCTTCGACCAGCCAACCATCAACATATAAGTAATATCTTTGTTTTTTAAGTGTTTTTCCCCTAGAGTCTGTTTTTCTGATATTAATGGTATTTCTCCACTTGTATATATTATTATTTTATTGGCTTTTCCTAAATAAAAATAAATTAATGTTGTTTATCTGGTATACCTTTTTCCATATTTTGACTTCACAGATTTTCTGCATTCTTGTATTTTATAACTTTTAGCTAGATAGGTTGGATCCATATTGAGATCACCAAAATGTCTGAATTCATTTTTTTCCCCCGCAATTTTTTCTTTTCTATGTGTCTTACTTTTAGTGCCTTTTTTCATTTTCTCCTGTTTTTCTTCATTGGGAGCAGTTGAGGTCCGTTTTTGTTGTTTGTCCTTATTTTCTCCTCTACTACTTTGGCTGTTATTCTTTCTATATCTTTTGGAAGTTCTAATTTTAACATGCATTTTGACTTTGAAAAACTCTAAAAGGCAATCAACATATTTACAAATTTAGCCAATTATAATGTTTTAAGTCTGACTGCCCATTCCTGACTATTGTACTAGTTAAGTTCCTAACTTCAAAGATTATTTGTTCTCAAAATATACTTGCTACTCTTTTTTGATCTGGTTGCTGTCGTTTTCTTTCCTTGTCATTATTTTCACATGTTGAACCTTTCCCTGGACAGTTTTCTTTTTTCCTAGAGTATATCCTTTGAACACCATCATGCAGCGCGTAGCACACACATCAGCTCTGGCCTGCAAGCTCTTAGCTCGTTCATAACCTGATGAGGAGCTTCACCCAGAATGTAAATCAGCCGCATCATTAAGGACTCCACATACTGCAACCAGCATGTGTTTCTAGCAAGGCTCTCAATAAAAGAGGCACTCTGTTGATTTACATCCTGGAGCAAATTTCCTTATCTTGTCCTGGACAAACCTGTGCTTTCTAGACTTCTTTCTTAGTTTCTGTAAAGTTTTTTTGGGGGGGTTGGTACTAAGTGATTTTATTTTGTCCTCATTCTGGAAAAATAATTCACTGCATAAAAAGTTATCAGTTGAGAAACTTTCTCTATTAGCTGATTATGCTGCTGAGAGACCAGTTCCCTACCTGCTTATCTTCCGATTGTAGGTAGTCTGTCTTTTCTCTCTGAAAGGTGGACTTTTAATCTTTTTGGTTCTGCATGCTCACCTTGGCATGTCCAGGTGTCCATTCCTTCTTATTCCTCCTGCTCAAGATTTCAGCTTCCTGTTTCTGAAGATTGGCCTTCAACAATCACAAAGAATTCCACTCCCTTCCATGATCTCTCCAAATACGATCTCTTTCCCATATTCCTCATTCCCTTTCTGATACTTTGATGGGATGGAGTTTAGACTTTCTTAATTAATCCTTTCCAACCTTGCTCAGACATATTTTGATAAGGCTCTCTACAGAGCAACAGAGTGCTTTCTGTAGATCTGGCTTGCAGGTCAATCGGTTCAGTTCAGTCACTCAGTTGTATCTAAATCTTTGTGACCCAGGGACTGCAGCTCGCCAGGCTTCCCTGTTCATCACCAACTCCCAGAGCTTGCTCAAACTCATGTCCATTCAGTCAGGGATGCCATCCAACCATCTCCTCCTCTGTCATCCCCTTCTCCTCCTGCCTTCAATCTTGCTCAGCATCAGGGTCTTTTCCAATGAATCAACTCTTTGCAACAGGTGGCCAAAGTATTGCAGCTTCAGCTTCAGCATCAGTCCTTCCAATGAATATTCAAGACTGATTTCCCTTGGGATTGACTGGCTTGCTCTCCTTGCAGTCCAAGGGACTTTCAAGAGTCTTCTCCAAAACCACAGTTCAAAAGCATCAATTCTTTAGCACTCAACTTTCTTTATGGTCCAACTCTCACATCCATACATGACTACTGGAAAAACTGAAGCTTTGACTAGATGGACCTTTGTCAGTAAAGTAATGTCTCTGCTTTTTAATATGCTGTCTAGGTTGATCATAGCTTTTCTTCCAAGGAACAAGCATCTTTTAATTTCACAGCTGCGTCAATAATTATCTATTAACATCATTTAGCACAATGCTGTTCTTAAGTTCCTAGAGAAACAGATGAGAGAGAGGTTGATTGAGTTACTGACTGATTGATTCTGAGAGGACGCACATCTCTGGTTCAGAGAACAGAAGTGTTTGTTACACACAAAGCATCTTAGCCCAGTTCTCTGTAGTGTAATACGATGGGAGACAAATGTTCTTGTTGTTGTTCAGTTGCTATGTCTTATTTGACTCTTTGTGACCCCATGTACTGCAGCACGCCAGGATTCCCTGCCCTTTACCATCTCCCAGAGCTTGCTCAAACTCATGTCCATAGAGTCGGTGATGCCATCCAACCATCTCATCTTCTGTTGCCCCCTTCTCCTCCTGCCTTCAGTCTTTCCCAGCATAAGGGTCTTTTCCAGTGAGTCATAGCTCTTCTCATGAGGTGGCCAAAATATTGGAGTTTCAGCTACAGCATCAGTCCTTCCAATGAACACCCAGGACTGATCTCCTTTAGGATGGACTGGTTGGATCTCCTTGCAGTCCAAGGGACTCTCAAGAGTCTTCTCCGGGACCAGAATTTGAAAGCATCAATTCTTCGGTGCTCAGTCTTCTTTATGGTCCAACTCTCACATCTGTATATGACTACTGGAAAAATCATCACTTTGACTATATGGACCTTTGTCGGCAAAGTGGTGTCTCTGCTTTTTAATATAATGTGTAGGTTTGTCATTGCTTTCCTTCCAAGGAGCAGGTGTCCTTTAATTTCATGGTTGCAGTCACCATCCGCAGTGGTTTTGGAGCCTGAGGAAATAAAATCTATCACTGTTTCCAGTTTATCCCTATCTATTTGCCATGAAGCGATGGGACCAGATGCCATGATCTGTTTTTGGAATGCTGAGTTTTAAGCCAGCTTTTTCACTCTCTTCTTTCACCCTCATCAGGAGGCTCTGGCACAGAGTAATTCTCAGAGTTTCTCTTGTTCTCACCAGATAATCATGGGACCCAAAGTTCTAACTTAATTATTTTGCAAGACTGTATTAGAATCATAAATGTGAGATGTAGAAGGATACCCATGCTGCATTCTATAAGTGTGTCTTATGTAGAGGTCTCTTGGTTCTGGCTTTAAGGGCTGATGGTCTGTTAGGTTACTCTTAGCCCTACCTCTTGAAATCATGGACCAGTACAAGCTTACGTGCCTACAATCTCATTTCTTGGGAGAAAGGAAAGGTGAATATCTGCTGGCAGCAAAGAAAAGGGAGGACAATGACCACTGGGCAAGTGAAACACAAGGTTTATAAGTTTATTAGTAGTCCTGCTTTCCTAGAAATGGCTCAGTCTGGAGAGGAGAATATTACCGACATTTCTTTCTATTTGAAATATTTTTCTTAACATCCCTTACTGAGTTCCATGAACGATGTCTAACACTGACAGAGCAGCAACTGTAGCTCATTTATTCCAGGGTTCTGCGATTTGCATTGTTTCGTAACCTGTTAGCATCTGCTCATTGATAATTCTGAGCTTGTGCTCTCTCTCCTGCTGATTTTTCCTGCAGAGGTGGAAAAGCACTCAATGGCAATTTGTTCCTTTAATTTTCCCGTGCAAACAGAGTCAGGGGACAGGGACGCTCGGTAACCACAAAAGATCATTATTATTTTATCAACACAAATAATCCAATACTCCATTAGAACAACTTCTTAGGAATAAGTGCCCCTAAAAGCAAGACAGTGAGGCAAAGCAGAAGACGAATTCCCATAGCGCGACATGAATTACTTTGCAAAGGGCCACCTGTAGCCTACCACTGCCTGACAGATTCATTGCAAACTACACAGTTCTACGTCCATCTCGCCAGCTTTCAGCATGTGCACCAGCTGTGGGCAAGCTGACTAATTCACACACAGGCTGACTGCAGACATAAACAGAGCCCCCAGGGTACCAGCACCGAGATGTCAGGGGCCGCCGTGGAAATGTCATTAAAGAGAAGTTAAGTCTTCCTTCGTGATTGAAAGATGGAGCTTAAAAGGTAGCTCTCCTGGGAATATACCCCAAGAAAACAGTTATTCAAAAAGACACATCTACCCCAATGTTCATTCCAGCACTATTTACAGTAGCCAAGACATAGAAGCAACCTAAATGTCCATCAGCAGATGAATGGATAAAGAATATATGGTACACATACACAATGGAATACTACTTAGCCAGTAAAAGGAACAAAACTGGGTCATTTGTAGGGACGTGGATGGACCCAAAGGGTCACAAAGCATGGGGCATGGCTGGAGTGACTTAGCATGTACACACACCTGCACACACGGATGGATCTAGACTCTGTCACACAGACTTAAGTAAGAAAACCAAGTATCATATACTAATGCGTACATATGGAATCTGGACAAAATGGTACTGATGAATCTATTTGCAGGTCAGGAAGAGGGACGAAGATGCAGAAAGCAGACCCGCTGACACAAGGTGGGAAGGAGAGGATGGGCTGAGCTGAGAGAGGAGCATTAGCACACAAACAGTGCCATACGTAAACAGAGCCCGGGGGAAGCTACTAGATAGCACGAGGAGCTGCTATTTCCTGCTCTGTGATGAACCGAAGGTGGGATGGGGGGGCTGGGAGGGAAGCTCAACAGGGCGGGGACATGTGTGTGCACACAGCTGATTCACAAATAAATAAATAAAGGGTACTTCTCTTTGGGTGATAAAATGCATGAGCTTAAACTCACCACAAGGTTAAACTGAAGGGTACTTTCCAAGACCAGAGTGCCCAGGAAATATCACTAGAGTAGAAAGCAGGGCACAGGAAAGAACATGGAGGTAAAATCACATATTTATTTTCTTCACTAGCGGATATTTAGCGTCTCCTTGTTAAGAATGTAGGCAACACCTGCAGCTGCACCAGCCAAACCTCTGACTTCATTACCATTAGAAATCAGTGATGTTTTCATATCATATTATGCTTGTGGCAGATATCTCAAAATATTACTTACTCTTAGCAAGGAATTCTTACCTGCAACTTTTTAATTTGAAAATCATGTTCCTGTATCAAAATTTCTTTAAGATTTGATAACTGCAATTTCAACATAGCATTCATTTTCTTTGTAATCCCATGGCTTTCTTTTCTTCTTCTATTTTATAGTTCATCCTTAAAATGGTCTATAGACTTCACCAGATGGCCAAAGGGTCCGTGTCTCAACAAAGGCTCAGAACCCTACCTATAAAGCCCAAGAAGAAAGGAAAACCAGGTAGTCTGTTGATAAAGTTCTCCAACTTCATAATTTTGCTCTTGGCAGAAAAAGCAGATGTTCCCTCAGGAATACACTAATGCACAACTTAAAAATCGATCTCAGGGTAATGATGATGAGCAAATTCCAGACACAACTCCTTCTAAGTTGCTGCTAAAGGTCATCCAGACCCCACACCTTACGGGGGGTCAGAAACCTGAACTCCCAGGCAGGGAGATTTAGCTTTCACAGAGTCATACAAGAAGCCCGTTTCCTAAATGGGAAAATTATTTTCTTTTATTTAAATGCATTTATTTTTAGTTGAAGGATAATTGCTTTGCAACATTGTGCTGGTTCCTGCCATACACCAACATGAATCAGCCACAGGTACACACGTGCCCCCTCCCTCCTGAGTCTCCTCCCACCTCCCACCCCACTCCACCCCTCTAGGTTGTTACAGAGCCCCAGTTTGAGTTCCCTGAGTCATAGAGCAGATTTTCACTATTTTACATATGGTGATGCCTATGTTTCCACGCTGCTCTCTCCATTCGTCCCAGCCTCTCCTTCCCCCATCGTGTCCACAAGTCTGTTCTCTTGTCCACGCCTCTACCGCTGCCCTGCACACAGGCCCATCAGTACCATCCTTCTAGATTCCTTATGTCTGCATTAAAATACAATATTTGTTTTTCTCTTTCTTACTTCACTCTGTATAATAAATAGCCTCTGGGTTCATCCACCTCATTAGCCCTGACTCAAATGCATTCCCTTTTTATGGCCGAGTAATATTCCATTGTATATATGTACCACAGCTTCTTTATCCATTCACCTGATGATGGACATCTAGGTTGCTTCTGTGTCCTGGCTTTTGACTGTTATTAATTGAGGCCTGAAAACAAACACAAAAATCACAAGGGCAACAAAAGGGGGTAATGAAACCTCCCTCTTCCCAATCACTCCCCTTTCCTTTGCAGGAAAAGTGATAAGAAAACCAGTACTCTTCTCTACTCACGATCTTAGCAAATGTCTCACAGTCCATGTGGAAGAATGTTTCACTCTATAAATTACCAGGGATTTGATGCTCTGATCTGGTCACACTCACTATTAATCACCCCAAATACAAAACTCTGCTAACAAAGCTCTGTCTAGTCAAAGCTACGGTTTTTCCAGTAGTCATGTATGGATGTGACAGTTGGACTATAAAGAAAGCTGAGCACAGAAGAATTGATGCTTTTGAACTGTGGTGTTGGAGAAGACTCTTGTGAATCCCTTGGATGACAAGGAGATTACACCAGTCAATCCTAAAGGAAATCAGTCCTGAATATTCATTGGAAAGACTGATGCTGAAGTTGAAACTGCAATACTTTGGCCCCCTGATGCGAAGAACCGACTCACTGGAAAAGACCCTGATGCTGGGAAAGATTGAAGGCAGGAGGAGAAGGGGATGACAGAGGATGAGATGGTTGGATGGCTTCCCTGACTCAATGGACATGAGTTTGAGCAAGCTCTGGAGTTGGTGATGAACAGGGAAGCCTGACACACTGCAGTCCATGGGGTCACAAAGAGTCGGACACGACTGAGTGACTGAACTGAACTGAAATGCAAAAATTAGCATATTGAGTGCCAATTTTGTGCTAGACACACTGTTGAAGAGACAAGTGGCTTTTTATTGAGTACATACTATATGCCAGGTGTTTCCTATTCCAGGGCTTCCCTGGTGGTTCAGATAGTAAAGAATCTGCCTGCAATACGGGAGACCTGGGTTCAATCCCTGGCTCAGGAAGATCCCCTGAAGAAGGGAACAGCTACACATTCTAGTATTCTTGCCTGGAGAATTCCATGGACAGAGGAGCCTGGCAGGCTTCATTCAGTCCATGGGGTCGCAAAGAATCAGACATGACTGAGCAACTGACACTTTCTATCCCAAGGGTCAGGAAATGTTTCCCCTAAAGGGCTATATTAAATATTTTAGGCTTTGCAGGTCCTTGGATGGTCTCTGTAGCAGCTGACTGCAGTACAAAAGTAACCACAGATAACTTGTAAGCACACAGGTGACTGTGTGCCCCAAAAGCTGATTCACAGCAGCAAGCATAGGGCCACGTTGAGCCCACAGGCTGTGGTTTGCTGACACCTGCTCTCATGGACGAGGGCCACAAAGTCCCCATTGCATGGAGCTTACAGGGCACCTGCACGGTGAGCTGAGGGAACACGCTTCTTCTCTACAGTTCTCTGTAAGGACAGAGGTGCCACACTGGGAAGCCTAGTTGGTATAGGTGAGGGATGTCCCGAGGGGGGACTGTAATGGGAGCTAGAGGGCAGGGAAGGACTCCTTAAGAAGGAAATATTTGAGCAAAATTTTGAAGGAAATGTAGGAGCAAGCCATGGGACTCCCAGGTCTCCACAAATGGGCCTGTCTCAGCCTCCCTGTCTGGCTTGCCAATGGGGGTCATCCCAGAAGATGGGGTCCCCAGTCAGAGACCCCCAAGGTGGGCTTTCCTGCTGCCTCACGCATCCTTAGCCCCACCCTCCCCACGCATCAGGATGCCCCAGGGTTGCCCCGCATTTGAGCTGGAGACCTGATGTGCTGGGTAACTTCAGCTGCACCCGTGCGCCTTGGTTGATCACCCAGGGACCCAGATGCTGTTCTTTCGAGTTGAGTTCTGCTCCTGAGCAGTGATCTTTGTCACCTTGCTGTTCCTTTGGAGTGAACGAAGAGGGTTTGTTTCCTGCTCTACCACTGCTGATTCTATACGGTTTCTGTACTCATTTGCCCCAGAATGATCATTTCTTTTTCAAGCTTTATTGAGGTGTATGATATACAAAAATGGCACACACTTAATGTACACAACTTGATGACTCTGGACGTATGCATATATCCATGGTATGATCACGATAATCAAGGCACTAAATATCTCTATTATCTTCCAAAATTTCCTTGTGTTCTTGCATGTATGTGTGCTTCCTGGTAGGAGCCCTAAAATGTTATTATCATGTTAGGACTAACATGTTTTTAACATGTTATCAACATGTTACTTCTGATGTATGAAAAGATGACTCTTTTTCCAAAGGAGCACACCTCTGTACCATATTTCCACCTGAAGTAGCGCCATGTGTAGCAAATCTATATTTGCTCTGGTTGACTTTGATGTACTCTCTTTATTCCTCTCATGGGAGTCTCAAGGGAAAAAAAATTTTTTTTCTTAACTCATTCCCACCTCCACTCACACCCAAACAGAAACAAAGATGCAAAAAACTAGATCAATGAAACTTTGACCTCAGTATCACATGAAGAGTAGCAGACACCTGCTTCCAAAACCTCTTTCTGATAGTGATGAAATGGGGTCTAGGTGAAGCTGACAGGGAAGCAAAAGCAGTCTTTCACAAGAGGAGGAAGGATGGGTGGGAGGTGCCAGGGGCATCCGAGTGACACAGAGGAGAAGAGCTCCCATCAGAAGGGACCCAGAGGTGCTGGGGGTGGGGGTGTGATGAGGGAGACTCAGCCAGCAGAAAGAAGACCAAGCTCACCCTGCTGCCTGCTCTCTAGGCATCGGAACCTACGAGCAATGGCTGTTGGTCCAGGCAGAAACCACGGACTTTTTTATTCCAAAGGATGTGATCCCTTTGTGGAGTGAGTTTCTACAATATTCTTTTCCTGGTTAAATAAACTTCCTAAAACTCTGAGATAGCCCACGTGTTAGAGAACCTGCAAATGCTGTGGTCAGTAACCAGATGAACAGCCTTCCCAGGTGGCTCGGTGGTAAAGAATCCGCCTGCCAATGCAGGAGACGCAGGAAACATGGGTCCCACCCCTGGGTCAGGAAGATCCCCTGGAGGAAGAAACGGCAACCCGTTTGAGCATTCTTCCCTGGGACATCCCATGAACAGTGCAGCCTGGGGGGCTACAGTCCGTGGGGTCACAAAAGAGTCAGACACGGCTGAGCACAAGCACAGACGCACAACTGCAGACAGACACACTCACACCTACCCGTGCCCTGAGGGAAGATGGAGGGAGCTGCGTCTTGGATAAGTCACACTACAGAGATGAGCTTGTGGCTCTCCTGGTGGGCAAGCGGCCCACACACCCCTGCAGACAGCTCCTCTTCCTTGCTCTGAACCTCCTATGCATGCTTCCCTGGTGGCTCAGGCAGTAAAGAATCTGCCTGCAGTGCAGGAGACCGGGGTTCGATCCCTTAGTCAGGAAGATCCCATGGAGAAGGGAATGGCAACCCACTCCAGTATTCTCACCTCGAGAATCCCATGGACAGAGGAGCCTGGCTGGCTGCAGTCCATGGGGTCACAAAGAGTCAGAAACGACTGAGCAAAGAACACTTTCACTTTCCCACCCAAGCAGGCATCTCTTTGTGTCTGCTTTTTTTGGCAGGGGGTGGGGGGGGGATGGGTCCCCCTTGGGTCCTCCATTCTGCCTGCAAGCAGGTGTGTGACTGAGGCTGAATCTCTGTTCAGCTGACCCAGTGGGTATCTTGGGCCCAGGTGTTCACAACAGCCTCCGTAGAGAGTCCTTAGTTCCAGGAAGGAACATGGGAGCTTAGTTGCATTCAGGTCCCAATGCAACTCAGTCTCAAGAAATGGTGTAAATCTGATATAAGTAGGCAACTGCCTGCTTTGTTCAACAGGCTGATTCCTTTACGCTATCTTCCAAGCTTAGGGGAAAAATTGCAAAAGCAAGAAATTCCCACAAAGCTCTGGGCAGATCCTCATCTGCTCTAGGCAACCATTCCACCCTAACAAGGACTATTCTCTTCCTTTAAACACACAATCAGTATGACAAAACCCACTGAAATGTTGTGAAGCAATTAGCCTCCAACTAATAAAAAAATAATAAAAAAAAAAAAAAAAACACAATCACAGGGAATTCAGGCATATTCTTGTGTGACGACTTCTGCAGGACTTGAATTTTTTAGTTGTTCAAAATCATCCTGAAAGATGATGTGAAGTGGTACCCAGAAACTGAAACCCCACAGATTCCATAGTTATGAGATTTCTGTTTAGAGACTCCAGTGGGCAATTTGGCTTAAAGCACAGACTCCAATATCATTTAAGTCAAGTCAGTAAAGCTGGAGAGGTGCTTTTGAGCTTGATGTTCTGTTATGAAAAGACAAGAAAGATAAATGAAGAAATCTATGCCCTCTGGTAAATATTTTTTGTCTCAAAGGATGGCATATGTCATGATGAGTACCTTATAATTGATGGTGGAAGTTATCATCAGGTATAAACAGGAGAGCAGGGACATGAGTGGGGAATAGTCAAGCAGGCACTGGAATGAATTTTCAAGTTCCCAAGCTCAGACATCTATAATCCCTACTGACTCTGAATCTAGAGACAAATATGCCTGTGAAAACGCTGAGAGAGAAACTCTGCCTGGAGACGCTGGGATGGCGGGCCAGGGTACATCGCCCTGTAACTGCCATCTGGCAGATGTGTCCTTCATTGTACCTGGAGAGCGCCAGGTAATTGCTTGGCGTATTGTTTCAATTATGATTAATTGCTGATACTAATGGGAAGTCTGTCTCTAGAAAGTATCAACATGTAATTTAGAAAAATAGCACAGATTTAAGTAAGTCTTTCTACAATTAACTACTATCCCCAAGTGAGTGATTTCCACTCCTGGATATTGCAGCTGACGTCTGGTACCCAAAGCGACTGAGCACGGCTACCTGCAAGTTTCTTGATGCCATGGACGAGCATTCCCCACACCCCATCATTTTTGGAGCCCTAAACCCTGGCACAATGGTATCTGAGAATAGGAATGTGATGAAGGTTGTTGTTTAGTCGCTAAGTCGTGTCCGACTCTTTGCGATCCCACGGACTGCATGCCAGGCTTCCCTGTCCTTCACTATCTTCCGGAGCTTGCTTAAATTCATGTCCATTGAGTCAGTGATGCCATCCAACCATCTCATCTGTCGTCCCCTTCTTCTCCTACCCTCAATCTGTCCCAGCATCAGGGTCTTTTCCAATGAGTCGGCTCTTTGCATCAGCTGGCCAAAGTATTGGGGCTTCAGCATCAGTCCTCCCAAAGAATATTCAGCATTAGTTCCCTTTAGGATGGACTGGTTTGATCTCCTTGCAGTGAAAGCTAGATGAGTTAATAAGGAAAAATCCTTTAAGATGGGATTAGTGGCCTTACAAAAAGAGACACCAGAAAGTCTGCCTCTTGAGGACAGAGCAAAAAGGTGACTGTCTGAACGCCAGCAAGAGAGCCCGCACCAGGAAAATGAATCAGCTGGCCCCTCGATCTTGGGCTTCCAGCCTCTGGGACTGTGAGAAGTGTATTTTTCTCCAGTGGAAGCCACCCCAGTGTATGGTATTTTGTTCTGGCAGCCTGAGCTGACAAACACAATTATTACAAAGAATATCCTCTGAGAATTAAACTGTAAAATCAATCTATAAAGGACCAAAAAATGCATTATGCAAAGTCACTGTGGGAAGAAAAGAGAACTCAGGTGGGAGCAAGGCTAGACTCCAATTGGATTAAAGATATTAAGGCAGGAAAAGAAGGCGGAGGCCCAGAGCTCTGCTTGGACCACAGAAAAATATTGGTGTCAAGCACAGAAAATGCTCCACTGGGAACCAGGAGGCCGGGAGGCCGGCCTCACCTCCGAGTCTAAAAAACTTTGCAAACTCAGGAAGGTAACATGAAATTAAATTTTAGAGTTCAAAGAAGTAGAAAATAGCTTGCTTTACCCTTGCAAGCGTGCAGTATCTATACATCTCTGAGCTAGATGTAGAAGGGTCTCCGGCCTGCCTTGCCCCTCCTGTGTGTGTGTGATGGGCGGGGGGAACACATTTTTATTTTAAAAACAAGGTACTATTCAATGTGCATAGCCATTTTAATACAAAGGCATTTCAACTTAACTATAACCCTGAAAAAGTCAGATATTGTCTCATGCAAAGCTTTTAAATCACAATAAAATGTTATGCAATGGCAATAACTCAGCAGTCTTTTCCCATCAGCTTTAAATTGCATTGTATTACCCTTAAAATATTCCTTACGGTGCAAGTTCTCTGTTTCCTTTCCGTAGAGTTTCTGATGCACCTGCTGTCATGTGTTTCTCCCGAAATAAACCACCTTCTCAAGCATCAACCCACATCCCAGCCACCTTCAGCCTGTTCATCCTTCCAGCAGCCCCTGTTTGACCACACTGGTCTTTAAGGCAGAAACAGGACAGTAAATCTCCATGGCTCTTCTTGGCTCGGTTTCAGTATGAAATTTCAGGTGGCTCTGTGGGGAAATGGATAGTGCACTGGACTTCCAATCGAGAAAACTGGTACAGATGATCTTGTTTGCAAAGCAGAAATAGAGACACAGCCATAGAGAACAAACGTGTGACTACCAAGAGGGGAAAGCTGGGGTGGGGTGAATTGGGAGATTGGGACTGATTTATATGCACTGTTGATGCCTGGTGGCTCAGTTGGTAAAGAATCTGCCTGCAATGCAGGAGACCACCTGCAATACAGGAGACGTGGGTTTGATCCCTGGGTCACGAGATCCCCTGCAGAAGGAAAGAGCAACCACTCCACTATTCTTGTCTGGGTAAATCTCATGGACAGAGGAGCCTAGCGGGCTACAGCCCATGGGGTCGCAAAGAGTAGGACACGACTGAGCATAAGGTTCTGTCTATTTGATAATGTGTAAAACAGGTAACTTATGAGAACCTTCAAGATCACACCAGTCCATGCTAAAGGAAATCAGTCCTGGGTGTTCATTGGAAGGACTGATGCTGAAGCTGAAGCTCCAATACTTTGGCCACCTGATGCAAAGAACTGACTCCTTAGAAAAGACCCTGATGCTGAGAAAGGTTGAAGGCAGGAGGGGAAGGGGACGACAGAGGATGAGATGGTTGGATGGCATCACTGACTCGAGGGACATGAGTGAGCAAGTTCCAGGAGTTGGTGATGGACAGGGAGGCCTGGCGTGCTGCCGTCCACGGGGTCACAAAGAATCGGACACGACTGAGCGACTGAACTGAACAACTGAATGAGAACCTTCTCTCAGCACAGAGAACCCTGCCTGATGCTCTGTGTGATCTAATGGGAAAGAAATCCAAAAAGGAGAGTTTGTAGGTACATGTATAGCTGATTCAGGGCTTCCCTGGTGGCTCAGAGGGAAAGAATTCACCTGCCACTGCAGGAGACCTGGGTTCGATTCCTGGGTTGGGAAGTTCCCCTGGAGAAGGGATAGGCTATCCACTCCAGGATTCCTGGGCTTCCCTAGTGGCTCAGCAGTAAGGAATCTGCCTGCAGGGCGGGAAACACGGGTTTGATCTCTGGGTCGGGAAGACCCCCTGCAGGAGTGTATGGCAACCCACTCCGGCATTCTGGCCTAGAGAATCCCATGGACAGAGGAGCCTGGTGGGCTGCAGTCCGTGGGGTCGCACAGAGTCAGATATGACTCAAGTGACTAAGCAGCAACAGCAGCTTGCTTCATTAAAATGCATTTTTTAAGCCAAGGTGATGAATACTTCACATATTCACATTCTCTAAAGAACTTAAGAAAATGCTGATGCAAAGGAAGAGCTTTAGAAATATGTTGATTAAATAGCCCAAGAGAACCTGGGAGAATGAGTATAGTTATTTGTTATCGCAAACACTCTTATACCCGTGTGCACGCACACCAAAGGAATTAAATATTTATGCCCAACCGAAATGCAGACATTAAAGCACTCAAGAAGGACAGTCCAGTTTTCGATATTTCTAATTGCTATAGTTTGTAAAACTTCCATGAGTCCTGAATTAGCAAATACTGAACCATGCTTCCTACAGAAAATATAGGCTTAGGTACCTGGGAGCCTCTGGTCCCATTTCTCATTGACCAATCAATATGCGACCTTGTTTTATGCGTATTTCTGCTAAAAGAAGTCTTATCTAACATATTTTTGGATTGATCACCACTGAACTCACGGCGAACGGCACCATCACTCCCCCTGAACAAAACTCCCCAACACGAGGAGGTATTTTCTCCATGAGGTGCCTGACAACCTCTTGTGCTTAGGAACACAAGAAAGCACCTCAGCGTTCCAACTGGGGCCCCATTTTAAACAACAGAAGCACCCACCAAAAGCTCAAAAATGCAGAAACCACATCACTGAGAAGACCCCGAGAAGGACGCTTGTTTGCAGCACGCAAGCTGACAGCCAAAGTCAGCATCACTTCGCCCGAGCTCAGTGAGGAAAGACACCTCCAGTAACTGAGGGTTCCGAGGCTCTGCGTTCACCTGTGAACGGCTGCAAAGGCGCTGGGTGCACTGATGTGAGGGCCACAAATACATGTTAGCAAGTGGGTGACTTCCTGAATTGGAATCAGCAAGTAAGGAAAATCAACTCTCTACGACTCCCTGTTAGAGGGAGCACAAGGGGGCCGCAAAATCACCCACAGAAAGCTCAGAAATGAGTGGGGCTTCTCCTTTTGCACTGTTTCCCTAACCCATCTACACCTATCTCTCTCTCTCTCTCTCTCTCTATTGCTCGCTACATGTGGCATGTGGGATCCTAGCTCCCCAACCAGGGATCAAACCCGCATCCTTTGAATTGAAAGCACAGAGTCTTATCCACTGGACCACCAGGGAAGTCCCAAATTAGCCATTTTTTTAAAAGTTAAGAGTGATCTGCCCCAGCCCCATTAAACTGCAGTCCTTGAGCTGCTTGCTCCCACATCCAAACACCGTTTGCTTAAATAGTTCCTTACAATGTGGCCATAGAAAGACCCTCAGAAATCGCTGGATGCCAATGAAGACCAAGACAGTCATAACCACAGGAGGAAATCAGGAGACACTCCTTGAAGGCCCCAGTTGGGATGGAAGCACCATCGGGGGTCACCTCACGGTGTGATGAAGAAGAGAGAGTCACACTCTGATGAGGTTTGGTGCTGCAGCGGGCACCTCTGAGCCTCTCAGACTTCCCTCCTGCCTCCATGACAGGAGCTAGTCTCTGCGTGGTCAGCAATGTGAAAGGCTCCCGGGGCAGCCACCAGAACAGGGCCTCTGCCCAGCCCTCACTGGGGGCAGGCAGGTCCCTTCATCCTTCCCAGCCCCATTCCAGGGCAGGTGATGCGCTGGACCACAATTATCCAGACTCTGAGACATGCGCTGGACCACAATTATCCAGACTCTGAGACATGCGCCAGGACTTCTGCCAGGGGCTCTCATTTGGATTTCCCATGAATACTTGACACGTGTACTTTTCAATTTGGGCGGCTGGTCTGCAATGCCCCGGAAATCATCTTCCATAAACACAGCAAGATAGATGACGTCTCCAGGATAATCTTGTTTCCTGGGAGCAACTTTATGAGCGTGACAATGAACACGAGACACGTGACAATGCATGCCAGACACGTGACAGTGCACGCCAGACACGTGACGCCAGACACATGACAATGCATGCCACACATGTGACAATGTACACCAGACACATGACAATGAATGCGAGACATGGGACAATGCACGCCAGACATGTGACAATGCATGCCAGACACGTGACAATGCATGCCACACACGTGACAATGTACGCCAGACACGTGACAATGAATGCGAGACACGTGACAATGCACACCAGACACGTGACAATGAATGCGAGACATGTGACAATGCACGCCAGACACGTGATGCCAGACACGCGACAATGCATGCCACACATGTGACAATGTATGCCACACATGTGACAATGTATGCCAGACACGTGACAATGCACGCCAGACACATGATGCCAGACACATGACAATGCATGCCACACACGTGACAATGTACGCCAGACACGTGACAATGCATGCCAGACACGTGACAGTGCACGCCAGACACGTGATGCCAGACACATGACAATGCATGCCACACACGTGACAATGTACGCCAGACACGTGACAATGAACGCCAGACACGTGACAATGCACGCCAGACACGTGACGCCAGACACATGACAATGCATGCCACACACGTGACAATGTACGCCAGACACGTGACAATGAACACGAGACACGTGACAACACACGCCAGACACGTGACAGTGCATGCCAGACACGTGACAATGAACACGAGACACGTGACAACGCAGGCCAGACACGTGATAATGAACGTGAGACACGTGACAATGCACACCAGACACGTGACAGTGCATGCCAGACACGTGACAATGCACGCCAGACACGTGACAGTGCATGCCAGACACGTGACAATGCACGCCAGACACGTGACAATGCATGCCAGACACACGACAATGCATGCCAGACACGTGACAATGCACGCCAGACATGTGACAATGTATGCCAGACACGTGAAGCAAAGCGATTAGACGTAGGCACACACGTTCACATCTTTGAAAGTTCACAACTCGGAGGTCTGTTCGTATGTAGGGGACTTACTGTACATCTCGAATGCAGAAACATCAGACCAGAGAGGGAGACATTCGTGGGCAGGGAGCTTCAGCCCTTCACTCCCGACCCTTCACAGAAAGTTCTAGCACTGTCTGCTGCTAAGGCTCAAGAAGCCACTGGGTCCCAGGGCACTCCCTCTATCCCAGGGCACCTCCTCCATCCCAGGCTGGTGCCCAGGGGGCACATTTCCACAACAAAATCCACTGTCCTGGCGTCTTCTGTCAGAGAAGAACTGATGCCCACACCAGCAGTGTTCAGGGAGGGGTCTACATTCTCCAAGGCAAGTGTAAGTGGTACTGCAGGGCTGTTTTCGGGAAAAAAACAATCTCCCTTCTTTATAGGTTCTGCCCTAAAGAAAAAAGAGAACAGAAAACAGTGACAATTCCAGAGTCACTAGGGGACAGAGGGGTAAAGATGTTCAAAAGATGGTTTTCACACTGACAGAGAAAACCCAGAGTCAGGACAAGAAGCCAGAGCTAGGGCTTTATAATTTAGTGACGTGGGGCTTCCCTGGGGACTCAGTGTTAAAGGATCCTCCTGCCAATGCAGGAGATGCAGGCTCAATCCCTGGGTTGGGAGATGTTCTGAAGGGAATGGCAACCCACTCCAGTATTCTTGCCTAGGAGACCTCATGGACAGAGGGGCCTGGAGGGCTACAGTCTGTGGGGTTGCAAAAGAACTGGACACGATTTAGCGACTCAACAACAAACATTATGTATGCGCAGTAACTCACCTGTACATTCGAGAGGGAGCTGATCCTCTATGTTAGTGCTGACAGCAAGATTCAGTTGGATTTAATGCAACCCTAAATCTAATTTAACTTATATTTTTAAAAATGTACATTATATTAAGAATCCATTCCTTATACCTATTATTCCTTTTTATTATAAAATTTATTTGACACAAATCATGATGGAACTTTATGTTTTCTCAGGCTTTTAAGTGTCTAATATAGCATGTCATTTCTAACAACGTAGAGAAAAATCTATAACAATCAGATTTTTAAAGGGTTGAATACTGTTGTAATTCAACGGAACAGGTAAAAAGCATTGTTATTGAATTAAAAAGAAATTCTTACTCTCCCTTTAAAAAAATGGATTCATTGAGAAAATTATTTCATGTCATTTGTTCTTAAAATAAAAGAATAAAAAATGCAGCTAACTAGTTTTAAAGGCATCATAAGATTAAGAAAATTTTATTTAAACATAGCAACTTGGCTAAACTGCAATTTAATAAAGAAACTAGAATAGAAATGTAATGCACAAATGTGCTTATTGTGAGTAAAATAATGAGAATTAAATTTGAGGGGAGAGTAAAGTACAGCAGGAGACCCTTGGACAAGAAATTAGGATATTTCAATGCCTAAACTATGGCCAGGTCGTATTGGACAAGTCCTGTCAATCACCGCTCAGGCAGTAAATTTTATTGAGCAGCTACTGTGTGCAGAGGGACTTATGAAGAATTGGGGGTACATCAGGGCTTATGTTCCAGCCACTTCTCCTGGAGTTCCAGGTCTATGGGTGCATGAACAGGGCTGAGGCTCACTCCCACAGAGATGTGGTCCAGCCTCATAGCATCAAGAAGCATCCACATAGCAACTGTTTCCAATTTGTTGTCTCCAGGTGGGTCCCTCTCTCCTGAAGTGTGGATTTGGAATATCCCACTGCTTGGATGTTTCATAGGCATCTCAAACCCAACCAGACTTTTGGTCGGCCACCCCCAACCTGCTCCTCCCACGAAACATTTGGGGTCAGCCTTGATTCCTCTCCCCACTCCCAAACCCAGAATTTCTGGTAGGAATCTTTAAGTTCTGAGCCATAACTGCTGGGCCCTCATGGGAATTCCCTGGTGGTCCTGTGATTAGGACTGTGTGCATCCACTGTCTGGGAGGCTGGGTTCAATCCCTGCCTGGGGATCTAAGATCCCACAAGTCTTGCGGTTCAGCCTCCCCCCCCAAAAAAAGGTGCTGTGCTCTCAGAATCTGCTGATTTCTCCCAATCCACCATCGTGACCCCCAGAGGCTTTGCCTGGATTCCTACAACAGTTTTCTAATAGCTTATAAGGCAACCGCTCTTAAACCTCTACACCTAAATCTCAACACAGTAGCCAAGTGACTTTTTAAAACTGTAAGATTGAGTCACCCACTGCTCAATAACTCCGACATAGCATCAGGTTCAGAGAAAAGCTACACCAACTTTACAGAGAGCCCAATGACTGTACAGAGCCCACCCTGTCACCTGCCTACCCCATGACTCTCCTCACTCACTGCAGTGGCCCCCTCACCTCTCGGGCACTCCGGGCGAAGCGCTGCCTCGGGGCCTTTGCACCAGCTGCCGCCACATCCAGGGCTCTGCCCACAATGGTCATGGGCTCACTCTCTCTCCTCTTTCATGTCTTGCTCAACCAGCATTTTCTCAGTGAAGTTCTCTCCACCCAACCCCCTGCACACCTCACAGCCCTTCCCTGCACTATCTCATGGCATTTATCGTGATCTGACATATAAAATATCACGCTTATTTTTTATTCTCTCTCTCGCTACTAATAGACAAAACTAAATGAGAACAGAGATTTTTTTTCTATTTTTTTCACTGCTGTAACTCCAAGTCCTGACACATCATAAACGCTCAATAATTATTTATTGAATTAGCAGGTGACCAAAAAAATGCATTGAAAAAACAACTAGTGTTAATTACACATTGTCTTCACATATTCCATGTGTGTGTATAAGGCAGAGAGAAATAAAGAGAGGGAGGAGACCTCCGACTGCACGTGATTTAGCCTCTAAACAGTCAACATGCATTATTGAATACATGCTTTGTATTAGAAAATTAGATGCTTTGCTGATAGAAACAGCTAATAATCAAACAGAAGAGACAACTGAACATTTGTAGCATCTAGGAAGAGTGTGAGATGAATGTGCCCTGGTGTATCCTCCATGGCTTCATGGAGGTGAGAATTCACCTCTTTTGGAAGCAAGGATACTGATCAGAGATCTGCATGAAGCCTGTAGGCAGGAGGACCAGCATCATCAAAGGTGCAGGGTCTGAACCCCAGGCCACGTATTTTCTAGACACGGGGCCAATCACCCTGCCAGGAAAGAAGCTTGTTTTAGGGAAACAGAGAAGACAAGTGGTCATGCTATTGGCACCATGTCGTGGGAGACTTTTAAACCAGACTCAGTTATTGAGAACTACTGGTCAATTCACATCATCTGAATAAGTCAGGAAAGCCTCTTGTCAAACAAACAAAATAAGAGAGACTTCGCTGCGGGCCCAGCGGTTACGTCGACTTTCGGCAGGGGGTGCACATTCAACCGCTGGTCGGGGGGCTAAGGTCCCACACGTGCTGTGCGGCGCTTTGTCACTCAGCCGTGTCCGACTCTTTGCGACCCCATGGACTGTAGGCCACCAGACACCTCTATCCACAGCCAAAAGACCAAGACAGAAAACAGCAGCGATACTGTAACAAATTAAAAATGGTTCACGTTTAAAAAAAAAATCAAAAGTGGAAGCAGCCATGTAGCCCCCTACAATTGAGGCCTCAATCTCTAAAGCAGTTACATGATTGGCTATTTTGCATGACCCAGCTGTGTGGACCACTCACCTCTCCTCGTTTGGCTTCCATGGTTGGAGGTCCTCATGGAAACGGAGACTCTTCAGACCCTTGAAGACCATGGCCATGGACCACTGGGGTTTCCCTTCCTGTATGTAATTTCCAAGTGTCCAACTCATCCAGAAATCTAGTTAATATCACAGGGCAACAGCTGGTTATGCCTTACCTCCCTCTTAAGCTGGGAACCAGGAGATGACCCATCTGTGCGACCTTGGACCCGGCCTGGCCATCTTCAGCATCCTTCATCCCATCACTCATTCAACAAGCACGCCGTGACCGTTGTGCATCAGGGATGCTCGCGGGCAGTGGGTGGGTGCCAAACAGAACCTAGAGAAGCTGATTGTGGAAAGTGCTGCCTGGGAGACATCAGGTGGGTGTGCTGGGGCTAAGCCGGTGGGGTTAACCAGATTGATAAGGTTGGCCAGAGAAGGAGCCCTGAGGAAGCAATGCTGAATTTGAGATGCTGAGACGAGGAAGGAGCCAGCTGTAGGAGGAGGGAGGGAGGAGGATTCCGGATGGAGAGCATCGTGTAGTCCAAGTCCTTGCAGCAGCAACGTGTCTCAGACAGGCGAGGAAGTGAGAGCTGGTCCCTGGGCTTGGAGACGACTTGGTTTTGTCTTTAGACCAGAGAAGGATTGTCGCTACTAAACAGAAAAAAAGACTGCGAGATGCATTATTCCTGGTGTGCACCAGACATGTCTGCTTTTAAGTTTGACATATCCACACTTATATCTACATCCTCACGTACACTGACATTTGCTCCGACATTTAGACAGACAGACGCGTGCAAGGGCTACTCCCAGAGGTCACTAGGCTGGAGCTGCGTTTGCCTAGGACAGTCATCCCTGTTCTTCATGGTTTACAGACTCCATATCTCCAGTGACTGGCTGAAATCCACCTGCAAACCCAAGATCAATACTTGCCCCACCTCGGTTGTCATGTATATTCCCGGGGGAGGTCAACAGCTCAGACTGGAAACCAGGGTCCTCTTCATGGTGATCTCCTGCCATATTTGCCATATTTTGTGGGGTTTTCCTTCATGATTTTGCTGATGAAAAAAGGGTCCTTAAGGGCACTGCAGAAGTGTCACCTCATGGCCCTAAATATGAGGACCTCACGGAGTTACCCCCTGTGTGAGATGAGCATGACTTCTGCTGCTTGGGCCTTGTGTTCGGTGTTGATAAATCAATCGTATGTATCCAATACACTGTCCTTAAATGGAGACACATAAAAGAAGGCCTGTGTTGATTGGTTAATGAAAAGGTGGTGACCAGAGGCTCGCAGGAAACCAAAGCTGGGTTTCTTCCAGCAGCGGTGGTTGAATGTTTGCTAATTCAGTGTTGATGAGAATTTATAGAACACACCACTGCAATGATAAGAACTGACCGTAGAAGATTTTGCCTTGTTGTACGTATCAATAGTGGAGAAAAGCAATAAGCAGCTGGTGAAGCCAGGAAAGGGGGACCAAATTGAGTGCACCGATCTTTAGATTTCTGTACCATTTTTCATGCTCCCCAAAGACCTGAAGTAATCACTAGACATGTAGATACGGCAGGGCTAGACTCAGTCTCCTCTCAGTGAGTTGACTAGGCGATCCTAGTTCTTGTCCATGGGTCCCACCCCGCTGGTCCATCTGAAGCTGGAATGTGATTATCCCCAGCAACCAAGTTAGTTAAAAGAACAAAACATGAATTTTGAACTGTCCCTACACTTAAGAACAACCCTCCTTGGGAGTGAGTGGAAAGACTTTTGAGTAATACCGTTGCGAACAGAATGTTGCTTGAGCTTACATTTTCCTGTGTGATAGCTTAAAAATATACTTTCTCAACAAAGACTACATACTATACCTGAATCCATATTATTACCTTGTTCATTCAACTGTATTTAAATGAATCAAAACTCCTCATAATGGTCTCTGAGACTGTGATTTCACCGCGGCTTTATTTTACAACTCTCTACTTAATTATAAATTATTCCAAACAAAAGGAAGTGTTTGGGTGCTAATAGGCATCTTACGGGCTATTAATCCAACATTAACGTTTTGCCATATCTGCTTCGGTTCTTTAAGGAGAGGCTATTGTACAGACACACCTGCATCCCATCTTCTCCCCTCGCTCGCCGCCTCCTCTTACAGGTGTCCGTCCTCAGGATGGTGCGTATCCTGGCCCTCCGGTTTAGTACCTTGACTGTTTATACACAGAATCATGAAGAACGTAAACATTTCACAGAGAAAAAGGAGCTTGGACGTCACCTAAATGCTCGTTATTTTACTGTTTTCCTTAGAACTAGCCAGGGGGGCAATGATAAACAGTTGCCTGCTCTTTGAGAACCTAGTGATGGCCCTATTAGGTCACTAACAATGCCATGGGAGAGGGCAAAAACGTTCGGGGCTCTCATCAAGTAAAGTGTTCTCATTGAGCCCCTTACAGCTCCCACCCCAAGTAAACACAGGATAATTCAGCAATGATGGGCTGGTATTCTATTCATTTACTTGCCTTTCAAAAGCATGAGTTCTGGAAACAGCAAGCTCCTATTGCAGAGCACAAGGAACAATACTCAGGATCCTGTGATGAACCATTATGGAAAAGAATGTGAAAAAGGATGTATATGTGGATAATAGTCACTTTGCTGTACACAGAGATTAACACAACATTGCGAATCAACTATACTTCAAAAAAATTAAAAAAAATAATTTTTAGAAATGGGGCTTCCCAGGTGAAGCCTAGTGGTAAAGAATCTGCTTGCCAACGCAGGAGATGCAAGAGACTCAGACTTCGATCCCTGAGTCCGGAAGATCTGCTGGAGTAGGAAATGACAACTCACTCCAGTATTCTTGCCTGAAAAATTGCATGGACAAGAGGAGACTGGCAGACTATAGTCCACGGATTCGCAGAGTTGGATATGACTGAGCACACACACTGAACACATAAAGCATCATGGAAAAGAATATGAAAAGGAATGTGTATGCATATAACTGAGTCACTCTGCTCCACAGCAGAAATTAACATTGCAAATCAACAATACTTCAAAAAATTAAAAAAGAACATGCATTTTATTGTGAAAGGTGAAGTTCTTTCAAAAATGTTGTATTCAGTGAATTCTCAACTTTTTTTTTTTAACATATTGTCGTGGACAGTGTAACTGTACACACCAAAGGAAGAGCTACAAGTCCTCCAAGCCACATAGAGACCATCCTGGGCAACTCAAGATGACAGGCATTGCCAAGCCCCATCCCATTAATAATTCCAGCATCCGCAGCTCCACCACGGCTCACTGAGGCCCTGACTGTGTCTCTGGTTTTCCCGGGTCCTCCACAGATAAGAACATTCCTAAACAGCGTATGGAGGAAATTCACTGGGTGGTTAGTCTTAGAAAACCCCAGGCACAAATGCACAGCCCCTACCTCCTGAGTGCTTGCTGTTGAACTTTAAGACGTAAGAAAACAGGATTGAAGCTGAATCTGCAAGTACAAATGGAGAGTGAAATTGGTTCTAGAGAATTCAAATAGCGCATTCCTCCTTTCTGCTCAGAATGAGTGGCTAGCAAACCTATCAAGTGTGAGATCTAGTCCAAGCTCTGTAGTCAAGCATTCAAAGATCCAATCAGCCTTTTTGCTACAGAACCATTTTGCAAGGATTAGACAGACCTGCCGGGTTTACCAAGCTGTGAGAATTCCTCCCCTCCCACCTTCCCTTCAGTGATGCCCATGGCTTGGAATAACCTGAAGTGAAAGAAGCAGAGGACTGAAAGTGTTAGCTGCTCAGTCATGTCTGACTCTTTGTGACCCCACGGATTGTAGTCTGCCAGGCTGCTCTGTCATGGGATTCTCCAGGCAAGAGTACTGAAATGGGTTGCCATTCCCTTCTCCAGGGAATCTTCTGACCCAGGGATGGAACCTGTGTCTCCTGCATTGCAGGCAGGTTCTTTATCATCTGAGCCACCTGGGAATCACCTGAACTGTTTTTCTTATCTCTTGAAATCCTCCTGAGTCCTCAAGACAAAGGGCACATGTTCCTCCCGCCTGTGATCTTGACCTGCCCGGTACCCACAGCACCCCCGCCCCCCAGTTTCCTGCATGGATGGCTCCGAAAGCCTGCACCACGAATATGACAGTGAGCATATGTGATGATACATAACCCAAACGTGGCCTTATTATGGAGGAAGAACCTGGATTCAAGATTTCTGTTGTGGGAGCCTTTGCTCACCCCCACCCCCATCAGCTTTGTTTCCTTTCTGAGTGCACAAAAGAAGACAATTCCCAAATCTGCAGGTGTGCAGATGGTTGGCACTGCAGGCCTAACTCTGGCTCGTGGCCTCTGAGCAGAGACAGACCGCCCCTCTCCAAGGAAGCAGGCACCCAGCTGCAGGGCCTGCAAGCCCAACGCGGAGAAGCAGAGCAGCACAGTGAAAACAGCTGAATCTCTGAGTCATGGTGCTGCCCACAGGAGACTTTGCGGAAATCAAAACAAAAACCTTGGCTGGGCTAAACTACTCTTTTGGCAATAATCTGTAACCATAGCAAAACTTCAGGTTCTCATCCAGCACCAGCCATTAAGAAGGAATGTGGACAAGTGATGTCTACAATCTCTGCAGAAGAAGGAATTTGTCTGACAATCGAGCAAAGCATTGGTTTACCCAGTGAGTCCACAGGTTTTCCTGATTTACTCTCCTAAGTAAAGATCACAGCTCCACGCCATCACAAACAATGCTGCAGTGAACACGCTTGGGTTTCCCAGAGAGGGTCTTTACAACCAGGATGGGGTTTCCACGAGGTGTGAAGAAAAAGTTCTGGAACTAGATGGTAGCCATGTTTGCACAACACTGTGAACACACTTCAGTTCATTCAGTCGCTCAGTCGTGTCCAACTCTTTGTGACCACATGGACTGCAGCACGCCAGGCCTCCCTGTCCATCACCAACTCCCGGAGCTTACTCAAACTCATGTCCATCTAGTCAGTGATGCCATCCAACCATCTCATCTTCTACTGTCCCCTTCTCCTCCCGCCTTCAATCTTTCCCAGCATCAGGATCTTTTCAAATGAGTCAACTCTTCGCATCAGGTGGCCAAAGTATTGCAGTTTCAGCTTCAGCATCAGTTCTCCCAATGAATATTCAGAACTGATTTTCTTTAGGATGGACTGGTTGGATCTTCTTGCTGTCCAAGGGACTCTCAAGAGTCTTCTCTCCAGGGCCACAGTTCAAAAGCATCAATGAATGCACTTAAGGGCACTGAATTATATATGTATCTCTTTTCTGGTTTCATTTTTTAATTGGGATATAATTGCCTTATAATACTGTGTTAGTTTCTGCTGTACAATGAAGTGAATCAGCTATATGCTTACATATACTCCTTCCCTCCCTCTCCACTCCACCCCACCCCACCCCACCGCTGTAGGTCATTACAGAGCACTGAGCTGAGCTTTCTGCCAGGACATGGAAGCAACCTAAATGTCAGTGATAGTTGGATGGATAAAGAGGATGTGGTACATCTATACAATGGAATATTACTCAGCTACTAAAAGCAATGAAACAAGGTCATTTGCAGAGGCATGGGTGGTCCTAGAGTGTGTCATGCAAAGTGAAGTAAATCAGAAGGAGAAAAACAAATATTGTATATTAATGCCTATAAGCTGAACTGTAGTCTTAAAATGGTTAAGATGGTAAATTCCATGTCATGTGTATTTCACCAGGATAAGAAAGGTGACTGATGTGCTACATTGGCTGAAACATTTGTTCTATCTCTTAAGGAGTTCAGTTTCACTTGCACTATTGATTTGCTTAGTCAACCTCTTCATCACAGAAGATACAAAAGTAAAGCAGCTCAGATTTCTGCCAAATTAGTAACATTCCATCTAACAAAGCCTTTGCCTATAATGAAAAAATCACTAACCGAACTATAAGTCCAGCCAGATCCACCAATATCAAAAGAGAGATTCTCAATGACTGTTTTTTTTTTTTTTTTTTGCAAAATGGAACAATTCATTTAATTTCCCTAAAAAGTATATATCATGGAGAGCAATTTCTATGTCTCTGCACTGAAATATTTCAGCTTCTCTGGTAGGGATAGTGACAATGACTTTAAGAGATGCAGGTTCTTTAATTTTAAGACTATAGTAAATCATACACATATTTCTACCTATCTATATGTATATTTATATATACACACACACCATCAATACCACAGTTTTCACAAAAAACTCCTGGGGAAATAATGTACTGGAGTCAATACATTAGGGAGGCTGCTCCAAGTGTGCAGAAACAGGGCGTGTGTCAGGGTTTTAAAGAAGAGGAGGCAGAGTGCTGGCCAGAAGGGATGGACACAGCTGGTCCAGATGTGGGACGAGATGCCGACTTGGGACAGGAAGGTGTGGGGGGCTGACAGAAAGAGCATGAGGGCCTTCGCCGGCGGTCCAGAGGTGAAGACTCGATGCTCCCAGTGCAGGGGGTGTGGGTTCAACCCCTGGTCAGGGAACTAAGATCCCACATGTCCAGGCGCCAAGAGAAGAAAATGAAAGTTGGCAGACCTGGTTTGGGGCACAGAGGGCCAGCAGACGATGAAAAGCCCTTTGTAAAGGAAAACAAGGTGCCAACGTGCTCTGTCACTCTGCTGAGTGAACCTGGCGTGATTACAATGTCTAATTAAAATAATAAGACCCAGAGAATGGACCTGGTGATACAAACATCTTGTAAAGTTTCAGAGATAATAATTTGGTACCTTGAGTGACTTTACACAATCAGTTCAAAAGGTACCTGTACATCTTCAGGAGCACCAGATAATCAGACTGATACAAATGAACGATGATTTGGGATTTCATTTGTCAAGGAAAAAAGCAGCGGGAAAGGATTCACTCAGTCACAGTTGCATGGTTTATTGGGGCTTCCCTAGTGGCTTAGATGCTAAAGAATCCACCTGCAATGCAGGAGACCCCGGTTCGATCCCTGGGTTGGGAAGATCCCCTGGAGAAGGGAATGGCAACCCACTCTAGCATTTTTGCCGGGAGGATGCTATAGACAAGGAACCTGGTGGGCTACAGTCCGTGGGGCCGTGAAGAGTCAGACATGACAGAGCGTGACCAACCATGTGATTTATTGGGGCCAAAGAAATGGAAGAGATCATAGTTTTCTTAATACGATGCAACCTCTGCAAACGTCAAAACCATTCACATAAGCTTATTGGGTAACAGATGAACAGGTGGCATATGGTGGCTAAGAAATACATACCGATTACTTCAAGTGCTGTTCATGCCAGCCTCTACATACACCTCAAGTACAGCTCTGAGTAAACTACTCTCTTTATCCAGACTCCAGACGTTGCTCACATTGCATGGGATTTACAGATCCCTAGCTCTGTGCCCTTGGAGAAGGCAATGGCACCCCACTCCAGTACTCTTGCCTGGAAAAATGGACGGAGGAGCCTGGTAGGCTGCAGTCCATGGGGTCACTAAGAGTAGGACACGACTGAGCAACTTCACTTTCACTTTTCACTTTCATGATTTGGAGAAGGAAATGGCAACCCACTCCAGTGTTCTTGCCTGGAGAATCCCAGGGACGGGGGAGCCTGGTGGGCTGCCGTCTATGGGGCCGCACAGAGTCAGACACGACTGAAGTGACTTAGCAGCAGCAGCAGCAGCTCTGCACCCTGGGACTTCCAGCTTGCTCTGTCAGTATCTGTGCTGGTGGGAGAGAGCTGCCAACGCAACTTATTTTGCATTGTTCAGGCTCAGTGGTTCCTCTCCTAACACGGAGCATCAGTCTATGACACTCAAGTTCACAATCACTATCTGAAGTCATCTTCTACTCCTGCCTCTCTGCCTTTCCCGAGAGGTGAGCTGATTTCTCTCCCTCCTACGAGGCGTGGGTGTGCTGGGCTATGTCCCCTCTGAGAATTCTTCTAGCTCTAACTATCCTGTGGTTTTATACGATGATAAAAACTAAACGAAGGCTAGGGCTGTTAGGCGGTACTTCCTAACGTGTCTTAGTTGGTGCTCAGTTGCTCAGTCGTGTCTGACTCTTTTGTGATTTCATGGACTGTAGCCCACCAGGCTCCTCTGTCCATGGGCTGTTTCAGGCAAGAATACTGGAGTGGGTTGTCATTTCCTCCTCCAGGGGATCTTCTCGATCCAGGGATCAAACATCTTCTGCATCTCCTGGTAGGCAGATTAATTACCTCTGAGCCACCTGGGAGGCCCATGTCTTAGCTTGGGACCCCCTAGAAGTAGACTCTAAATCAAGGCTGATTGAGCACAAGTAGGTAAGTTGGAAGATGATTCCAGAAACACACCAGGAGAGTGGGGAATGGAGGTGCATTGGTTCCACTCCTCAAGAAACAAACTTCACGTTACTATTAAACATGAACAATTTGATGAGGGAAAAGACCCCTGTGAAGGAAAATAGAGGGTGGTCTGGAAGCTATAGACCACAATGCAAGCCCGATCACAATGCAAGAGTGAGGGTGGGAAGTTTGGTGCTTTTCGGGTCCAAAGATGTTTTTCAGGGCATCTTTGAATGACAGTTGGCCATCAGTGAGGTTCCCTGATCTTCCAAGAGATGTTACCATCCCCAACACACTCTGTTCCCAGCTGGGAAGAGGGAGGCTTGCTGTTGCCCAAATTCCATGATGATTTCCAGAGCACAACAGCTGCGTCTCTCCCTGTAGCTGGAGTCAGCCAGTTTTCTCAAAGCTACCACATGCAACACAGAAAGTGAAAGTCGCTCAGTCATGTCTGACTCTTTGCAACCCCATGGACTATAATACATTCCATGGAATTCTCCAGGCCAGAATACTGGACTGGGTAGCCTTTGCCTTCTCCAGGGGATCTTCCCAACCCAGGGATCAAACCTAGGTCTCCCACATTGCAGGTGGATTCTTTACCAGCTGAGCCATCAGGGAAGTCCAAGAATACTGGAGTGGGTAGCCTTTGCCTTCTCCAGGGGATCTTCCCAACCCAGGGATCAAACCTAGGTCTCCCACATTGCAGGTGGATTCTTTACCAGCTGAGCCATCAGGGAAGTCCAAGAATACTGGAGTGGGTAGCCTTTGCCTTCTCCAGGGGATCTTCCCAACCCAGGGATCAAACCTAGGTCTCCCACATTGCAGGTGGATTCTTTACCAGCTGAGCCATCAGGGAAGTCCAAGAATACTGGAGTGGGTAGCCTTTCCCTTCTCCAGGGGATCTTCCCGACCCAGGAATCGAACTGGGGTCTCCTGCATTGCAGGCGGATATTTTACCAACTGAGCTATGAGGGCAGGAGGGACCTTGTTAATCAACTTTCCACATGGGCACTGGGGGCCGTGAGAGACAGAGTTATCTGATCCCAGGTTGAAGGCTGGGGAATTCGTGTTCCAAGCCCCACTGTTGCACTGGTGAGGATGACTAGCAACAATACGAAATCCACGGCACATGCAGCCTGCCATGCACCAATCAGACTGCACAGAAAGCCCTCGGACCGTCGACACAGGCCCTGTCACTGGAAGTTGGACTGGGAGGGACAGAAATGGCCACGTGGGTGTGGACAGAGCACCGACAGAGCCTTTGCCACCGCTCAAGGGATGGGGCCATCCGCCAGTCCCACTGTGGATCCCTCCCTCCAGCATCAAGGCCACTGAGAAAGACCTTCCAAAGACACAGCATCGTCAGGATTTGCTATAGTGGAAGCCTCAACGGAGTGAAAACACTGTGGGCTTCCCCTACTCCTGGGCTTCCCCGATGGCTCAGGCGGTAAACAATCTGCGTGCAATGAAGGAGATGCAGGATACTCAGGTTCGATTCCTGGGTGGGGGAAGATCCCCTGGAGAAGGGAAGGACAACCCACTCCAGTATTCTTGCCTGGAGAATCCCACGGACAGAGGAGCCTGGTGGGCTACAGTCCATGGGGTCGCAAAGAGTCAGAGTGACTAACACTTTAATTTTTTTCACTGCCCATTATGAGCTTTTAATAGCCCTTTTTTACTTTCTTTACAAAATAAATTGAAGAGAGTATTTAAAGGTTACATAATCAGGCAGTCACTTGGGAAGACCGAATAGACTTAAGGAAATAAGGTTGTTGTTCAGTCGCTAAGTCAGACTCTGCAGCTCCATGACCTGCAGCACACCAAGCTCCTCTGTCCCAGGAAACCAGGTGCAAGACAGCGAAGTTTTGAATAAGAGTGGAGCTAGCGCTGCAAGAAGACCCAGGAATCAAGGGGGCCGAGGTGGGGTGGGTAACAGGCATCATGGGGAGCAGGCATTAGGACAGGAGTCTCTCACTGAGGAAGAAAAGATTCTGTAGAACAGTGTTTAGAACAGCCTTCTAATTGGTGGTCATTGTTTGCAAACCGCAAACCTGGACTACTTGGCAGCCTGGGGCTTTAAATCAACTGGCTTTAATCAGGGCTGAAAGTACCAAAGCAATCAACACGACAGATTCTTCTGGACCGACTTCCAAAGGAAGAGATGATGGACCTGCAGATCGATGAAGATCCCTTAAGGCCCCTAGGAGGACAGGGCTTTCACACTCCGTGCGGAGAGCGGCTGGAAATTTTCTCAGGGCATTCCAGAATTTAGGAGCATTCCAGAATACCCTCGATGCCAGAGTGACCAACATGTGCCCGGTGCCGTGTTCTGCAGAAACCTCAGCTCCATGGAGTGCCCATAGAAAGTTCAGGAGGTGTTCAGGAAATATTAGTGAATGTTGATGAGAAACTGATCGTGGAAGTGGTAGGTGGCATCATAGGAAAACTTCCCCTTCACAGAGTGTATTTTTCTCAGTCCTTCTAGACTGATGAGAAGGAATGACTTTCAGGAAAACTTAATTCACTCTTCTCCCAGATCCAGAGCTAGAGGCGAGACAGTCAGCATGTAGCCACATGTTCAAAATGTCCCTGGTTCTAACTTCTGCCACCTTCTGCAGTAAAGGCTGGATGCCAGTTTGCATCACAGGTGGATAAACTAAAGTTATCTCACTTTTCTGACTATAGATAGAAATTTTCACCAAATATAATGGACAAAATGTAACTTCATTTTGTTGTTATTCTATATTTTGCTTAGCATGGTGTGAAGAGTAGGCAACTAAAAAATAGAAATTGATAAACTTGAAATCATACCATCGGAAACACAGAAGGGCCACTAAAATTTGATACAAAAATTCCCAGGATTGGTGGCCTGATAGTGACTTCACAGCTTCTCCACTTGAGCAAGTGTGCGCCTCAGATAGTCGCTCTTCCTTTCAGATATTGAATATCAGCACTCATTTGTTTCTGAATTCCCAATTAAAGTTATACAAGAAGCAAAACATGAAACTGTTAAGCAAGGAAACAACAGCCAAATGCATCCAATAATGTGAGGCTGTGTTTAACTTGGTAAAACCTACGTCATGTTTGAGTCGTTCTGGGTACTGACTGACTCCTGGCAGGAAGGACATTGCTAAGTATGGACCGATGGTCAGGATTTTACCCTGGAGAACTCCTCTCCTGCGTTTGCTCCAACTTGAGGGCCACTGAAAAGACGCTTGGTGAACTTGGAAGACAGCGACCACACTGCACAGTAGCAAGTCCACAGCACACGGGTGTCCAGAGAGGAAGGCAGTCGTGGGGAGTCCGGGGAGTGGGCAGTGATGGAAGATTAGGAAATTCCTGCCTGTTTCACCCTTACTTGCTTCTTCAGGCCTGACATAGCATGATCTGCTGTGTCATATTGCTTATTCAGGACTGAAAATGATGAAGAATACAGCCAGATCTGTAAGCTCCAAATTTTACTATCCAACAAGTATGATTCATTAGTATGGCTGGTCACACTGCAGTGGATTTTCTAGCCTTCGTATTAATCACTAAAAAATAATGATGTGGACTCATATGTGGGGTCTAAAACATGACACAAAGGAACCTACCTATGAAACAGAAATAGACTCACAGACTCAGAGAACAGACCTGTGATCGCTGAGGGGGGGAGGAGGGAAAGGGAAGGATTGGGAGTTTGAGATCAGCAGATGCAAACTAATATATAGAGAACAGACATCAAGGTCCTACTGAATAAGACAGGGAGCTACATTCAATAGCCTGTGATAAACCATAATGGAACAGAATACAGAAAGAATACAACTTTACTGCACAGTACACATCAACAGAACACTGTAAATCAACTAACTATACGTCAATAAAATTTTTTTTAAAAAAGTGATGTGGGTTAAAGAAGACTGCTTTGGAAATGCCTCACAATGATCCCATTGGAAGCATCATGTCTATGCTTCCAATGGAAAGGGCAGATCACAATCTGAAGTTAAGCCAAAAACAGAAGAGGTTTTCTAATGTCACCTAATAAACTCGGTTATTTAACTAAAGGGATTTCTGAGCACTGTAAAAGTTACCACCTGGGTTTTTCTTGCTGCTCAGAGTATAGTATGCAAGAAGGAGAGAGAAACTGAGGCAAGAATTAGTAAGCCAAAAGAAAACAGGAGAACCCCGAGACTAAGAAAATATACTCAGAGACTTCTGGCTTTAGCCCCAACATGGAAAGAACTTAGAAACCACTGCACCCATCCTTACAAGAGAAACCTGAAGACACTGAAAAGCGAAGATGCTTCTTAGACCCAGAAGAGAGTGGCAGTGCCAGGGTACAGGGCTTCCCAGGACTCTGCAGAGATGAGGGAATCCAGGAGGTGCAGCTGAGATCTGTATCCCTGGAGAAAAAGCCCTGGAGACACAAAACCAGGGGACATTCAGTGCAAATCTGGGTGAATTTCTAGAGGCTGAGAGTGAAGCAGTGTGGGGGCAGGAAATTCCGAGTTGGCCTCGGGGTACCACTCACTTGTGGATTTTACCTCCAGAAAAGAGCATCAGTGTCTATAAGTTGTGTATCCGTCCCTGGGTTGAGAAGATCCCCTGGAGAAGGGAATGACAACCCACTCCAGTATTCTCGCCTGGAGAATCCCATGGACAAAGGAACCTGGCGAAGTGGAGTCCATCGTGTCACAAACAGTCCAACACAACTGAAGTGACATAATAGGCATGCAGTGAACATCACCCAACACCTGAGACAAATCTCCTTTTTACTCAAGGATACCATGTGGAGATGGGCTTTGGAAGCACCCCCGCCTGGATACACCTAATAGAGGAAACTTCACATTTAGCTAAATAAATAATATGGCTGTATCCTAATGGCCCACCGTTCAGACTTGGGATTCTAAAATGTTGCAATGCAGTCTTCATAGAGCAGTTGCTCTTTCCTGATATATATCTATTTTTTTTAATTTCTCAAGGGTGGATTTTCCACCTCTACTCGAATGCTGCCTAATTAGATCGCGACTTCCCGGGAGTAAAAAAAAAAAAAAAAAGAAAGAAAAGAAGAAGAAGAAGAAGACAAGAAAATACAAAGAAAAGCCTGGGGGACCTGCAAATACTTGCACTGCATTGAGAAGTGGATGCACTCTGCCGCCCTCCCCCCAAGCCCGCGCGGGTCACCGCAGACCCCCGCCCCGCGCAGCGCGTGTCCGGAGCTGTGGCTGGGGCGGACTCTGCCAGGGAGCCCGGTCCCGTCCCAGCTCCCCCTCCGCTCCCTCCGCTTCCTCGCCTTCCTCGGGCAGAGGCGCCTGGCAGAGCCTCGCGTGCCACCTCCCGACCACCCCGGGAAGCTTTGGCAACTGCACCCGGGGCAGGAGCGGCAGGCGAGAGCGGGCGCGCACCCCCCCCCCCCCCCCCCCCGCGAGTGGCCCTTCTCAGTCGCCCCCGCGCCGGCCGGGCAGGTGCGGGTGCGCACGGATTGCGGCTCCAGCCCCGGCGTAGGAGGGCGGGGAAGGGTGTGCTAAGGTCGGCGCAGGAGCCTCGCGCGGACCCGTGCGCCACGCGCCTCGCAGCGGCGACTCAGCTCCCTGGGCTCGTGGGGGCGCAGTGTTCTAGAGCTTCGGCGGCTCTCCGCGGCCCCTCTCTCCGGCCAGGGCCGGTCCTGCCTGCCCCCCGCCCCGCCCCCTCCCACACACATACCTCCTCGCCTCTCCCCGGAGCTCCTTTAGGATCTGCTGGCGCTCAGGTCCGGACAGTCCTGGACTGCTTCCCGGAGAAGGCAGCCCCGGGCACAGCGCCCTCGGAGCCGCCGGCGCCGGCCCGGCTCCCTCTGGGATCCCAGCAGCTGCTTCTCCTTCTTCGGCTCCGGGACTCGCAGGGCTCAGCCTCCCTGGGCGAGGGGTCCCTCGGAAACCTGCCGCGTTGGGGACGCCGCCCGGACACGGCTGGACTGCCAGGACCCACCTCGCCTGCGGGAGACGCGCCCCTCGCCACCCTCCAGGCGCCGCGGAACTTGGAGAGGTTCTAGAGCATCGGCGCCCAAGTTCCTCCGGACATGAATCAGACAGCGGGAGCCTCCAACAACGTCAGGTGTCCCCCGGGGGGGAAGAGCCACAAGGTAAGAGACCCACGACGGCGGGACTGGCGCGGGACCTGGCGAGCAGGTGGCGGCTGCAGTTGGCGGGCGAGTGGACGCGCTGCTTTGCGGATTCCGAGCCGCCGAGCCCTCCTCCGCCGGGGAGGGGGTCCTTGAGTCCAGTCGGTGGACGCGGCGCGGGGCGGGTTGGGAGGATGGACTGTGTTTAGTCGACCCCGGGCCGACGCCAGGCTCTGCAGGTGCCCCTGCTCCGGGCTGCCCGGGGCTCGGCCGGCCAGCTCGCTGGCAGAAACCGCCGTTTCCCGGGATTACCGGGTTTTCAGGGAGCGGGAGAGGTCGGCGAGGGGCGGGGAGGCAGGGCCCGTGACCCCCTGGGCCCGAGCTTCCTCTTCAGGGCTTGGCCAGGGCGCACGCTCTGGTTGGTGTCAGAGACACGTGCTTAATTAACTTGAATGGGCCGGTGCGTGCCTGGGATGATTTCCAGGAAATGACTGATGTTCTGAGAAAATAGGGCGGGCCCGGACCCGAGGAGCCTCCAGAACCTCTCGAGTAGCCCAGAGCCAGAGGGACATGCCTCGGGGAGCATCCCTTTCTGCGCGCAGAGGAGCGGATCCCCGCAGAGGTCTGGGTTCCACCTGGGTCAGGTGCCCCACGCAGCCTTACCTGGCCATGGTCAGTGGTGCTCTTCGCCGCCTTGCACGTCTGTCCTCGCCTCGGGTTGTGTTGGTTTGCAGGGAAATTCCTTACCTGGGTTCCATAGAGAAGCTGTGCAGGCGTCTGTGTATCAAATGTGCTTTAAGCATATTTTGGAGTATTGCTAATTTTTTTTTTTAATGGGAAGAAGGCAAGGACTTTAGATCTTAGAGTGGATGTGTAGCCGGAATCTGTGCGCTGAGCTTTGGTCTTGTGTTTGCTCCACCTGGTTTTGCTTCTACATTGTTCTATGCAGAGAGCAGCATGTGTGTTTATGAGTGTGTTGTTAAGAGATGGTTCCCACTAACATCTCTTTGTTGTGGTTTGGCTGTATGTGAAGTTGGAGGGAGTAACGATATTAGATTCATCTGGTGGATAAAGGGACTCTTGGTCTGTTGAGTTACATAAGATAAGGCTTTAGGACTGAATACTTTTATTTCAATTAAGGGATAACCAGCATTTTCTACACCATTCGGGCCTGGGTGAAACATATGAATCAGCAAGTCATATCTTGATCTCTGTTCTCATTAACTATGATTCAGGTAGTTACACTTTTCAATTTATTTAATATCCTTAGGAAATGCCTTTTTAATATGGGATAGCTGGTATTATAAGACTTTTTTATTAAAAATAAGAAAGTTTAACTCATCAGTGACTATGTGGTAGAGACATTCAGAAGATCATTTGGTAATTTCTTTTAAAAAAAAAATGCCTTCAGTTCCAATGGTAAAGTGGCTTCTTGGCAATACTGCAGGGTATTGACACTCATAAAACTTTGCAGGAGGTGTTCAAACACACAGCAACAATTTAGAAGGTACTAGAAAACCGTTAGTCATAAGTTAGGCATCTCCCTGTCCCTCTAGCAGGTGTCTAACAAATACTTTGTCCATATTAATTCAATAAACAGTTATCATCAGTCATTTGTATGGTGGCAAATTCCAGCTAAGTTCCATGAACCCAAATATGAGTTTAGATCTTCACTCTCTAGAACACAGCTCTAGTCATAACCACTTTTCATGCTTTAGAGTCTTTGATGGCCCCCACTGCCTAATATGACATTATGATTATCCATCTGCTGGGGGAAAAAAAAATTCCGGTCCTCTTCCTCCAAGAAGAATTCAGTTAAACTGTAGTTTGCCTCTGCCATTTGTAGATTGTATAATCTCTGGTGGCTTGTCTTGAAGGTTGCGGCAGTGAAAGGCAGGGCTCGGATGGAGTATTGGTGAATGTTTTGAAGAGAATGAGGGGCACGTAGAGAGCAGGGGTTGACAGTCGACACTGGAAAGTCCTGGACAGACGACATGAGACTCAATAGTTATAATAAAACATCAAACACTAACATCAGTTTATTTAGTTGTAGGTTTGAAGTGAGTTTGTTTCCGTTTTCTGTGCTGCTGGGAGGGTTCATCTCCTTCGACTTCTTGGGAGGAAGAGCCTCAAGCTCCCAGGCAGGCTCTTCTGTTGGACTGCCCTTTGTGTTATCCATTTACTGATTACTGTCACCGTCATTTCTACTTGGCAGTTTGTTCCTGTCTTCCTCTTTTAAGGGGTGGCTACTCAGCGGTTGAGTTTAGCCAGACTGAGATGTGTTATTTGCCTCCAGGTTCCTTCTCAAACGCTGACCCCCCAGAACTGGGAAAAGAGAGGTCCTTCTTGTAGCTTCCTTGCTCCTGACTGGGTGGGGGGGGGGGTGGTCATCGACATGTGCTAACAGCTGCTAAGGACCACAGGGGGACCAATCCGACAGCAATCCCTGGTCTGGGCAGGAGCCAGTGGTCCTGAGGCGGGAGCTCTAGGAGTGCCGGTCACCTGGGACGGGGAAAGGAAAAGGTGCCCATGGGATGGCACCGTCTCACCCACCCCAGGCTGGTCTGGTGCTGGGCCCCATGAGCATATCCATCAAGCACCCGGCAAGCACCAGTCAACAGCTACGGTTGTTCTAAATACTTGTGGGAGGCCTGACATTTGGGTGCAGCCCACAGACCCACAGAGCAGCCTACTTGGGGTGGTTCTGCAGGGGCGGGGGTCTGCCTCCATGGGGGCGGGGCTCTGCGTCCACAGGGGCGGGGCTCTGCATCCATGGGGCGGGGCTTGGTGACTTCCACCAGCTCTATTCGGATACTTTTTGGAAAGTCACTAAGTACCAGACTCTTTTGCTTTTTTTTTTTTTTTTTTTTAAAGATACAAGTGGTATACACTTTATGATACTAATTACATAGAAATACACATGAAGAGAAAAGACAGTAAGGAACTCTACCAAACTGGTAACTGTGATCAGCTCAAAACCAGGAGACAGAGTGATTCTTACTCAATACTCATAATGTACTGTGGATTTTTTTTTTTTTTTTGAGTGCTGAATGAACATATTTTGCAGTAGTATTACTAAATGGTGTGCACATGTAAAATGTTGGTTTTGAAAACTTACATACCCATTGCAGCAGCCTTTCTGGCAACAGGGACCGGTTTCTTGGAAGACAGTTTTTCAGGTATGGGGGTGGGTGATGGTTTCAGCATGATTCTAGTGCATTGCATTTATTGTGCACTGTATCTCTATTATTATCACAACAGCACAACATCAAACCTTCAGGCATCAGATCCCAGAGATTGGAGATGCCTGTACCATTGTACGAGGGACTTATCAAACTCCAGTATAACCTCTATGGAAGGAAGAGCTGCAGCTTTATTATTTACACAAGATGTTTGCATCTCTTTTTCATTGTCTAAAGGATACTAAAGTCTTCTGTGGTAAAAGGGGAGGTTACTGATAAGTCTCAGTGTTGCAGAATGGACAACTTAAACTTTAACATGCAGTTGTTCAACTATATTCCAAAATTATTCTGCAATTTGTTGTTTAAAATTTTTCCCTCGTTTTAACTTCTTACTTCATAGCACTAATTTTTCGTCACTGCTGTTTGAAACATAAGAAGAGTGGTACCTAGATGTGCCTGCTCGATGCTGGGTGAGCATCTTCAGGCCTGTAGGGCAGCCTCGCATTCTGTTTTCTGACCTTCTCACTGGAGTATTACATTTCCAATGTCATGAATATTTAAAGGAAAATAAATTTTATATTGAAAAAATTTTTATTGACACGAACTAGATACAGTATTATATCTAAAGCTCTAATCTTGATTGCTTTATGCTGGGCAATGCTATAATTGTTGAGGGAAGTTATCACGAGGATGTGACTTCTGGTTCCACTGCAGTGGAACCCTCAGCCTGGCCCGCCCCCCACCCCCCATTCCCACAGTGGGAGCCTTTTCAAAGATGCAGGCTTGAGAGAGAGAGGTGATTTTGAGACCACCTGGCCTGAATGATTGGACCCAGTAAGGCCTCTCTGTAAGTCTGAAGATGCTGGTGGGTGGGTGTAGAGATCCTGCTGGTCTTAGGGTCACCCAAGTTCTAAGTCCCCTTGCTTATTAAAACTGCCACCTGCTGATCTGAAGTGACCTGCCTCTTTCTGGGGTCTCTCCCCGCCGTCCGTGTACAGGAGTAGGTTTCAGGTTACACCCCCCCAAAGCTGCTGAGAGTTTGAACCAACAATAATCCAAGCATGAAAAGTTTCTTTTTGATGAACTTAGCTTCTTACTTCCCATCCATGTCTACTTTCTACTCCTAGTGCTTACTTCATGGCAAGACAGGGATGGCAAAGATGTGGCCTGTGGGTTTAGTTCAGCTTGGGTCTTTGTCACCTTCCCTTTAGGGCATTAGAGAAAAAAAAGACTCAGCTGAAAGTATTTTAGTTCAATAGGAATCCATTTTGCATAATTATGCTAGCTAGAGCCAACCTGCATTTTTACTTTGTCTTTAGTCTTAAAAATATTTTCTGCTGGTTATAGAATTCTGAGTGGGTAAGATTTTGGTTTCTCTTCAGCACTTTGAAGGTGGCGTTAGCTGAATTCTGGTCTCATTTTTTTTTCTACTGAGACATGACTAGTCATTTGATTCATTGGTGTCTGGGTGTGAGGTGCCGTTTTTATGTCTGCTGTCAGGATTTTCTCTTTCTCTAGGGTTTTCAGTGTTTGGGTGTTACGTGCCTGGGCATGATTCCCCTCCTGTGTGTCCTGCTACGGGGTCATAGATCATCTTGAATGTTTAAATTCACCACAGTTGGGAATATCGCAGCCATTGTTTCTTCGAGTGTTTTGTTTTTTCTTTTTTTGTCTGTCCTATTCTTAATTTGTCGGGATGGCAATTACACGTATGTTAGACTCTTTATCTCATTCTGCAGATGTTTGTTTTTCCTCTCTCATCTTCAGATACAGTCGCTTCTTTCGCTGCTTTCACTCTGTGCCCTGTGTTCTCCATGTGACTGCATTTTCAGTGGTTTACTCCAGATGCTGTGTTCTCCATTCTAGAATTCCCCCCTTTGTTCTGTTTCCCTCCGCTTAGATTTGCTGTCTCTTCATTTGCTGTGTGAGGGCCATTTTCCTTTAATTAATGGGCCTCATTATAATCTCAGCTTTAAAATCCTTGCTTTCTAACGTCTGGGCTGTCTTGGGACTGATCTGTGTTGCTTGTGCTGCTTTGTTGAGGATGGGTCACGTTTTCGTGTTTCTTTTTATGTTGAATCACTTTCAATTTTAGCTTGACCTTGTGAATGTTGGGTGGAGACGCTGGATTCTCCCTAAAGTGGGCAATTAAGTGAACAGCCACTTACCTGTACTGTGCTCTGTTATCCTTATCTAGTTCAGCTTGAATCCCCCTAGTATTCACATGGCTGGGGTGGGGGGCAGCCAGCCGTTGGGCAGCACTTATGCACAGAATTTGAGACTCTCCCACTGGTTTTGCTAATTCTAGAATCTCCCCCCCCCCCCCACTTTCTACCTGAAGTAGTTGCCGCAGACCTTTTCCCCGAAGATCTGCTCACTTTGGGTTGCTCTCGAGTGCCTTCAGACTGTGTTTGCTTTGCATTTTGACAGCTGTATGTGTGAAGCTGCTTTGCCCCGACTTTAACTCAGCTATTGTTGGCACTGGGACTCCCCATGTCTTTCCCATCAATCAATTCAGTGCCCAGACCTCAGAATCAGTGGTTTGGGGGACCTCACCTACTGGAAGCCCTAGAATCAGTGGCATCAAATTTCTCACTAGACTTACTCCTAACTTTATTTTTTATAAATTTTCAGTACCCAACTTAATGTTCCTCTGCACTTTGGAACCACATTCAGGAAAGAAGGGTCAACCAATGCCATTCCTGCCAGTGTTGCTGTTCCCTCCTATCTCCTCCTCCCCAAGACTGGTTAAATCTTTGTGAACCTCTCTTCTTGTTGAGTCTCATTTTGTGTTTGTTTTTTTTTTTTTCCATTTCCTCTTCTGTCACTTTTTCCTCTTCTTGCTTTCCTTTTCCCGATGTATGTTCTCCAAAATTCACATTTTGATCAATCATACCCTGTTACATCTAAAGGTTCTCATTTGATCCTTTTTTTCCCCTTTCACACACACACACACACACACACACGCCCAATTTAATGATCTCCCCTCTCCAAGATAACACCTATTTCTTCCCCCCTCTTTCCTGCCCCTTCCTGTTTAGATCTGGGAGCTTCCCTTCACAAGGCATTTCACCCACTTTCCAAGCTTTTCCTCAGTCTACACTTTGGAGTTAAGTACCTCCTCCTTTTGGCGGGTGAGAAGATTTCCCTCCTGGATTTGAGGACACAGCTGAATCACCAGCTTCCTCTCTGTGGGCAGCCTCCCTAATGGTTAGATCAACCATGACTCACAAGCTGCTCTGGGCATCAGAGACACACACGAAGCTTGTGAATTGTGATTTATCGCTGTCATAACTTGGTTCACGTCCTGCCTTTTCTCCTCCGTCACACATTCTACTTCGTGACCACTGTCCCTGTGCTGGGACCAAGCATATCCCAGAGCTAGACTTCAGCTGAGAAGGAGTCCATCGTGACTCCTGCTTGTCGGATCGCTCCAGCTTGTCTTTTGGCTTGAATTTCATGATCCCTGGGCCTACCAGGACCTCCGCAGATAGCTTTTACTGAGTTCCCAGCTTCCCTGATGCTGACGCTGACAGATATCCGTCATCCTCTGCAGGAGTGCCTGGTTCCTCCCTTCAGAGGGAATCCTCTGAACTTTATTTTATTTATGCATTTATTTATTCTGTTGAAGCATAGTTGATTTAATGTGTAGTGTTAATTTTTAGATTACAGCAAAGTGATTCAGTTATACATACGTGCACATTCTTTTTCATATTCTTTTCCATTATGGTTTATCACAGGGTGTCTAACAGAGTTCCCTGTGCTATATGGTAGGATCTCGTTGTTTATCCATTTTGTATGTACTAGTTTGCATCCGCTAAACCCAAACTCCCAATCCATCCCTCCCCCATCCTCCTCCCCTTTGGCCGCTCTTAGTCTCTTCTCTACATCTGTGAGTCTGTTTCATTATGAGTTCATTTGCTTCATATTTTAGATTCCACATTATAAGTGATATCTTATGGTATTTATCTTTCTTTCTGAGTTTGACTTGCCAATCATAGTTCTTTAATATTTATTTATTTTTATTTATTTATTCATTTGATTGCACTGGGTCTTAGTTTCAGCAAGTGGGACCTAGTTCCCTGACCAGGGATCAAACTCTGGTCCACTACATTGAGATCACTAAGTCTTAGCTATAGGACCACCAGGGAAGTCCTGCCAACCATAGGTCTTCATGCTAAATAAGTGGCTTCCTTTTTAGGTTGGTAATTACTGAAAGAAATAGGAAAGAAAACCCATATAAATAAAAAAATGTAAATTCTTTTTACTGCCCAGAATCTAAATCATGCTGGAGAATTTTAAAAAGTTTAATGGGATGCATAAAACATAAATTGCTTTAATGACTTCCAGGATATTAGTGAAAATCTATTTATGTTATTTTGGTTATACATTTTATTGATTCTTAAAATTTTAATTGTCCTCGTTTTCTCAGTAAAATGCATAAAACAAATATAAGCTCATGCATAAGTTAAATTTCCAGGAACAGAGGGCAGTAAATGAGAAGTAATTGTTTTTCTGGTCTAAATCTAACATGTTGGATTGTTCAAATTATTTAAGTCCAAAGCTGGACCTCAAGTGCAGTGTTTTGATAATCTCACATCTTATATCTTGTAGACCCCAAATCTGGTACTATTTTTGACTAAGGGCCTAGAAATCTGTGTTCAGTCAACAGAGGTGAAGGAAATTTATCTAACACTTTGCTCATCCCCTCCCCACACTCTTAGGGCCTTAGAAAGTTTGCATTGTCTTCATGACACACAGTTTTAATGCCGTCTCAGTATCTCCATCGTCCTTCTTAATTTTTTTTAAGTTTAATTAGAACAATTTTTACTGAAGTCTAGTTGATTTACAGTGTTGTGTTCATTTCAGGTGCACAGTAAAGTGATTTAGTTATACATCCTCTTTCATTATAGGTTTTTCACAAGAGATTGGATTAGTTCCCTGTGTTGTTCAGTAGGTCCTCTTGCCTGTCTACTTTGTATACTGTAATGTGTATCTATGAATCCCAGACTTCTTTTTTTAAAACAAAATATTCAAATGCAATATTGAGAGGGCATTAGATATTTAGAGATTACTAGATAATTAAAATGATATCTGAATGTGATGTCACAAAATGTGGATGCAACAGAGCAAGTTTGTATTTTTAAATTTTATTTTTCATAAAATAGAAAATGAAGATGCAGGGGACCTTTCTTAAAATCATCTCAAACGTACAAGCTCAGATGTGGAAAAACCCCTTTGGTGAAGGATTATTTACTGAGAAAGCATGGAAATAAGGGAAAAGGAGGAAGACTGGACCTCACAGTTGGTTGAGCTATGCCTTCTGTGTGGACTGAGTTACGGGGAAGTTACTGAAGCTCCTTGGGCCTTTTTTTTTTTTAATGTAAAAACTGAGGACATACACTAGGCTTCTGAGCCCCACCAAGCTCTTAACTGCAACTATTCCATCCCCAGAAAGAGCCATAAGCAAGGTGGTTTGCCATTATTAAGGCATTCCCAGGTGCAGAAATCAAAGGCAATTCTGTAATAAAATATACTCAATGGAAACTCTAAACCAGTGGGAGTCCTTCACACTTTAGTATAAAAGCAAACACATACTATGAATATCTGACATAAAACTGAGGCCAGAATCAACAATTCGGGGTGCTTTCTCCCTCCTTCCACTTTTCTTATTTTTTTCCTGAATGTTAGCTTATTTCACCTTCATAACAGCCACTAAGGTAGATACATGAGTTTTTATTTCTTTTTTTTTTTTAACTGAGGAAATGGAGGTCCATGATTATATGCAAATCATTTGTGGCCCCAGGGGTGGTAAACTGAAGAAAATGTATTCAAAAATGTATTCAAACTGAAAACATATAAATAATAAATAGTACTGAATTTGTTTACTTGGTAGCTTCAACCTGTGTTTCTTTCAACCCTGAAGTCTACCTGTTCCTTTATTTATATATTTTGTGGGCATTGGATTGCTTGCCTATGATACTTAGGGAAAAAAAAAAAGAAACTGATGCTACTTTTATTAATGAGATAGGATCTTCACAGATGAGCCAGGAAACAACAGAATACAATACCAGGGGGTGTTAAAAACGAGTAAGGCTGCCTTGTGGGATTGCAGCTGGTCAGAGCAGAGAGTGCTCAGTGAAGTTCATGGGGGGAGGCAGAGATGTTGCTGACTGCCCTTCCCACGGGCCCTGCAGTCATAGAAAGTGCACAGAGACTCGAGGCTCCATGAACAGACTTGCTCGCTTTCCAGATAGATAGCTGTGATCTTTGGCAACTCAGGGACCTGTAGAGTTCTGATAGACAGGTATTATGTAACATTGTCTGTATTGGCTCCTGGTGCTTTTTATTTGTGACCCCTGAGAATAGATTCCGGTTCTTCCCAGTAGAGGAATTGTGCTTAATTTCCTCTGTGTAATAGTCAGGAGCCTGAGAAATCATCAAAAGGGACCTGATATTAAAAAAAAACCAACAACAATACAGCAGTGGATATCATCTCCCACGCTGTATCAAGCTTTTGGGGGTGCCGCAACATTTCTTTCTTAATTCACTCTTCAGCTGCCAGCTGGACACGTGTGTAACAGAGATGCTATTCATTGCTTCCTGGGCCGTTTATGGTCAGTGAGAGGAGACCCCTGCCCACAGCCTCTGCTGTCCTGTTTAAAACAGAGGACTCAGCCTTCTCCTGAACACAGCTGTTCAGACCGGGACTGACCAACGTCCTCCCACAGAAGAAATCTGCAGAGTGAGCTGAGCCAATCAAACCCTTTCTTGGCAATTTTGAAGTGAGAGACACAGAGACGCCCATCAGGGGACAGAAGTCCCCTGTGTAAGAGCACATAGACAGCCGTGTGCAGTCGTGAGATGCTAAGGATGTCTGGTGGGAGAAAGAAAGGAGCGCAGCAGAGGTGACAGAAGTGGTAAGACTCAGCGGGTCTGGCCTCACCTTCGGACTTCCGGGTTACAGTTCACAGGAAGCCTGTCTTTATTGTCATTTTTGTTGCTGTTCATTCGCTCAGTCATATCTGACTCTTTGCAACCCCATGGACTGCAGCACGCCAGGCTTCCTTGTCCTTCGCTGTCTCCCAGAGTTTGCTCAAACTCATGTCCATCGAGTCAGTGATGCCATCCAACCATCTCGTCCTCTGTTACCCCCTTCCCTTCCTTCCCTCAGTCTTTCCCAGCATCAGGGTCTTTTCCAGTGAGTCGGCTCTTCGCATCAGGGGGCCAAGATTTTGGAGCTTCAGCTTCAGCATCAGTCCTTCCAATGAATATTCAGGATTGATTTCCTTTAGGGTTGACTGGTTTGATCTCCTTGCAGTCCAGGGGACTCTCAAGCGTTCTCCAGCACCACAATTTGAGCCTGTCTCTATGCCCCTATATTTCCTTTTAGGCTCCTTCTGCTTTCTGAGATGTACTACTAGGTAAAATTGATAGAAAATAAAATCTGAAATTTCTAGCAAGATTTCCCATGTTCATTCCGTCTCTCCACTCCTACCAAATAGAATTGTTTTGGAGGAACAGACTTTTTGCTAAACTTCTTTGCATTCTTGCTTTATATCTCAAGAGACACAAGTGAGGGAAAAGAAGTCACTGAATTGCTTTCTAAGCAGGAGTGGGAGTGATGGCTACGTTCCAGGTTATTATTGGATAGAGCTCGCCAAGAGCTGAATTTATCAGAAAAATGGAGGGTATCTGTGAGGCTTTGTGGCAAGAGATAAAAGGGAACAAGACAGAAAAAGATGATGTTGCTGGCGGCCAGGAGCTGTACATTGGGGAATGGAATAGAAATGTTGGGTGTTGTATCTCCCTTTTCAGAGAAGCGGCAAGAAAAATCTCTGGGCTCACTGATGGGCTGCATGGCTAGACATGGGCTTTCTGCGGCAACTGGAGTTGGGTCTTTTGATGTAACTTTGAATATAGGTTCAAGGTGAGGGCAGGACAAGGTCTCAAAGGCACTGGGGGGCCCAGAAAATCTAGATTACCTCCACAATATATTTGTTATTTTTTCACTTTGTTTTTTAATTTGAGCTACTTTCAGGGGTTTCTATATTTTTTTCAGTCCAATGAGCTCTAACAAAAATGGTGTGGCATCTGTAAATCACGGGGTGGCGGGCAGGGTTCAGTAAACGTGAGACCTGATCTCTTTTTGCAGTGAATGCTCAGTGTTCCTCTGACTGCGTCGATGACTCTTGGGATCATCAGGAGACAAACTTATTGGTTTTTTCTAATGTGTCTTTGAAACAAGTTTTGACTGGTTGGTACCCAGATTTGTGAAGCTATTTAGCCTTTTCTGTGTTCTTTAGTATTACAGATGAGTGTGAGTGTGTGTTAGTGGCTCAGTCATGTCTGACTCTTTGTGACGCCATGGACTGGGGCCCACCAGGCTCCTCTATCCATGGGATTCTCCAGGCAAGGATACTGGAGTGGGTTGCCATTCCCTTCTCCAGGGGACCTTCCCAACCCAGGGATCAAACCTGGGTCTCACACATTACAGGCAGACTCTTTACCATCTGAGCCACTAGGGAAGACTGTTATTATAGGTAGTGTGATTTAGAGTTAAAATGCCCATTGTTGTTAGTCGCTCAGTTGTGTCCGACTCTTTGAGACCCCGTGGACTGTAGCCCACCAGGCTCCTCTGTTCATGGGATTCTCCAGACAAGAATCCTGGAGCGGGTAGCCGTTTCCTACTCCAGGGAATCTTCCTGACCCAGGGATTGAACCCATGTCTTCTGCATTGGCAGGCAGATTCCTCTTGTCTGAGCCACCAGGCAAGCCCTTAAAATGCCCAGGCCGGTCTTCTATAGGAAGGTTAACTCTAGAATTCATGCAGAGATAGGCTCCGCCTCCCTCCCAGGTTGACCTGCTTCAGGTCTGCAAGCCTGCGGCGGGGAGGGCGGGGGGCTTCTCCGTGCTTCCTTCCTGGCGCATTTCTTCCTCTTCCCCCGCACCCACCAGTCCCCGTTTGTTGTTTCGCCGTGGTTGAGTTCAGGCAGAGAAGGAATGGGGGGAAAGGCAGAGTGAATATTGCCCAGGTTGCCCTGCATGTGGCATATGCACAAAACTGATCCTTTTGGTTTTTTTCCTGGAGACCTTTCAGGGTGTTTTCATGGGATGCGCTCACACAGGATACGGACAGGTGACTGCAGCATCTTCCCGGCCGTGACACCATCTCCACCCTCATGCTTCCTGGGGTCACCCTAAGCTAGGTGCTTTGCTCTGTTGGGTGGGGCCCCTGGCTGAGTGGCCCGTGGCTTCTGCCTCCCCCGTGGTCCGTTTCTGGTCCATGAGAAGCACTGCGTGTCCCATCACTGCTACCGTCTCAGCTTGCTCCCTCTCTTCCCGTCAGCTGTCTGAGAGGCACTCTGGTTTCTGCTTCCTGGTTTTAAGTTTGGCCTGGTAGGATCTGGGTACCACTGCTTATGCTTCCGAGGCCCCCGTTCCAAGCTCCCCGAGGGGCGCTCTGTGCTCAGAGGTGACCTGCCGCTTTCCTTTTCCTCGTCTGGTTGTACATCCTCCTCCACCAGAAAGGTGGAGGTGTCGGAGGACCCCACCAGGGCTCTGGATTGGCCGTGTCCTTTCAGGTGGTCATGTCCTCTCAGGTGATGGCTGTTGTGTGCCTCCGAAGTTCAAGCCCCTCATATCATTTCCTAGACTACTCATCTAACAGACCCTTTAGGCTGTGCCTGCTGATCACCATTACCGTTCTGAACTTCTGGTGCTTCAGTTGAGACTGAAGATCCTGTTAAGCTTGGTTCTCTTTCTGCTTGGGCTGGTAAGACCACTGGTCAGTGGGTCATGTGCATCCATGGAGAGTGCTGTCTCAACTCAGGGTGCGCATTGATTGGAAGGACAGATCTTGGCTTATGTGACTAAAAGGATTCATGGGGTTTCTGCCGGGCAGTGGAGGACACAGGCTTGGCTTGAGCCTGCGCTTTATCTAAGGAGCACAGGCATATTCTCGAAAAGTGGAAAGTGTCTGTTTTCTTTATTCTGGAGGTTGCCTGCGCACTCATGTGTATCCAAGGAAAGTAGCAGTCCTTGACTAGCTTGCTCACCCTTCCTGCTAAAGTCCCTCTGCTGTGGTGCTTCTCAATCCTTCCTGTGCACACTCCTCAATTAGGAGTTCTTGTAAGAACACATATTCTGGGAATCCCCTGGTGGTCCAGGGGCTAAGGCTCCAGGCTCCCAATGCAGGGGGCCCGGGCTCAATCTCTGGTCAGGGAACTAGATCCTGCACGCCTCAGTGAAGGTCAGAGCTCCTGTGTGCTGCAGCTAAGACCTGTTGCAGTCAAATAAATGAATGTTTTTTAAAATGCATGTTCTGACTGAGTAGTTTGAGGGTGGACCCCAAGATCTGCATTTCTTAGAAAGCCCTCCAATGAAACTATTGCTACTTATGCTTAGAGCACACTTGTTTTGTATATAGGCCTGGTCCAGCAGCCAGAAATTAAAACACACTTGCTTCTTGGAAGGAAACTATGATAAACCTAGATAGCATATTAAAAAGCGGAGACATCACTTTGCTGACAAAGGTCCATCTAGTCAAAGCCATGGCTTCTCCAGTAGTCATGTATGGATGTGAAAGATGGACCATAAAGAAAGCTGAGCGCCAAGAATTGATGCTTTTGAACTGTGGTGTTGGAGAAGACTCTTGAGAGTCCCTTGGATGCAAGGATCAATCAATGAATTCTAAGGGAAATCAACCCTGAATAGTCATTGGAATGACTGATGCTGAAGCTGAATCTCCAGTATTTTGGCCACCTGATGCATAGAGCCTACTTATTGGAAAAGACCTTGATGCTAGAAAGATTGAGGGCAGGAGGAGAAGGGGACAACAGAGGATGAGATGGTTAGATAACATCACCAATTCAATGGGAATGGATTTGAGCAAATGCCAGGAGATAGTGAAGGACAGGGAAGCCTAGTGTGCTGCGGTTCATGGCATCACAAAGAGTCGGACAGAACTTAGTGATGGAACAACAAGAACAGCTGGTCCAGCATCTTGGGTCAGCTGTCCACTTCAGATGCCGTCTTCTTTGCCTTTGCTCTGGTGTTCTCTCTCCCGGAGCACCCTCTGAGCAGCAAGGCCCCACTGCTCTCCTGAGTAACACTGATACAGCCCATATCACAGGATGCCTTTGGTTATGTAGTTGTGACAAATCATTGGAAGCCTTTCTGCTTTGGAAAGGCTTGGTCATAGTTTGCATTTAATGGTCCCTCATTTCTTCGGTCCATGGTTAGAAAATCTGGTGCCATTCATTTGGAAAGGAGGATTGAAACAGGCAAGAAGAGGATGGGCTTCATATTGTCAGCTGTGCCCTCAACAGCTCTGTGGCCATCACCATGGGATTGGCATTTCCAGAGTTTAACCACTTTTATTAGAGTTTTTTATTCAGATGGGCTCCAAGGGCCTAGAGAATAGTAATATTTTAAGTCTATTTTATGCTTATCTACTCAACTATCCTGGACTTCCCATGTGGCTCAGTGATGTAGAATCCACTTGCCATGCAGGAGACCTGGGGTCAAGCCCTGGGTGGGGAAGATTCCCTGGAGAACGAAATGGCAACCTACTCCAGTATTCTTGCCTGGAGAATCCCATGGACAGAGGAGCCTGGTGGGCTACAGTCCATGGGGTTGCAGAGAGTCGGACATGACTTAGCAACTAAAGAACAACAATTGAACTTTATTACTAAAAACCTTGGGAACCATCTCTGCATTTTTGCATCTATTTTTATTTGTGGAACAGGAGCTAGAATTTTGCCCTTAGTTCGTGGTCAAGAAATATTTGTGATGATGCTGAAGAACTTTGGTGATAGGAGAGTGGATCCAAATACTGAGGAATCCACTGGCTTTTTAAAAATGTATTTAGCAAATCCTTATTGCTGAATGATGTTGACTTTCTAAGTGAAAATAGTAAATCCCATTGTATTCATGTATGCTGAGTTTCTCATCTCTGACTTTGACAAGGACTAAGAGAGGCAACGCTTCCAAAATCCAATTGGATCAGTAGAGCAGAGGAGTTATAAACTTTATCATTATAAAAGAATGAATTTTTTTCTTTTTTAAAAAAATGGGCCAAGAAATACAGGCAAAGAAAACCTGTGTTTCCTTGCTCACACGTTTTGGTGATTCTACATCAATAAAATTGTGTTCTCTTTGAGTTATAGTTCACCAGGACATTATCAAAATCACTTCATCTTTCTAAATAGTTGCTATATATTTTAAAATAGCTATTTGAATTCTAGCCACGTCAGAATCCACTTAATAATTTGCAGAGTGCTTCATGGAGCTCTGAGCTGTCCCATCACACACTCTCCTGGGCTGTAGAGCTGTAAGTTGAGGACAGTCAAGAAAATGACTGATGGAAAAGGCAAAATGACCCAGTCTCAGTCTGTAAATTGCATATTATTACAAACAAGGAAATGTCACCATGACATTTAGTAGCTGGAAAAGAGGAGTGAGGAGGGGTTGAGCAGGAGTTGTAAATAAGCTTGTGAAGTCTAGAGATTCCTTCTTGGTACCTCCTCTGGCCGTACTGAGTCAAGTGTTTCCCTTTATTCAGGAGAACAGAAAGTACCCATTGTTCATCTCCCCGCTGAATGATGGCTTTTAAGGGCTGAAAGTGAAAGTGTTGCTCGCTCAGTCAGGTCCTGCTCTTTGCGACCCCATGGACTGTAGCCCTCCGGCTCCTTTGTCCTTGGATTTTTCCAGGCAAGAATCCTGAAGTGGGTTGCCATTCCCTTCTCCAGGGGTTCTTCCCGACCGAAGATCTCCTGCTTTGCAGGCAGATTCTTTACCATCTGAGCCACCAAGGAAGGCTCATTTTTAAAGGATAGATTGAGTAAATTGCTGCCCTGCAGGCAACTTTGAGAATAGAACATTCAAGGGTCAAGTGTATGTCACAAAAGTGGGAAAAGCTCTGTGTATGTGGATTGGATATTCTGGGAGACTGAAATCTTATTCTGGATAAATCTACCAGAGACTATTGGGCTGGCCAAAAAGTTCCATTTGGGTTTTTCAATACAAATTTTAACATTTACATCACTCCACGTTCCCTTTGCAGCACTGTTGTGTTGATGGCTCCACATACATCCATTTATGTTGTGTTTCTTGTAAAGAGGACGCTGGAACTGATGTGTCACAGGGGGTGTGAAGGCAGCCCCTGGTGGTCAAGAGTGCATGAGTGAGTGGATACTGAAGCAACATGAGCACTTTTTATCATTGAAATGAGTAGCCCCTGAGCTTTTTGGTTCCAGGAACCTATTTCTTGGAAGACAGTTTTTTCACGGACCGCAGTGTGGGGGGTGGGGGGGAAGGTTTTGGGATGATTCAAGCTCATTACATTTATTGTGCACTTTGCTTCTATCATTCTTGCATCAGCTCCACCTCAGATCATCAGCCATTAGATCCCAGAGGCGGGGGACCCCCGGTCTAAATGGATATCAATTTCTGAGGTAGAAAATTCAAAATTAGAAAATTGGTAATGGAATCAGAGTTGCAGCAGAGAAACGATTATTTGGGTCTGGGTGTGGTGTTATGGGAAGTAAACTAGAAAGTTAATCCAGGATCAATAAAGCAGTATCTGGGCAGCAGTAAAAATGCAGTTAGGAATGTATAATGTACATTTATGGTGGCCCAGGAATTTTTAACTTCCTTTGGTAAAGTGCAGCAGTTTGAAAAAGAAGGAAGTATTCCCTGTGAATAGGCAATGGGCAGGGAGGAAAAGGCAGATGGTTTCTCTGTGGATTAGACGATGGAGAACTCTGTGCCAGGAGTGTATGTCTTTGCCTCAACCCTCACAGTGGTCCTCCAAGTGCTCTTGTAAGGACTCAGGGATGTTAAGTAACCTGCCCGTGGTCACTTGTCCATGAAGATGCAGATCTGGGCTTCAGATCCTAGACGCGAAATCTCACTGCCGCGTGCTTACACCATGCTGGTTGTGTTGCGTGTCTGCTCAGTCATGTCCAGCTCTTTGCGACCCCCTGGACTGTAGCCCGCCAGGCTCCTCTGTCCATGGAATTTTCCAGGCAAGAATACTGGAGTGGGTTGCCATTTCCTTCTCCAACAGAAGAACCTTATTGTACAGTAGCAGTGTCCTGCTATTGTAGAAGTTGTGGCTTTGATTCATTTGCTGAAAGGTCATTTATTTTCACAAATTGATCTCGTATCCATTAATCTCACCACTCTCTCATTAGTTCTAATGGTAAGTTTGGGTTGATCCTGCATATTTGATCATTCTATCCACAGATGATGGCAGGTTTATCTCTTACTTCCCACACAGATTTTCCTGTGTATTTATCTTTCCATCGGCTCTGTCAGGACCTCAGGTACCATTACACAGCAGTGTTGCTGGTGAGAACTGCTCACTATTCTAGCATGATTGAGGTATGTCCTGGTGTTACTTACTGAGACAGAGAAAAATGAGAGGGCAGTGGTTGGGAGGCAAATAGAGTCAGCCATGTGATGTGTCCACATCTACATAATGTCTGCTGCTTTGGAAAACAGTCACTATAGGAGGTTTCAGCTTGAGAAATCATCAGCTTATGGGTATTAAAATGTGAGATGAATTTCCAGTTTCTGCTCAGGGATGTTAACAGCTGGAAAAATGGATAAACCACAATATCCTATTGTACAGAGCAGGGAACTATATTCAATATTCTGTGATAAGCCATAATGGAAAAGAATGTCCAAAAGAAATAAATGTGAAATTGACACATTGTAAATCAACTATACTTCAATAAAATTTTTTTAAAAAATTAGAAAAGCTGGAAAGAGTATCACAACCCCCCTTACAATGAAGAGAGTGTCAGTGGACATGCAAGTTCATGACTTTTTTTTTTTGAATCTCTGAGAGAGATGAGGTTTCAGGACAGTCAACTGACCCAACTCTAGGGAGAGACAGAGGCCGCTGGCAGGACAGGGTATAAATAATTGCTTACTTGATTCTGATGCTTTAGACCCCAGTAGGAAGAATTCAGCCTGAAGAGTTGGTGAATGGGAGGAGGTTAAGTGCTGGCAGGTGGGAACCTGAAGCAGTGGGGGCTGATTCCCTCCCCCATCGGGGGGGAGGGAAAGGTTCACGCTCTCCTGAAGGAGAACTTATCAAACGAATGGTCGCTTACACAACTTGGGACCCAGGATTGGATCCTGGAACAGAAAAAGGACCTTCGTGAGAAACCTCGAGAAATCCAGCACATTCTTCAGTTAAGCGTATTGGAGCGATGTTAATTTCCTGACTTTGCTGCTTGTACTGTTGCTAAGATTAGGGGACACAGGAATTCTCTCCTATATTTGCAGCTTTTTTTTGTAAGACTAAAACTATTTCAAAACAAAGAGCTTTTAAGCAAGAGCTTAAGGATTACAGAGACAAGCATGTGAAGAAAAGTGTGAAACTGGTTATTGTTTTTTTAAAAAGTGCAAACAGAGAAAGGAACATTCATGGGAACTGAGTGTGAAGGTTTACAGAAGAAAAGTAGTGAATCCAAAGAAAGTTATGTCTTACAAACCAAGGAAACAGCCGTGCTGGAATTGCACCCCTCCAGAGCATGCCCATGAACTCGCCCCAAACAAAGAAATGATGCCAAGATTCCATAAGTTTGTGGGGCGGTCGATCTTCTTAAATTAACAGTTTATATGAACACAATACTGGATTTGTGAAAGACTTCACTACAGAACTCTTAAAAAAAAAAACCACAACAACTAATGTGCCCCAGATTCTTTAGCTATGTCTTTTAATTTTCAAATAGCCTTTTGAAATCAATGAAATCAGGAATGAGGTCTAGTTGGAGTTAGTTAAAAAAATACCATTTGTGGACTTCCTTGGTGGTCCAGTGGTTAAGAATCGACCTGCCAATGCAGGGGACACAGGTTCGGTCCCTAGTCTGGGAGGATTCAACATGCCTCGGGGTGACTCAGCCCGTGGGCAACAGCTACTGAGCCTGTGCCCTGGAGGCCGAGAGCCACAGCTGCTGAGCCCGTATGCTGCAGATGCTTAGGCCTGCGCATGCTAGAGCCCTTGCTCTGCAACAAGAGAAGTCACTGTAATGAGGAGACAGAGCCCCAAAATAGAGAGTAGTCTCTGCTTGCTGCAACTAGAGAGACCCGTGTGTAGCAACAAAGACCCAGCCAGCCAAAATAAACAAACAAAATTTTAAAAAGAAATACAATTCGCAGCACATAATAGGTATTTATTCATTAAACAAGTATTTGTTGCACACCACTTAGATTCCCATACACCTCCGCCCAACACTTGGGTAAAGCTTGACCAGACATGAAAATAACCAGAGGTGGTGGCTGAGGGGCAAATAAGAGTGGCCAACCAGTCTACGGCCATACCACCCTGAACGCGCCGATCTCATCTGATCTTGGAAGCTAAGCAGGGTCGGGCCTGGTTAGTACTTGGATGGGAGAGTGGCCAACCAACCCTGAGAGTCTGGTCATAATAAAACGAGAACCCGTTCTCTCCCAAGCCTGCAGATGAGAAAGATGAAGTGAGAAGCCAGATCGGGGCTCAATCCAGAGGGATGTGTCATCATGGACAGAATAGGATTCTTAGGTTGATTCATTCTACACACTGGACCTCTAGGTTTCCATTTGGAGTTTGATGCAGAGAGCTGGGTTGACATAAAGGTGTTTCTGTAAGGGATGGGTCATAACGTGAAGTCGCCTAATAATCTTGGATTGAGAGGAAAGGAAATAAATACAGTTCCTGATGCTGGAGTAGGAATTAAAGAGACGATAATGAGCCGTGATGGCCATGATAAATTTCCTGTCATATTTATTACAATCCTTTCCTAAGACATTTGTGAGAGAGACATTGCTGAGGCCTGGACCAATTTACGTACTTAGGCTTCCTCTCTGAATTGTTTCGGAAGAGAGAGTTTCTAGTGCAGATGAATGAATTATCCATGCCAGCCAGGATCATGAAGCATTATGGCTACTTCTGGGTCCATTTCTCATCTTGCCTGTGCAGACTCAAGCCTTCTGCAGGCTCTGGACCGGTCACCCATCACTTTAGAGTCCTGAAGTTCCAGCCCGAGATGAGAAATAGCCCAGCAGCTTGCTTGAATCCCTCATTAATCTTGGATCCAGATTCCCCGGGGCTTCAGGGAAAGTCGTTCAGGCAGAGCAGCGGCAGATGTGGGCATGGAGTGATCAGTCCCTTGTGCTGTTCTGCTCTCGGGCTGGCCAGCAGGCTGACCGGTGGAGGGGGATGGGTGTGTGACCCTGTGGGATGAGGCGATTCCCAGCACGGTCCCCTCCATCAAGGAGGGAGAGTCAGGTCTTGCCAGCTCAGTTGCCCCATTGAGAGCTCCTCGGTTGCCCTGGGCATCTCTCAGGGAAGAAGGCAGAGCTGCTCCCCAAGTCTTGGAGGTGGGAGGTGCTTTGAGGGCACAGGAGTCCCCCCACCCCTATGATCTGCCTCAGAAACTGCCTCTGCCAGGCCATGGCAAAGCTTTGTAGTGCCCGCAAAACTGTATGTCCCAACCTCGAAAGGGTAGTGAGGAGTTTTTGTGGTAATGGTTCAAAGAGGAGAGCATGGTCAGCTGGTGGACCTGATTGGTTGGTGGTGAGCTCATTGGGAGTCTGTATCATCAACCTTCTGGTTCCTCCTGGGGTCTCTGTGCTTGTGGGCAGCATGCAGTTAACTTCTCCCACCGGATGGGGTTTCAGTACTTGAAAAACAGCTTAAACATACTCCCATGTGTGTCCCTTGAGGGGAAGCCAGGACGCTGCTCTAAGGCTGCACTGGTTCTCGATTGTTCCTGCCTTGTCTCTGCACCCCCTCCCTTCTCTAATTGTTTGGACCTGCCTTTTGGAACTCAGGGAGGGTCCTGGAGGCTGAATGAAGCCCATTTCCTGTGGTCAAGAAAGGGGGGACCCAGAAAGGCTTCTGTGCCCAGGAGCCCCACAAGGTCCCACTGGGTTTCAGTGACACCTGGAAGTTCATGAAATGCTTGTCTCTCTTTACCTGATCAGCTGAACCTCACTGAGATGAAGCTGGGTGAATGTCACCCACAAGACGTTTTATGGAGCAAGTAGAGTTTAGTATGCAATGTACATTCAAGACGTGTCAACTGAACACAAAGTGAGGCATGCTGCAGACGTACAGTCCGGTGTTTCTGATGGATAAACTTGTGTGTTTAAGTTTGTTTTTTTTTTTAGCTCCACCATAATTAAAAACATCACGTCTTCGACCCCAGGCCTCCGTCCTCAGCTTCAGGCTGGGTTCCTAGGTGCACAGCTGCTAGCCTAAGGCTTCCTTCTGTTGCTCTGTGTGGTCAATCCACTGTCTGCCTTAGCTTTCTCATTTGGAGGGTGTTCTTTCGTTTTATTAAAACTCAAAACCTGAGGAAGAGTATGTGTGGCAGGGGGTAAACTTTCTGAGTCCTTTCAGGTATGAACATCTTTAATTTTGCATTCACTAATGGTTAATACTGTTCATGGGGTTCTCCAGGCAAGAATACTGAAGTGGTTTGCCCTTCCCTTCTCCCGTGGACCATGTTTCCTCAGAACTCTCCACCGTGACCTGTCCGTCTTGGGTGGCCCTGCACAGTATAGTTCCATTGAGTTGGACAAGGCTGTGATCCATGTAATCAGTTTAGTTTTCTGTGATTGTGGTTTTCATTCTAGTAGTCATATATGGATGTGAGAGCTGGACCATAAAGAGGGCTGAGTGTCAAAGAATTGATGCTTTTGAACTGTGGTGTTGGAGAAGACTCTTGAGAGTCCCTTGGACTGCAAGGAGATCCAATCAATCCATCCTAAAGGAAATCAATCCTGACTATTCATTGGAAGGACTGATGCTGAAGCTAAAGCTCCAATCCTTTGGCCACCTGATGCGAAGAGCTGACTCATTAGAAAAGACCCTGATGCTGGGAAGGATTGAAGGCAGTAGGAGAAGGGGACAACAGAGGATGAGATGGTTGGATGGCATCACTGACTCAAGTGACATGAGTTTGAGCAAGCTCCAGGAGATGGCGAAGGACAGGAAAGTCTGGCGTGCTGCAGTCCACGGGGTTGCAAAGTGTTGGACATGACCAAGCAACTGAACAACAGCAACATATAATGATTTGGCTGGTCTAAGTATTCTAGGTTGAAAGTTATTTTACTTACAACTTTAAGAGCATTACTCCATCATCTGTCAATGACAATGCTGCAGGAAAGGGAGTGGGGTGAGAGAGGATGCTCACATCCCAGGTCATGTCTGAGTCTCTGGGATAGCCACCAAGGAGGGGTTCTTGGCTTCATCCTGGAAAGAATTCAAGAGCAAGCTATAGTAAAGTGAAAGGTTTATCCAGGGAGGAAAGTACTCCATAGACAGAGTGTGGGTCATCTTGGACAGTGAGAGAGGCCCCAGCGTATGGGGCTGACAGTTTCTATAGAGTAGGTAATTTCATAGGCTAATGAGTGGGAAAAGTGTTTGAGTTATTTTGGGGTAGGGGTGGAGATTTTCATAAATTGGGCTGCCATTCACTTTTTGACCTTTTCGGTTGGCTTTGTAACTACCATGATGCCTGTGATGTGTTATTTAGATGCTGTGTTATAATGAACATATACTGAAGCTCAGTATAGTCAAAGGTCTGTGTAGTCAAAGCTATGGTTTTCCAAGTATTCATGTTTGGATGTGAGAGTTGGACCATGAAGAAAGCTGAACACCGAAGAATTGTTGCTTTTGAACTGTGGTGTTGGAGAAGACTCTTGAGAGTCCCTTGGACTGCAAGGATAGCAAACCAGTTAGTCCTAAAGAAAATCAACTCTGAATATTCATTGGAAGGACTGATGCTGAAACTCCAATACTTTGGTCACCTGATACAGAGAGCCAACTCATTGGAAAAGACTTTGATGCTGGGAGAGATTGAAGGCAGGAGGAGGAGGGGACGACAGAGGATGAGATGGTTGGATGGCATCACCGACTCAATGGACATGAGTTTGAGCAAACTCCTGGAACAGGGAAGCCTGGCATGCTGCGGTCCATGGGGTTGCAGTAAGTCGGACACAACTGAGTCACTGAACAGCAAGAACTCAGGCTCAAGGTCTAGTGAAAGTTGACTTGTCTGCCAGCTTGGAACTAGTTGGTTTAATCCTTTATGTCGTCGGGTCCTCAGGCTTTGTCATTCTTTTAAAGATTGTGCCTGGCCCCCTTCCTGTCTCAGCAATTTCCCAACTAGATGTGTCTTCTTGTGTACACTATTTTCCCTTATGAAAGTTTTTATTATTCTCTGTACTTGATTTTCCTTTTTTGAATTAATTAAGTTTTTATTGAAGTATAGTTGATTTGCAATGTGTTAGTTTCAATGTGTTAGTTTCAGGCGTACACCAAAGGGATTCAGTCATATATATGTATATCCTTTCTCAGATTCTTTTCCCTTATAGGTTCTTACAAAATACTGAGTATAGTTTCCTGTGCTATAAGTAGGTCCTTGTTGATTATCTATTTTCTATATAGTAGTGTGTATATGTTACTTTCAGACTCCTAATTTATCACTCCCTACCTCTTTCCCTTTGGTAACCATAAGTTTCACTCCCCAAACACTGTTCGAAAGTTAAAATGGCAATGTGAACTTGCATACTCTGATGATAGGAGTGTAAATTAGTACAGCCATTTGGGGAAACTGCTGTTATATACTAAAGCTGACCATGACCAGGTCCTGTCACCCAGGAATTTCATTCCTAAACACACACATATGCACCAAAAGATGTGTACAAAAGTATTCAGAGCAAGGTTATTATCAGAGTCCTGAATTGGGAACAACTTTGATGGACATCAAAGTAGACCTAGTAAATACATGATGGTATTTTTTGTACACTAGAATGCTATAAAATAATGCAAAAGAATGAGCCAAATTACATGCAACAGCTTGAATGAATCACATGATCATATTTTTTTAAGGAAAAGAATCCATGATGTATGTGTAAACATGTACCACTGTGCCTGGAACACATTACTCTATAAATGTTGCTTTGTATTCCTCTTAAATATGAGAGATTACAGGTAGTGCTCAGTGAGTAAATTAAATGGGTTTTCCTAGTTTTCTCTGTACCTCTGGTATGGCATGTATATTTGAAGTGTATCAACAAATACAATAAATGTATAATCAGCATTTTGCAAAGAAGTTTGCCATCATATAACCTAGCCTGTGTTGCAGATCTTAATTCACCAATCTGAAAACAAAAATAGGTACTTTTGTGTTTAGCATGAATTTAATTGTAGAAGGTGGAGGTTTCGAATTTGGAATTACATGTTAGTACAAATGATAAAGAATATTACCTTCGAGTTCCTAGAATTGATTCTACCTTGTTCATTATTATTTAGCTAGCGCTCATCCTATAATCTTTTATGTCACTGAGAAGGATCAAATTGTTTGTAAGGGAGATATTTGATAATCCTTAATGTTTTAGCTTTTCTTGTTTTTGAAGAGAATTAGTTTTGGGTGATATATTATGATAAGAATGGCTTAATTTCAGGTGAAGATATGCCTTATGACTTCCATTTTAAATCTTAAACACCCACAGAGTTAAATTGCAGAGAAGCTCATAAAAATCACTGACTATAAATGATGGCACGTTGGACTTCTAATGATAGCTTTAGGAGTCTGAAAAGATCTAGTGGTCCGTTATAATAGGCCACCCAAAAAAGTTGTGTTTTATTTTTTCCCCTGAAATGCTGAATTTCACCAGGAAAAAGCAGGTAGAGAATGGTGGAAAGTTAATTTAAATTTCATTTGTACTTACTGGATTGGAATAAAGTTAGCTCCTAAATTACCAGACCAACATTGAAGACTGAATAAGCATCCTTAATTATTGAAAGATAATTAGAAATTAGAAAAAATGCTGATTATACATTTATTGTATTTGTTGATACACTTCAAATATACATGCCATACCAGAGGTACAGAAAAATCTTTGGGTCATATAGGTAATTGTCAATCACCTGGTAAACTGGGCTGAGAATGAAATTCTGAAAGAATGTAGAAGTGTTAGTCATAGTTAAGGACAAGGAAGCCTGGAGTGCTGCAGTTCATGGGGTCAGAGAGTCGGGCACCACTGAGTGACTGGCCAGCAAAGTCATGTCCAGCTCTTTACGAATCCATGGACTCTAGCCCATCAGGCTCCTTTGTCCATGGGATTTCCCAGGCAAGAATACCTGAGTGGGTAGCCGTTCCTTTCTCCGGGGTATCTTCCCCACCCAGGGTTCGAACCCGGGTCTCCTGCCTTGCAGGCAGACTCTTTACTATCTGAGCCACCAGGGAAGCCTAATCCACAGGTAGCCAAGAAATCTAATAAATCCAGAATCATCTAAAACAGACTTTAGGGCTTTCTGGTCATTGTTGTTGTTGTTGTTTTGCTTTTTAATCTGGAAAATGAGCAGCTGGGAATTGGGAAAAGTTTAGATCCCCAGAAGGGTGGGAGGGAGGCTTGGTGAGGAGGAAGGAGCTGATTGTCAGGGCTTATCACAAACCCAGATATCTCCGGGTTTGGGTTAGTCTGTACGTCTCTGCAGGTCTCTGTATGTCTGTTCTAACACAGTTAACACACTCTGGTCAGTTGCTAGCTTTGGTCAAAAGCTCTCTGAGGGCAGGATTGTGTTCATTGAACCGTTATGGTTTGCCTTAAACAGGGTCTGGGATATGGGTATTCAATATATATATATGTTGATTGAATTAATTATACAAATTTTGGTATTTTGTAGGGACAATTTCATCCTTTATTTCTCATATTTTCTATTTATTAATATTTTCCAATCAGTTACCATGTGTCTTCCTGTGTTTTCAATTTTTTCAAATTTATTATGACACATTTGTTTTAATTTTGAAAAAGATTTATTTTTAATGTTATGACAGGTGTGCTTTTCAAATCAATCTATAATTCTGATGCTTTTCTAAAATTGAGTTTTCTCATTCAGAAATGCATGCTGTAGCTCTTCATTTTTAAAAGTGTTTTTTTAATCTTTAGTAGAACTTGATTGTCTTATTCATGTGGGAATAAAAAACATATATGTAGGCTGAAGTATTTAGATATTTACTATTATTTGTTATGTGAACTTGTACCCGTTTCATATTCTAACAGAACATATGTGCTAAAGCCATATTGAATTTTGCACATTTATTTTGTAGCTGGCTATCCATTGGATCATGACTCAGGTTTGCAGTTGACTTGTTTGAGTCTTCTTGCTAAATGTTTTTCATTTTTACATCTCTTTTGCAAAATTCATACATAAATCTTTTTATATTAACTCTTTAGTTGTATTATTGGTATATGACTAGCAATGGTAGTAAAAATATTTGTCTAAGTACATGTATAATTGCATATCAATGGAAATAGGAACACAATGAAAATATGTAAATAATGCTAACTAATCCACGAAATAACATTTCAGATGACAAAATCTGTATAGAGATATACAAATAAATAAATATATAAATTAAAATGTATATAAATTAAAATGAGGCTACAATTTTGGTCTATAAGCTTGGGGAGATCTTTCTTTTTAATTTATACCAGTGCTCTTTTTAGCAAAGGAATGAAGTCTCTCCATTGCTTAAAGAAATAAAAAAGCATACAAACACTTTAGAAAGGAATTTGGAAATATATATTAAAAAAACTCTGAGGGAGAATATTCGTTCTTTCAAAATGTGTCTTGAAAAAGTAATTGGATAAATATACAAATAAGTTTATAGATGAAGCCCCAATACCTTGCCCACCTGATGTGAAGAGACAACCCATCAGAAAAGACCATGATGCTGGGAAAGATTGAGGGCAGGAGCAGAAGGGGTGACAGAGGATGAGATGGCTGGATGGCATCACCGACTCGATGGACATGGGTTTGAGTAAGCTCCGGGAGATGGTGATGGACAGGGAGGCCTGGCATGCTGCGGTCCATGGGGTCGCAGAGTTGGACATAACTGAGCGACTAAATGACTGTAGAAAAAACAAAAAACAAGCAATATGATGTGAAAAGCTAAATAGTCATTCTTCAGGGATTATGTCCTTTATACATGCAACATAGTCAATGGAGAAAAGTGTTCCATTTTTGTTTTAAAAAATTACACAACAGGGACTTGCCTAGTGGTCCAGTGGTGAAGAGTCGGTGCCTCACTGCCGTCGACCCAGGTTCAATCTCTGGTTGGAGAACTAAGATCCCACAAGCTGTGTGGCACAGCCAAAAATAGATAAATACACATTTTCTAAAGATTCCATCAGAAAAAGTTTGTTTACTGTAGTTGTATTTAGATATTGAAGTGAGGAGTGGTTTGCACTTTTTGTTTCCCTGTGTGCTCATCTGTTTTGTCTAACTTTCTATAACGGTGATCTGAATTGATAAAGGATTCCTTCTAGGAGCCTATAGTGTCCACCGTTGGAGCTAGAACAGGAGAGAAATAAAAATATTATTGACCCATTTGTGGCTCACTCCTGGTCTTTCTCAGGCTGCCTAGGTTCAAGGAGCCAACTCCTGTCTACCTTTATCCGATTTTCTTTTATGACAGGAACAGAAATTCTGAGTTCTCTAAGGCTTGAGGAATAAGCTCATAATATCTATGTTATAGACACTGAATCTGAAAACCCCAAAGCCGTATTTCTCCATTAAAGCTTGTTGGTGTGGTTTGAGGTGTTTTTTCTGTTGGAGCATGGATCCCTTGGCCTGTTGGTAGCATGTAATGAACTGAATGCTGTAGCCACCAGTTGAATGACCTGTTCAAAATGAGAGGAGCATAGACTTTTCATGCATCATGGTGGTGACCAACTTACAGATGCAAACGTTTAGCTGGAAAAAGAGCCAGGTGTGAAGAATCCCATTAGCCCAGTGATTCTGAAGCTTCCCCCACTTGACACCTGTTCACTGATGCACAGGATCTCTGTGATGGCATGGCACCATTGGTCCTGGGCCCTGGGGCACGGGCATCCTTGCCCGTACACTTGCACTCCCAGTTAGGAGAGCTGATAACTTGAATTCTGTGGACTACTGTAGCAACTTGTGTTGAGTTCATTTCCCATCAAAAATTCTTCCTGGGCTTCCCTGGTGGTGCACTGGTGGAGACTTTGCCTGCCAGTGCATTAGGAGACATGGGTTCAATCCCTGATCCGGGAAGATCTCACATGCCACGGACCACCTAGACCCCTGCACTATCACTAATGATGCGATGGTCTAGAAAATGACACTGCCTAAAACTTTGTGTCATAACTTAATTGCCCTATGTTTTTGTCAATGTCTCTTAAAATTTTTTTGAAGTATAGTTGATTTACAATGTTGTGTTAATTTCTGCTGTACAGTAAGATGATTCATTTATACACATGTATATTCTTTTTCATATTCTTTTCTGTTATGGGTTATCACAGAATGTTGAATATAGGTCCCTGTGCTGTATAGTAGGTCCTTGTTTATCCATTCTATATATAATAGTTTGCATCCACTAACCCCAAACTCCCAATCCTTCCCTCCCCATTGCCTTGGCAACCACAGGTCTGTTCTCTATGTTGTGGTAAATGTCTTAACGTAAAGTAATATGTCTTAACAATCAGTGGTGCTAAGTCACTTCAGTTGTGTCTGATTCTGTGACCCTATAGACTGTAGCCCTCTGGGCTCCTCTGTCCATAGAATTCTCCAGGCAAAAATAATGGAGTGGGTTGCCATGCCCTCTTCCAGGGGATCTTCCCCACCCAGGGAGCGAACCTGCATCTCCTGCATTGCAAGTGGATTCTTTACTACTGAGTCTCCGGGGACACATTCCAAACACATGGTGGAGTTGTCGGATATTTGTGTCTACCTATGGCTCAGCGGGTCAAGAATCCACCTGCAATGCAGGAAACACGGCTCGATTCTTGGATCAGGAAGATGCCCTGGAGGAGGGCATGGAGCCCACCCCAGTATTCTTGCTGGAGAATCCCCATGGACAGAGGAGCCTGGTGGGCTACAGTCCATGGGGTTGCAAAAGACTCGGACACAACTGAGTGTCCCACACACTCACGTATGGTGAATAACAATAAATTTAAGAGAAATGAGAGAATCAGAAGCTATTCTTTACAAAAGCATGTGAAAATAAGATTCACAGGTACAGGTGGATGTTAGAGTAGAAAGTCATGCTACAATAAACAATAACAAGTGAGAATTATTTGTGTTGATGAGACAAAGAAGAAAATAACCTTAATTGAGATGGAAATAACACACCTTGGGAAATTATAAGGTGTTGAAGTGGAAATAATGAGAAAGTGTTTTCACAGAAGAGCTGGGATTTGTTTACAAGTGTAATGTCAACATCATTGCCTTTGTTATGATGTGAGATGAGTCAGTGACAACTATCATTGAAAATATCCACTCTTAGGAAATTCTTCTAAAAGTCCAGGTGTGAATCAGTTCTCTAGAACTTAAAAAGATCTTGGGAGATGATATGCAATGTGCTTCAAAGATCAACTAGAAAAAAATTATTACACAGATGCCTATAGAGAATTTTTGTGTAAACCTCTGGGGGTATTATCTGAGGGGGTTGGGGAAAATAACAGCTAATCTAGTTTTCATAAAATAAATTTATATCATTGTGCTATGTAATTTTTAAGATGTATAAGTTGGCAATAATATTAAATATTTTTTAAATCACCTTTCCTAGTGAAATTCAATGAGATCCTTGCCTTTTATGTTATTTCATCCATGTAACTGTAGTTGATTTAAAGTCTCCTAGAAGGAGTCTCAAATCTCATCTCTTACATCATTGCAACTGGGTCCATATGCTTTTGTTTAGCACTTGCTATTGCACTTTTCTGGGCTTCCCTGGTGGCTTATGTGGTAAAGGATCTGCCCATAATATGAGAGACCTGGGTTCAATCCCTGAGTCAGGAAGATCCCCTGGAGAAGGGAATGGCAGCTTACTCCAGTATTCCTGCCTGGAGAATCCCATGGACAGAGGAGCCTGGCGGGCTACAGTCCATGGGGTCACAAAGAGTCAGACACGACTGAGTGACTAACTTTTCAGTTTTCCACTTTCATTACATTTTCCTACTAACTATGACACTGAAAATTTTACAATACATGAAGTAGTTGTATGGAGTGAATAAAGTATTCCATTACTCAAGACCGTATCTTTAATCCATTGAATCCTCCCTCTCCACAATAATATTTTCTCAAATGTCTGTACTTTTATTTCACTTTTTGTTAAACATTTCCATCTCAGTTTATTCAAGCTGCGATGTCAAAGCTACCATAAGCTGGGATGACTTTTAAATGTTGTAAATTTATTGCTCACGGCTAGAAGCTGGGAAGCCCAAGAAGAAGGCACTGGCAGACTCGGTGTCTGCTGCGGACCCACGTCCTGTCTCCCTGGAGGCTGTCTTGCCACTCTATCCTCATGTGACAGGAGAGGGGGGCTCTCTGGGTCTCTTTTATGAGGGCACCAATCCCATTCATGAGGGCCCCACCCTCATGACCTAATCACCCCAAAGGCCCTGCCTGCAATACCATCACACTGGGGATGAGGTTTCAACCTGTGAGTCTTGTGGGGACATGAACATTCAGCCCATAGTGGCATAAAGTATTGAAAATGTATTATCCACAGCTGATGTTGTCTGCTGGGGCATTTGAAATTCGCAAGTGTTGTGCGACAATTTTGTTTTGTAGGATTGGTCTGTGTATTAAAAAAAATAGCATAATTTTAACCAACTTATTAAAACCCAGTAGGGTTCCTAATTAAAGATACCAGTGCAGATTTTCAAAACACCCCTGTTCAGGGTTGTGTTGCCCCCGTGAAGAGCCACGGTGGTCACTAACCCGGGGAGCGAAGAGTGGAAGGTGAGCAGGAAGTAGAATTCCATCCCCAAGTCCACACGGGTAATGACTGCAGGACTGTTTTACTGCATGTTTTTTGGGCATATTTCAGTGGGGGAGGAGATTGTGATCCAGGTTAGACCCTTCAGTTAATTAAGTAATGAAGTTTAGGACCTCACTATAAATTAGGACCTGCATTTTAGTCAGAGACTCAAGTCAGTCCAAAATGGTGGGCTGTCCTTCCTGGGAAATCTGGACAAAAAATGATGGGATGTAGCCTGAAACCTTCTCCCTCACTGTGAGGAATGTCCCTGGGGACTGGCAAGTGACGTGTTATTACTTTGGAACTTCAGCATTTTGATTCAACCCAGACTGCCCAGGAAAGTTTCTCTTATTTCTTTTGGACCTCAGCACAGCTGAGTACCTGCTAATTCCAGTAGGTAATCATTGAGGGAGGGGGTCCCAGGCATAGCTGGTGACTCCTTAGGTATAATAAAAAGAATCATAGAAGCACACACACACACAGGCGCACAAAATGAGCACAATGCCATAAGGATCTGCTTCAATCTGACCATGAAGAATGTAAGTCAAGTTAGAAATACGTAGGAGGGACTTCCCTGGTGGTCTAATGGTTAAGACTCAGCACTTCCACTGCAGGGGGCACAAGTTCGATCCCTGATCTGGGAAGTAAGATCCCACATGCCTAGTGGCACTGCAAGAAAAAGAAAAGAAAATGAAAAATGTGGGAAGCAGATATATGTAGGAAAGGTTCTAGAAGGCTCACGTTTAGGTCACTTTTTATTAGTCTTATCAGGACTAATATGGAAATGATTCATTGCTAAAATCAAACCAAGAACACTCTGTTATAGCTCCTTTTTAAAATGGAAGTAAATTTTAAAAATTAGAATTAATTAGGACAAAAAAGTATGAAACAATATACACATTTACATTTATCCAATTTAGCTATTGTTATATTTATGAATGCTTCATCTGCTTTAAGCAGAGAGAGCAAGCATTGTTCAGCAAGTGATGCTGGAACAGCTTTCTGAAAGGAAATCAATTTAAAAGCTGTGTAGCATATATACATAATATTAAATTCCAGATATATTAAGAAAAAAAAAGCCATGCAAAATTAATGGAAACAGTGGATGGGAGATGTATCCTAGGCCTGAGAGTAAAGAAAAATGTCTCAAAGAACCTGTAAGCTTTGAAGTTGTAATTTTTTTAATCTATAAGAACAGAAGACAAAGTATAAAAACATTTAGAACAAATACAAGAGAAATTTCATCAAACTAATAACTAAAGAAATGGAGTTTTAATTGATGCCAGTTTAACAGAAATCATTGAAATGATAACCAGCATTGAGCAGCATTGTGTATCCATATATAATATATATATATAGACTATACACATACACTGAGTATACATATGTACATATATAGATATATGTGATGGAATCTTCAATGAATGTATATTAGGTGGACAAAAGAAGATTGAAATTTTGTATATTGTGATATATGTAGTATGTATATCACATATGTATAACAAACTTGTAAATAATCATCTTCTCCAGGTCTGTTTTCATTCTTCTTGAGGCAGCAAAGACACATGATGACATCAACACCTAAGTCAATGGGTGACAATTTCCTGTAGAAAATTCTAGAATTAGCAAGATCATTGGAAAATACTCTGCAAAAACACTGGAAATCACTACGTTCTTAAATATCCCCACAATGACTTTTTCCTCTGCATGTACCTACTCACAGTGATAAGAACATAATAAGAACTCAGAAGTATTTATGGTTATCTATGTGTTTCTAATCTTTATTTGACGTACTTGGCAAAATTGGTGCTTGATCTCATTTGAGATCTTATAATAGTATATAAGTATATACTATATATATTAGTATATAAATATATTTGAGATCTTATATTAATACTTTGAAACAAATTTTCACATATCCTTGTGTTCTCCTTGAAGTGAAGACTTATGATGACCATCAAATTATAATCTATTCATTTATCACAACTTTTGGAAAATGACCCTTATTGTTGTCAGATTAGGAAATGCCTGTAATCTGTTAGTTTTGGACTGTGTAGAATTCTGTCACACTATATTCAGTACATGATTTCTTCCAAATTTGAGATTCGTAATCTAAATCAATGTTCTCACATTACCTGGAGAATGAATAATATCAGGTGGGTGTTTCTTCATAAACACTCTCAAGTTTATGTACACAAACATACTTCAGTAAACCTCTGGTCAACAAATGTTTAATGCCTACTGTTTGTTTTTTCTGTAGTGAGATATTTCAAGCTTACAATCTTGTGTGTGGGCTCAGTTGTGTCCAAGTCTTTGCAGCCGCATGGACTGTAGCCCACCAGACTTCTCTGTGCATGGAATTTTCCAGGCAAGAATACTGGAGGGGGTTGCCATTTCTTCCTCCAGGTTATAATCTTGGGAGATAAGATATACATAAACAATGAGAGAAACACTCAAAAGAGTGCATAGTAATTGAACAGAAAATTTGAAAACATTATCTGTTGCATATTTTTTTTATAAAAGGCAGGTATAGAAACAAACAAAAATGTGCGTTGCATTCTGGGAACCTTTGAGTCAGCTTCTGTCCTTAGGCTGGCCAGGAAGGTTATCAGACATCTTTTACCCCAATCCTTTTTTTTCTTACTTTCTAAGATTTTCACACATCTAGCATGTCAATTTATTTTCAAGAACTCTGGTAGGAAGAAAGGTCAGGTATTGATTTTTGCATCCCTAGAAGGAGCAGTGCAGGGAAAATTTAAGTGACCTGCCTAAGGTCAGGGCTTTTTTGACTTGTTTCACAACAGTGACAAAGAGATGTTGAATTCACTGAGTTGGGGACACTCTGATCTGCAGGAGGCAACTTGGGGGCTACAGGGTCAGGATTGGGGACACTCTGATCTGCAGGAGGCAACTTGGGGGCTACAGGTCAGGATTGAAATGGGACTGGCCTTGTTATTGTGGTTCAGTCGCTCAGTCGTGTCCAATCTTTGTGACCCCATGGACTGCAACACACCAGGTTTCCCTGTCCTTCATTATCTCCTGGAGTTTGCTCAAACTCATGTCCTTTGAGTCAGTGATGCCATCCAACCATCTCATCTGTCATCGCCTTCTCCTCCTGCCTTCCATCTTTCCAGCATCAGGGTTTTTTCCATCAGGGACTGGCCTGCATATTTCTGATCCACCAGCACCTCACCTGGGACCAGGGGCAAACCCCCAGAACAGAGGCCCCAGCGAGGGTCCAGTGAGGTGCAAGTCATCATGGGAACTCCAGGCCCAAGGTCGAAACCTCCAGTGCCTACCGGTGGGGAATTCTTGGAATGAGTCATCTTGGGCCTTATTTAGGGGGTTCATTGTTGAGATGCCAACATGGTATTGAGGTGCTGATATGGTTAATGCTGCCACATAAGAATCCGGTCTGGTCTCCAGAAATTTGACAGATGCTAAGAAAGAAAGGGCTTCCCTGGTAGCTCAGACAGCAAAAGCATCTGCCTACAATGTGGGAGACCCAGGTTTGATCCCTGGGTCAGGAAGATCCCCTGAAGAAGGAAATGGCACCCCACTCCAGTATTCTTGCTTGGAAAATCCCATGGACTGAGGATCCTGGTAGGCTACAGTCCATGGGGTCGCAAAGAGTCGGACACTACTGAACGACTTCACTCACTCACTCACTCACTCAAGAAAAGACAAACAAAAATAGTGACTTCTGGCTGATTTCTGAAATCAGCTCCTACAGTGACCCAAAGCATGACATCTGATTATCCTTCCTTCTGCACAAGCTATTACTTTTCTTGACTCAATGATTGATGCTTTAAAATACACTGAAATCTTCTCTCTCTGATGGTGCTACCTGCCATTGCCTGCCTGCTCAGAAAATGCATAGGGAAAGGAAATTGTAATTCTTATTGCTGAAGATGAAATTAGGTTTTAACATTTGAAAACTTTTAAGAAGTTTTATAAACTTTTAAAACTTTATGGTTGGATCATAAGGAAGACTCTCGAGAGTCCCTTGGACTGCAAGGAGATCAAACCAGTCAATCCTAAAGGAAATTAACCCTGAATATTCACTGGAAGGACTGTTGCTGAAGCTGAAGCTCCAGTACTTCGGCCACCTGATGCTATGAACCAACTTATCAGAAGAGACCCTGATGCTAGGAAAGATTGAGGGCAGGAGAAGGGGACGACAGAGGACGAGATGGTTAGATGGCATCACTGATTCAATAGATACGAGTTTGAGCCAGTCCTGGGAGATGGTGAAGGACAGCAAAGCCTGCAGTCCATGGAGTCACAAAGAGTCAGACACGACTGAGTGACGGACAACAGCAAAGCTTCTGAAGCTGAATGAGAGGCCCTGCTCCCCATGGTTCTAACTAATTGGAAGGAAGTATTTCAACAGGAGAGGAAACCCTACTGGCTCTTGATTCCAAATACATCCAGACATACGAAGATCAGACACACATTGTCTGAGCCACCATCTCTTGCCCCATCACTGCAGGACCTCGAGACCAGTCTGCTTCTCTCCCTGTCCCCTGTCATGCTCAGCAGGGCGGGCAGTGTGGTCCTGGAAAGACAGAGGTTGGGTCGTCTCACGGGTGCGCTCAGAAAACTGCAAGGACAGGGGACGACAAGGTTTCACTCAGAGTAACCCAGACCCCAGCGCCGCCTCAGAGCCCTTCTGCCCACCGTGGCCTTCGTCTCTTACCTGTCCCCACTGGCCTGCCCATTCCAGAGACGTCAGCCCCGGGCTGTTCTCACACCGGCTCTCCTCAGCCTGGGATGTTCCTCCGCTTGTTCCCACCGGAGGCAGACGCTCCTTCCAGATATCAGCATGCCTTTCTCCGGCAAGTCCAAGTCTCTGCTCAGAGGTTACTGTTCCAGGGAGGCCTTGCCGTCCACTGGATTGGCACGTGTACCATGCTCCCTAGCGTTCCTGAGCTTTCTAACCTGGTTCTATGTGTTCTGTTTCCCAAAATGCCATCACTCATCACGTCTAAGGCAGAGATTATGTCCCACCCGTTGGTATTTCTAGGCAACACTGGGATACATCTTCGCTGTCTCTGGGGTCAGGGGAAGATGCTGAGGTTGTGGCCGTTACGGATCCAGGTACATCAGAAGTTACAGCACAGGCTCAGAGGCTTCAAGGAGAGCCCAGTAACTGCAGTGAGACGGGCTTTGTGGCAGTGAGGGTGGTGGTGTGCAGGGAAAAGAAATCGATGTGATTTGCTTTGGGAGGTGATTCAGAAGAGTCAGTCCTGAATATGAAGACGTTTTAGGAATGTCTTAACCAGCTTAGATAGTTCTGTTTTTATGGAGATATAGTTGGTTCACTCTGCTGCGTTATTTCCAGGTGTGTGTGTATGTACGTGTGTGTGTGTATAAAGTACAGACATGTGCTTTTTCAATTTTTTTTTCTATTCTAGATTATGATAATATATTGAATATAGTTCCCTGTGGCATACCGTAGGTCCTTGCTTATCTATCTTATATATATTAGTATGCGTCTGTTAATCCCAGGATCCTAATTTTTCCCCTTATTTCCCCTTTGGTAACCATAAATTTGTTTTTATATGTCTGTGAGTGTTTGTTTTGTCAATAAGTTCATTTGTATCATTTTTAGATTTGACTATATATAAGTGATGTATCATGGGATATTTGTCTTTCTCTGACTTACTCCATTCAGTTTGAGAATCTCTAGGTCCATCCCTCTTGCTGCAAAGGGCATCATTCCATTCTTTTTTCATGGCAGGGTAGTATTCCATTATATATGTACACATGCCATATATTCTTTATCCATTCATCTGTCGATGGACATTTCAGTTGCTTCCATGTCTTGGCTATTGTAAATATGCTTCTGTGAACACAGGGGTGCATGGATCTTTTCTAACTAGAGTTTCCTCTGAATATATACCCAAGGGTGTGTTTACTGGATTATCTGGTACCTCTGTTGTTAGTTTTTTAAGGCACCACCATACTGTTCTTCATAGTGGCTGCACCAGTTTACATTCCCACCAACAGTGTAGGAGGTTTCCGCTTTCTCCAGCGTATGTTATCTGTAGTCTTTTTAATGAGGACCATTCTGACCACTATGTAGTGATACATCTTTGTAGGTTTGATTTGCTTTCTTCTAATAATTAGCGATACAAGCATTCTTACATGTACCTGTTGGCCATGTGGATGTCTTTTCTGGAGAAATATCAACTTAGGTTATTTCATTCTTAATTATTGACAAGAATGATACATTGCAAGTGGACTGTTTACTGCCTGAGCCATCAGGGAAGCCCATATGATAAATAATTATGTACAAATAAATCTAAAGTATTATTTTAATAAAATAAACACAAGTGAAAATGAGTATTTCAGATTTTACATCTCAAAATGCTATTTCTTTCTTAGTTATACATAAAGTCATGGTTTGTTTTACAATTGATGACATTTTAGACTTGATAAAATATCCAATTTACTTACATTCTTTTTTTATTGTCTATCAACTTATTTTTTAGGTTTTAGATTAATTTTTACTTTTGGAGTCTTTTGTACTATTATGTATTTTTTAAATTGAGACATAGACATATAACATGATGTTTGATTTGAGTGTATAACATAATGATTCAATATTTGTATATATTGCAAAATGATCACCACAATAAGTTTAATTAACACCCATTACCCATATAGTTACACGCTTTTTCCCCTTGTGATGAGAATTTTTTAAAGATCTGCTCTTTCAGAAACTTTCACGTATTTTCAAATACAGCCATCCAGTGTTGTTAATAGTGGTCACCAAGCCATACCTCACGTCCCCGGGGCTTATGTATCTTATAACTGGAGGTGTGTAACTTTTGACCCCTTTCACCCATTTGGACCACCCCCACCCCTCCCTGCCCTCACCTCTGGTGGCAGCCACCCATCTGTCCCTCTAAATATTCCTTTCCTTATGCAATATGTGCTCTCTGCTTCTGGTCTGTGTTTTTAATTGGAGGATCGTTGCCTCGGTATTGTGGTGGTTTCTGCCGCGCAGCCACATGGATCAGCTGTCTGTATGCGAGTGTCCCCTCTCTCTGGAGCCACCCTCCCACGTCACTCCCTCACCCCATCCCACCCCCCAGGTCATCTCAGAGCATCAGGCTGAGCTCCCTAGGCCGTGCAGCCGTTTCCCACCAGCCATCTGTGTTACCCACGGTAGGATATATGTTTCCGTGCTACTCTCTCAATGCATCCCACCCTCTCTCTCCCCTCCCGTGTCCCCAAGTCCATCCTCTACATCCGTGTCTCTGTTCCTGCCCTGCAAGTAGGCTCATCAGCACCGTTTTTCTAGATTCCATATACATGCATTAATATGCAATATTTGTTTTTCTCTTTCTGACGTACTTCACTCTGTGTAACAGGCTCTAGATTTGTCCACCTCAGTTCAACTGACTCAAATTTTCCCTTTTCATGGCTGAGTAATATTGCATTGTATATATGTACCACAGTCACTTTACCCATTCATGTGTTGATGGACGTCTACATGCTTCCATGTCCAGGCTGTTGTACATAGTGTGCAGTGGATACTGGGGACCAAGTGTCTTTGTTGTGCTGCAGTGGGTTTCACTCTTATGGTCCTGTAAGAATGATCATTTCTCTTTGTTCTAGTAGTGGTACTGGGGCAGGAATTGACCTAGTTTCAGGGTGAAGATGGGAGAAACAGGAAAAAGATTAAATAGAAATGAGAGAAAGTTTTCTTTGAATATAAATACTCTGGTGGAAATCTGATTTATCGAAATGTGTTAGAAATTAGACTTATGATTATTAAATGTGATTTAACTGATGACCCCTACACAGCCTTTTTAGTTTCATCTTTTTTTTTGCTAGAAATCTGTATAAAATTGCAGACTTCTCCTCCTGTCTCTTTAAGCAGGAATTGACCCAGGTAGCATTTAGAAAACTGAAAATTATTTTGGAAACTTACCTTAGAAGATAATGGAGATAGACCATACAGGTGTAGGAGATTTTGATGTCCATTTTAGGAATATGTGCTAATGCAGGCATAGTGTGAAAACAAAATGTGCCCAAGTCTTTAAACCAGCTTGCTTTCTGGAGATCTGCCTTTTTCTTCTGAAAGTTTATAAATAACTGAGGAAATATTGCTTATTTGAGGTTTTAGCTGTGTTTAGGTGGAATGCAGGTGATGAATTATTCCTTAAATGCTCTGAGACGGAGCATGTGTTTTAATCGGGATGCCTCCAGCTCAGGGGAGACTGCTCTTTGCCAAAGCCGAACACCTCTGCTCCAGGCTGTTCTTCATTTCCAAATGCCCACATCGATCCCTCTGTAGGTGCAGATCGATGCTCTGGCTTGAAGACAGCTTCTCCCTGGAAGCTGTGGGGGCAGGATGAAGTGTGAGAGAAAAATCTGTTGTCCTGGACAGCAGTAAGGTGGCCTGAAACGAGAGAAATATTAATACCACCCCCCACCTTAGGGAGAGGAGTTCCAACAGGTGACTCCAGGCAGGAAGCAGACATTATTCTAAACAGCATCTTCATCCTTCCTCTTCCGTTTGTGTTAACTCAGCTCTCTAGGGGCTCGGAACATCCCACGTGATGCTACTGGTAAATACGCCTGCCAGTGCAGGAGACGCAGGAGACTTGGGTTTGATCCCTGGGTCAGGAGGATCCCTGGAGGAGGGCATGGCAACCCACTCCAGAATTCCTGCCTGGAAAATCCCATGGGCAGAGGAGCCAGGCAGGCTACAGTCCATGGGGTTGCAAAGTCAGACATGATTGAGTGAGTGAACATGCACACGGTCATCTATCCTGTGTGTGTATGTATCACCTAGCAAAGCGCCAGCATGGAACAGAGGTTCAGAAAGTGCTAATGAATGAATAGGTCAGTGAGTGTGACCTGATGCCTCCCATTCTCCAACAGTCCATGGTCTGTCTCTCAGTGGCCGCCTTCCCTTTCTGCCCCTCTTCCCGTGACTCCTGCTGAGGACGTTTGAGTTAGAAGGATCCTCCAGCCCCCCACTTGGTGTGGGAATGGCCGTGAGCGTTCCAGCGCAGGGAACTATAGTTCTCAAGACCAGTGATAAACTAACACAGGGTGAAGAGAGCCTGGGTCATCCCCAGAAGCCTGCCTTCTGGACTTGGATCTGTTCCCTGCTGAGGATGCTCTTTGCCAAGCCAGGTAAGCTCCCCGAGTCGCACTTTCTCATCTCTTGCAAATATGTGATCCTTCCTCTTGGTCTTCTCCTCGGGGCTATTGTAAGGATCAAATGAATTCAATGATGTGAAAGCTTTCTAATACAGTCCTTCAAATAAAGGCTTTGTTCATGGGTTGTTTTTGTTGTTCAGTTGCTAAGTCATGTCCGACTCTTTTCGACCCTGTGAACTGCAGCACACCAGGCTTCCCTGTCCTCCACTGTCTCCCAGAGTTTGTTTAAACTCATGTCCTTTGAGTCGGTGATGCCATTCAACCATCTCATCCTCTGCCACCCCCTTCTCCTTTTGCCTTCGGTCTTTCTCAGCATCAGGGTTTTTTTCCCAATGAGTTGGTTCTTCTCATCAGGTGGCCAAAGTACTCAAGCTTCAGCTTCAGCATCAGTCCTTCCAATGAATATACAGGGTTGATTTCTTTTAGGATGAACTGGTTTGATTTCCTTTCAGTCCAAGGGACTCTTAAGAGTCTTCTCTAACACCACAATTTGAAAGCATCGATTCTTCAGTGCTCAGCCTTCTTTATAGTCCAACTCTCACATCCGTACACAGATTAGTAACTTATTATTCAGTCTCTTCTCTCCAAGGGCACATATTGGCATCCTAGTGGAAATCTCCAGGGACTTAAGGAATGGCTGATAAAAACAAATCCCAGCCCGACTCAGGAGGAAAATGCCTGGTGTCCCAAGGGGACCTAGGCTCCCTTCACAGCTATCTCAAGCTGAAGCTTTAGACAAAGTTCCCTGACTTGGTGTTCAGCGTGACATCAGCTAGACAAGCCCCACACTCGTCATCTCAGAGCTGTGAAGCTGTGTCTGCGTTACACTTTGATTTCAGTGAACAACTGGAAAATCATCATTGTTCACGGCAGCTCATGTCTGGTGTTGACAGTGACTCAGGATTTCAGAGTTGGAAGAGAACTCAGAGACGGCAAGACTAGCAGACATAGGCTTAACCAGCCCCTCCGTGGGTCATGCAGTTTTTAATAAATGATATACAGTTCTAGATGGGGGGAAGTCCTGGGTTTCCCAGTGGTTAGAACTTGGCACTTTCACTGCCGAGGACCCAGGTTCAATTCCTGGTCAGACAGCTAAGATCCTGCAAGCTATGCCAAAAAAAAAAAAAAAAATAGAATAAGTGCATTTTCCTATGCAAGGTGGCACTAGTGGTAAAGAATCTGCCTGCCGATGCAGGAGATGCTAGAGATGTAGATTTGATCCCTGAGTTGGGAAGATCCTCTGAAGAAGGAAATGACAACCCACACCAGTATTCTTCCCTGAAGAATCCCATGGACAGGAGAGCCTGATGGGTACAGTCTATGGGGTCACAAAGAGTCAGACACAACTGAGCATGCATACACACCCACTTATTTTTATTTTAGCCCTCATATAGTGATTCTGATACACAGTCAAGAAAAGTGGCCAAAACAATGCCATTGGAATAAGAGGTAACAGGGGAAAAAGTGTTGAAAGTATATTTAGTTACACACTACTATAAATAAAATAGATAGCTAGTAAGAACCTGCTGTATGGCGGAGGGAACTTTACTCAATACTCTGAAATGGCCTATATGGGAAAAGATTCTTTAAAAAGTGGATATATTTATATGTATAACTGATTCACTCTCCTATACACCTGAAACTAACACAAAATTATAAATCAACTGTACTCCAATTAAAAAAATTTTTAAAGGAAAAAAAAACAAATATATTTACCCACTGGGCTATTGGAGAACAAAGCCATTTGTCACTACTGTAGTGCTTATCCCAGAAAGAGTAGAAATTTAAATGGAATTACTTGACTTTTTTTCAGTATCTCTTTTCTCTTTCCTATTTTGTCTCCAAAATAATCCAAATATCTGCCTCTCTCTTTTTTTTTAAAAAAAGTATTTTATTGAAGTATAGTTGATTTGCAGTGTTGTGTTAGTTCAGTTCAGTCACTTAGTTGTGTCCGACTTTCTGTGACCCCATGAACTGCAGCATGCCAGGCCTCCCTGTCCATCACCAACTCCTGGAGCTTACTCAAACCCTTGTCCATTGAGTTGGTGATGCCATCCAACCATCTCATCCTCTGCCGTCCCCTTCTCCTCCTGCCCTCCATCTTTCCCAGCATCAGGGTCTTTTCCAATGAGTCAGCTCTTCACATCAGGTGGCCAAAGTATTGGAGTTTCAGCCTCAGCATCAGTCCTTCCAGTGAACACCCAGGACTGATCTCCTTTAGGATGGACTGGTTGGATCTGCTTGCAGTCCAAGAGGTACAGCATCTGAAATGGATTATGTGGACAAAGTCATTCTTCTCTGGATCAGAAAGCCCATGAAGCCCTGGAGTCGGCTGTCTAAGAGAACGCAGCAAGGGGAGAAAGGGTGGATCCAGTCCCCACAGTCACCTCCTCCGTGCTGGCCCCCGGGTGGTTTTCCCTGTAACTTCCTCGGGGCCCTCTGCTGGACGAAGGTGGCACATTTATTCTCTTGGAAAGGCTGCCTCTGAGCCATGATGGGAAATGGACCACCGAGGTCTGGATGTTTGAAGTCACAGGAACCTTTGAGGTTACGTGTCTGGATCCCTCATTTCACAAATGCCGAGCTGAGGGCTCTTCTCTTCAGGGCACAAACCTGTGGTGTAAATTTCACATTTCTGTTGAGATATGTATAGGCCATTTTGATGCTTGTGTAACTGATGTGTTTTTGCTGATCCTCTTCCCAGTTCCAGCCAATGATTCTTTACGTGAATTCTTGAATTTCATGAATGAGGACAGTTTGCGTCATTCGTTGATACTGGATTCTGTTGTGTGTGGTTTGAGTGAGTGTGCTGACTATATATGGGGAGTTGATGACCTCCAGAAGCGGTTGAGGTCATAGAGAGATTTGATTCACCACCACCTGGATGGTTGGGGCAGGGGCAGGGGAGCTTCCCAGTGGCTCAGTGGTAAAGAATCTGTCTGTAATGCAGGAAACACAGGTTCAATCCCTAGGTTGGAAAGATGCCCTGAAGGAGGGCATAGCAACCCACTCCAGTATTCTTGCCTGAAAAATCCCATGGACAGAGGAGCCTGGTGGGCTGCAGTCCATGGGGTCGCAAAGAGTCAGACCCGACTGAACGACTGAGCATGCACACGCGCTCTGTGTGTGGGATCCTGCTCTGGTGGTATCTTTCCTGCCCCAGATGCAGAGCCCCTTCTGAAAGACTAAGCCTTGACTGTCCCGCCTCATCTTCCCCCGGACCCTCCACTGACACTCTCTCTATATATATATCGTGTCCTCCTACTCAGCAAAATGCTCATGAAACAGCAACTGTGGTATTGATTCTGTTTGTCTTCCAGAGGGAACTGTTTGGCTTATTGATTCTGTCTGTCTTCCAGAGAGGACTGTTTGGTTTATCCCAGTTTGATTAGACTTTGCCAGCCAGGTCAGTGCTTCTGAAGGCTGAGGTCACTTTTTAAAAATTGGCTGTGGAGGGTGGAGGGGACTTCCCTGGAGGTCCAGTGGTTATGATTCTACCTTCCAATGAACAGGGAACAGGTTCAATCCCTGGTCAGGAAAGTAAGATTCCCACATGCCACAAGGTGCAGCCAATTTTTTTTTTTAATTAAAAAAATTTTTTATTTTTTTAATTAAAAAAATTTTTTTTAAAAACAAAGATTGGGCCAAAGAGGGAAGAGGACCTATTCAATGCACTGAAACAAAGACCTAGATTTTTTTAGAAGTTAGGGAAAAGATCTTCACATGCCTTGCTAAATGTTAATGAAGGTGCACCATGGAAGAATATAAAATACAGAATCCTATGTCAAAATGCCTCATGAAGATGAGTTTTAAATCAAAATTGACATTGCTGTCACCCCCAGGGCTAGCCTTTCTGACATAAAATTCCCAAGGCACCCTGGTGGGCTTCAGCAGAAGAAGCTCCGTAAAGTCCCTGTAAGTTCACCCTCAGTCCGAACAAGGGAAATGTGAGGGCACCTGTAGGGCTTTCTCAGTGCAAAGCAGGCCAGAGATATTGTCAGGAGTCTTGTTTAAACCTGCAAATCTGTCACGTCCATGCAAATTATCTGTATTTCATGTGGAAATGGAGTTCATCTTCACAAACTGGCATTCTAAATTTTTCTTTGTTATTCTACAGATTTTATTAAGAGATATTTATGGAAAGAAATTAATATGCATTAAAAATATCACCAACTAGTGGAATAAGGAATGGTCCATTTTTTTCAAGAGCCTAACTATTTTCCTCAATGTCATTTATTGTATAAATCAATATTCTCAGCACATATCATATCCTAAACTTAATTCCAGATATATTTAACTAGCTAAGTATAAAAACAAACAAAAAAAATTGCACCATAAAAATGAAAAAAAATGGGGATAATCACCTATTATGTTAATAAAGAACAATATCCTCAGAATAAAAGCAATAATATGAGCATGAGGAAAATATATTCTTTAGATTTTAATTGTCTAATAAACAAACTATGTACAAATATACATCTAAAGTCTATAGCAGGAATAAAAGGAAAACAAAAATCTGGTAAGATGCAACAAATTTCATGTGTATTTAATATGGTAATAGATCTAGTACATTCTTTAGAAAAATTGTGGAAAATACATAGTCAAGATGTTCTAAAATATGGAAGAATGTTTGAGCTCATTAAAAATTATTGCTGTGTTGTTTATAACACTGGAAATCTAGAAATAACTCTTTGTCCTAGGAAGAAATGTTGATGACAGCACCAAAATGATTATCCATTTGAATAATATTTAAGGTTCTGTTTCACAGTGGTGGACAAAGCTTATATAGTTAAATTTCTCTCCCCTCAAAACTTGACATAAGAGTAAAGAGATACAAAAGGGACTGTGGTTATAAGCAACTGAAAAGCCAAGAGAGAAGCAGCAGATTAAAATTTTGAGTAATTCCTCTAAGAAAGAAGATGGGATCACACGGACAAATACTAACACACCCTCGTAGAGGACGTCATGGTATCCGTAAAAGACACTTTCGGCCTGTGGAGACCCATCCACTCGGGAGGCACTCTGGTCGCTCACGTGCTGGCGGTGGAGCGCTGCAGAGAGACACCGCAGGTGAACGAAGGGACTTCTTTCTGGAAGGAGTACCAGGGGATCCGTGTGAAGCCCACTCTCCTGTCTCCCACCTGGAGCGCTGAGGCTGTTGCCTCCAGCTGATACCGGGGCACCGCGGACCATGGGAGAGAAGGAACATTCTGCAAGCGATGCTACGTGATGCCAGACCCACGCCTTACCTGTGTGAGTGAGTGACAGTCACTCGGTCGTGTCCGACGCTTTGCGACCCCGTGGACTGTAGCCCGCCAGGCTCCTCTGTCCGTGGGATATTCTGGGCAAGAATACTGGAGCAGGTTTCCATTCCCTTCTCCAGGGGCTTACTTGTATGGGAAAGCATGAAACCAGCCTCTCAAACATGGAGAGCAGACTAGTGGTTGCCAAGGGGGAGGAAGGGTGAAGGAGGAATGGATTGGGAATTTGAGATCAGCAGACGCAAACGATTACACACGGGACAAACAATAAGACCCTACTAATTAGCACAGGGGGCTATGTTCAGTGTCCTGTGAGAAGCCGTAATGGAAAAGAATATTTAAAAAATAATGTTTAAATAGTTAAAAAATAATGTTTGAATATTTATCTATACATATATACACAGACACTATGAATGTGTATGCTTCCCAGGTGGTGCTAGTGGTAAAGAACCCGCCTGCAGTCTGCAATGCAGGAGACATAAGAGATGAAGTTCGATCCCTAGGTCAAGAAGATCCCCTGGAGGAGGGCTTGTCAACCCACTCCAGTATTCTTGCCTGGAGAATCCCAACGACAGAGGAGCCTGGTGGGCTACAGTCCATGGGGTTGCAAAGGGCCAGACATGACTGAAGCGACTAAGCGTGCAGGTACATATATAAGTGTAACCGAGTCAGTTTGCCGTACAGCAGATATTAACACGATACTGTATGTCAACTATACTTCAATAAAATAAATTGAAAACAAAGAAGTAAGCTTCTTGCTAAACTTCTCCAGGTTGTAGAGGGAACTGCCAGGAGACCCAGAAGCGGTACCACCTAGATTTCCTTTGAGGATGTGGTGGTGGTGATGCTGGTTTTGGTGGTGATCATGGTGATGAGGAGTAATTTGCATTTTTATTATTACTTTTCCTTGCTATTTTGAAATTTTATCCTTACGCCCACAGATATCTTTCATAATTATAAATTAATCATAGTAATAGTGGTAAAATATAAGCCAGAATTTAGAGCCAAGGGCAGAGATTTACATGAATAATAACTATAGAGAAAGAATAAGATAATATTTTTTCATTACTTTGATTATTACAACATTATGGAGGAAAATGCAGAATATGAAATTGTTGACAAATACAATCTCTTTTCACATAAGTAATATGCATAGAAAAGCCTAGAAGGAAACCATTATTATTTTAGGGTGTTTATTTATGATTAATTCCCTTATTATCTTTACTTTCATCTCCTTTTGTCTTTATTTCTTATGTTTAGGATGAATCGTATTATTGTCTACACTTTTGAGGCTCAAAAATTGGAATTGATTTTATTCTTAAAAAAAAAAAAAAGATGAGCTGCGAAAGATAACACGATAACTTACAAATGAAGTCATATATATGGTGCTTGGAACTGTAGCTGTCTTTATCTAATGACAGAATAACTATTAGAGTGAAGAATCAAAGTCTTCAGTTTTTAACCCAAATATATTGCTAATTAAACATACAGTCCCTTGTAGGTCACTTTATCAGTGCCCGAGTTTCTCATTTCAGTACCTACCACCTGAACATTTTCTTGTAACCAGACTTGTAACAGCCTTGCGCTGCTGGTGGATATAAACAGATTACAGACCACAGAGACCTCTTGGAGGAAAGGGGCCTTTTTCTCCACCTTCAGGGACGAGGCGCCTGTAAGATGAGAAAAGCCTTTCTGTGACTCAGCTGAAATCGCCTTCCTGTGGCTTGTATCCACTGGCTGTGTTTATGTAGCTAGAGTGTCTACAAAACCAGTCTCTACAGGGGAGCCCTTCTGCCCTTCTCCTGTCTGTAACTAAGTCACCCTGATTCACCCTCCCTCTGCCTTTCTGCTGCTACCTCCTCAGGTTGGTTCAACCAGTTCAGTTCAGTTCAGTCACTCAGTCATGTCGGACTCTTTGTGACCCCATGAACCACAGCACACCAGGCTTCCCTGTCCATCACCAACTCCTGGAGTTTACTCAAACCCATGTCCATTGAGTCAGTGATTCCATCCAGCCATCTCATCCTCTGTCATCCCCTTCTCCTCCCACCTTCAATCCCTCCCAGCATCAGGGTCTTTTCAAATGAGTCAGTTCTTCGCATGAGGTGGCCAAAGTATTGGAGTTTCAGCTTCAGCATCAGTCCTTCCAATGAATATTCAGGACTGATTTCCTTTAGGATGAACTGGTTGGATCTCCTTGCAGTCCAAGGGACTCTCAAGAGTCTTCTCCAGCACCACAGTTCAAAATCATCAATTCTTCGGTGCTCAGCTTTCTTTATAGTCCACCTCTCGTATCCATACATGACTACTGGAAAAAACATAGCCTTGACTAGATGGACCTTTGTTGGCAAAGTAATGTCTCTGCTTTTTAATATGTTGTCTAGGTTGGTCATAACTTTTCTTCCAAGGAGCAAGTGTCTTTTAATTTCCTGGCTGCAGTCATCATCTGCAGTGATTTTGGAGCCCAACTCTTCTAATATTCTATATCATTTGTTCCCCAACCCCCTTCTTCCACTCAGTTATTTGGCTAGGTGAACTGTTTGTAGGGCAAAATGAGAAAAAAAGTATCATGTTTTTCTGTGAAGAAATCTCAGATGTAATATAGTCCCCCTGGGAAGGACTGATTGTGTGTGTGTGTGTGTGTGTGTGTGTTTGTGCAGGCACACGTGCACACACGTGCTCCGTCGCTCAGTGATGTCCGATTCTTTGTGACCTTAGGGACTGTAGTAGATTGCATGTGTCCCTCCCCCCAAATTCATGTGTTGAAATCCTAACCCCCCATGTGGTGATATTAGGATCTGGAGCCTTTGAGAGATAATTAGGTCACGAAGGTGCAGCTCTCACGATGGAAGTTTTGCCCTTAAGAAAGGAACCCCTGAGGGAGACGGTGGGGAAGGGATGGTTTGGGAGTTTGGGATTAACAGATGCAAACTAGTATATATATCTAGGATGGATAAACAAGATCCTTGTACAGCACGGGGAGCTGTATTCAATATCCTGTGATAAACCTCAATGGAAAGAATATGAAAAGGAATATGTATATATGTGTATAACAGATCACTTTGAGGTACAGCAGAAATAGCACCACCGACTCAATGAACAGGAACTTGAGCAAATTCCAGGAGATGGTGAAGGACAGGGAAGCCTGGCATGCTGCAGTCCATGAGGTCGCAAAGAGTCAGACACGACTGAGCGACTGGACAACAACATCAGAAATGAACACACTGTAAATCAGTGATGCTTCAGTAAAATATATATTTTAAAAAGGAACCCCTGAGGGCTTGCTCACCCTTTTCCTGCAGCAGCCTGCCCCAGCAGCTGACCGTGTGGGCACCCTAACCAAGCCATCCCAGCCTCCAGACCTGACAAGTAAGTTTCTGTTGTGGGTAAGCCGCCCAGGGTAGGATATTGAGTCACACCAGCCCAAATGGACCCAGACCACTCCTGCCCCCCATCCCAGAACACATTCCAGTTCTCTGTTTTTGTATCAGAGTGGGTGGCATACTGCCTGCCCAATCCAGGGCTGGCACAGCTATTAATCAGCTAATATTTAGAAAGCATTCCAGAAATAAATTCAGTATATAAATACTCATTATAATGAGGATGATTAAACAGCCCACTAGTGGACAGATAGACAAATATTTACTTGTTTGTATGCACTTAGCTGATCTAACAAAAAACACGTTTATGAGATCCCTGCCAGAAATATTTCCTAGTAATAAAATGTAAATCCTTTATGGATTGCATACTTTTTTCCCCCTCTTAACATTTTTTAATTGCCTTTTATATATATAACTTATATAATATCAGGCTTTCTGAGGCGCTTACCACACTCTTAGCAGCACTGAGTTAAAATATATGCTCGACATCATATTTCTTTCTAGTCTTTAGGAAAGCTTCGCCCAAGTGCTTTTTCAGAGGCTTTTGAAAATGAAATATTCTAAGAGGGCTGCGTGTTTTGCTGCTGAATTCAGTAATTCTCAGCGATCATGCTGAAATCCATTCCCTTTGGAGTCAGCCTTCTTATCCTACATCTATTATATAACAACCCTCTTCCTCAAAGCCTACTTAGCACCTTTGCAAAAATGACAACTAGAATTTCAGTGAACATGTATAGATTTAATTTGCAGACTGCGTAGTCTCTGCTCCATTCTGTGGGATCCTTGATGGAGGTTCGAAGCCAAACGCCAGGCCTTCAGAAGTCTTGCCGGACTACTGAGTTGGTCTATTTCTCTGCCTGTAACTTTCCCAGGGCACTCCCCGCCCCACCACCATACCTTCCACAGGGGCTTTATTGCCTCCGGCTTCTGGTTGAATTAGGCTGGTGGGAATCACTAATGGGATCCAGGGGGAGGGGGGGCCCCCCGGTAGGGAACCACGGTCTTGCTCTGCCTAACGCTGCCGTCAGGCAGGGCTGTCCTGCAACTACAGGATCGTTTAAACACGACAACCCCCCCACTGCTGGCAGCCACGGGGGTCATTTCTGCTGATACAACTTGTCTTCTCCAGAATGCCCTCCCATGCACATGTGCTCAGTTGCTCAGTCACACTGACTCTTTTGAGACTGCATGGACTGTAGCCTTCCAGGCTCCTCTGTCCATGGGATTCTCCAGGCAAGAATACTGGAGTGGGTTGCCATTTCCTCCTCCAGGGGATCTTCCTGACCCAGGGATTGAACCCGGGTCTCCTGCCTTGGCAAGAGGGTTCTTTACCACTGAGCCACCTGGGAAGCCCCCACTCATCTGTGATAACTTATACTACTTTGTGGTGGACAAAATGAATGTGATTTTTTATACTAGACTGGTCCCTTTTAAGGCTCGGGCTTCCCTGATAGCTCAGTTGGTAAAGAATCCACCTGCAATGCAGGAGATCCCAGTTCAATTCCTGGATCAGGAAGATCCACTGGAGAATGGATAGGCTACCCATTCCTATTCCATTCCAGTCTTCTTGGGCTTCCCTTTTGGCTCAGCTGGTAAAGAATCTGTCTGCAATGTGGGAGACGTGCGTTTGATCCCTGGGTTGGGAAGAGATTCCCCTGGAGAAGGGAGAGGCTATCCACTCCAGTATTCTGGCCTGGAGAATTCCATGGACACTCAAAGTCCATGAGGTTGCAAAGAGTCGGACACGACTGAGCAACTTTCACTAACTTCCACTTTTAAGGCTACTCATCATGACTTACGTCAAAAGGCTCCATCATAGAAGTAAGTGCTGCTTTCTCCTCCTCCTCCTCCTCCTGGCTCCGCATGCTCTGCCGTGTCATCTCTGACTCCTGCGGGTGTCGTCAGGAAGCACAGTGGATGGAATAACTGGTATAGAGTTTGCACACGGATACACCACGTTTGATGAAATCAGTTTCCCTCCCCTGATTCTCAGGCAGTGCCCTGAGAACCTCACCCATTTATCCTGCTCGTTTTTCTATCTCCTGTGTCCCATTCGCTGTCAGGACCATGGCGGGCGCCCAGTCAATGTTTGTTGAATGAATTGTCTTCATTTTTTAAAAAGAACAGCTTTGCCTATATGTGTACATTGTTAAACGTGCATGCCTGGTACCAGGAAAAAAAGCATGAACTAGCCCCAGCAGTCTTCCTTGAACCCGTGGAAGACGCATCACATCCGATGCTCCGGTGTGTGCATCAGACCCGCCAACTGAAGATGGAGAAATGAATGCAGGAGGCCATGGTCAGCAAGGAGCAGGGCCTCAGAAAGTGCATGGGATGTGAGCAGATGGGGAACTGGATCTGTGGAATTTCAAGGAAAAACCTGAGAAAAGCCAGCTTGGGGAATGAGTCCAGCAGGTTGGGGGTTAATAAGGCAAGCTGCCCAGCCAAAGCGGACATGCCTTGGGGATGGGATTTAGTTGCCTGTATTGCTCTGGGTTTTTCTAGGAATGGAAAATGAGGCTCTCTTTTCCGCCTGACCCCCTAATTCCATTTGAAACTCTGCTCACTGAAGTGCACTCTCTCTCTGTGGGTTTCTTTCATTTGCTGTTTGGTCCCAGACTTTTCAAAAGATGTGGAGTTCCTAGCTGCTTGCATACAGATTCTGAAACACTGCATTGCTGTCAGTGATTGGACATGAAAGGTTTCTGCTTATATACTTTACCTGCTATAGAATTAATGTGTTTTCTACATTTTTCTAGAAAGGGTCTAAGTATTATTATGACCTTCATTAAAGATTCACCTGAAAGCTCCAGTATATCTATTCTGCATATAAAAACATCAATTTGGCTTCCATAGGCTGTATAGAATGAGAGAAAAATAGATTAAGAAACCCAGTATGTTAATTACAGGCATTCAATTTATGATCTCTGTTGACCTTTTAAAAAATTGCATTTAGCATATTTAAGTATATACATATAATATATGCAGGTCAGGAAGATCTCCTGCAGAAGAGAATGGCCACCCACTCCAGTCTTCTTGCCTGGAGAATCCCATGGACAGAGGAGTCTGGCGGACTACAGTCAGTAGGGTCACACAGAGTCAGACACGGCTGAGCAACTAAGCAGCAATAACATTGGGAAAAACAGAGTGAAGGGTATATGAAACCTGTCTGGCTTACCATTATGATTTCCTGTGACTCTAGTTACTGTCAAGCAAAAGGCTTTTAAAAAAGCACCTGCCATATATAAATAGACAGAAAATAAAACCATAGATAGCATATTATTATTTTGTATCACTAAATGTGGCTAGAATAAAAATTTCCAATCAGGAGAGTCTTTTCTTTATGTCCAATTGGAGAATAAATTCATGGCAAAAATGGAAATATATATGAGTACATGTTTGTGCATGCATAGGAAATTTCTAGAAGGATACACAGAAACTTTGGGTCATGGGGCTGACAACTCAGGAGGGGATGGGAATTTGCTTTTCATTTCTGTGTTTTGGCATGTTTGCACATTTTACCATGTGAACTTACCACTTTCATAACTATTACCTACAGGCTATAAAGGAAGAAATGATTTTGTAAACAGATCATATTTAAAAGACCTGGTTGGAAATAATGTGAAAACTAAATGGAATTCAAACCATAGGAAGGACTGTAGTCCCCCAGACTCCTCCATCCATGGGATTCTCCAGACAAGAATATTGGAGTGGGTTGCCATTTCCTTCTCTAGGGTATCTTCCCAACCCAGGGATCTAACCTAGGTCTCCTGCATTGGCAGGTGGATTCTTGACCCCTGAGTCTCGAGGGAAACTCCAAAGTCTATGGGACACTTAAATGTATTTATTCCAGAGTTTACAGTTTCTTGGATTTCTTTCCAATCACCTCCAGCATGTGGTGCAGTTATATGGATATGTTGTGGTTGTGCGTTTATCTCTCTGTTGTCTCCATGACAACACAATTGGGTAGGCAAAAAAGTACTAATATAAACAGAGTTTTGCCACTTGCGAAGCCTGAGAATGTCAAGCAAAGTGTTATAAACACTCAAGGCCATGTTCTGAGACTTTGGTCTATAAAGTTGTTTCTCATCCTCCGGTCCGCCCTTTCCTCCTGAGTTTCTCCTTGTTTCCTTTGATGTTTAATGTCCCCAGGCTCCTGTCCCCACTCATTCAGCTACATATTCATTCCACAAAACGTTGATTAACTATCTGCTTCATGACAGGCAGTGTTCTGGGCACCGAGATTACAGCTGTGGGGAACCCAGGGTCACTACTGGACTTAATGCTATGAACGGGCTCTGAGGGTCACCACCTCCCAGGGCACCATGCCTCATTCTCATAGACTCAGCTCCGTGTGCAGAAGGGAGCACAGATTGCCCTGGGCATCCTTTATGTGTACCCTTCACTCTGGACAGCAGAGATCCCTTCTTACAGCTTGCAGGAGCACGTGTTGCTTGTTCAGTGTAACCAGATGCTACTCAGCAATCCTGTCCTCTGCCAGCTAGCACCCACAGAGGAAAAGCAAGGAGATCCAACCAGTCAATCCTAGGGGATTCACCGCAAGGGCTGATGCTGAAACTCCAATCCTTTGGCCACCTGATGCGAAGAACTGACTCATTGGAAAAGACCCTGATGCTGGGAAGGATTGAAGGCGGGAGGAGAAGGGGACGACAGAGGATGAGAGGGTTGGATGGCATCACTGACTCGATGGACATGGGTTTGAGCAAGCTCCGGGAGTTGGTGATGGAGAGGGAGGCCTGGCGTGCTGCAGTCCGTGGGGTCGCAAAGAGTTGGATGTGACGGAGTGACTGGACTGACTGACTGAAGAAGAGCAGCTGGGCACAGAACCGTTTTGGAACCTGTGCTCCATTGCATTATGTGTTTGTAGGAAACTGTACCAGAAAAAGGGCAAACAGGTTTGGATTCAGTGATAATGCTCGTGTCTTCTGGTTATAGTTTATTAAATTAATATCACTGAAAAGGATTTATACAATTTAATAGATGTAATTATTATAGATGATTAAATTGTATAGATCCTTTTCAGTGATATTAATTTTAACTCACCATCAATAGCCAGGAATTGAGGTCAGAAAGTTTTTCAGTTTCAGCTATTAACCAACAGCCCTCAGTGAAGTAAATGACTTAGAAATATCAAACTCTTCTCTGAGGTATGCTTGAGAGGGTTTTAAAGCTTCAGTCTTTGGCTTTTTCACTTCTTAGCACAGTCAAACCTGATAAAAATGAGCTCATGTTAAATTATTTTTCTCTCTTATAAAACTAATCTGTGCACACAACAGTTCTAGGAAATGAAGCAGTGATTGGCATGAGCTGACACTGGACTTTGATACATGTTCTTGAGAATTTTGCAAGTTTTCTTGAATTTCCGAGAGCAATGGGAAAGTCAGCCTTTGGTAGACGGTTTGCCCTGACGAATCTTCCAACAGAAGTTAGAAGAATAAGGACAGATGTGGAGCACAGAGGGTTGGCGGGAACCTCTTTTCTCTCCGTGTTGATTCCAAGTGATTTCCAGGTTGGACTGCATTTGGTCACTGGGGACAACACTTTGGGGGCTCTGGACTGTGTTGTATTAAACGAGTCTGTCATGGTGTTGTTTTTCAGTTGATAAGTCATGTCTGACTCTTTGCGACCTCGTAGACTGCAGCACGCCAGCCTCCCCTGTCTTTCACTGTCTCCTGGAGTTTGCTCAAACTCATGTCCATTGAGTCAATGATGGCATCCAACCCTCTCATCCTCTGTCACCCCTTTCTGCTCTTAACCTCAATCTTTCCCAACATCAGGGTTTTGTTTTTTTTTTTTTTCCAATTAGTCAGCTCTTTGCATCAGGTGGCCAAAGTCTTGGAGCTTCAGCTTCATCATCAGTTCTTCCTATGAACATTCAGGGTTGATTTCCTTTAAGACTGACTGGTTTGAGATCCTTTCAGTTCAAGAGACTCTCAAAAGTCTTCTCCAGCACAATTCAAAGGCACTAGTTCTTAAGTACTCATCGCTTTTTATGGTTCAACTCTGACGTTCGTCCATGACTACTAGCATTTTATCCCTTTCTGAATTTATTGCCCTGTGTGATTTAAGTAGTTTGTAGGAGGGAAGAACAATAGCTTGGGATGCATTTCAGATATTTTGGCTTAAGAACTTCTGCCAAAGAGAAAATATAAGTTAATTTATTAAATATGGACTACTTCACTTCCCTGAAATAAAACAATTCATTAGCTTTTTAAAAGTAAGCTGTACTGCATTTATTGGATTCACTTAGTGTCCATAAATATAACTGATTTAGATGAACATTCCTTCTACATTTTTGTATACCCCATTAGAGAAAAGGAAGGTTTTCATGGAATGAATTAACTTAAAGTCATCTGAACATGGAAACATTAACTTTGAGCAGGGTCCAGAGGAACAGAAATAAGTCATGAATGAATGGCTGAACGTGAAATATTAAATTTGACCAGTGGAATGCCTTGGAAATGTATAGGACAGATGTGGCAATATTTCCTATTTAGCAATTGCCAACTTTAAAACTTTACAGTTTAAGAGTTGTGAGTTAAGTTTTATTTGGGGCAAAATGAAGACTATAGTCCGGGAGACAGTACCTTAAATAGCACTAAGAAACTGCTCCAAAGAGGTAAAGGAAAGTCAGTATATATGTGATTTTGGTGAAGGAGAAGTACATCAATCAAGCATGTATTTTTCCAGAAAGTTTCTGCTAGTCGCAAGGAGCAGTTGTTACCATGAGGGATTTTAGTGCTTTTCTTGATAAGAGTCGATTCAAGAACTGGGCTCATAAAATCGACTCCTGAAAATTCCTAACCATCTGAAAGCTTGTTATGCCAGTATTTCCCTGAGCATAGAGTGCCTCATTTCTGCTCTACACCCTGAATTCCTTTTAGAAGATGCTGACAGTCAGCACCTGCAGCTGCACAGGATTTAATCTTTGTAGAGATAGATGGCAAGTGCCAATTTGTACTTGACACAATGATTGATTTTTTCCAGTAAGTGTATCATTGTTATTCCAAAGATAATATACACTTTTAAGCCTGAATGATTTTATTTCAATTCACAGTCTTTTGGGATAACTTTTCCTCTTCCATTTCCGAGTTGTTCAGTTGCTAAGTCATGTCTTACTCTTTACGACCCCATGAACTTCAGCAGGCCAGCCTTCACTGCCCTTTACTATCACTCAAAGTTTACTCAAACTCACATGCATTGAATCAGTGATGCCATCTAACTGTCTCATCCTCTGTCATCCCCTTCTCCTCCTGCCTTCAATCTTTCCAAGCATTAAGGTCTTTTCCAGTGAGTCAGCTCTTCACATCATGTGGCCAAACTAATGGAGCTTCAGCCTCAGCATCAGTTCTTCCAATGAACACCCAGGACTGATCTCCTTTAGGATGGACTAGTTGGATCTCCTTGCAGTCCAAGGGACTCTCAAGAGTCTTCTCCACACCACAGTTCAAAAGCATCAATTCTCCAATACTCAGCTGTCTTTATAGTCCAACCCTCACATCCATACATGACTATTGGAAAAACCATAGCTTTGACTAGACAGACCTTTGTTGGCAAAGTAATGTCTCTGTTTTTTAATATGCTGTCTATATTGGTCATAACTTTTCTTCCAAGGAGCAAGCATCTTTTAATTTCCTGGCTGCAGTCACCATATGCAGTGATTTTGGAGCCCCCCAAAATAAAGTCTGTCACTGTTTTCACTGTTTCCCCATCTATTTGCCATGAAGTGATGGGACCAGATGCCATGATCTTAGTTTTCTGAATGTCGAGTTTTAAGCCAACTTTTTCACTCTCCTCTTTCACTTTCATCAAGAGGCTCTTTAGTTCTTCTTCACTTTCTGCCATAAGTGTGTTGTCATCTGCATATCTGAGGTTACTGATATTTCTCCTGGCCATCTTGATTTCAGCTTGTATTTCATCCAGCCCAGCGTTTCTTATGATGTACTCTGCATATAAGTTAAATAAGCAGGGTTACAATATACAACCTTGACGTACTCCTTTGCTGATTTGGAACCAGTCTGTTGTTCCATGTCCAGATTTAACTGTTGATTCCCGTCTCTTTCAGAATTTTCCACAGTTTGTTGTGATCCACACAGTCAAAGGCTTTGGCATAGTCAATAAGGCAGAAATAGATGGTTTTCTGAAACTCTCTTGCTTTTTGATGATCCATCAGATGTTGGCAATATGATCTCTGGTTCCTCTGCCTTTTCTAAATCCAGCTTGAACATCTGGAAGTTCACGATTCATGAACTATTGAAGCCTGGCTTGAGAATTTTGAGCATTACTTTGCTAGCGTGTGAGATGAGTGCAAATTGTGCGGTATATGAGCAATCTTTGGCATTGTCTTTCTTTAGGATTAACATGGACACTGACCTTTTCCAGTCCTGTGGCCACTGCTGAGTTTTCCAAATTTACTGGCATATTGAGTGTGGCACTTTCACAGCATCATCATTCAGGATTTGAAACAGCTCAACTGGAATTCCAACACCTCCACTAGCTTTGTTCACAGTGATGTTTCCTAGGTAAACTTGACTTCACATTCCAGGAGGTCTGGCCCTAGATGAGTGATCAAATCATACTGATTATCTGGGTCATGAAGATCTTTTTGTACAGTTCTGTATATTCTTGCTACCTCTTCTTAATATCTTCTGCTTCCATTTGGTCCCTACCATTTCTGTCCTTTATTGAGCCCATCTTTGCATGAAATGTTCCCATGGTGTCTTTAATTTTCTTGAGGAGATCTCTAGTCTTTCCTATTCTATTGTTTTCCTCTATTTCTTTGCATTGATCACTGAGGAAAGCTTTCTTATCTCTCCTTGCTATTCTTTGGAACTCTGCATTCAAATGGGAATATCTTTCCTTTTCTCCTTTACCTTTCACTTCTCTTCTTTTAATAGCTATTTGTAAGGCCTCCTCAGACAACCATTTTGCCTTTTTGCATTTCTTTTTCTTGGTGATGGTCTTGATCACTGCCTCCTGTACAGTGTCACGAACCTCCATCTGTAATTCTTCAGGCATTCTGTCTAGCAGATCTAATCCCTTGAATCTATTTCTCACTTCCACTGTATAGTCATAAGGGATTTGATTTAGGTCATACCTGAATGGTCTACTGATTTCCCCTACTTTCTTCAATTTAAGTCTGAATTTGGCAAAAAAGAGTTCATGATCTGAGTCACAGTCAGCTCCCCGCCTTGTTTTTGCTGACTGTGTAGAGCTTCTCCATATTTGGCTGCAAAGAATATAATCAGTCTGGTTTCAGTGTTGACCATCTGGTGGTGTCCATTTGTAGAGTCTTCTCTTGTGTTGTTGGAAGAGGGTTTTTGCTATGACCGTGCATTCTCTTGGCAAAACTCTGTTAGCCTTTGCCCTGCTTCATTTTGTACTCCCAGGCCAAATTTTCCTGTTACTCCAGGTATCTCTTGACTTCCTACTTTTGCATTCCAGGTGTTATAATGAAAAGGGCATCTTTCTGGGGTGTTAGTTCTAGAAGGTCTTGTAGGTCTTCATAGAACTGTTCAGCTTCTTCAGCGTTACTGGTCAGAGCATAGACTTGGCTTACTGTGATATTGAATAGTTTGCCTTGGAAATGAACAGAGATCATTCTGTCATTTTTGAGATTGCATCCAAGTACTGCATTTCAGACTCTTGACTATGATGGCTACTCCATTTCTTCTAAGGAATTCTTGCCCACAGTAGTAGATATAATAGTCATCTGAGTTAAAGTCACCCATTTCAGTCCATTTTAGTTCAGTGATTTCTAAAATGTCAATGTTCACTCTTTCCATCTCCTGTTTGACCACTTCCAATTTGCCTTGATTCATGGACCTAACATTCCAGGTACCTATGCAATGTTGCTCTTTACAGCATGGGACCTTGCTTCCATCACCAGTCACATTCACAACTGGGTGTGTTTTTTGCTTTGGCTCTGTCTCTTCATTCTTTCTGGATTTATTTCTCTACTGATCTCCAGTAGCATATTGGGCACCTACCTACCTGGGGAGTTCATCTTTCAGTGTCCTATCTTTTTGCCTTTTCATACTGTTCATGGGGTTCTCCAGGCAAGAATACTGAAGTGGTTTGCCATTCCCTTCTCCAGTGGACCACATTTTATCAGAACTCTCCACCATGACCCGTCCATCTTGGGTGGCCCTACATGGCATGGCTCATAGTTTCACTGAATTAGACAAGGCCGTGGTCCATGTGATCAGATTGGTTACTTTTCTGGGATTGTGGTTTTCAGTCTGTCTGCCCTCTGATGGAGAAGGATAGGAGGCTTATGGGAGCTTCCTGATGGGAGAGACTGACTGAGGGGGAAGCTGGTTCTTGTTCTGATGGGCGGGGCCATGCTCAGTAAATCTTTAATCCAATTTTCTGTTGAAGGGTGGGGCTGTGTTCCCTCCCTGTTGTTTGACCTGAGGCCAAACTGTGGTGGAGGTGATGAAGATAACTTCACAAGGTCCCATGCATGCCCTGCTACACTCACTGCCTCCAACCCTGCAGCAGGCCACCAGCGACCCGCGCCTCCGCCAGAGACTCCTGGACACTCCCGGGCAAGTCTGGGTCAGCCTCTTGTGGGGTCCCTGCTCCTTTCTCCTGGGTCCTGCTGCACAGGTTCTGTTTGTCCCCTCCCAGTCTGTTTCCCAGTCCTGTGCATGTTCTGGCGGCTCTCTGGTGGGTTAATGGCGACCTCCCCCAAGAGGGTTTATGCCATACCCACACCCAGAGCAGCTGTCCCTGTAGCTGTCCACTGCTGACCCGTACCCCTCAGGAAGCGCTCACACACCACTCTGTCTCAGTCTTTGTGGGTCTCCGGGTCCTCGTGTGCACAAGGTTAGTTTAAGCCCTCTGAGCGTCTCTGGCGGGAGTGGGGCTTGATTCTAAATGTGATTTTGCCCCTCCTACCATCTTGCTGTGGCTTTCCTTTGCCCTTGGACGTGGAGTATCTCCTCAAAGTCTCTCCAGCACCATGCAGCTGCTGCTCCAGTAGAACTGGAGCGGTGCTTTCCCATAGCACTGTTATAACCCCACAGCTCTCCTTCTCCCCTTCAGGGTCACGGCAAATGTGGGGTGACATTACAGTGAGAGAGGTGCTTATCTCCCTGGCCCAGCCATGGGGGGTTTCACTGACCCTTGGAAAGCGTAGAAGTCATCTTCAACCCTTGAATAGAGACTTGGGTCATCTGGCTTTTCTGGTTGAGACCTAGCATCTCCCAAGGCAGTATTAAAAGTCGATGTCACGATTTCTTAAAGCATCCATCTCTCTCACAGACGCTCTAGGGAAAGGTGCTCTCATCCTGCAAAACGGATTCTCCAGAGCTGACCAACCTGGTGAATGAAGACCATCTGCTCCCTGGAGCCCAGGCTCCAGCCCCCCAGCAGCTGACTCTCCCCGTGTCTGAAAGTTAACCTTTGTTTGGTACAAGCATGAGCCCAATTTATGCATGCTTGAGATTTTAACTGAAATGTTTCTGATGGGAGGAGAGGGCGTCAGTCTGATTGGACTGGCTTGGAATCTCTCTCTGCCTCATACTTGGGTTCTATCTGTCTTATACACACAGTGCTCAATTATAAGACTGAAACCCTGTGCCCCGAAGGTGTAAGTGCAAATTCGTGTGCCCAGTGCACTGTGAGGCTATGTCAGAGCTTGTAGCAGAGAAAGGTTTATTGCAGGGCCAGGCAAGGAGATGGGAGGCTTGTGTCCTAAAAAGCCCTGAACTCCCAAAAGCGTTTCGGCAAAGCATTTTTAAAAGCCAACAGAGGGAGGAGGGTCTCGGAGTACATGATCGGCTCATGTACAGGTCTCTGATTGACTGATGGTGGGGGAGCAGGGTGGTATCACAGAGTTGGCTTTATCAGTCCCTGGGCTGTGGGAGACCGGAAGTTATGTGCTCATGGGCGTCGGGTCATTAGCATCTTCCATTTGGTGGGGTTTTCACGGCTGTGAAGCAGCTCAGGAAATGTGCATCAGATCCTGTTATGCAGGCACCTGAGAGAGGAGCTGCAGCAGAGGGGATGGGGCGGGCTCTGTCCTGGGAAGGCCCCACGGGGTCCTGCTCGGTTCCAAAGGCCCCTCTCTCGTTAGACCATCCCGCAGCGTTCTCGGCTCCTGCCTTGCGCGTGCATTTCACACCAGTCGTATTACAGGGCATATTCCTTTCTTATTTTTGCACCCCTGTGTCACAGCAGACCTTCTCCGACACAAAGGTTTCTAAGTCACGCCTTGTCTTGAGATATCTGGTTGACCTCCACCTTGTATCTCAAACTCTTGGTTTATGGTTCATGACACGAGTATATCCCATCCCCTCAGAAATACTAAAAGCATATTGAAGAAAGTGATGATCAGTCAGTTTCTTTCTGTGATAATATCAACAAGGCTGCACACCTTCAATAACATACTTAATCCTTCTGGGGTTTACTATCCTGGGAAAAAGCTTACTGAATCAGAGTTTCTTTGTATGTAAAATGAGGACGTATCCACTCTACTTGGTGATTCTAAAGACTGAATTATAAAATAAAGAGCCGCAGCCTGTCTCTCCTAAGGAATTAGGTTGCCTGTCACCTTTTGGTTCACGTAGCATTTTACAAATATATTATCTTGTCTGATTCTCCAGACAGTATTACGAGATGGCTGGAACAGGCATTTTCCCTCTGTTTTTCAGTTGATTAAACTGAAGTTCAACTATACTAAGGGTGATTTTTAGACTGACCTGTTAGCAAGTGACATTTACTGGAGCTTTGGAATTGTAGTCGCACTTTGGTACCTTTGCCTGTTGAATAATTGTTGAGTAAGTAAACAACCTTAAGCAAGAAGAATGTGTCTTTTCATGCAGAGAGATGATGTAGCAAACAAACAGACATCAGTCCAGTTCCATTAAATACTACAGATGTATATTTTAAATTTACCGTATTAGAGACTTCCCTGGTGGGCCAGTGGCTGAAGCTCTGCACTCCCTGTGCAGAGGGCCCCGGGTTTGATCCTTGGTCAGGGAACTAGATCCCACATGCCACAACTAAGGTTTCACATGTCACAATTAAGACCTGGCTCAGCCAAATAAATAATTATAAAAAAATTAATTTTATTTAAGTACAGTTGATTTGCCATGTAGTGTTAATTTCTGCTACAAAGCAAAGTGATTTGGTTATACATATATATATATATATATATGCATTATTTTTCATATTCTTTTCCATTATGGTTTGTCACAGGATATTGAGTATATTTTGCTGTGCTAGAGCTATATTTTAATGCTAAATTTCAGCTTTGATTATTTAGAAAGTAGCTATATTTTAATGCTAAATTTCAGCTTTGATTATTTAGAAAGTAGCTATATTTTAACGCTAAATTTCAGCTTTGATTATTTAGAAAGTAGCTATGTTTTAACGCTAAATTTCAGCTTTGATTATTTAGAAAGTAAGGGAAGAACAGTTGTAATTTCATCCTGCAGTACCGTTAGTAAGTGCTCTATGATATATCTCAGTTACCCAGTGCAGTCCCATGCCCGGTTGGAGAATAACTTTAGGATCAAGAGAGATTGGTACAGCAAGAACTTCCTCCTCTGGGCTAAAGTGACTTGAAGGTGCCCCCGTTTTTATTATGTGTGCAGAAAACAGACTGTAAATAGTTGTGTTGTTAATGAGTCTAGAGTTGAACTAATGGAGAAAAACAATTTATTTTTAACTTATGGTTCCTTGTCAGTTTCCCTCACCTGTAATATAATTTGTAACAAAATCCCTGACAAGTAATTTAGTGTCCCTGTTGTTAACACTGATGTGGCTTTTACTGAGTGTAAACAGTTACAGGAAACATTGTTTTAGGTCTAGAGGCTGTCTTCCCCTTGTAGTGCAAATACTGGAAAACTAGAAGACAAGCTTGCCCTCTACTGGAATTCAGAATTACACCACTGGCAGTTTGATGATCTTAGGGAAGAAAGTGTTAGTCACTCAGTCGTGTCTGACTTCTTGGACTATAGCCATGGACCACAGCCCACCAGGCTCCTCTGTCTGTGGGATTCTCCAGGCAAGAATACTTGAGTGGGTAACCATTTCCTTTTCCAGGGGATCTTCTCTCAGCCCAGGGATCAAATCTGAGTCTCCTGCGTTACAGGCGGATTCTTTACTCTCTGAGCCACCAAGGAAGCCCAAAAATCTCTACATTTTTTTGCTTTACGTATTTAAAATTCCAGCCTTCAGGGTTACTTGAGATGCTGTCTCCTGGGCTTGAAGTCCTAAAAATTCCTGCTGAATAAAACATAACTCTCAACTTTTAGCTTGTGAATATTTTTTAAGTTGACAGAAGCAGGTGCTTTCAAGGTGGAACTTTCAGGTGCCTTTGGAAGTCAGCTTTGAAGAGCCGGCGATCAGGTGTCTAACCACCGAGTGATTTCCGCTTTCTTACTCTTTGTGCACAATGGGAGTGATCACCTCGCAGACCGAATCCTAGTTGTGGTGCCTTGGTGTTAGGTACTCAGTATCACCCCAGGAATAGAGTCATGTGAGAATCTAAAGCATCGTCAGTCAAGTGGCTGTGAGTGCAGACGTGGGAGGGGAGCTGGGGGTCCAGGTGGTGTCAGGGGCCAGATGCTTGGTCAGTAGCCTTTGGAAGAAGCCATACATGCAGCTCACTGGTTCTGAGCATCCCTGGGACCATAGTCTTGGAAGTGGTGTGATCACAGCATTTGCAGTTGGACCAGGGCCAGTGAGGGCTGCAGGCTGGGAGACTCTGGAGCGGGGGTGCAGGGTGAGGTGAAAACTGTGGCTCAGCTGGAAGGGAAGGCGCTGACAGCTGACTGGGAGCCCAGGAAAGTCTGGGCGTGATTTGTCCTCTCCTTCTAGCTTTGGAGAAGGAAATGGCAACCCACTGCAGGGCTCTTGCCTGGAAAATTCCAAGGATGGAGGAGCCTGGTAGGCTACAGTCCACGGGATCGCAGAGAGTCGGACACAACTGAGCAGCTTCGCTGGTTCGCTGGTTCCAGCTACATGTGGATTTGTCGTCTTCCTCATACCATCTCCACCAGCCACCAGCCGATGCCTGTACCGTGCTGTAAACTGAACGTTTCTATCGTCATGCTCCGGAGTGCACAGACCTTCAGCATCTGGAAAATAGGAGGGTTTTCATGCTAAAGGCTGATACAAATCAACAGATCAAATGGTTGCACAGATCTTCTTGGCTCAAGTCTTTCTCACCTTTTACTGCCTTTGGCCATGGGTTCTAAGAGACAAACAGGTGCAGTGTTATCTATCAAAGCTAGAAAAGTAAGCACTCCAGGGGAGAAAGAGAGTAGCAGGTTGCAGTCCTGTGCACCCTGTTATTTAGACTTTAGTATCTAAAAATAGCAGTTTGCTCTGATTTTAAAGCAGTCCTGTCCAGCTCTTTGCAACTTTATGGACTGTAGCCTGCCAGGCTCCTCTGTCCATGGTATTCTTAGGCAAGAATATTGGAATGGGTTGCCATGCCCTTCTCCAGAGGATCTTCCCGACCCAGGGATTGAACCTGGGTCTCCCACATTACAGGCAGATTCTTTAACCTCTGAATCACCAGAGAAGCCATATCTGAAAATAGCAATTTGCTCTGATTTTCAAGCAGCCAGAGCAAAGTGGATTTAAAAGTTCCAAACGCCTCCATATAGGACATTATATAACTTATTTTTCTGGTTTTCTGTAATAGTGAAAACTGGCTGCTAGTCCCTAGACCAAGGTGTTCTGCAGAACCAGGATGATGGCATTTCCCTCCTGTTTACAGAAAAATAGTCAGTAGATTAAATTTTATAGATTTTCAAGTTTTTCTCTCAGTACTTTTCATAAAACTTTGGTGCCGGCCAGAACTTTATCCCTGCCTGAGTGTAGCATATCTGACTTGATGAGGCAGGGTGCACATTTAGATTTAGGTATTTAGAGAAAGTTTAGTATGTTATGCGGACTTGCCTGTGGTCCAGTGGCTAAGACTCCATACTCCCAACGCAAGGGGGTTCAATCTCTGGTTAGGAAACTACATCCTACATGTTGCAACTAAGAGTTCACACGTCACAACTGAAGGTCCCGTATGCCACAGCTAAGACCCGGTGCGACCAAATACATGAAGTATTCATATATGCATTTTATATGTAACTTATTTTAAATATATTATTAATAAATACATTAGTAATAAATGCATTGTTAATTATTAAATTATGTTTTGCATTCTATGTCATTTCAGTTGTGTCTGACTGTTTGCGACCCTGTGGACTGTGGCCCACCAACCTCTCTCTATGGGATCCTCTAGGCAAGAATATTGACCTGGGTTGCCATGCCCTCCTCCAGGGCATCTTCCCAACCCAGGGATTGAACCCAAGTCTCTTGTATCTCCTGCATAAGCAGGTGGGTTCTTTACCACTGTGCCACCTTGGAAGTCATGTATCTTATTATATAATATAATATTATATTATATTACATTACATTATGGTGTTTTGTAACCAGGCCATGAATTACTGGGTTCTTCCAGGTGAACAGATCTTAAATTCACTCTGAATTCAGTTAAAATTGTCCTCGTGGTTTGGATGGTGTGAGAATGATGCTTGGATTACCCCCTGTTTGGTGCTGCTGAGACAGGCTGCTGGGGCCGCTGGTCCACCCGGAGGCCCAGTGGTTCCTCTTCTGCTCACGGCCGTGGACTTTCGAACACAACCAGGAGACACGCAGGAAACTGAGAGATGCAGTGTGACCGGTATCATTGTAATTCCACACACCGAGGATCTGCTGGTGATCAGTGAGGTCGGAAGACAAGCATCGATCCAGTTTCTTTTGAGAGCAGTCATTTCTAAACATTGGGAAATTAAACAGGATTCAAACTGAAGAAAAATTAGAATTTTGGAGCTATTTTTTTTCCCCAAATGTAGAAGCTGTCGGTTACAATAGCTGTTGGTTGCATAATTTTACATCTACAAAAAAAAGATTTTGTTTTTGATCCAGGTATTCACAGTGATACCTATCAGTTGACTGTCAGCTATGTGTCACTTGTGTTACAAAGATTAACTAATTTAGTAATGCTACAAACCTGCAAAGTGGATATCATTGCCTCAGGGTTTACCTTTTAAAAATGTAGATGCAGACAACTTAGATAGCTTCACCAAATTCACTCAGCTAAAAAGGAGCAGAGGCAGGATTTGGACTTGGGTTTGTTTAATACTGAAGCTCACACTTCTGTCTACTCCCTCTCCAGGAAAGTTGTTAATTTTGTCAACTGAGAAAAAAAATGCTCAGCCTAATAAAGGTGGACAATTGGGTTTTATTCGGTGGACTTTCTGAGAATTTCAAGCCCAGGATAGCTCCATAGAACTAAGGGAGGAGCCAGGGTCGATAGGCAGTTTTACAACAAAGACCAGGTAGTCGGAACATCAAAAGATTACGGCTAGTTAAAGAAACCCAGACGTGTCAGCTTAAGGAATTTAGTGCCTTTTGGTCAGGAAGATCCCCTGGAGGGAGGGCGTGGCAACCCACCGCAGTACTCTTGCCTGGAGAGTCCTTTGGACGGAAGAGCCTGGCGGGCTACAGTCCACGGGGTCCCAAAGAGTCGGACACAACTGAAGTGACTTAGCAGGCGTGTATGGGAAGGTGCCAGAGTCTAGGCTCATTGAAACCATTCCCTTGATGAGCACGTCAGCCATCTGGGGCCAGTGTCGTGTATGTTCTCACCCTGAGTCCCCGCAGGGTGCACCTTTGGATGTGGCAGCGGCGATCGGTGTCCATCCTGAGTTCCCTCGGGGCCCATCTTGGCGGGCAGCAGTAGTAGCTGATGGCTTGATGGCTTCAGCATCCTTCGTTGATGGGGCAGTCTGTATTTTCCATTTACAATTTAAAACACTCTGTCTTTCCAGAATAAATGAATGTCAGCACCAATACAGAACCAGTTTTCTACCATCTCATGGACTATGTAACGAGCTCATGAGAACCTCTGCAAATATCATGCACTTTATAGCTCTCTGTGGTTCTGATAAGATTCTCCTAGCTGTGTCCCGTGTGAGTATTGAGAAAACTGGCTTTGGGAAGGGATCTGCTTGGGGAAAGAACGCAAGAGTCATCTTGGAGGGTGGAATCAATAAGGCCAGAATGAAATTTCCCTAAGGAAAAAATGTGTCTCCACATTCAGCTGCAACCCTCACACTGGTCATCCCAGAGATACACGAGGGTGCTCGGGCAGGGCCAGAACCAGGTCGATCACTAGGTGCAGGGGGTCTGCCGGACCCCAGACTCCCAGCGGCAGAGTGATGACTGTGTCCGAGTCCCAGGGGTCAGGCCCTGTGGAGGGGCTTGCTCTTTGATCTGTGTTTTCCTCTCCTCTGCATTTTGATGACTCTGGACCACAGATGTCGATGAGAATTAGCAAGCAGTTACCAACTTGGAAGTTAACTCTACCCTGATGGAGTCAGGTAGAAAGAAGTGAGAATTGTGTTACTGTATCACTGTTGAGAAACACAATAGAGATAAAGAGAAGCAGAGACTAAGGGGAGGACAGGATTCTGAGCAACAGAGAAGGCCTGGGAGCTGTGGAGAGGATGCGCTGGGTGAAATGACAGACCCCAAACCCAGGGCCAAAGAGCTCACATCGAGGACCTCAGATCACCTGATCTCAGTTCCCTTCCTCGGAATCAGAAGTGGGAAACTTTCCCTCCATCTCTAACAGGAAAACAGACAATGGCTGGGTTGAGACCTGGTGGTTAGGTTTTGCCCAAAGCTGGTATAGCTAGAAGATGATGTTTGCTTTCGCATAAATGCATGCCATAGTCTAGCTCTGAATGTTTGAGCTTATGCATGTGATTCTTCCCTGTTAAAACTGAGAACTGGGGAGCATTGTGGCTTCTGAATAGCATCCGGTGGTTCTTCCAGTTGCCACTTGAATCAGCTGCAGGGCTCGTTCAACCAGACTCTTGGCCCCTCCTGTAAAGTTTCAGTCACCTGGGATGGAATTTGCATTTCCACTTGGGGACCGGGTGCCGCTGCTGCTGCTCCACACGGCCCAGCACTGCTCCACGTGATGCCTCATTAGCCACGGCAGACTGGCCTTGCTCTGTACTCTTCCGGTTTTTTTCTTTCTTTAGAGAAGATTAAGAGAAAAAGCTGCAATTCTTATATTGGTGCCCCCAACTAGGGAAAAGACAGAGAGTAATCCGTCAATCAGATTTTAGTCTGGCAGGTGAAATAAAATACAAACACAAAGGCGTACGTGTGTGTGGCTGTCGTGCCTGGCTCTTTGCGGCCCCATGACTGTAGCCCGCCAGCCTCCTCTGTCCATGGGATTTTCCAGGCAAGAATACTTCAGTTACTGTTGTTGTTCAGTTGCTCAGTACAGAATCCTCCTGCCGATGCAGGAGACCCAGGTTCCATGCCTGGGTCGGGAAGATCCCCTGGAGGAGGGCATGGCAACCTTCTCCAGTAATCTTGCCTGGAGAATCTCATGGACAGAGGAGCCTGGTGGGCTACAGTCCACGGGGTCACAAAGAGTCAAACATGGCACTAGACATTGTCTTGGGTCACAGCTGCATATACAAGAGTTCTGTCCTTCACTCATCCCTGGGGTAGAGACACATTCTGGTGAAGTGAAGTCGCTCAGTCGTGTCTGACTCTTTGCAACCCCATGGACTGTAGCCTACCAGGATCCTCAGTCCATGGGATTTTCCAGGCAAGAATACTGGAGTGGGTTGCCATTTCCTTCTCCAGGAGATCTTCCCGACCCAGGGATCAAACCTGGGTCTCCCACATTGTAGTCAGACGCTTTACCGTCTGAGCTACCAGGGAAGCCCTGGTAGACACATTCTTACATTGGACATAAATATACTCTTTAAAGTTGACTGCATCCATTATGGGATGATGGATCCAGTAATTCTCAAACTGTAACACCAAGATCACTCGGGGAAACTTGTTAAAAAACAGATTCCTGGACTAAATGAGAGCGTGGCATTGATATATATACAGTACCATGTGTAGACTAGATGGCTAACGGGAAGCTGCTCTGTGGTTCCAGGGAGCTCAGCTCCGTCCTTTGTGGTGACCTAGATGGGTGACGGGGGGTGGGACAGAGATTCAGGAGGTGGGGGATATATGTATACTATCGTTGTCGTCACTCAGCTCCTCAGTCGTGTCCAACTCTTGCCTACCCCGTGGACTGTAGGCTCCTCTGTCCATGGGATTCCCCAGGCAAGAATGCTAAAGTGAGTTGCCATTTCCTTCTCCAGGGAATCCTCCTGACCCAGGGATTGAACCTGGGTCTCCTGCATGAGCATGCAGATTCTCCACCACGAAGCCACCGGGGAAGTCTGTATACTATCTTACTTGTAGTTGGTTCATGTTATTTTACACCAGAAACTAGCACACATTGTAAACCGATTATCCTCCAATTTAAAAAATAAGATGAAAATCAAATAAAAATAAAAGTTAAAAAGACAAATGTGGTGAACTAATCAGACTTCACAGATTTAAAAAAAAAAAAAAAAGATTCCTGGGACCCTCCGCAGAGTTTCTGATTCAACCCTGGATCTGAAGCAGGCGTTCCATATTCTGCATTTCTGATTTCCAAGTGAGGGTTTCACTTTGAGAACCATGGGTCTGTGCCAGAAATCTGTGGAAAGACTCTATATTGACAAAGCAAAGACAGTTACTCAGAAGAGCAGAGACCTGGGCCTTTGCTGTTTTCCAACAATGACAGTTTGAATAAGCATCCTGTCCTGGAGTCTGTATGAGAAACAGTTTTCTTAAATGTATACATTTGTTGCTTTGACTTTGTACAAGGGCAAAATTCAAAAAGAATGCCAGTTGTAATGAAGACTGCCTCTGCCACCTAGGTTAATACCCATTCCAGCTTGCTTCACCTAACTTATTGTAGATGCATGGAACTGTGGAAACTGCAATTACTGCACTCAGTTACTCATTGCATAAAAATATCAGAGAACAGGGACACACACTGCCCGGAAACTCCCAGTCCAGGAAAGAGTAGATGCACATAAAAGATCTTCACATAATTTTAGTTTTCAAATGTTAAATCATGGAAAGGGAGAGTATTGAATTAAAATTTGTTTAATCCTCCAGTAAAAATTTCTTACACTTTTCTTAAAGCAACTCCTGCATGTACCATGTAGTTTGGTTGTATGACTTGCATGGATCTTGGTATTTTTGTGGGAAATTTCCAGAGGGCAGGATAAAATTTTTAAAATATTTCTGAATGTTTAGGTATTTAGCTTGGGCCTCACACATATAATAGGTAGATAATACTTATTAAAGTAAAATGTTAGCTGCTCTCCCTTAGTGTAAGAAGGCCGCTTTCACGTGAACAACCAGAGCTGAGATGCAGGGCTCTTTGAGATGCTGTGCAGAAGTCCTGCGGGGGAAGAGAACACTGGAAAGGGCTTGAGGGAAAACCATCGCTCATCCCAGACAGAAGGGATCGCTGAAGGGAGGTGAATCTTCTTACCCAAAGAATTCATGGAAGAAGACAGCAGGTATTTCAGCCTAGGATCCAGGGAGTGTCATCAAGGGACCCTGAGATACGGGTTGTATCTGCCTCCAGCAATAACCACCTCTGCCCCTGAGTCCTCACTTCTTGGAATGAGGAATTCAAGAGAGCTTTCCTCCTTGAGCAGAGTCTGTGAAACCCAGAGGCAAGGGTGCATCAGAACAGTGCATTACACAGGGCCCTGATCCATCAGGGAAATGATCCCCAATGAGATGGCAGGTGGAAAAGCTCTTTCTCCTGTTAAGAAAAGCAAAAGGGGGCAAAAAACAGACATTGCCCCAAACCCAGGACCTCCTCACCAGGCTGCCACGGGAGCTGCAGAGGAGGCCGAAGATCCCCAACAAAGTGAAATAAAATACCCACTGAGCTCATCATCAGATCGCTGATAACACCAGCCTTTGTTGTGTAAATATTACAGCATGATGGAGCAAAGTATGGTGCAAAGTATGTTGGAGAAATGAATTCCCAGTCTCAAAGCCCTTTTTCTTCGATTGTTTATACACAAAGATGCATTGTTACTTTGAAAGTCAGAGGACCCCTGATTTTATCGGTTAATTCCATGAGCACCCTCCAGCAAGTTGCACAGTGAAAGCCTTGATTCACGGGGGACGAGCAGTGTGAATAATTGAGGATCTCGTCTTCAAGACCGAAACCATCTCGTCTTCTTGACTTGCCCACTCCGCACTTTCTCTTCCCCATTTCAAATGCCAAGTTCCGGCTGCTCCAACTCATTTTTCTCATGCTGAATGAGGCATTGAATTAAATTTTCTAAATACAAATTAAAGAGGATCTCTGTATTACCAGGAAGATTTGTGTCTTGTTAAACAGTATAATGGTTGGAGTCCAATGAGTTTGCAAGAACTACTCCAACCAAATTGGTTTTGCCCATATTTGAAAATCTTTTCACATTTCACTTGTATATGCCACATAAATGCATAAATCTTAAAGCAACTAGAGTCAGCTGAAAAAAGAAATGTGCTAAGCATTTACAGTGAATAAAAGAGATCTGGAAAAAACAGGCTGAGGGAAATTGGGACGATCCTGAGATGAGTAGAAATAACTGATGAGCTGATTTAATGCATTTCAGGAAAACAGGAGGCTGGCAGTCCCTGGACACAGTGTTGTTTCTTTCAATGTAAAATATTTTTCTTGATGAAGAAGCTTCCAGATACAAAGTGACTATCACTGTATATCTTTAACTGTAGATGCTCCCTAATTTATTATGTATCCACGTTCTTCTTGGCTTCTCATTGATGGCCAAATGGAAATGAAGGACAAGTCATTTTGAGAATGGGGGACATTAACTGTGAGATGTAAATAGAGGAAAAAAAGAACTTTTTGTATGAATGAATGGTTCCTGTAAGGGAATGTCAGCTGCACATATTAAGTCTTTTGATCAACACTGCAGGCTTGCCCTCTGGAAAGGTAACACAAGTTTACAGCCCAAGGGTCAGTAGTTAGAAATGCTGCCAAACTTGACACACACCAAAACAATTTAGTATTGCATTGAGAAGGATCTCATTATTGATTTAATCTGCACTGTCTTCACTGTGGGCTTCTCAGGTGGTGCTAGTGGTAGAGAGTCCGCCTGCCAAAGCAGGAGACGCAAGGGATGCAGGTTCGATCCCCGGGCCAGGAAGATCCCCTGGAGGAGGAAATGGCAATCTGCTATGGTAATCTTGCCTAGGAAGAGGAGCCTGGCGGGCTACAGTCCACGGGGTCACAAAGAGTCAGACATGACTCAGCACACACACACAGACACACACACGTACACAAACCAACACATTTTCATTATAGATCCTTTAGTTGTGTTTCCTCTTTTTAATTTACTCTTCTTATTCTTTGCCCATCATTTTGAGTAAGATATTTGATCCATAATGAATATATCAGCTGCTTTAAATCAGTATTCTTGCAGTTAATATTCATATTATTGGCCTTTCAGTTTTTCTCTTTTATGAGATAGTTCATTATTATATTTTGCATTCCATCTTTTCTTTATGGTTTCTGCCTATTTATTCATGTTTAAAACTGCCTCCCTATTCAAAAATGACATAAATTTTTATCTTAATTTTCTTGTAGTCCTTTTATGAGTCATCTTTTATATTTAAATCATCAAACCATGTGGATTTTACTTTACAGTAGTGAGTGAAGAAGAGATTTCCCTTCATTATTTTCCAAAAGGAATGGTCAGTTGTCATAAGACCTCTTGAAGTCATGTTTTTTTTATTCCTGATTGGAAATTCACTTTAATCATATAGTAAATTATTATTTATATTCATGACTCTGACTCACAGGTAAAGTTTAGTGGAGAAATAGATTGAAATATTAGAATAAGTTTTAGGACACATAGATATTTTTGTAATATCTAAAAATTCTTCACAGGACTCATTAGTTGGAGTGTTTTTAAGACTTTGATAGAAAGTTCCTTATGCAATAAAAATCAACTCTCACCCCAACACAGTTCTTATCCTCTGTATCCTCTACCTGAGGGTCAAAAAACTTCTGGAAATATTTCAGCTTTGTGGCTGCAGGTTCGCTGTTGTAAGACCTCAACTCAAAAGAAGATTCTCTCCAAACAGCCTTTATTTATGGGCACTAAAATTTGAATTATGTGAAACTCTCACAAAAATGTTAATTTTCACAACGGACAAAATATTCTTCTTCTGGTTTTTTCCTAGCAGCTTAAAGATGTAAACAGTATTCTTAGCTCATTCATTGTCATTCAGGCCCTAAGTCCTGTTCACCTCTTTGTGAATCCATGGACTTCTGTGCATTCCAGGTTTCCCTGCCCTCCACCATCTCCCAGAGTTTGCTCAAGTTCATGTCTGTTGAGTCGGTGATGCTATCTAACCATCTCATCCTCTGCCGCCCCCTTCTCCTTTTGCCTTCCACGTTTCCCAGCATCAGGGTCTTTTCCAATGAGTCGGCTCTTTGCATCAGGTGGCCAAAGTATTGGAGTTTCAGCTTCAGCATCAGTCCTCCCAATGAATATTCAGGGTTGATTTCGTTTAGGATTGAGTGGTTAGACTGGATTGACTTAGCTCATGATGTCATACAAAAGAAAGTGATGGGTGTGAATTGGTTTGTGGTGTGTAGTCTGTGATCCCCACTCTATGTGACAGCATTTCGTGTATTTAGAGATAGTTGTAATAAATATTCTATAATTCCTAGTCGTAATCAGTATACTTTTAAATTATATTGTTTTGAATGGCCATGGGAATCAGTTAGTCAAGATGACTTACTACAAAGTTATATAAACAGCCAAACTAAATTAAGCTATAAGTTTATAAGTTTGATAGAAGTTCATAAAAATCTTTTCAGTTTTTATGTGTAAAATGTCATTAGATTTTGCTCTGGAGTTTTGGCAGTAAGGCATCCAGAGCAATAGAATATGTGCTCAATTCTTATTTTTTAATTAAAGTAGGCAGTTATTCAGGAGGCAGATAATTCAGTACCAGGGAAACTTGAAGAAGAATTTAGTTGTAACATGTGATACTTTGAGGAGAAGTTTATTAATGTGATAGACAAAATATTATAATTTTTTATCATGTAACTTGCTTTTTCTTAAAATATGCTATATTAGAGATTTTATATTAGGATATCTTATGGTTCAATCTCTTTTTTTAGCTGAAATTTGTTCTTTCATAATTGCAGTGTTTTCTCCATTTCTTTTTGGATGAATATGTTTTTTGTTCTTAGATGTAAACAGGTGAATTCCATTTCACATAATACTTAATTTGTCAGATATTAACAATGCTACAGATCTTTTGATCATTGTATCATATAATTTCTTATTCTATACCTTCAATCTGTCTGTATACTTATATTTTAGATATGCCTTTTCTACATAGAATAAATCAAGATTTTAGTTTTATATTTACTCTTAAGTCTTTATCTTTTAATTTTGGATTTAACCTTGATTTTGGTTTCCCTGGTGGTTCAATGGCAAAGAACCCACCTGCCAATGAGGAAGACATGGGTTAGATCCCTGGGACGGTAAGATCCCCCAAGAAGGAAATGGCAACCCACTCCAGTCTTCTTGCCTGGAAAATCCCATGGACAGAGGAGCCTGGCGGGCTACAGCCCATGGGGTCACAGAAGAGTCAGACATGACTTAGCAACTAAACAAGAACAACAACCGCATAATCACACATGTGTTGGAATTCTGCTCTCTTCTCTTCTGCTACTTATTTGTAATATTTGGCCAAGTGTTTCTTCTCTCGCCTTGCTCTCTTTTGAATTAAATAAACCAATTCATTTTCTTTCCTCATTAGTATGAAAGTGAAATAGTCTCTGCCCTTTGGTCATTATCAGAGACATTTAAACAAAGCCCCCTGAATGTAATAAGTCAGAATTGAATCAATTTCTTTATTCTCATCGCAACAAACAAGGACTTTTAGGAGAATTTACCTCATTCATCTCTCCTCTCCTTCCAGAGCACCAATTATACATGCATTTTATCACTTGGTATTGACTCAGAGTTCAACAGGGCTCTGTTCTCTTTTTTAAACCATGTTTTTTTCCTCTCTGTTCTTGGGATTGGACAGTTACTTTTGATCCATCCTCAAGTCCATGGGCTGTTTCTCCAGCCATCTGCAATCTGATAGTAAGAACAGTGATTTCTGAAAAAAACTCAGTTATTTTTCAGTTTTTTAATTTTTTCCACCTGTTTTAAATTTTATAGTGCACCCGTCCCTGCTAGGCTTACCCATCCCTTCACTTCTTGGAGCCATTTTCCCCCTTTAAGCCCTTGTCCGTATTTATCATAGCTGTGCTTGGTGATCTGTCTGCTAATCCCACGATGCTGCTCATCCCAAGGTCCGTGTCTGTGGGTGCTGTCCTCCTGAGTGTGCTTAATACTTCACTATTCCTTTGCGCTCTATCCTCCCAGCTCCTGCTTTCTACAGAACACTTGCTGTCTTCCACCTGCATCCGTTGTGGATTTTCTGGGCAGACTCTGGCCCCCTGCCGCTGTGGCTCCTTCATGCCTGAGATTTCTCAGCTGGCTGCTCTGGCACCTTCAGCCGGTAAGCCTGCGGCTTTCTGCTTTCTTTCTAACCCAGCTGCACCTATGAACTGGGGAGTATCATTGCGGGAAAGATGGACCTAACTTAGTGAAGTTCTCTCCCTTCAAGGGTTCAGCAGATTCCCTACTTTTTGGAACTCTCTAGAAGCATCAAATTGTGTTATTTTACATTTTTTCCCCCCAGAGTTGACAAGGTTATTCTGATATACACTACTTAACTATTACTAGAATCAGAACTATCCAAATTGCTGTTTAGTTCCCGAGCTCTCTCTTGAGCTGTGGGTTTTTCTTTTTTCTTTTTTTAGGCTTCACCATGTGGCATGTAGGATCTTAGTTCCCTGACCAGGGACTGAACCTGTGTCCCTGCATTGGGAGTGTGGAGTCCTAACCACTGGACTACCAGGGATGTCCCGAGCTGTTTTATATGTCATTAAACCCATCTTTAAGATTCCATCTTTGTTGTTTTGTTGTTGGTTTGTTTGTTTTCTTTTTTTTTTTTTTTTGTATTTTTGTTTCTGTACGTTCTTTGAATATTTTTCTAATTTGGCCTGTCAGTTTTGATAGTCTCTTGTTTCTTCTCAGGCTTTCAGTGATTTCTTTAAACACACCAAGCCTACTGGTTTTATTTGATATCTTCCATATCTTGAGGTCTGATGTATGGTGGGACAGTTGTCTCTTTTGATTTCAAATTAAGATGGCTTACTTTTATGTCTAGTTGAGCTATTTTTTTTACCTGTAGGATTTTCTTGCCTTTAGAACTTTATAGGGATTCCTCAGTCGTAGACTTTCAAGTACATTTCAAGAAGAAGAAGTTTCTTGTATTTTCTTCAGCCAAAATATGGGGACACATCCAGAGTCGGATTGCCTTAAACTCATGCTTGGCTTCATGCTTTTTCGGGCCTCACAACTAATGCGAATCTGGAGGTGTTCTGGAATATTTTTTTCTTTTTTGAATGTTCCATGAGTAATGTGGCAGATCCAGGTGATTTTCCCTCAGGCTGCCTGCAGAACTCTGCTTTTTCAGTCATCTCTGGTATCATCTCTCTGAGTCCAGCTGTCAACCCCACCTCCAGGCTGCTTGGCACCAGAACTTGCCTCCTTTCCTGATGTTCTATAGAAACCCTGAATTTTCTTCCACTTTCACTTCTATTAAACCACATATTTTTTAAAAAGAAAGAACAGTTTAACATTTTCTCCATCATTTCGTTTGGAGTCCCATGTTGTTCAGTCGCTCAGTCGTGTCCAACTCTCTGTGACCCCTTGGACAGCAGCATGCCAGGCTTCCCTGTCCATCACAGTTTCCCGGAGCTTGCCCAAGTTCATGTCCATTGAATCAGTGATGCCATCCAACCATCTCATCGTTTGTCACCCCCTTCTCTTGTCCTCAGTCTTCATCAGCATCAGGGTCTTTTCCAATGAGTTGGCTGTTCACATCAGGTGGCCAAAGTATTGGAGCTTCAGCTTTAGTCACATAAAAACTATTTTTTCCCCCACAAAGGTCTCTTTAGCAATTTTCCTGGGGATAAACATTTTCCTATCAGCTTTCTGCAAAGATGGGTCTTTAGTAAGTAAAGACTTCTGATTTTTTTTTTCTTATGTCCTTGGAGCATTTTTCTCATCATGGATGTGAAACACCCATCTCATGCGTTTCAGTCACACCGCCTGTGTCTTCTGCTTTATCTCATATAAGCACATCTCCTCAGTTTGTCAGCAGTTGCTAGGTATTTTCTTTATAGACCTTTATTTTTATCTCTCATCTTTCAGTTCAGTTAAGTTCAGTAGCTCAGTTGTGTCCAACTCTTTGCAACTCCATGAACTGTAGCACACCAGGCCTCCCTGTCCATCACCAACTCCCGGAATTTACCCAAACTCATGTCCATCGAGTCGGTGATGCCATCCAGCCATCTCATCCTCCGTCGTCCCCTTCTCCTCCTGCCCCCAATCCCTCCCAGCATCAGGGTCTTTTCAAATGAGCCAGCTCTTCGCATCAGGTGGCCAAAGTACTGGAGTTTCAGCTTCAGCATCAGTCCTTCCAATGAACACCCAGGACTGATCTCCTTTTGGATGGACTGGTTGGATCTCCTTGCAGTCCAAGGGACTCTCAAGAGTCTTCTCCAACAGCACAGTTCAAAAGCACCAATTCTTTTATCTTTAGATGTCTTATATTGAGCAAAAAGCAAAATGAATTAGTATTCTGCTTATAAGAGCACCCCTGTTATTTAACAGACACATGTGGACCCATTAGCCATCATCAGGAGTAAGAGCATCTTTGGACATATTCCTCCTATCTTACTTTGCACTTTCTTCTTTTAATGGCTTCCAGCCTTTTCTTTTTCCCTTTCTTGTATCATTACCTGCCTTGGACATAAGCATCACCAGACTTAGTGGCTTCAGCACCCATGTGAACCATCTCAGTTGGCTGCGGGTCAGGCGTCCAAACACAGCTTTCCAGCTCCCCTACTCTGGGCTCTCAAACCTGCAGCCAGGTGTCCACTGGGCCATGGTCTCATCCAAGGCTGACCGGGAGAAGGACACGCTTTCCAGCGCATGTGGTCACCGGGGGCCTTCAGTTCCCAGTGGGCTGCTGGGGGGAGGGGGCTGGCTCTTGCTGGCTGCCAGCAGGACCTTGCCATGTGCCCCCCACCCCGCAAGCCCCTGCAATGGCTCAGAACTGGGCAGGTGGCTTCTTCAGCGGCCTGGAGAACTGATGGACAAGCTCACGTACATCAATCACAGTCGCAAACACCCCTTCTTCAATCGCCTCCACCATCTTCTCCTGTTAGAAGACCATCCTAGGTCTTCCCCACTCAAGAAGGGACCACACAAGCCCACGGACGCTGGGCACAGTGGGCAGGGCGACCACCTTAAAGTCTGTCCACCACATTTCCAGGCCCTTTCTGTGATATGTTGAGATTATTTTCTTTGTTACTTTTTCTTTTTTTTAAATGATCTGGGTTGTTTATATTTGAATATTCTTACTTACACCCGTCACACCCACACTTTTCCAGCAGTGTCTAGAGTTGATCAGATTATATGTTCTTCGCCACGTCAACCAAGCTTAATTCCTAATATTATGTATTAAAAAGTATTAGTGGAAATGTGAGATTTGGATATGATCAAGAGAAGAGCTAGCCCTAAGCATAATTATGATTTCTGAGGAATTATTCACCATGGATTCATATCTGAGCCTACCTGAGCCTGCCCTGGGGGCCATGTACTGTGTGTTTGGCACTGACGTCTGAGCCCTTATGTAAACACACCTGCCCAGGTCCCATTCTCAAGGGACCTCTGCTTGCTGACTTATTAGAGTAATCATTTCACTTCAAGTGTTAATGACTAATGATGTCTTTTAATTTAATCATCACATTTTCAAGATAACGAAGGCCTTTGTGTCTGAATCCAAGGGAGGGCTGTCTACTCTTTAAGAGGATCAATCTGCTACATATACCAGCTCTAAGCAAGATAATTAGCCGCAAAGTCAAGGTGACATGTGGGGTTAGAGCTTCTTTCTATGTTAATACACATGGACACGCACACACACACACATATGGAATTTGAAGATGTCGAAACATAATTGTATGTAAACAGTTGTATTTAAAATATCTAAGTAATGTCTGACTATCACCTAATTCACTGACTCTGTTTCCTTTTCTTGTTATTGTTTGGTCACTCAGTCGTGTCCGACTTTTTGTGACCCCATGGACTGCAGCACTCCAGGCTTCCCTGTCCTTTATTATCTTCCAGAGTTTGCCCAAATTCATGTCCACTGATTTTATTTCACAAGGATAGAAGATACTGATGGCAATTATAATACATGTTCCAGATGTATTCCTTTTCTGTTATGGAGAAGATTTAAAGCAGTGGAAATGATTTGTTTCCTTACAAGAAAACATTTTAGGTCACAAACTAGACTAAAGCTCTCATATAAAGTTTTTTTTTTTTTATCATTTCTGTTTCTATCAGGCAAAATCCTTAATTATTTAGCAAATAACAGACATACTTCCTATTTATGCTTATTAGTATGTGTTTGTGTCCTTAGGACTCAGAAATCCTCTGTGTGTGTGTGTGTGTGTGTGTGTGTGTGTGTGTGTGTGTGTAAAATTGCTGGCCCTAGTTGCTGCAGTCAATATTTAAAGTGCTAAGCTCAACACAAAATCTAAAATTCTATCAGAAAGGAGCTATTTCTACCACTTGAAAAATGTCGTCTCTGCCCAGCCCTTGCTCACAGCCTTCTAGCCGTGACTCTGGGACAAAGCCATGATTCTTCTCGGGAGACTGTTTGGGGATATACTTTGAATGCTAAGTCATTTGGAATGATTTTTTTTTTTCATTTGATGCCAGCATCCACTGTTATGCAGTATTAGGACATCAGTTAAACTAAAGAGAATGAAAAATTGGTGTTATATCACTAGTTACGATGCTTAGCATATAAGCACATATTTAGAATACTTTCTGGTCGAGGTGTGCTGTGGAGATTTTGCTAATGTTTGGCTTGCCTGGTATGACTCAGATAAGATCTGAAGAATACTCAAAGTTCATTGAGGATAGAAATACCCACATAGTTGAAATCTGTGATCATTTAGACGTGGTCACAGTAGCTTGTCCACGGTACAAATGAAGAGCAGGTTCACGAAGAGGGTCAATTGTATAAAACTGTCGTGAACTGAGTTCTTGTTTGACTCCAAGATTCTCTCTGGCCCTAAAATTGTGGGGATGGGGACTTCTCTGGTTGTCCAGTGCTTTAGACTTTGCCTTCCAAGGCGGGCGGTGCAGGTTCGCTCCCTAGTTGTGGAGTTAAGATGCTGTATGTCTCGTGGCCAAAGAAACAACACATAAGACAGAAGCAATATTGTAACAAATTCGATAAAGACTTTCAAAAATTGTGGGGATGTGATTTTTAAGTAGCATCAATTACATACTATATGCAGTTCCATCTCTTTTTGACTGGTCACTAACAAACGTCTCCTAAGTGCAGTGTATGAGACCCTCCCTCAACCTGGCTTGAGTTGTGGGGGTTTTTTGCTGTTCTTCTTCTTACATTTCTTGATTGAAAAGGACAAGATAATTTTCTGTGTGATCAGCTGAAATAATTTTCTGTGTGGTCACTGGGTTCAAATTAGTGAGCAGATGACATGTAGATGTGTGGTCACACTATTTGGGAGAAAGACACAGCACAGATGGATTGTAACGCCAAGGACAAGGTTCTCGTTCCTGAGTTTGGAGTTTAGGACGGTCACCCCAGGGATTGGTCCTGCTGCAGTGGGGCGATGGGGGACAGTTCTCAGTATCCAGGGAAGGCGGAGATGCTGGCAGGACCTTAAGCTGTGTTTTCCCCAGGGAAGATCTGGACTAGACCAGGACGGGATGCTTGCTCTCCTCTCCTTTGCTCCCTGTATCCATCTATGATGTCACCTTCCACCTCCACCGCCCCCATCACACAAAAGACTTCAAGTAGTCACGTAATTCCTGGATCAGTATTTCCAAGAACCGTTTGCTTCTTTGCAAACCTTATCTGCGAGCACATTTCCAGCTTGCTGTGTGAGGAACTGAAGTCACTGCTCTCATTCACAAGAAAGCTCTGCAAACTTCCTTGGAGACCTCGATCTGTCTCCTTCAGCTTTAAACAGAAACGTTTCATGAAGATGTGATTTTGAGTTCCTTTTCCATACATAGGAATTGCTGAGTGGGAGTGGTGGGGGGAACACTGCTTGACACGGCGGAGTTAATGGAAGCCGTATATCATCATCATTATCTGTGACAATTAAGGCAGCACCAGGCTGTGTTGTGACGGCTTATTGTGTGTGTGATGATGTACAGAAGTGGTGTTGATACCCCCCTGGACTGCTCTGCCATTCAGAAATTCATAACTACACAACTGCATTCCGTGGATGGAGCATATGTCTTCACCATCTCCCTAGCAGACTGAATCTTTGCATTGGGAACATAGCCCACAAAAGGAGAATAAAGGCATAGAATTGATCAGAAAATTAAAAGTTGCTAGAGAATCCGCAAAATCTCTTGGTGTCATGGGACTGTCAGAGTCTCTCCGTAGGGGATCTGAGGCTGGGGTGTCAGAGGGACCTGACCCATGGAGGCAGGGCTGGGAAGAGATGGAGGTGGTGGTTTAGTTACCAAGTCATGTCCGACTTCTGTGACCCCTTGGACTGTAGCCCGCCAGGCTCCTCTGCCCATGGGATTCTCCAGGCAAGAATACTGGAGTGGGTTGCCATTTCCTTCTCCAGGGGAGCTTCCCAACCCAGGAATCGAACCCAGGTCTCCTGCCTTTCAGGCAAATTCTTTACTGACTGAGCTACGCAGGAAACGTGGGCACAATTGGAGAAGGGGGTGGGGTGCGATGCAAGGGTTGATGGAGACATTGTTCTGGACTGGATGCCTGTGACCTCTCAAAACTCACCTGTGGAGCCCCTCCCTGCGATGCCGTGGTGTTAGGAGGCGGGGCCTGGGGAAGGTGATTAGGATTGAATGAGGGCATGGGGGTGGCGCCCTCGTGAATGGATCTGGTGCCCTCACGAGAGTCACAGAGAGCTTGTGAGCACACAGGGAGGTCTGCCACCCAGAAGAGGGCCCCACCAGGCCTGGAATCTGCCAGCGCCTTGACCCTGGGCGACCCTGCACCCCTGACTCAAGGCTGGACTCAGACAAGGAGATAGGAGGCTCCCTTCCAAGGGGACACAGTAGGGCTGATGATCAAAGTCGGTGACAAGTGGCAAGGAAACTCAGGCTCCTTGAGAGATGGCCATCCAGCCCCAGGCATGCAGAAAGCGTGGGTGGGACTGGATAACTGACATCAGTGTCTGAGCTTGGCAGGCTATGCTCTGCTCCATCTGTCTGACTCTTTGTGACCCTTCGGACGGTAGCCCACCAGGCTCCTCTGTCCATGGGATTTTTCAGGCAAGAATACTGGAGTGGGTTGCCATTTCCTCCTCCAGGAAACCTTGACAGCAACCCTAAGACAGACGTGTGAGATTTGAGTTCTGACTCCACCATTCACAAGCGATGTGACGGTCAGTGCTGTTACCTTCTGTACCAGGAGACGTATTGGTGCCCGCTGAGTAGGACTGTGCTGGGGATGAGTTAGCTGGGGCATGCAGCACCCAGGGCATGGCTGTGACCTCAGTCATCACTACGTGTAGGTTGTTCTTCCTGTTGTCATCTGCATCATACAGATCACTGTTGCTGTTCCAGGACAACTGCAGATTGCACCCTCTGCGAAAAAGAAACGAGACTCACAGACACAGAGAACAGACTTGTGGTTGCCACAGGCATAGAGGTGGGGGAGGACAGGACTGGGAATTTGGTGTAAACAGACGCCAACTATTATATATAGAATGGATAAACGGCAAGGTCCTACTGTATGGCACTGGGAACTCTATTCAATATCCTGTGATTAAACCATAGTTGAAAAGAATATGAAAAGCAATATATATACCTGGGTCCACTTTTCCACTTTGCTGTCCAGTGGAAATTAACACAACATTGTAAATCAGCTCTAATTTAATAACTTAGTAATAAAAAAGATTGCACCATCTATTCTAGTACATTTAGATTTTTTAAAAGTGGACCACTCATTCAGTCTAAAGGAGAGACTTGCAAAGGACTAAATTTCAAATACTCTGGCACCTGGGGCGGTTCTCATCCATGCCCCACCCCCGCTGCCGCCCTGTGTTGGGGGAGGAGCCTGCACAGGCCCCTCCCCGCCTCCAGCGCCTCCCCTCCCTCTTCTACAGGGTCTCTGTGCCCCATGGAGGGCATCCTTGCTCTGTGGCTTCTGACAGGGTTGCGCCAAAGGGAGGGCCTGGGAGGAGGCGGGGCAACAGTGAGTCAGAGCACCCCCTCCTGCCCAGCCCAGCGCTGCCGGCTTCCAGCAGGCAGCCTCCTCAGGCAGCTGCTCATCCTGGGGTCCCGGCCCTGCCCCCCTCCACCAAGCCCGGGATGGGGAATGGCGCCCCAGTTACCAGCCCCGCGCACTGCATGCACTTCCCCTGGCTATTTTGTCCCAGATACCGTGTGTGTGCTCAGTCGCTCAGACGTGCCCCACTCTCTGCGACCCCCTGGACTGTCGTCTGCCAGGCCACCTGGGAAGTTCCATCACCGTATCTTGCTTAGGCCTTAAAAAATGTCCCTCTAGGAACTTCCCTGGCGGTTCTGTGGTTAGGACTCTGTGATTCCACTACACGGGGACACGGATTCCGTCCCTTGTCAACGAATGAAGATCCCACAAGCGGAGCAGTGCAACCAAATAATAATAATGATAATAATGCCAAACTTATAAAAAAATTTTTAAATAAAAATATCCCTTTATTAACACTTCTCTGCATTTCCCGGTGTGAGTACACCTTCTGTGTCCTGCGCTGGACCCTCTTGTCACCCTTGAAACACGCCCTTGTCATGGTTTCCATGGCTTCCGAGCTAGAGAACATTCTACCTCATCCGCTTCTTTTCCCGTCGCCCGAAACAGCTGATATGGTAACCGCTGGCAGAGAGATGCTCCCGGGCACCCGTAATATGCCAACAAAGCAGGCAGAAGTGAATGCTCCTTGCTTGCATAGCCCTGCTTTAATTATGCAAAATATGGTAATTTTAAAAAGATTACTGAGATGCTTAGTAAAGTAGCAGGTGTTACAGAATTGCATTTTTATTATCCTTCCCCATATCAGAAATGGAAATGATGGTCTCGCTAGCTATTTTACCACTTGCTAAATGTTCTGAGTCAGTTATCACCGATAATGCTTCCTTTTAAATCATCTGTGGACAATTAGAGACTTTTAGATTAACTAATTTTCTATATTAGAAGAAAAGACTTTATATAAATTTGACAGTGGGATTAATACTCTTAACAATAATAGTTACCATAAACTATGAATATATTTATAATTTATGTATATAAAATGGAACCCCTGCTGTAAAAATATTTTAAATTATAGTTAAATTTAATAGTCTTACAGTTAAAACTTTCTGCATAGGTACACTTTCTATGTAGGACATATCTGGCCGGTAATATACACGCCTGTGCATGCTTAGTTGTGTCTGACTCTTTGCGACCCCATGGACTGTAGCCAGCCAGTTTCCTATGTCCATGGGATTTCCCAGGCTTAATATAAATAAATGTAATTGATTATCCATAAATACCATTATTCTCTAATGCATCTGACATGTCCAAAGATATAAATCATTCAAAAATTGCACTGTCAAATAAGATAAGGAAGAAAGTGTGGGTGAAGGGTAAAGCAGTTGTGTCTGACTCTTTGCAACCCCATAGACTGTAGCCCGCCAGGCTCCTCTGTCCATGGGATTCTCCAGGCAGGAATACTGGAATGGGTTGCCATTCCCTTCTCCAGGGGATCTCCCCGACTCAGGGATCAAACCTGGGCCTCCTGCATTGGAGAGGATTCTTTACTGTCTAAGTCACCAGGGGAGCCTGAAGGGCAAATAGAAGCTGGAAAACTAAGAAGCCAGGAGTTGGGTTTGAAGATAAATTACATTCCCTAAAATTTCTACCATGAGCTATGGACTCAACACCACTGAGAGATGGGCAATGGAATGCCTGTCCACAATATATATTGTGGAATATATTATCCACAAAACACATCACCTGACCAGGTAGAGCAAACCTTGTTCTAGCGTCAAGGCCAAGAGAGACTTACTCATTGAAAGGGACATTCTGGTAGTGGAAAGGAAATGCTCTTGAGGACATCACTGAATTTGTTTTTAATGAATGAAAACTACTTTTTAATGAATTCCTCAGTGTACCCAGATTTTTTTTTTGTTGTTCACTCACTAAAGAATGTCCGACTCTCTATGACCCCATGGACTGCAGCACACCAGGCTTCCCTGTCCTTCACCACCTCCCAGAGCTTGCTCAAACTCATGTCCATTGAGTCAGTGACACCATCCAACCATCTCATCCTCTGTCACCCACTTCTCCTGCCCTCAGTCTTTCCCAGCATCAGGGTCTTTTCCAGTGAGTTGTCTCTTTGCATCAGGTAGCCGAAGTATTAGAGCTTCAGCTTCAGTCCTTCCAATGTATATTCAGGGTGGGTTTCCTTTAGAATTGACTCGTTTGATCTCCTTGCAGTCCAAGGGACTCTTAAGAGTCTTCTAAACACCACAGTTCAAAAGCATCAGTTCCTCAGTGCTCAGCCTTCTTTATGCTCCACACCTCTCACATCGTACATGACTACTAGAAAAACCATAATCCAAAGGACAGTTTGGTGGTATTGAGAAATTCTTTAGAGAAAAAGCCCTAAAAGGGAACATTTTCCTTCTCTACACAGAGCATTTCTGAAGCTTAATACATGTGGGCTTTTCCCACACCAGTCAGCCCTCCAATCCTCCAGATGTCAACAGCACGCCCTACAGTTCAGTTCAGTTCTGACACTGTCTACACAGACCCCACAGGGGAGACATTCAGACCCACAAGACTGTCCCCAGTGCAGATGCCAGCCACAAATAGTGGGTCCTCACTTTGCCTACCTCCTATCCAGCTTAACTACAAATCAGGGGTCCATGCACCCCTTCCTGGGCTGAATAATTTGGTATGACACCTCACAGCACTCAGGGAAATACACTGCTGACATCTCCTTGTTTCTGATGAAGGAGGTGATGAAGGACACAGGTGGACGGGCACGGGAAGAGGTGCACAGACAAAGTGAAGTCTAGGGGAGGGGCTCGGGGCTCCTGTGCCCCCCGCTCCCGGGGCTACCGCCCTCCCTGGACCTCCATGTGCTCCTCAACACAGAAGCACTCTGAACCCCCGTGAGTAGAGAGTTTCAGGAAATCTTGGCTTTGCAGGCATGACTGATTGTTAATTCAGTCCCTATCTTCTTTTTCTTTCACAGATGGTGGGGAGGTCGGGCTTGTTGACTTAAAAAAAGGGCATAATGTGAGAGTTGCAAGTTAAGTTTTATCTGGGGCAAAATGAGGACTATAGCCCAGGAGACAGCACCTCAGATAACGCTGAGAAACTGTTCCAAAGAGGCAGGAGGAGGAGGACAGTATATATGTGATTTTGGTGAAGAGGAGATGCCTGCAATCAAGCACATATTTTTCCATAAAGTTTCTACTAGTTTCTTGAAGCTTTACTAGTCACAAGGAATGGTCATCACCATGAAGGGTTTTAGTGCTTTTCTAGATATGAGGAGATACAAAAATTGGGCTCATAAAATCAGTACTTAAAAATATCTAACTATGTGAAGACTAGTCCTGCCAATCTTCCCAGAGCACAGATGCCTCATTTGTACTCTTCACCCTGAACTCCTTTCAGGGCCTGATGAGGGTCAGCAGCTGCAGCAGCACAGGATTTAATCCTTGTAGAGGGGGATGGCAAATGCCCATGGCAAGTTCCAGTTTGTAGTTGACAGGGGTTCCAGTTTCTCCACATGCTCATCAACAGTTGCTCTTATCTGACTTTTTTATTGTAACAATTTTAGTGGATGTGAAATGACAACTTCTTCTGGCTTGAGTTAATGTTACTTTTGTCAAAAGATGTAAGAGTCAAACTTGCATTTTTGTAGATCATTTTGAAGTCTGCTTGTGGCATTTTTAGCAGGGAAGAAATAATGTGTTGTATGTGTGCTTCAGCTGTAGATTGGCAATGAGCCTGCAAGTCTAAAACACTCAGGATTGATTCTTCTTGATTGCTGAGACGAATGACAGTTTCCTGACAACCATTCAGGTTTTTGTTCCTTTATGGGCATTTATAATCTTGGGCTCAGAGCAAAGAACCCTGGCAGAAGTCAAGAGATCTTTGTGTTCCCAACTCAGTGGCTAAACTGAATGCATAATCTTAGGAGCGAATTCAAGTCCCTCTTTTTACCTACAGACATGTTCTGTGTCCGTTACTTTCAGTCTGTAAGTGTTGGGCTATTTTTTTATTCCACAGGAACCCTAAAATATGTACTCTGCTCTCCTGGTTTTCTTTAATGGATGTCATGTAAAGAAATTTTACATTGCCTAAAGAAAAAGACTCTCAAGGGTCCCTTGGACTGCAAGGAGATCCAACCAGTCCATCCTGAAGGAGATAAGTCCTGGGTGTTTATTGGAAGGACTGATGCTGAGGCTGAAACTCCACTACTTTGGCCACCTCACGCGAAGAGTTGACTCATTGGAAAAGACCCTGATGCTGGGAGGGATTGGGGGCAGGAGGAGAAGGGGATGACAGAGGATGAGATGGCTAGATGGCATCACTGACTCGATGGACATGAGTTTGAGTAAACTCCGGGAGTTGGTGATGGACAGGGAGGTCTGGTGTGCTGTGATTTGTGGGGTCGCAAAGAGTCGGACATGACTGAGCAACTGAACTGAACTGAACTGAAAGATAATAGGATTTTCATATACTAAATGCTCCTATTTTCCAATAATTTGTTTATTTACAAAGCTTCTCTTTATACATATTCCTAATGTATGAAAGAGCTATCAATAGTGAATACTTCTTACATGTCATTCAGTTCAGTTCAGGTCAGTTCAAGCTCCTCTGTCCATGTAGCAGAGCATACTCATCAATGTTCAGAGACAACTATGAGGCGAGAAAGAAACCCCCAACCTATAGGTGTTTTGGCCCATAGGAGTCTGTTACCTAAAGTAGAAGACTGGGGCTTCCCTGGTGGTCCAGTGGCTAAGATTTCCCACTCCTAATGTAGGGGGCCTGGGTTTGAACCGTGCCCAGGGAACTAAGTCCCACATTCTGCAGCATCCTACAAGTAAAGATCCCATGTGCCTCAACTAAGACCTGGTGTAGCCAGATAAATAAACATTTAAAGAAACTACTACTAGAGTCCATATTCTCATAGAGAATACGGGTCAGAATCATCTGATTCCTGAGAAGTCCATGATGTCAGTGGGGCAAGGGAAAACATTGTTCACCTCAGCGAAGCCAGAGACAAAGATGAACATGCCCATTCCTGTGACTCATGGTCTCCTCTGGAAGGGGAAAACGTTACCAAAGATAAAGCTCTCCTAATTAAATTTGGAAGGTCATTTGCAAACACACTCCCTGGAGGAGGGCATGGCAACCCACTCTAGTATTCTTGCCTGGAAAATCCCACGGAGCCTGGCGGGCTGCAGTCCATGGGGTCGCAAAGAGTTGGACATGACTGAGCGACTCACACTTTCATTTCACTTGCAAACATACTAGAGATGTCTCTGACATCTTTCTCATCAGTCGAGCAATGTAACTAGGTTCAGGAAAGAGATCGAAACCCTGTGTGATGTCAGTTCTTGCCCATGAGTGCAGTGGGAAGAAAACAGCACACGTTTCCCTTCATTGTTCCGTTTGTTCCAGACACTTACATTGGACACCTACTCTTTTCTGTAGTTATTTATGTGCTTGGCTGTGTCAGGCATGAGATGCGGCCTGTGGAATCTTAGTCGGGGCAATGCAGGATCTTTCCTGGTGGCGCGTGGACTTCCTAGCTGTGGTGCCTATTTGTGCGTGGGCTTCGTTGATCCACGGGACGTGGGATCCTGGCTCCCCGACCAGGGAGTGAACTCCTGTCCCCTGCATTGCGAGGCAGATTCTTAACCACTGGACCACCAGGGAAGTCCCTGAAGAAAGACTCTTTATCCATCACAGTCTAAGAGCTGGAGGATACAGAGAGAACCAAGACAGCGCGTGCCCTGTGTTTGGAACAGGGAAGCGGACATGCAAATAAATACACGAGATAAGTTGTTACAAGGACTACTTAGCTGTAAGAAAGGGTAACTGCTTAAGCAGTGTGCTAGTGCTCAGGCGCTAAGTCGTGTCCAACTCTTTGCAACCCCATGGACTGTAGCCCGCCCAGCTCCTCTGTCCATGAGATTTTCCCAGGCAAGAATACTGGAGTGGGTTGCCATTTCCTCTGCCAGGAGATCTCCCTGACCCGGGGAACAAACTCACGTCTCCCACCGTCTCCTGCATTGGCAGGCAGATTCTTTACCACAATTTATTTTTTTTATTTTTAAAAAATTTAAGCATTTTTTTTTTTGTTGAAAAATGCCCAACATGTGCCCAACATGGCGATTTTAATGTTGCCTTTGTCACTGGGTTGATGCCAGATTTTGTCTCCATCTCTTGGTGATGTGCCAGGGCATGGTTGTGAAGGAACAGTTGAGAAATGTCAGATGCAAGCAGGGGTGACATGAGTCTTACTGGGTTTACATCAGGGATGCACAAATGAGTCATCCAGACTCCCTGCCACACTGTCCATATCTTTATTGTTTCTGCTTGGAATTCATGCATGAGCTGCCCAGTTGCCTGGGCTCTTTGCCCTTGGAGCCCAGCTTGAAGGAGAAGACATTCATTGTTTTCACTTTTTAGTTTGTGTTGGGCTATAGCCGCTTTAACAATGTTGTGATAGTTTCAGGTGAATAGCAAAGGGATTCAGCCATCCATATACATGTATCCATTCTCCCCCAAACTCACCTCCCATCCATCGAGCAGAGTCGCCTATGTTGTACAGTAGAACCTTGTTGGTTATCATTTTAAATATAGCAGAGTGTACACGTCCATCCCCCACTCCCTAACTGTCCCTTCCCCCTATCCTTCCTTCCTGATCCCTGTAAGTTCCTTCTCTAAGTCTGTGAGTCTTTTACTGTTTTGTAAATATGTTCATTTGCATCATTTCTTTTTAGATTCCACCTGTTAGGGATGTCATAGGCTATTTCTCCTTCTCTGACTTATTTCACTCAGCATGACCATCTCTAGGCCCATCCATGTTGCTGCAAATGGCATTATATCATTTTTTCTGGCTGAGTAATATTCCGTCTTGTATACATACCACTTCGTCTTTATCCGTTCCTCTGTCAGTGGACGTTTAGGTTGCTTCTGTGAGAAGACATTTGTTTTAGAACATGGATCTCTGCGTCATCTACCACGTGGGGCTGCAGCCTGGTCAGTCCATCTCTCGCAGGAGTTGGCCCACGGCTGTCCCTGCTGATCTGAGCCTCCCCACCTACCCCTGCTTCTGTGTCCTGCTGTCTGGACGACCCATGAAGTTCCTCTGCTGGTCCTCCTTTGCCCTGGTTCCATGATTCTCTAATCGCTGTATTTATGTCTTTCTTTGTGATGTGTTTCAGATGTCACCATTTGTTTTAATTTTCTCTGATATTTGCCTAAACACTCCACAGGACTTTTTACTCATGTTCTTGATTTTGTTCTTGTTAATATTATTAATTTTGATGTCTCCCACTTGACCCTGTGAAATCATTGAAGATAAAGAATGTTTTCTATAATAAAATCACCGTGTTTGGCATAACGTTAACGGTTGCTACATATTTTTTAATTTGTTTAATTTCTAAATGTTTTCACTATACCATTGTTATCATTCTTGTGCAATTTTTAAAATAAACATTGGAAGAGCTCATTTTTTTTTCAGAAGGTACCTCCCTGAAAATATATGGGTAAATCAGAGTATATAGGATGAATGATGTTTTCAATATAGTAAGAAAGCTCACATTTTAAAGAGCAGCAGTAATGAGTTAATTTGTGGGTAAGGACTAGTTTGTGATGAGAAAAACCATTCTTTTCCTATGCACAGTGATGGTTAGCTTTACGAGTCAACTTGCCTGGGCCATGGGGTATCCATATGTTTGTTCGAACATTATTTTGGATGTTTCTGTGAGGGTGGTTTTGTTTTGTTTCCTTTTTCTGCATGACTTTAACATTTGACAGAAGACAGGATAAAGCAGATTGCTCTCCTTAACGTGTGTGGGCCTCATGCAGTCAGTCGAAGACATGAATAGACCAGAAAGGCTGAGAAAGAGGGAGCCCTTCCCTGACTGCACTGGTCTGGGACATCAGCTTTTTCGTGCATTCAGACTCAGACTGAAACATTAACCTTTCTTGAGTCTTGAGTCTGTTGACTTTTGGAGTGAAACTTACACCACTGTTTCTCCTGGGCCTCCAGCTTATTGACTGTAGATTTCAGGACTTGACAGCTTTCTTGTGAGCCAATCTCTTATAATACATTAAATTATATATGTATTTATATATGATAATATATGTATATATACATATATGTATTTACATACAATTATATATATGTATATAAATTTATGTATTATAGAATATATGTGCTTAATTGCTCAGATATGTCTGACTCTTTGCAACCCCATGGACTGTAGCCTGCCAGGTTCCTCTGTTCATGGGGATTCTCCAGGCAAGAATACTGGGGTGGGTTGCCATGCCCTCCTCCACGGGATCTTACCCACCCAGGTCTTCCACATTGTAGGTGGATTCTTTACCATCTGAGACACCTGTGAAGCCCAAGAATACTGCAGTGGATAGCCTATCCCTTCTCCAGGGGATCTTCTTGACCCAGGAATTGAACCAGGGTCTCCTGCATTGAAGGTAGATTCTTTATGAGCTGAGCTACCAGGGAAACCCATAGAATATATGTGTGTGTGTGTGTGTGCACACACACGTGAGTGTGCTCAGTTGCTCAGTCATGGTTGACTCTGCACGCCTATGAATTGTGGCCAACCAGGCTCCTCTGTCCATGGGCTTTCCCAGGGTTGCCATTTCCTTCTCCAGGGGATCTTCCCAAGACAGGAATGGAACCTGCATCTCCTGTGCCTTCTGCATTGGCATGTGGATTCTTTATCACTGTATCACCTGAGAAGTCACATTCACACACACATACACACACACACACACACACACACATTCTGTTTTTCTGGAGAACTCAAAATTACCTTGACTTTCACTTTTATACATTAAGAAATTTCACATGTAGCATTTCCTTACGGCGAAATTCACCTCGCCAAGTTAAACTTCTAGCAATAAGTCACAAGACATGAGCACTGGTAAAATGACATGATGGATCTGTTCTTCTGTTGTAAATATTACCTGATGTCAAATGTGAAACTGAACGTTGTGCCAAAAGCCTCAACTTAAGTCAAAGCGGCTTTAATCAAAGCAGTCTCTGAAGCCAGCAATACATAAATTAAAGATGGAGCAGAAGGATGGACAAAACAACAGCTCTGATGCAGCAGGTTTGGAGAGAGCCTATTAGAGTTAAATAATGTCCATGGGTCCACACGTAGCAAAATACTGTCCATGGGGTGTGGGTGCCTCGAAGCATGGCAGATCCTATCTGCTCAAAACTAACAGAAATACTATCACCATACTATTTTCACCAAACTATGAGATAACATGCTCTTCTCATAGATTAGGAGAAAAAAAACACCTGGAAATACAACGGCAAAAACTGGAGAGATGGCCCAACCCTTACTGATAAATATAGGGCCACACTTGCATCCCATGTTCATAAACGCAGCAGAGGAAAAAAACACTTTGAAGGTGAGGGTGAGGAGAAGGGTTCTAATATCAGTTCCATCTTCAAATATTTCCTAATCTAATTTTCTGATAATATTTAATATCCCAAAATATTATGGCAGTTGCACCTCCTCCTTTTTAAGCATTTCCCCCCATATTCTTGGTTTCTTTCTTTCTCCCAGACTCTGCTTTATCTATCTTCATTCTTTTTTTTCTTCAGTGTTGCCTAAGTCAAAGGTTAAAAGAGGATGAATTGCAAAGACTGAACAGTCACTGCTGGATATTCAGGCTTGCTTTACTTTTATTTTGTACCATGTTTCCTCTTTATGCTGCTTTTAGCCCTGTCTTTTCTCTAGGTCTTTCTGCCACAGGCTCAGCAGGAACAGAGAACACAGGTGTGCCAAGCAAGTAGTTTTGGCTGATACTGTTGGTTGAGTGTTAGGAAAAACATTGTCTACTAGCAGAATTATTTATCTGTTAATTTAACATTTAGTCCATATGATCCTACTTTCCATTTTCAGAGATAATTTAAAGGAAGCTAGGAAAATGACAGGTTAAAAAAATTTTGTCCTATACCTACGAATAAATTTAACCAAGGAGGTGAAAGACTCGTACCCTGAAACTTATCAGACATTAGTGAAAGAAATTGAAGAAGACACAAATAAATGGAAATATATTCTGTATGCATGGGTTAGAAGAATTAATATGGTTAAAATGTCCATACCACCCAAAGCAATCTACAGATGCAATGTAATCCCTATCAAGATTCCTATGGCATTTTCCACAGAAACTGAGCAATCCTAACATTTGTATGGAATCAAAGAAGGTCAGCCCTAAATAACCAAAGCAGTCTTGTCAAAGAAGAACAAATCTGGAGACATCATAACCCCTGACTTTATTACAAAGCTCTAGTAATTCAAACAGTATGGTATTGGCATAAGAATAGACATAGATCAATGAAACAGAATAGAGAGCTCTGTCTCTTCAATAAGTTTTGCTGGGGAAACTGGATGATCATACACAAAAGAATGAAACTGGACCAGTATTTTGCACCATACACAAATATTAACTCACCGTGCATTAAAGATGTGAACGTAATACCTGAAACCATCAAACTCCTAGAAGAAAACATAAGTTACATGGGGCTTGGTAATAGTTTTTTTGGATTTGACCCCAAAACCAGAGGCAACAAAAGGAAAAGTAAACAAGTGGTATTACGTCAACCTGAAAAGCTTCCTCACAGCAAAGAGGACAATCAGCAAAATGAAAAGGCAGGCTGCCAGATGGGAGAAGACATTTGTAACACATACTATCTGATAAAGGACTAATATCCAAAATATAGAGAGAAATCATACACCTTAATATCAAATAAACAAACAAACTGATTACAACATGGTGGAGAACCTGAATAGATATTTTTCCAAAGAATACATTCAAATGGCCAACATGAAACGCTTCAACATCACTAATCATCAGGGAGATACAGATCAAAACCACAGTGATATCACCTTATATATGTTAGAATGGTTATTATAAAAAGGTAAGAAATAGCAAATGTTGGTGAGGATGTGGAGAAAAGAAAACCCTTGTGCAGTGTTTGTGAGAAAAGTCCAAGAATACTGGAGTGGGTAGCCTATCCCTTCTCCAGAGGATCTTCCCAACCCAGGAGTTGAACCGGGGTCTTCTGCATTACAGGCGGATTTTTTACCAACTGAACCACCAGGGAAGCCCACGAATACTGGAGTGGGTAGCCTATCCTGTCTCCAGGGGATCTTCCCGACCCAGCAATCGAATTGGGGTCTCCTGCATTGCAGGCGGATTCTTTACCAACTGAACTATGAGGGAAGCCCTATACTGGTGCAGCCACTATGAAAAAAAAACAAAACAGTATGGAGCTTTCTAAAAAAACTAACAATGGAACCACCATGTGATCTAGAAATTTCATTTCTGGGTATTTGTCATAAGGAAACAAAAACACTAACTTCAAAAGACATCTGCACCCTCATGTTCATTTAAGCATCATTTACAATAGCCAAGATATGGAAATAACGTGTGTCCATTGATGGACAGTATGGAATATTGTGTTCTGTGTGCTTAGTCACTCAGTCATGCCAACTCTTTGTGACGCCATGGACTGTAGCCCACCAGGCTCCTCTCGTCCATAGAATATTCCAGGCAAGAATACTGGAGTGGGTTGCCATTTCCTCCTCCAGGGGATCTTTCCCACCCAGGGCTCAAACTTGCGTCTCTTGCATTGGCACGTGGATTCTTTACCACTGCTTTACCTGGGAAGCCTCCCCTCAACCATAAAAAGAGTGAAATCTTGCTACTTGTAACAACATAGATGGACCTTGAAGGCATTATGCTAATTGAAATAAGTCAGACAGAGAAAAACAAGTGTTGCATGCTCTCACTTATATGTGGAATCTGAGAAACAAAGCAAAATGAAGACCAAGCTCACAGTGTTAGTCGCTCAGTCGTGCCCGACTCTTTGCGACCCCGTGGGCTGTGGCCCACCAGGCTCCTCTGTCCATGGAATTCTCCAGGCAAGAATACTGGAGTGAGTTGCCATTTCCTTCTCATAGCTCATAGATATAGAAAATAGATCGATGACAAGGGCAGGAATGCAAGGAGAAATGGGTGAAGGCGGTCAAAAAGGACAAACTTCCAGTTACCAAGGAAGTGTTGAGAAAGCCCTTGCAGGGGTGGTTCATTGGCCTAGGGGTATGATTCTTGCTTCGGGTGTGAGAGGTCCCAGGTTCAAATCCCAGACGAGTCCAGGTTATCCTTTGGGCTTCCCTTGTGAGGAGATCCAGCCAGTCCATCCTAAAGGAGGTCAGTCCTGGGTGTTCATTCCAAGGACGGATGCTGAAGTTGAAACTCCAAGACTTTGGCCACCTGATGTGAAGAGCTGACTCATTTGAAAAGAGCCTGATGCTGGGGAAGATTGAAGGCAGGAGGAGAAGGGGACGACAGAGGATGAGATGGTTGGATGGCCTCACCAACTCGATGGACATGGGTTTGGGTCGACTAAGGGAGTTGGTGATGGACAGGGAGGCCTGGCATGCTGTGGTTCATGGGGTCGCAAAGAGTTGGACATGACTGAGCGACTGAACTGAACTGTGGCTCAGCTGGTAAAGAATCCACTTGCAATGCGGGAGACCTGGGTTCGATCCCTGGGTTGGGAAGATCCCTTGGAGAAGGAAAAGGCTACCCACTCCAGTATTCTGGCCTGAAGAATTCCATGGACTGTATAGTCTATGGAGTCACAAAGAGTCAAACAGGACTGATCGACTTTCACTTTCACTTTTCCAGTTATGAAATGTCATGGGAATATAATGTATAGCATGGTAACTGCAGTTACTAGTACTGAATTGCATATTTGAAAGTTGCTAAGAGACTAGATCTTAAAAAGTCCTCATCACAAGAAAAAATTTTAGTTAGGTGTGGTGATGGATGCTAAATAAACCTCTTGTGATGATCATTTCAGTGTTCACAAATATCAAATCACTACCTTGCACACCTGAAACTGACATACTGTGATATGTCAGTTAAACCTCCATTAAAAAATATTTCTGTCTTGTTTTCTTATTTTTTTTTTCTCCCTACGCCAATATGGGATGGGATGGGATGGGAAAAGCTAGGTTTTAAGGGAGCAGTTTTGGTGAGAAAGAGAGGGAAGAAGATTCTGAAGGTATTAATGCCACTTCAAATAAAGAGGAGAAAGAACCATCTTAATGCCTCTTAAAATCAGAATTTAGACTGGAAATATTTTTGTCCACATTAAGCTGGGTTTAGTGTAAAGGTCAACAGTACAAGGATGATCTGTGCCCATGTTCATTTTTAGAGAAAAGCTGTCATTAAGAATCCTAACATAGGAGAGAGCTTCTTAAACCTAAAAAAAAAAAAAAAAAATGTGTTATGCCTGCCACTTTTCAGGCTAATCCGAATCCTCTGCTTTTCAATTCAGCTTTGTTTCACCTATTTCTTCCACTTATCTTTTACAACAAATCATTAGTTACAAGTCTTTTTCACCTGTAAACCAAGTGCTTGCATGTGCTTTTATATACCTGCTATATGTGTGTGTATATATATATAATGCTTATATATAATGTTTCATATATGCAGGCATTGTGAGTAATTTGCATTTGATTACGGTAGCAATTGCTCAGAATTTTCTGTGTGCTTTGGAAACTGGGCTCTTTTTCATTCTTACAAGCGATTTTTTATGAATATAAAGAAATGGAATGGTTTCTCAAATTCCTCCCAGCTTCACATTCCCCCCCCCACTACTACCTCCCCCCAGGCGAGGACGTGTACACACACACACACACACACACACACACACACACACACACACACACACACACACACACACACACACACACACACACACACACACACACACACACACACACACACACACACACACACACACACACACACACACACACACACACCCAGTGAGTTCAAGCCTGATGCGCTGGTGTCAGCTGTAACAGCTCCAGTCCCATTTCGGCGGTGGCCTGATCCTCGGTGGAGGAGGGAAGCCGCGGCGCGCGGAGCATCCTCGGTGCTCTTCCTGGCGGCCTGGGTTGGCAGTATTTGAATTTGACCCCTCTTGGCGTGCGTGCTCTCGGGAGCGCGCATCCCCGTGTGGTCCAGGGAGCTAAGCCGCGCCTGGGAACTGTTAACGGCCTCCCGGGAGCGGCCTTGGGTGGTGACCAGGGAACACCCGGCGCGATCAGCAGGCAACCAGCCGCTTGGGGTGAAGGCTGGGGGGCGGTGGGTGGGTGGATCAGAGCTGCGGTGGGGGCTCAGGGGGCCAGGCAGACCCCTTGGCGCGAGGCTGGATTGTGGGAAGCCGGCAGGATCAGATCCAGAAACAAAGACGCTCGAGGGGCCGCGGCTGGGGCGGAGGCCGGGGCTGGGGGAGATAGCGTAGCCTGGGAAGCCAGGTGAGCCGGCGCAGAGCCGGCCGGCGCCGCGAGTGCCGCCGCCCAGCGAGGTTCCCCGGGCCCTGGACCCACCGCGGCGGCTGATTCGGACGCAGATCATCGCTGCAACCATGGAGACGCTCCGTGCGTCCCGTGGTAACCCGAAACAACAATATTTATGAGCGCTCTGCTTCCCACGCCTCGCCTGAGCCACCGAAGTGCTAGGCGGCGCCCAGCTCTGCCCGGCCTCTCCCTTCCCTCCGGGGGGCGCCGCCGGGAGGTGGTCTTAGTCGATCTTGCGCTCACACTGGGCGGCAGGCGGCGGCTCCACCCGCCGGCACCGCGGTGGTGCCTGTTTGTAAAACCCAGCGAGCGTGCGCGGCGCACACTGGGCCCGCGGGGAGGGGGCGTGTACCCGGGAGGGGTGCTTCGGGGGGCTCCGGTTCTACCCAGAAGGTTCGGCTCGCTTAACCTTGCTGCGGCTCGAAGCATCCTGGTCCAGCCGGGTTCAAGCAGCGCAGCCGTGTGTGGACGCGCGCGCGCGCGCGCACACACACAACACACACACGCACACACACACACACAGATATACACACACAAGGGCCCGCCTGCACTGTGGTCGCCGCCAGCTCGCCGGGGTCCCCGCCCTTAGGGACCAGTTCGGCTCCGGCGCCCAGCTCCTGCCGAGCATCCCCCCACCCGGGCCGCGCCGCCCAGGGTCCCCGCGTGCGCCCCGCGCGTCGCGCCAGCCGCTGTCGCTGGCGAAGCTCGGCCGGCCGGCCCGCCGGACACGCAGGCTGTCGAGCTGGCCCCGCGCCTCGCAGCTTCTTTACCCGCGCCCCCGCTCCCGGCGCCCGCCGGCTTTTGTTGAAAGCAGCAACCTCCCCCCCCCCCCCCACACCCTCTTCTCCGTCTTTTTAATTTTTCTTTCCGAGCGACGGCCGAAAAGTGTTGATTGCTATTGTGATCCGCCCGGGAGTGGAGAGGGGCAGGGTGGCGGAGGGGGGACGCCGAAGCGCTGCAAGAATTTTTTTTTCCTTCAAAAGGCAACTCCACCCAGTCCTCGGCCGGTCCAATCTCTACTTTAATCATCAGTGAGACAATGGATTAAGTTACTCTTCTCCGGGCCAGAAGTCGGGTTCAGACTTGGGGCAAAATGAAGGAGAAGGCGATGATTAAGACGGCTAAAATGCAAGGGAACGTGATGGTGAGTGCTGGTGGGCGAGGCGCGCGTGGCCGGGAGGACCGGCACCGGGGGACCAGTGCTGGGGACGAGCGCGGCACCCCCGGGACTGACGGCGACCCTGTGCGCTGCGCCACCGCCAGATCCCACCGGAACCCCCCAGCGGCGGCCGCCCGGGTGCGGTGGATCTGCCGCCTGTTTGCAGATTGCAACTTTACGGCCCTGGGTCCCTGTGCTTTGGACAGGTGGCTCGGAGTCCGGGGCGAGGGCGGGCTGCGCGCGGTGGGGAAGGGGCGGCGGAGCAGCCCCCCGCCGACCGCGCGTCCATTCCAGCTTGCGGCGGACCCCCGGGGCCGTGCCGGGGTGGTGGTGGCGGGGAGGGGAGGGACCCGCGGACAGCGGGGTCGCCGAGGCTAGGGCAGGACCGCTGGGCCCGGATGCCCGCGCCGGCCTTGCGATCCCGGAGCCCGGGACCTGTTGGGGTCCGCGAAGCCCGTGGCTCACCCGGGCCGGGGGCCTGTCTCTCGGCTCCGGCCGCTGCTACCGCGGCTGCCGGCTGGGCGGGGCCCTGCTCCCGGGTGTGACAACGGTGACCACCCCCCCTCCCCAAAAAGGCTGACGGTGCCAGCGAGCGTAATGATGGCACATCGTCCCCCTAGGAGGCCCGTGTGCCGCCGGGGACCTCAGGGCAGCAGGCCAGGGGGGCACCTGCGCCTTGACAACTTTGCTAAGTCGAGGACTACCCCCCCCCCTCGCCGCTCCACGTCCCCGGCGTCCCGCGTCCCCCGCCGACCCCCGACCGCACCGGGCACCGCGCCACCGCCACCTTGGGGCCCCTGCCGTCTGCATCCCGGCCCCGGACCAGGAGCCACGGGGGTCAGGGCGCCGGACCCTCCTGGCGAGGACCAGGAGGTTGCCATCTTGTTCTCTGGAAACTGTGTGTGAGCATGTTTATTTGGCTGATGTTTTAACCCTTTCCGGGTTGCAGTGGGCCGCTCCGGAGGTGGGGCTCTGTTTCCACACATGACTAGTCCGCGGGGTCCTTGGTGGTGAGGGAGGGGCCGGAGGCGGGGGCCGCCGTGAGACTTTGAAGGTACAGCTGGAAATGCAGAAATTCCTTTGGGGGTCCCGGGGCTCCCATTGGTTGGATCCCAGGGGTGCGGGGCGGAAGCAGGGCTGTGTATGGAAGGACCCAGTTAGTGAGCCGTTTCGAGGTCTTGCGTTCAATAAAAAGAGGCAAGAAATGAAAAATGTATTCGAATTGGACCAGAACCCAGCCGGCTTAACCACACCCACAGCGAGGCACCTGTTGCCTGGCAGAGGACCGATCACCCTGCGTTTTGAACTTGACTTCCGGCCGGAGGAGCTCAGTACCTGTTTGAAGGGACTGTTTCGTAGGCACCCCCCTCCCCTCCCTGACACACAGCAGACAAGCCTCCCATTCCTGAACCCTCATCAGCCTGGGTTTCTCCCGGGCTTACCTAATTGTCTGCGAAAATACATCTGTGTCCCTCCTTTCCCAACTCCACTTCTTGCCATTGCATAACTTCATGTATAAACAGGACAGAAACGTGTGTGGAGTACTGTTTTCCAATTAAGTTCCCACCCACACTCACAATCGCTGTCTCATGTGATGCCTTAATGTAAATGTAAAACTTGCACATTTAGGACCCCGGCGGGGGAGAAGATTCAGGTTCCTCCTGCTGATGATAATGATGATGATGCTTGATTGATTCTTTACCTAAACACTGTGGTCCAGTCAGTGTTTCTTCCAGTAACTTAGTACACTGTAACACAGCACCGTCTTCATATACGTGGCATATGTGGCATCTTCATTAAAAACTTTTAAGATCTTCCCTCCCACTCCCCTCTCTCTGCATTTACTTCAGAAAAATAAAGAGTGAGAACACTGATCTCATTTTCTCTCACACAGCGAACAAAGCAGTTCCCTGGGGTGCCCACCGAACATCCTCCTCTGTGTCTGCATTTCATAAGGGCCATCAGAGCAGGTCGAACTGAGTCTAGATAAGCCTACAGCCACCGGTTATGTTTTCAGACTCATCTGGTTGTTGGCCTAAGAAGAAAATGAGACACAGCCTCGCTCAACTTTTCCACCTTCTGTCAATTCCTAAATTGATAATTATGACTCTGCAGTCGGGTTTGTGCCTTCTCTGAAATGTCACATTCCAGCTAAATCCAGTCAGCTTTACTCGAGTGATCATGCCACACTTAAATCGTTGTTTTGGGACTTACTGAGCCCTAATTTTTCATCAGTTGTTTGTGGAAGTCTCTGGGTAATCACAGCCTCTCCTGGATTCGATGACTGGCAAATTCTTTGCGTTCGCAGCTTGATTGGAATTCAGGTGATATTTTACATTCCCGATGAGGACGGGATGATTTATTCCATCGCTGACAGTTGAGTGGCTGCAACGTGACTGCTGAGGAAGGGGTGCAGTGAGCTGCATGATGTCCGTGTTCGCGAAGCAAGACACACACAGGGACAGAGACACAGACTCACTCCATCGCCCGGCCGGGCACTCGGAGTTCTCTGGACCCACGTCTGAGGTGTGATGTGTAAAAGGGAGACACCTGGTCCTGCCAGGGTGGTGGGCGAAGGGCCACATCCCCTTGCAGCCAGGCAGGCAGATTCCGTTTCACTCCAGTCTCCCCTCACTCATGTGCCCGTGTGTGACCACGTGGTCTGGACCCATTGTCTCTTGCTCCCAAGAACCATGACAATAGCACCTGGCTTGCCTTTGCTGTGCTGTAATCCTTAATTGAAAATCTATTTTCATAAAATCTTCGTGAACGTTTCATTCCTTACACGTTGCTCTAGAAGTTTATTGCCGGTGACAGTTAGCTGATTAAGGGAAGGCAAACTCCCCGGTATGCCCTCTAGTCTTGTTTTGGCGTGATAAATGAATAAAAGAAAGAACATGGGTGGAATGGTTCCCAACTTCTAGCTTCATTCTTGAGGAGAGTCTGTTTCATAAACTTTACTTCTAATATTGTGAGAATGAAACCACCTTTCATCTGCAACTTAATACCCTTGAAAGGGATCGAAAGTTTTCCACTCTCTCAGGAGAGAAATTAGGTTTTCACATCCCTGCCTTTTCAGATAATCTACATTTGAAAATTTGTACGGGCTGGGGGGATGACTTGCATTTTTTTTCAACCCAGTCTTGCTGTATGACTCTGTTGCTATCCTACTTCTTTAACCATGGTTTAAATTAAATGGGCTGTTGGAGGAAGGCAGGTCCTCTGGCAGGAGGTCTGGGGTCAGTGGAAAATTTGATTAGCCAGAGGAGATTACTTCATACTCAGTTGCCCTACTCTGTTTCTGGGAGCTTTTCCCAGACATTGAGTTGCTTCCTGGAGACAGAGTAAAGGTTGGTTTAAAAAAAAAAAAATCAAATTCCCGAGGACCGCCCGATGCCCTGGGTGACAGGGTGCCCCTTCCTTGGTGTGTGTTGGTGGCCCTGCACGCAGATGGGGGGTGAATGAGGTTGGCCACACCCTTGGTGACCAGAGCTGTGTCTGGGGAGGTTCAGAAGACAGATGGTGAGGGTCTGAGGTCTGCAAGCCACAGGGGTCCCCGAGAATCTCTTGGTTGAACGGTGCTGCTTTTGAATGAAAGTTGCAGCCTGGGGATTCATTTCTTATGTATGGAAGCGGATGTTCTTCCTGTGGCCTCTGACTGTGGGCTCTGGTCACTGACCAAATGCATCTGTGATGTCATGGGCCTCCGATCTTTTCCAATCTTCCCGTTTCTGTGTTGGACAGAAACCCAGAGTAGAACCGCCTGCAGTGAGACCTGTATTCGGGCCACGTGGATACCTCACTGATTCAGTCCTCCTAGACACGATGGCCTTCTGGTGTTGATGCCTGCTCATAATAAGCCACGGTGAGCAGAGGAAAGGCTTTGAGGTTTGTAGATGAGTTACGGGAACCTGTATGGCACACAGACTCCCCGCTGTCCACCCTCCTGGGGAACAGGGGCACACACTCGTGAGATGACTTTTGGGGGCGCATCCTCTAGGGATGCATTATGTTTCCTCTGTCTGAGGGTGATTAGGAACACTTCTGCTTTCTTACTGCTATTGGCATCCTGGCGACAAAAGCCGTGGTGTTGGTTCCGAAGGTGAGCTTGGTGGCTTATATACTGGGAGGAATTTACCTGCGTGAAATGGGTTCCAAAACTGTTTCAGAGGTCACGGGGTTTGGAGGGTTCTCTTTATGTGTCCCAGGATGTGGTATCTACATAGGGATTTCCCTACTTCGTAGTTGTTCAGCGTCCGTTCCCAAAGTCATCAACCCCATCATCAGACTCCTCTTGAAATGCTGATTATCCCACCTATGCAGAAAAAAAACCCAAAAACAAAAACACGAGACAGGTACCATTTCACACACACCTCTTACAGGATTTACAGGATTGGGAAAGGATTTAGACACTAACTCCCAATAAAAGATACACAAAGGTGCTAAGGTCTCTAGGAAGAAGTTCCTAAACCCCGAAAGGGATGGTCAGCTCTGGATGTTTCATAAAATGTCTTGAGTAGAGCTGTGGAGCATGCACAGGGCTGTCTTCACTTGATGGGCTGCTGGGTCTTCATGTGGGGACGTGTAAGATATCCAAGTTGGCCTTTTCCTCTGCTTGGATGATTACCCTCCCTTCTCTGATCTGTCCTGGCCCCTAACTCTGTTACTACAAACTTGCTCATTGTTTGAGTTTTGAATTCCTTTTATTATTTCCTAGAGGTGTGGTGCATTTCCCAAACTGTATCTTCACTCACCCGTGAGCAGGTGCTAGGCACGGGAGTCCCCAGGGGTTGCGTGAACAGACAGGTGTTCATTTCCACACCCAGTGTGGACAGTTTTTATGAGAAAGGTCTGTGGTCTTGGTTGTACTTCTCTTTGAAGAACTTCTTCATGTTCTAATGTGTCAGATGAGAGAGAATTCCATTCATAGCGTACCTTCCACTTACAACTACAATGAGTTTGAAGTTTATGCTCGCTTTGTGATTACCATATGTGGTTTTTCTCCCAGCACCACAAGGCAGCTCTCTGGTACCAGCTGGGTGTCCTGTAATTCAGCTAAGTTGCAACCCCATCTGTTTGGAGAAACCCTTGGTCCCACAGGTGAAGGGCTTCTGCCCAGGTTGGCTAAGCTCAGAAGTTCTGGGGAACCCCTCCTCGGGTTCCATTAATTCACTGGGATGGCTCCCAGACTCAGGAAAGCATCAGTTTTCTTACCGTATGACCAGTGTATGACAAAAGATATTAACATACAAATGAAGAGTCCTGTGAAGAGATAACCCCGGGCTGGGTCTGGAAGGGTCCCAAACACAGGAGCTTCTGTCCCTGGGGAGTTTGGGGTGCCGCCACCCCAGATGGGTCCTGGCTCAGCAGCCCAGAAGCCATCCACACCCTGTCCCACGGGGCTCATGCAGAGGATCCATTACGTAGGCAGCGTTGATGAGGTCATTGGCCATCAACCGCCGATTCAGTCTCTAGCTTCCCTCTCCTCCCTGGAGATCAGAGGTTGGCAGATCAGAGCTCCCACCCTCTAATTGAGGTGGGGCCTTCTGGAAACCAGCCCCATCCTTAGGGGATTTCCTAGGGTCACCTGGTTAACAGGAACTCAGCTGCCCTTTAAAGGGGCATGTCATGAATTACAAGATAAGGAAATGGCAACCCACTCCAGCATTCTTGCCTGGAGAATCCCATGGACAGAGGAGCTGGTGGGCTACAGTCCACGGGGTCACAAAGAGTTGGACCCGACTGAGCATCTTGGCACATCTCCCTTTAGGGCTTCCCAGGTGGCATTAGTGGTAAAGCACCTGCCTGCCAGTGCAGGAGACATAAGAGACGTGGGTTTGATCCCTGGGTTTAGAAGATCCCCTGGAGGAGCGCATGGCGACCCATTCCAGTATTCTTGCCTGGAGAATCCCATGGACAGAGGGACAGGTGGGTTATAGTCCATGGGGTCAAAAAGAGTCGGACACGACTGAAGCGACTTAGCACACATGCACACATTTCCCTTTAAAGCTCCGAAGTGATTTCAGGCACAGAGGACAGTTGGCTGAATATGGTAACAGAAGATGCCCCATTGTTCTTCTTGTGCCGGACATTCCAAGGTTCTGGGAGCTGTGAACTATGGCTGCAGTTATAAATCCGTGTGTTTGTTATAAATCACATCACAGTTCAGTAACTACTGCTTCCATCCTCTTTTTTATCTGGAGAGGTAAATAAATTGACCCCAGGTCATTGTTGTCTTTCCCCTTCATTACTTTAAAATAAATTTAACGAGAAGGAGACTTTGTGACCTCCCTTGGTGCTGGAAGCCAGTTCTATTGGATTAACAGGACTGCAGCTTAGAGGTCAAGGAAGGACATGTCCTAGACCCCGTGGGACACACGCACACAGCCAGCTGAGAGGTCGGAGTTGGACAGAACCGGTCAGAAGCCCCGTGGTCCCTGGGGCTCCGGTGAGGCTCGGGGAGGGTTCCATTCGAGACGTGGAAGGTCTGGAACTCACAGGGCGCTGAGTCTCCGCAGTGACTGGACAACGCCATCAGCAGGGAGGTGATCCTTGAGAAGGCAGGTCAAGAATGGTGGGTTGAGGGCACAGCTTCCCAGGCTTGCTGCCTGTTCATGTCCCCAGAGGAACCTGAGTAACTGCTGATGGCACGCCAGGCTGGTCACGCCACACTCCCAGCACACACACATGTCCTATACACACACATGGATACACATCCTATGTACACACACACACACATCCTATACACACACATGCATACACACACCCTATGTACTACATACACATCCTATACACACACATGCATACACACACCCTATGTACACATACACATCCTATACACACACATGCATACACACACCCTGTGTATACATACACATCCGATACACACACATGTACACACACCCTGTGTACACATACACATCCGATGCACACATGTACACACACCCTATGTACACATACACATCCTATACATGCATGCATACACACACCCTGTGTACACATACACATCTGATACACACACATGTACATACACCCTATGTACACATACACATCCTATACACACACATGCATACACACACCCTATGTACACATACACATCCGATACACACACATGCATACACACACCCTATGTACACATACACATCCTATACACACATGTAGACACAAACCCTACACACACACACCCCATATACACACACATGCATACATAGCCTGTACACACATACACACACATACCCTATGTACACGCTCACAACATACACACACATGCATACACATACACCAATACCCACACACCAAGCTTACAGCCCTCCAACACATATACACATCGTGTGTATACACACTCAACACACACATACACACAGGTGCATACACTCCAATACCCACACACACACACACACACCCCCAACACATACAAGCATACCCCCTCCAATATACATGTACACATACACACACATGCGCACATGCCCCAATCACACATGCGCACATGCCCCAACACACACAGCAGGTGTACACACATGCACACACAGTTGAGCACGCAGTATTCTGATCTAGTCACTCTGCGTTGCAGCCTGGGCATGACTGTGTCTAATGGTGGTTCTGTTGTGCAGTCCAGACGGAGGGCACTGCTTTCGGAGCCAGTTTATAAATACACGGTGTCCTCAGAGCCTGAGGAAAGCATGCCTCTGTTTATAAGATGCCATCACGGTTCCTGGAAAGGCACAGCCTGGTTTCCTAGGTGGTAGAGGAGGCAGAGTGTCTGGAAAGACAGGAAGAGAGCCCAGAATAAGGAGGGAGAAGAGGAGAGGGATGCGGGGACAGCCGCGTGCAGGGCGTCTCTGACGGGCTGACGGGGGTGTCCATGGGAAAGTCCACTGACCCCTCCTTTTTTTTCCTCATGCCCAGAGGTGAGCAACCCTTTTGACTGTAAGATACTCTTGTTATTTGTGATCCACCTGAAGATTTATTCTAAACCCATGGAGCCAGAAGAGCAAGGAGGGTCAAAGAGAGGACATAGAAATTCTGGAATTCGCCATCAGCTTCTGAGTGGCCTCCAGACCACTGGACTGTCTTTGGTCCTGCATAAGATCAGGGAACTTGAAAAGCTGACCTTGCCTGAAGTCCCTTTCGGCTCCCTCCCTAGCCAGGGTGGCCTGTCTCTTGAGTACCAACCTCAGGAACCTGCCGGAAAAGTAACCTTCATGCCAGAACTGAGATTTTGTTGCTATATAATCCCTTCTGCACTGACTACTGTGGCATCTCCAGCTCACCAACCAGCCTCGGAGCATCACTGTTTGTAGGCCAAGAAAATAGATAGCCTCGATTTATACTCTTAATAAGTCACAAAGTCAAGGGCAATCATCGCCCGAGCCTTGATGACTCAGGCAGAACTGTGTGTGTGTGCCCGCGTGCGGAGGTCTCTGCCCACACACGTGTGAGGCATGCACCTCCGAGATGGAAGTGCTTACATGACCGTTGAGCAGCGTGCAGGCTTGTTCGGTGCGGGCTCCGTGGGCACAGTCACCTCGGGAGCTTGCCTTTCTTCTCTGTGAAGGGAGCGTCGCCCGCTGTGATCACCCCGCTGTGCTCGCGGTGCTGAGGGTGTTCTGGTTTCCAGGCTGCTGTTACTCATCGGTGACAAACAGAAAGGAACTGCTGGCCCGAGTCCAGCCCCGGGACCCGGTGGCTGATGTACCAGCTGTGACTGGGTCTTGCCATGGGGGAGAAACTGGGGCTGATGGCTTTTCTTCTTGATAATGGTATTTGAAAAATAAGAGTTTTCCTTTTTTTTTTTCCCCCAGCCCCTGGTAGGCATCATATAGTTCTGCTTCAGGTAATTCTTGTTTGGTGATTTGGGCTGTTGGGGTTTTTTGTTGTTGTTGCTCGGGCTGTTTGTTTATTTTGGAAATGACGCCCTGTCAGTCCCATCATTGGCAGATACGGTTTCCCATTGCATGACTTTTCTCTTTCTGTGATTTCTGTTGTATGTAGACCACAGGGAGTGAAACCTCTCCTAATGGGAGTCCAGCTATGAACTTGCGTCAGCGCAGCGGTCTCCAGCCTTTTTGGCTCCAGGGACCAGTTTCACGGAAGACAGTTTTTCCAGGGACCGCGGAGGAGGGGGATGGTTTGGGGATGATTCAAGCACAGTACATTTATTGCGCACTTTATTTCTCTTATTATTCCATCAGCGCCACCTCAGATCAGCAGGCGTTAGATCCCTGAGATTGGGGACCCCTGAAGACTAACAGTCTCCTACGATTCCTACACTTGAGGCTGAAAAGGAATGAGTAGGGTCCATCCTTGACTCCATGTACCTTAGGCCAGTTTTCTATACCTTCTCACCCTACCTTTTTTGAAGATGAGAATTAGTGCTCTTCAAGCCAAAATTCCCTTTTTCTTACAAGAGCGTTCAATTAAGGGACTAGACTCTCTATCCTCAGGCAAAAAAAAAAAAAGAATTAACACATTTTCCAAAAACTGTAATTATTTATAAAAGAAAACCAAGATTTTCTGCTTAAATACTCATTTCCAGATATTTCTGTGTCTCAGACCAAATCAAATCCTGATACACTTTCCCTAATAGGGTTTTTGTGCTGTTCTTCTTCCTATGACTTGGTAAATTGTGCATGTATTTTTAAGATCCTCACTCTTTTTCATTTCAAGCCGAATTATACAAATAGCTTACAGTTTGCTTAGCACCTTTAGAGGTTATAGAGTAGCTTTGCATGCACTCGTCTATTATATTAGAACACCCATTGTGTGGACAGGACAAATAGCATTTCTTTTTTATGGCTGACTTGCTGAGATTGGAAGAGATGATTGAGCAGCTCCACGCTCCTAGGCCAGGCTGTTTGTAGCCCACCATGTGTTCTTGCAGGCTTCCCTATTGACTCAGATGTTAAAGAATCCGCCGTAATGCAGGAGACCCAGGTTTGATCCCTGGATCGGGAAGATCCCCTGGAGAAGGGAATGGGTACCCACTCCAGTATTCTTGCCTGGAGAATCCCGTAGACAGAGGAGCCCAGAGGACTACAGCCCGTGGGGTCACGAAGAGTTGAACACAGAGGAGCAACTAACACTTTCACTTTTCATGTATTCTTGCAGAAACCCTTTTCTCCCCAGCGCCAGCTGGGAGGAAATATAAAGCCTGCATGATGGGAGGGAATCTGGAAACCGTCTAGAATGAGATTTCTTCTGAAGTTCTGTCCCTGTGGGATTTCTAGCCTTTTCTGGAACTTGTGGAGGGACTCAGCTCCAGCTGTCATTGACAAGTTCGAGCAAGGTGTTTCTTCTGTTCACGTGAAACCTACCTTCAGGGAAGTTCACACAGTCCCAGCTCGAAGCCTCTGAACTAGGAAAGCTGGTCTCATCTTTGCTTTCAGCGACAGTCTGACCTCTCTTCAGACAGCTGTCCCGTGTCGTCTTTGTGGTCTCTTTTCCAGGAAAAACACCTCCATGCCCTTCCATTTATGTACGTGTGATCAGAGAAACTAGAAATTTAACCATTAGGGACTCCTTAGTTCCATCCATCCATTGCTATCTGATTTCCATTTCTGAGCTTCCCCAAGTCTCTTCCTGTTTTGCTGTTACTGTTGATTTTACATCTGTTTAAAATGAACTTACAGAACTAGGATTAAATTCAGGTGTGCACAGCACAGGCCGTCTTTTCAGAATGAAGCAGCATCTCTATTTTATTTACATATATGGTGGTGGTTTAGTTGCTAAGTCAAGTCCAACTTTTGCAGCCCCATGGACTGTAGCCTGTCAGGCTCCTCTGTTCATGGGATTCTCTAGGCAAGAATACTGGAGTGGGTTACCATTTCTTTCTTTAGGAGATCTTCCTGACCCAGGAATTGAACCTGGGTCTTGTGCATTGCAGGCAGATTCTTCACCAACTGAGCTACAAGGGAAGCCTCATTTAAATATACATATATATTTAATTTTTACAATGTTGCGTTGGCTTCTGCCATACAACAACAGAAATCAACCATAATGATACATACATCCCCTGGTTCCTGATCCTCCCCCGCAACCCCAATCTGTCCAGGTCGTCACAGAGGGCCAGACTGGATACCTTGTGCTACACAGAACCTTCTCGACCAGCTGTCTGTCTTCCACCTGAGAGGGTATACATGTTGATGCTACTTTCTCCGCAGGATGAAGCGTCACCTTTTACAAAAAATCTCCAGGGTGGAGAAAGCGCAGACTTGTGGACAGAAAGCCGTGACCTTCACACACTGGCTTAGGGGGTTGCTTACAGAAAAGAGAGAAGTGATCCTTGATGATAATAAAGAGCCTTTTGCAAAGTAAGGGTTATCTCCCTCTAGCTGATAGGAGGCGGTACCTCCTCAAATCTCTTGCTTGCTGTTTGAGGTATATGAAACAGTTTAGCGTCATCTGCAAACAAGAAACTCCAACAATGTAGAAGTTTAACCTTTCTGTTCCCTTGAGAAGCATATTAGACCCTGGCGAGCGGTTATCTGCCTTTGGACCTCCTAGTAAGGGAGCGAAGAAGGTAACCAGGGGGATAGAAATTAAAATCACAGTGAGAAAACACCCAATGAAAGGCGAACATTTATTAAAGATTTATAACAGTACATTTTGGCAGAAATGTGGGACACTGGAAACCCAATACACAATTGGTGATGGGGGGAAAAATTCTGAAAATGTACAAATGATTTCACATTAGCTGCACATGGATGATACACATGTGTGCGCATGCCCTGTGAGTTCCTGACTCGCTCCCGGGCCTGTGCTTGCTAGAAATGCCTGCAGGTGAGCACCCAGGGGCAGGTGCAAGGATGCTGACGGCAGGAAAGCCTGTGCTGGCCTCAAACTGGAAACTGGTCAAATCCCCGTCACCAGCAGGATTCCCTCAGTATTTGGGTACAGTGGAGCACCAGATGGGGTGAAAATGAGGGACACACACTCAAAAGCTCAGAGGCTCTTTCAAACATGCTGATGAGCAAAAGAAGCCAGACGTGAAAGAATACACACATACTGTGCGGTTATGTTTCTATAAGATTCAAAACAGGTAAAGCTGAAGTGCCCCATGAGGGTATGCTGACATGGAAACCCTGGCGGGTGGGAAAATGTTTTTAGAAAAATTGGGGGAATTCTGACCATACAGTACAAATCACAGAACCATTACCTGTGGCTGGTGGGGGAAGGGTTATAGCTGGGAGGCATTCCGGGGACTAATATAATTTCATTTATTACCTCTGGCTGCGCTGGGTCTTCGCTGCTGCGCACCGGCTCTCTCTAGTTGGGGCAGGCGGGGACTCCTCTCTGGCTGCAGAGCCTGGGCTCTGGGAGTGTGGGCTTCGGCGGCCGTGGCTCCAGGCCTAGCTGCTCCCCAGCGTGTGGGGTCCTCCCTGCCTGGGGACCGAACCTGTGTCCCCTGCACTGGCAGATGGATCCTTCCCCACTGAGCCACCAAGGAAGGCCTCGGGGGACTTGTGAAGTGTGTGGGTCTCCTGCTTGGGCAGAATTTACACAGGCTGCTCCATAATCATCCCTTCTGCGTCTGTACGCCGATGCTGGGCACCTTCCGTACCTGTGCTGCATTCTGCAAGGCGTGTAGACAGGTCTTCTGGTGTCTTTTGTATCTGCTGGGTGAATGGACAGTGTGCATATGATGGATTTAGACCCCCACTTTTTTTTTCCAGTAGAGGCAAGCCAACCATAGCCCTTAGAGGTCAAGGGACCACGATGTTCAGAGTTCCCTCACCTGTGAGATGAGTCCCACGTGTGAAGGTAACAACCAGGGCTGCCCTGTGGGAACCACAAGGGAATGACAGAATCCAGCTGTCTGGAGGGAGACAGGGCAGGTCAGCAACCACGAGAAAAAGGGAACGTGGAGGCCACAGCTGGAAGATAAGAAGCCAGGGGCGCTAGAGAATAGAACGGATCCATCTGGAGAGCTGAGACAGGCTGGAAAATACCAACAGAGCCTTTGGGGACCGCTGACCCGGGGGGGACTGTCCTCAGTTGTGGGCACCAGAGGCATCTTCCAAAAAGAGCAGTGCCCATGGGCAGACACCCGTGAGAAAACCCAGGTGATGAGAACCCCGCTTCCTTCTACGAGAACCCGAGGTCTTGCCTGACTTACATAAGTGCAAGTTACCTCTGCAGCTATGATCAGATATTGTTGTTAAGCTGTTCAGTCGTGTCAGACTCTCTGCGACCCCATGGACTGTAGCCCGCCAGGCACCTCTGTCCATAGAATTCTCCAGGCAAGAGTCCTGGAGTAGGTTGCCATTTCCTTCCAGGGGATCTTCCCGACCCAGGGATTGAAACCATGTCTCCTGCATTGCAGGCGAGTTCTTTACCACTGAGCCACCAGGGACGCCCCATGATCAGATCTTGGGCTTTGCTGATTTGCTTTTTTTTTAATTAAAAAAAATTTATTGGAGTATTGTATACATTGTAAAGCAATTATTGCTTTACAATGTTGTACTAGCTTCTGCTGTACATCAAAGTGAATCAGCTATATGTGTGTGTGTGTGTATATATATATACATATATCCCTTCTTTTTTGCATTTCCTTTCCATTTAGGTCACCACAGACCACTGAGGATAGCTCCCTGTACTGTGCAGTAGGCTCTGATTAGTTATCTATTTATTGCATGTATCAATAGTGTATATAGGGCTTTGCTAAGTCGTACATACATTTCACTCAGATATCCTCACTCTAGAAAGTGGTTTCTGCATCTTGAATAGTGGGCTTTATGAGATCTCGCTGCTGATTCATTAAGGAAAAGAGGGAGACACTGGGCTTCCATGAATGTTCAGAATCACAGCTACCCACAAGGTCAGAGGTGAAGGAGAAGAAAGTGTCTTCTCCTGCTGCCCCTGCTGTGTCTGACTCCCCTGGACCGAGTTTATATCCTCCTTTGAGACTGTGACCTGCTGTCTCTGCTTTGCCCATGGCAGTCACGTGCCCAGCTTGAGGATGCTGAGCCCCGCCCCTCAGACAGGACTGTTGCCCCAGCCTTGCCAGCCCACTGCCCTCTCTACCTGGAAGAAGGAATCCTTTGACACTAAAGACAGTCAGGTGTCGGCTGACCAAGAAAGGGGATGATGGGTCTTCTCTTACCTCCCTTTGGTTTGTTGGTTCGCTTGTTTTGTTTTCTCCTAAATTATGTTTTTCTCTGAAAATATAAGTTTGGGTTAATAAGCCTACTGAAGAGGCAAATGACCAAAGAGTTGCTGGTTTCTGGAAAAAAAGAGGAGGCTGAGTTGATCAACTTGCCCAGACTAGCTGGCAAGTGCCATTTTTTAATGTGAAAGTGAAAGTTGCTCAGTCGTGTCTGACTCTTTGTGACCCAGTGGTCTATATAGTCCATGGAATTCTCCAGGCCAGAATACTGGAGTGGGCAGTCTTTCCCTTCTCCAGGGGATCTTACCAACCCAGGGATCAAACCCAGGTCTCCTGCATTGCAGGCATATTCTTTATCAGCTGAGCCACAGAGAAGTCCAAGAATACTGGAATGGGTAGCCTATCCCTTCTCCAGCGGACCTTCTTGACCTAGGAATCAAACTGGGGTCTCCTGCATTGCAGGCAGATTCTTTACCTACTGAGCTATCAGAGAAGCCCCCCTTTTTGTGTGTGTGTGTTCTAGAGAAGCCCCTTTTTAATGCAGACTCACTTGAAAAACTGATTCTCTTTGAATGAAAAATGTTGCCTGCCAGATCAGCAAACAAAAGATGCTGTGCTCATTAAGCCATCAACCCCCAGAAGTGAGCCCTGAGGGGCCTTAGGGTGGAGGCAGACTGCCCAGCTCTCAGGCACTGAACCCCCCCGCCCCCGCGCCCCCCCCCCCCAACATCCTGTGCAGCTGGGGGACTCAGGGTGGGAAAAACCAGATACTGGCCTCAGATAGCTGAGGTGCCGGTCAAAGGAAAGATTTCAGTGAGCTCACACTCTTGCATCTTTCTATACAAAGAAAAATGCTAAATTCATTAACCTAAGATGTCTGGTTTGCTTTAACTAACAGCACTCTTTTGCTGTTCCAACTACCTGGGTTTTGTTGCAGAAACCCTTACATACCTTGAATCTTCCCTTGCCTCTTTGGAACAGCCACTCAGCTATCCTGGGCTTGAAGTCCTCAGAGAGTACGCCAAATAAAACAGAATTCTAGTTTTTAGATTGTGCTTTTTTTTTTCCAATCGACATTGCTTTGGTTCTTGGATTTGGACTATCGCTTAAGTTCTCCAGGAACCCTGCAAGTAGCTGCTTTGCAAAGCACAACAGTTTAACCTAATTTGATCTCTCAGCTGCTGTTCTGCTCCCGAGAAATGTGTTATTCTCCAAGTGCTCGAGCAGTAATTAAAACCAAGGGTGTTGAAGTCATCAGCGAGCACTGATTCTGCTGAGGGGGCGTGTCCGTGTGTTGTGCGCGTGTGTGCACAGGCAGGCCTGTGTGCTCACATACATGTAGATGCTTAGGAGGCTGAACTTCGCATCGTTCACATTATTGTCAGCCGAGGGTATGTTCCTCGGTTCTGCCTCGTCACGACAAAGATTTGGAGTGACGGACCTTAAAGCCCTCGGCGTGTCTAAGCTCTCGGGTCTTGGACAGACCGTGTTATAGCGCTCAGGTCTCGAACGGACTGTGTTATAGCTCTTAGACAAATCAGTGTTACAGCTCCGTGTTACAGCTCTATTTTATTTAGATAACAGCAGGAAAATCCATCCTCGAGGCGTGAGGGCATGTCGACCCAAAGACACGAAGAGAAGAGTGCCCCAGCACACGGGAGAGAGAGAGAGAGAATCCCAGCCCTTTGGCTTCTCTTTTTGTATGTTTTTTTCCTCCTCCTGGGCCTGCCCTATGTAAACTGGGCCAGCCAGGAGTTTGTTCTACTTGAGGTCCTCACTCTGGTCCTCGGACCTTCTTTTGCTCTTTTTTCACAGGCTTTTCTCTTCCTTGTCTTTTAGCCACCGCCATTCTGGACTGCTGTTTCCTATTCTATCTACCTAACATTATGTTGTTTTAAAACCATCCATTATAATCTGAAATGCATGCAGGGATTAGCCTGATGTAGACTCTCAGTTTGATTTCTGAAGAGGAACCAGTTATCACTGCTGTTGACTTGAGGAAAAGCAAAAAAGCTTAGAAGTTGGGAGGTTAAGTTTTATTCAGGTACTTGCTATGGCCGGGAGACAGGCTGTCCGTAGCTCTGGGGAAACTGTTTTGAAGAGGAAGGGAAGAGGGCAGCTTATATATGATTTTCAGTAGGAAACACATGCCATCAAGCTTACATCTTGGTAAGAAATGGCTGCTAGTCACAGAGATCTCAGGTTAATGATTTTAGTGCTTTGCAGTGTGTGGGAAGATGCGGGACCGGAGGTCATTGGAATTCTTCCTGAAAAGAAGTGCGTATTCACCGGCCCTCTGCACCTGTGCCTTATCCGGTTTCCATCCTGAATTCCTCTCTGAGTGTGCTTTCAGGAGGCCCTGAGAGGCTCTGGGACTCAGCCCTGTGGAGCTAGGCGCTGAACTGGGTGGTCTCTGTTCTTTATTCACACTTCGTGGAAGGTCATTCAGGAGAGTGATTCTCGAAGCGTGGTGCCTGGACCAGCTTTCGCTGGGAACTTTCAAAATGGAAGCGCTTGTGCTCACCCAGACCTAACCAAATGGAAACTCTGAGGATGGGTTCGGCATCTGTATTATTTTTTCCTCCTGTGTCCTGATTTTACTGTTTTGCAGCAGAAATCCCAACATAGAATGTAACTGCAAATGTTTGACTGTGCAAAAGAGAATATTACCTAAGTACACACGGGAGACATGATTTTCTTAAATAAACTCTTAAACACAGGTCAGTCCTACAAGCACTTGGAGTCTAGATCCTGTGATTCTGGTGGATGCTAAAATGTAGTTATAAGCCCAGTTCTTTCTGAGGAGTAGGGGGGAAGGGCCATTTATTTATTATTATTTTTTTAAATGTTCATGCTGTCATAGATCAGTACTTTTATGAGGCAATCACAATGAAATAATTTTTTAGATTCACATATAAAGTGCAAACCCAGGGTTTGTAGTTTTATATCCAGAGATCTAAAATTACCCTGTCAAATTGCTGTAAATCTTTCCAACTGGCAGGCTCTCAATTTCTGTACTAAGCTCTTAGAGAACCTGTGATAAGAGGTTGCCCAGGGGCGCTTACTCATAGACCATGCTCAGAATAGCCATCCCCTGGTGGACCTCGGAAAGCCTTCCTCACCGATGGGTAGCATTGCCTGTTATCTGTCCAAATGCCTGGTGGGAAATAAAATTAAAAACAAAACATCTCCCAGCCCAGAACGTCTCGCCCCAAAGTCCAAAGAGAAAGAAGCCAGTTTTATTATGGCACCAGTGTTGAGTAGTGCCACAGACACAGACTGAAACCTCCCTCTTCTGTGTTGCTAACTGGGTCTGAAAGGTTGTGTCACGTGGTTTTGCCCTGTGCAGTCTGGTGACATCGCTGGCTCTTCTCTACCCAGGAAACCAGGAGGTGGGCCTTTATCTTTCTTGCTCATTACTCTTTAGAAATGGCTCCCGGGGAGGCGGTGGGGGGAGGTGTGGCTTGAGGAAACCTTTTGAGTTATGAGACTGGCCAGATGCTTAGAAAACTGCTAAAAAGATTTGCAAATAAGATTTGAAAGAACAAAGGAAGAAGTTCTGAAAAAAAATGGGGGTTGGGGGTTGGGAGGAATGTCTCTTCCCTTTCAATGGAGAGAGTTAAGACCCTTATTCCCAGTGGTAAAGAAATGGCCTGCCAATGCAGGAGACAGAAGAGATGTAGGTTCTAGCCCTGGGTCAGGAAGATCCCCTAGAGGAAGAAACAGCAAATCCTTCCAGTATTCTTGCCTGGAACATCCCATGGACAGAGGAGCCTGGCGGGCTACAGTTCAAAGTTCAAAGGGTCACAAAGAGTCAGACAGGACTGAAGCAACTTAACACTCACTTATACTCCTAAGTTCGGAAGGTGTCATGTTTTATTTTTCTTTTTAATAGAATGCTTTATGGTAGCTAGCAGATCTGTGAGTTGTGAATCCCAAATATCTTTATTTTCTTAGTGTAACTATTTCATTTCAAAATGGGGGACTGACAGGGGTAGAATTAGGATCAAAGGATAAATTTTGTTTTCTGAGTTTTGCCTTTAAGGAAGAATTGGGTCTTTTCCCACTTTTCCCTAAAGTTTATTTTTGGCTATAATTATTTTAAATGATTCATTTTTTTCAGACATCTAGGAAATGTTAATTACTGCAGATAAGCCTTTATTGTAAAGCCTACCACAAAGGCTTTTTTCCCTCTTCAGTACACGGAAAGGAGATAATGTTAAAATGCTCTTATGCAAATTTTAAAACTCCCTGTGACATTAACAATGCTAATGACAGCTAATGCATCCCAAAGCTTCCCTGGGCTCCAAAATAGTCAAAGTGCTTAGAAATGTTTGAGGAAAGAGAAAGTGAAGTGGAAAGTGTTAGTCACTCAGTCCTGTCCCACTCTCTGCGACTCCACGGACTGGAGCCCGCCAGGCTCCTCTGTCCAGGGGATTCTCCAGGCAAGAATACTGGAGTGGGGTGCCACTTCCTTCCAGGGATCGAACCCGGGTGTCCTGCATTGTAAGTGAACTCTTTGTCCTTTGAGCCACCAGGGAAGCAAATACAGAAGCAGTGGAATTTTTCTTGGAGATTAGCTCCTTGAAAAATGGATGCTGTGTGCATCTGAGAGAATTACAAAGAGCTGAAGGCTCTGGGTAGCTCAGTGTAGCGGTCTCTGTGGACGCTTTTCTGCCAGATCGTGGAGTGGCTTCCAAATCAGGAGGAATGGTCACTGCAGTGCTTAGAAGGGGAATTGTCTTCATACAACAAACCAGAGGATCAACTACCAATGGACGCTTGCCTGGAGCATTTGCCAGAGACTGAACAGCAGCAACAAGGGCATTTGCCATCTGCCTCTCTGGCAGCTGCTGACCTTCAACACCCCTTCAGGGAAGTTGAGGCTGGAGACGGAGGCATGTTGTGCTCCAGGGAACTGCTGAAACAGGTCTTTGTTGTTCTTGTTTGGTCATTCAGTCGTGCCCCGTTTATTGTGACCCCATGGATGGCAGCACGCCAGGCTTCCCAGTTCTTCACCATCTCCTGAAGCTTGCTCAAACTCATGTCCATTGGGTCACTGATGCCATCCAACTGTCTCATCCTCTGTCGTCCCCTTCTCCTCCTGACTTCAATCTTTCCCAGCATCAGGGTCTTTTCCAATGAGTCGGCTCTTCACAACAGGCGGTCAGAATATTGGAACTTCAGCTTCAGCATCAGTCCTTCCAATGAATATTCTGGGTTGATTTCCTTCAGAATTGACTGGTTTGATCTCCTTGCTGTCCAGAGGATTCTCAAGAGTCTTCTCCAACGTCACAGTTCAAAAGCATCAATTCTTCAGCACTCAGCCTTCTTTATGATCCACCTCTCACATCCATACATGACTACTGCAAAAAGCATAACTTTGACTCTATGGACCTTTGTCAGCAAAATAATGTCTTTGCTTTTTAATACGCTGTCTAGGTTTGTCATACCTTTTCTTCCTAGGAGCAAGCGTCTTTTAATTTTGTAGCTGCAGTCATAGTCTGCAATGACTTTGGAGACCAAGAAAATAAAATCTGTCACTGTTTCCTTTATTTCCCCATTTATTTGCCATGAAGTGATGGGACCAGATGCCGTGATCTTTGTTTTTTGAATGTTGAGTTATAAAGCCAACTTTGTCACTCTCCTCTTTCACTTTCATTAAGAGGCTCTTTAGTTTCTCTTAGCTTTCTGCCATAAGGGTGGTGTCATCTCCTTATCTGAGGTTATTGGTATTTCTTCTGACAAGCTTGATTCCAGCTTGTGATTCATCCAGTCCAGCATCTTCCATGATGTACTCTGCATATAAGTTAAATAAGCAGGGTGATAATATACCAGCCTTGATGTACTTCTTTCCCAATTTGGAACCAGTCCATTGTCCCATGTCTGGTTCTAAATGTTGTTTCTTGGCCTGCATACAGATTTCTCATGAGGCAGATAAGGTGGTCTGGTATTCCCATATCTTTAAGAATTTCTCACAGTTTGTTGTGATCCACACAGTCAAAGGCTTTAGCATAGTCAATGAAGAAGAAGTAGATGTTTTTCTGGAATTTTCTTGCTTTTTCTATGATCCAATGAATGTTGGGAATTTGATCTCTGGTTCCTCTGCCTTTTCTAAATCCAGCTTGCACATTTGAAATTTCTCGGTTCACATACTGTTGAAGCCTAGCTTGAAGGATTTTGAGCATTATTTTACTGGCATGTGAAATGAGTGCAGCTGTGAGGTGTTTGAGGACATTCCTTTGCCATTGCCCTTCTTTGGGATTGGGATGAAAACTGACCTTTTCCAGTCCTGTGGCCACTGCTAAGCTTTCCAAATTTGCTGACATATTGAGTGCAGCACTTTCACACCATCATATTTTAGGATTTGAAATAGCTCAACTACAGTTCCATCACCTCCATTATCTTTGTTCATAGTGATGCTTCCTAAGGCCCACTTGACTTCACTTTGCAGAATGTCTGGCTCTAGGTGAGTGACCACACTGTCATGATTATCTGGCTCATGAAGATATTTTTTGCACTGTTCTTCTGTGTATTCTTGCCACCTCTTCTTAATATCTTCTGCTTCTGTTAGGTCTATACCATTTCTGTCCTTTATTGTGCCCATCTTTGCATGAAATGTTCCCTTGATATCTCTAATTTTCTTGAAGAGATCTCTAGTTTTTCCCATTCTATTGTTTTCCTCTATTTCTTTGCATTGTTCACTTAGGAGGGCTTTCTTATCTCTCCTTGCTATTCTTTGGAACTCTGCATTCAGATGGATATATCTTTCCTTTTCTCCTTTGCCTTTCACTTCTCTTTTTCAGCTATTCGTAAGGCCTCCTCAGACAACCATTTTGCCTTTTTACATTTCTTTTTCTTGGGGATGGTCTTGATCACTGTCCCCTGTACAATGTTACTAACCTCCTTCTATGGAGTTCTTCAGCCACTCTGTCTATCAGATCTAATCCCTTGAATCTAATTTGTCACTTCTACAGTATAATCGTAAGGGGTTTGATTTAGGTAACACCTGAATGGCCTAGTGGTTTTCCCTACTTTCTTTAATTTTAGTCTGAATTTGGCAATAAGGAGTTCATGATCTGAGCCACAGTCATTTCCTGGTCTTGTTTTTGCTGACTGTATAGAGCTTCTCAATATTCGGTTGCAAAGAATATAATCAATCTGGTTTCATTATTGACCATCTGGTGATATCCATGTGTAGAGTCATCTCTTGTGTTGTAGGTACTGGTCTTTAGATAGTTAGATACTATCAGGAACTGATCTCATGATCCCAATCCTTGCATGTCCTCATAACTAGAAAAGCACTAAATTCCTTCACGGAGACATCAGCTCCTCATAACCAGCGGAAAACCTTTTGTAAAATAAGTGCTTGATTGCACTGAACTCCCGCTTCCCCAGCATCTTATATCTTGACCTTCCCCCTTGCCTCTCTGGAGCAGTCTCTCAGAGCTCTCTGAGGTGATGTCTCCCAGGCAGCCATCCTCATTTTGCCCCAGATAAAACTTAAAACTTGTAACTCCCATGTTGTACATCTTTTTAGTCAATAAGAGAAAAGTGAGGAAAGGGGTAACACAAAAACAGGTCCAAGGATGATAATGAAAAACCATCTTCCCGAGAACGATGTCACATTTCTGCCCAAACCAACTGGAATTGTTGCAGGAAGGGGGACCTCTTCCAGGGTCCAGGAGTGGGCTCTTGTCTAACATTCAGAAATGAATTGTCCCAGGAGACAAACGTACTGACAAAGTGGGAGACTTTACTGGGAAAGGTCGCCTGGGCAGAGAGAGCGGGAGGGTAAAGGGACCCAGAAGATCTGCTCTGCCACGTGGCTCTCAGCCCCGGATTTGGGGTTAGTTTCCCTGTTTTCTCAGACCAGTCATGCTGACGCGGGGTCCTGCCTGGTGGCACGTGCCTTGCTCAGCCAAGAAGGATTCCAGCAAGGCAGATTCTGGGAGGTTGGCAGGACATATGGACTGGAGTCTCCTCTCTCCTTTTGACCTTTTCCAAGTTCTCCCAGTTGATGGCAGCTTGTTCTGCCTTCCTTCCCAGGACCTCCTGTTGTAAGATCACTCATGCAAGGGGTTACTGTAGGACCTGGCCAGGGTGGGCAGTTTTGGTCAGCAGTTCCCCTAACAGAATGATTACAGGAATGGCACAGTTCATTTGGTTTATGCCTTCGGATTCTTCTCGTTCCTCTGCTGACCCTGCAATGTGTTTGGAGAACAGAGATTCAGACTCCACGGTAGTTCTCCTTAGGTTGACTCAGATTGCATGGGGTCCTGGGACAAGAGCATCTTATTCTAGATGCGTTTCTCACTCCTTCAACCCCTGTGTCTTCCCTCCTTTCTTCCTTGAACTCCTTCATATTAAGCACAATCAAGGAGAGGTGTGTAGAGCTTGCATCGTACACAGTGTAGTTGAAGCAAGAATGCCTTTCAGGCAACTTATGCAGGTCCCCACGTGGCATCTTTAGAGTAGAGCCTTGTGGGCAAATATAACTAAACACAGAGTTCCCACCGCCCCCCCACCGCCCCACCCAGAAATCCTCTCCACAAAGGTAGCAGACAAAGGAAGCACTTTTACTCTTTGAGGTTGCAGGAAACCAGAATGTGATGCCCATCAGAGGTGATCCACCAGGATGAACGCCAGGAAGGAATTCTCAGTTCTTATGTCACCATGCAAGTGTGGCCCCTTCCAAACGGGTTTTCATGATACACAGTAACTAGTCCTCAAGGAAGAGGCCTTGATGACACTGTTTGGGGACAGTGTTCATCCCGGTGATCACTTGGATATCTGTTTATTGGCTTCATCCAGAGGGAAGGCAGACTTTTGCATGTTGAAGCAAGGTGTCTACCAGTTAATATTAGTTAATATTTGGTTCCTGCCTCCAGAGGTGCTGAGAGACGGTGGGGCATCGGGGCTGTCTCCCTAAATTTTGCCTTTTTACAGGGCTCCATTGACGTGGAGCCCAGGGTCCCAGGAAGGGCATTCCTGGGTTAGAAAGCTGACAAAAGGCCACTCTGGGCTTCAGAAAGATATATTTCAAAGAGATGAAAAGGTGCTTACAATGGCAAGTTTCTAAGGTAAATGCTCTAAGAAGAGAGAATTTTCCACCCCGACCCCTCCATTTCCTACTGGGAGAATAAGCTGCTTATTATTTTCCCTTTTTAAAAATTGAAGTATAGTTGATTTACAGTGTTCCAGGTTGCAGCAAAGTGATTCATTTCTACATACAGCCATTCTTTTTCAGATTCTTTTCCATTAGAGGTTATTATGAGACACTGAATATAGTTCCCTGTGCTGTATGGTGGTCCTTGTTGTTTATCTGCTTTTTTTTGTCATCTGCTTTATAGATAGTCATGTGTATCTGTGCACCTCCAGTTCCCAATTCACCGCTCCCCTACCAAAGCCTCTTATTTTTAATTTGTATTCGCATTTAAAGCCAAAATACTGAAACAATCACCATGTACAACAGCCAGCAGAGCCACAGAAATTCACTGCGGTGACTGGACCAAGGCTCACTGCTTGAGATGTCAACAGGATTTTAGGCAAAATTGAGGCTCAGGTGATGCAGGCCAGGGACCCCAGTGCTTCAAGGGACCATTCCTTCTTCCAGTAATTTACAAGCAAGAAACACAGCCAAATGACTGGATCAGAGCTTGCTGCCGCAGGCCAAAAGCATGAGGGTCCTGCCCCGGGTGGGGCTGTGGGCAGAGGAGGCGATGGTCAAAGACCTAGCTGTTAGGAGCTAGTGTTTCTTCCTGTCCTACTTCCAGGAGCAATTAATTTTCAGTGCTTCGCATGTGGTGAGCAATGAGGTAGGCACTTTGCATACAGCGTCTCACCAAAATCCCATAGCGGCTGAGGATGGAGGTAATATTACCTCCATTTATCAAATGAGGCTCAAAGAAGTTCAGCTGGAAAATTGCCCCTGGTCACTTAGGTGGTTGGGAGAAATCAGGGATCATCCACCTCAGAGGTGTAAGGCTCACTGTGGTCTTGAGAAGGGATCAAGCTTTAGGTTTCCCAGACAAAGAGATAATTTTAAAGTATAAAATAGATAATCACTCAGTAAAATATTAATGCCCTATTTACTGAGGTCTGGAGAAGGAAATGACAACCCACTCCAGTATTCTTGCCTAGAGAGTCCCAGAGACAGAGGAGCCTGGTGGGCTGCCATCCATGGGGTCACACAGAGTCGGACACGACTGAAGCGACTTAGCAGCAGCGTTCACTGAGGTCACATGAAGGGTATTTGGAAGCTGCTGCAATAATTCATTTTGGTGGCTCTAATAATACCTTTACTTTCCATTTTACCTTCTTAAAACCTTTCATCACATCATCTTTCGACTATCCGTTCAATTTGGGATCCCCAATGAAGAATTTGTGTTACTATTAATTGCGCCCAGTGCTTCATAGTCTTTCTGTATCACAGGCGTTCACCAACGGTGCCCTGTCTGCTACGTAAGCAGAGGAGGATTTCTGGGTCACTGTCTCTCCATCCCAGGGCAGCTCCTGTTCGAATCCATACTCCTTTTCCCCAAGCTCAGGCATCTTCTGCCTTTTTCTGAATGATCTCATCCAGTTCCCACAGAGTTATGTTCGGGTGGTTCCCAGGTTGATATCTCAGCCTCAGATCTCCAGACTTGGTACCAAAGCCCCTCTCAAATACCAGATGGCCATAGCCAAAACAGAGCTGACTCATTCCTTCTGAAACGGAGCAACACCCTATGGGGCCTTCCCAGGACAAGACCTTCCCTCACCCCATGTTTTCAGCCTGCCTTTTGTCTGTGCAAAAACCAGCCAAAGGGTAAATTCAATCACAAGTGAGAAAATGCAGAAGCAAAGGAGAGCAGTCAGAAAGACCAGATAATCACAGTTGAGTATTAAGCCAAGTCAAGGACCTTCAGTGCCTCCTCAAGGGCTATGGATAATATTCTGAGCCGTATTCTTTGAGCTGTTTTATATTTACTGAAACCCCCTGCCAGGCAGAAGAAGTTGGCTAATGATGACCAGCCTGTATCCGTGACATAAGCTGCCACAATTCCAAGCACTAGCCTTAAAGAAATGGGGCTCAAGGCCCCAAAGGAAGTTCAGACCCTGGAACTGAAGATTAGTCAGAGTGTTAGTCACTCAGTTGTTTCTGACTCTTTGTGACCCCCATGGACTGCAGCCCTCCAGGCTTCTCTGTCCATGGGATTTTCCAGGCAAGAATACTGGAGTGGATTGCCATTTCGTTCTCCAGGAGATCTTCCTGACCCGGGGATCGAACCCAGGTCTCCTGCATTGTAGGGAGATTCTTTACCACCTGAGCCACCAGGGAAGCCCTGATTAACTGGACTTAAAATAACCAAGACGACGCTGACGAGACCACTGTTGACCAACTGCAAGATGACCATCCGAACCGACTGTGCTGTTGTCTACACAGTCCCTTCCCTCTGCCCACGCACCCCTGAGTTGAAAGTCCAACTCTTTGCGACCCCATGGACTGTAGCCCACCAGGCTCCTCCGTCCATGGGATTCTCCAGGCAAGAATACTGGAGTGGGTTGCCATTTCCTTCTCCAGGGTATCTTCCCGACCCAGGGATTGAACCCAGGTCTCCCCCATTGCAGGCAGACACTTTAACCTCTGAGCCACCAGGGAAGCCCTGAGTCTCCCCTTAAAAGCTCTTGCCCCTGATTATCAGGAGGGGCATTGACTTTTGCGCTCAGTTCGCCTTCTCCCTGGGTTGCTGGCCTCCTGAATAAAGCAGCCTTGCCTTTCTACCAACACTTACCTCTCAAGAATAGGCTTTTGAGCGATGAGTAGCCAGACCCGAGTTCAGCAACACTTCTGAAGTTTCTTTTTCCTTAGACTCCCTAATCTCAGTGGAATGATGGAGCCATCGTTCATGCTGAGGGTCAAGGTCGAAGGCTTGGCTGATCCTTGCTTCCTCATTTCCTTCCCCACATCACAGCCGGTCACAGCATTAACAGGCCGCTCGGGCTTCAGACCCTTCTTGACTGACAGCTTCTCTTCTTCTTGAGGACTTTTCCTTCAGGCACGGCCCCCATCCTCTCGTACCTGGACCAGAAATCGTGTCCGTCTTGGCCTCCCCACCTCCGCTTTGGGTCAGACACAGATCTTTCTCTTTGTAGCCTCTGGAGTGATCTTCTTAGACCCAGATCAGGTTACTTCACTTAACAGCATCTCACTGAACTGGGATAAAACCCATCCTCTTATCTGATGCTACCTCTTTGCTGCAGGGCCTCGTGGCCTCGCCTGTCCACTGCCCTCCTAGAGTCTGCTCTAAGCTGCTGGCCTCTCTGGGGTCCCTGCAACACTTCAGCTTTATTCAGCCTCTTGGTTCCTTTCACCTGCTCTTCCTCCACTTGGGGCTCTCTGCCTTAGATGCTGGCTCCCTCTTTCTGGAGTGTTCTTCTAGACTCTCCCTCTAAAATCATTCTTTACTCTCTACCCCTTGGCCCAATAACATGACACCTGCATAGCGCTTCACTAACTATTGATAGTATCTACTTACTGGTGGCTCAGTGGTAAAGAATCCGCCTGTCCATGCAGGAGACCAGGAGATGCAGTTTCGACCCCTAGATCGGGAAGATCCCCTGGAGGAGAACATGGCAACCCACTCCAGCATCCTTGCCTGGAAGATTCCATGGACAGAGGAGCCTGGTGGGCTATAGTCCCTGGGTTGCAAAGAGTTGGACACAACTTAGAGACTAATCAATGCAGCAATCCAAAATGCAACTAGTATCTCTTACTTTTCTTAAATCATGTAATGTATATATTGGTTGGATTGACTACAGTCTGTCTCCATTACTGGAAGGTCAGGTCCCCAGGGGATCTTTCCTCATTCAGGTTCTGCATTCCTGGTACCTGGTGCTCTACTGAACCTGGATGGGAGGGATTAATGTGGGACCAGAATTGCTCAGAATATGATCTCTTAAAAAATATTTTGGATATCTCTCTTTATCTTTTTGGGCTTCCGTGGTGGGTCACTTGGTAAAAAATCTGCCTGCAATGCAGGAGACCCAGGTTAGGTCCCTGGGTCGGGAAGATCCCCTGGAGAAGGGAATGGCAACCCACTCCAGTGTTCTTGCCTGGAAAATCCCATGGACGGAGGAGTCTGGCGGGCAACTGTCCATGGAGTTGCAAAGGTCTTTTTAAAGTTAGCATTTGAAAGTAATTCAGGGCATAAATATACAAACTGATAATGAATTTGAACTCAGGGAATGGAAGGAAGCACGGCAGGGTTGCTGAGAAGTCCTGTGCGGGTGGTCACGGTATAAACGCAATGACACGTGTCAACCCCCACTTGTACTGGCAACATTGTAAGATGCAGACTCATGCACTGAGGTCAAAAGAAGTTCTTTCTCATGCATGGTATTCAGAAAGAAAGAAATCCATGCGCTGTTACATGACTGTCGGCAGTTTTGTCTCAATGCTATTACGTTTTGACGACTATTTTAAATCAGTTTCCCTGCCTCATCCTCCACTTTGGCTCAGACCTGACCAAGTGCACCAAGCACCGTGGACATTTCCTTAAGCACTTATTAAGGTGACAGTGTCCGCTCGATGCTGTCCAGAACCAGCTACCTGAGAACCCTGGGTTCGATTAGGAATTCAGAACTTCTCAGAGTTTAAGAAACTAACTCTGTGCTTTTGCTGTATGTTGGGTCACGCTCTCAGTGGTGCCTGAGGTAGCACCCTCTCAGTAAATCAGGATGGTCTCTGTGAAAAATTATATCCACACTAGATGGGATAAATAAAATGATCGATTGCTTCATATCAATCCTGGTAAATTCTGCCACCAGCTGAGTTCAGGTCACATAAGATTTTGTTGCCAAACTCAAAATTTTGAGTTTGAGAGAGCTCGGTGGAGTTGGAAATTACAGGCTGTGTATGAGATCATTGTCAAGTTATGATATAAACACACACAAGTGAATGGACAGGAGTCATCACCTGGAGTGCAGTCATGAAGTGGCATGGGGTCACTTGGTGGGGGGGGGGATTGCTGAGAACCCAGGGGCAGGGGCTTCAGGAAGGGGCTGGACCTGCAGCTGCTCTGTGGCCTGAAAGCCCCTGCAAACAGCCCCATCCACCCAGCCTGCGCCCAGGCTCACTTTCCTGTTTCATTTCAGGGCCAAAATAGCTCTTTGAAGTTGGTGCTTAGAAGGATTTAGAGATACTAAAAATTGCAGCATTTCCTACAGAGCTATTTGTGAGAAGAAAGCCAGGAAGGTAGAGAAGTGGGTTGTTGAAAATAATAGGGTGAACTTGAAAAGGGGGAATAAAAGTGAGGATTAAAATAAGGGCAATCTACCTCATATTGAAATTTCTCAAGCCCAGTGCTCTCCGAGGAGTTCAACTTTCATTTTTCTTAAGGCATAGCAAATTAAGCTTTTGAAATTATATGTGTATATGTATACTGCATACACACACACATATATATATATACATACACACCTATGTATACTGTGTGTGTGACATGTGAGTGCATGCTCAGTCGTGTCCAACTCTTTGTGGCCTCGTGGACTGTGGCCCACCAGACTCCTCCGTCCTTTCAATTTTCCAAGCAAGAACACTGGAGTGGGTTGCCATTTCCGTCTCCAAAGGATCTTCCTGACCCGGGGATCGAACCCGTGTCTCCTGCATTACAGGCGGATTCTTTACTGCTGAGCACCTGGGAAGCCCCAGTGTATATGCTGTATGTGTGTATATGTGTATATATTTTATGTATATATACATTTTTAATGGGGCTTCCCAGGTGGTGCTAGTGGTAAAGAACCCGCCTGCAATGCTGGAGACCTAAGAGACACAGTTTGATCTCTGGGTTGGGAAGATCCTCTGGAGAAGGACGTGGTAACTCACTCCAGTATTCTTGCCTGGAGAATCCCACGGACAGAGGAGCCTGGCGGTCTATAGTCCAGGGATGGCAAAGAGTCGACATGACTGAAGTGACTTAGCATGCACGCATACATTTTAAGATGTATATAGTAACACATTTATATGTAATATATTAATATACATTTATACAATATATAAATACATTTACGTATAATATATGTAAGTTTTATAGGAATGTGCTATTGAACTGTGAAGAGTTCCATTCTCCATGTACTCCCTAAGATATCCTCATTAAAACTCTAATCAGGCCCTTGACAGCTATTCTGCCTTAAAACAGTAAACCTATGGAATAACCTGAAAAAAGATGAGTATAAACATCTTCAGTTAAGCTGTGGAATATCATAATGTCTATGGAAAAACCTGCTGTTGTGTTAGTGGAACCAAAGCAGGAAGGCCCCTCCTCCAGGAATAACTGTGTTTATAACAGTTTTCTGTGTTGAACTGTGTTTGAGTCAGGTTCCATTTTCTCATCTTCAAAAGAACAAGTCTCAGTTACACATTGTGGTTCTTTCCAGCTCTTAATATACCCATTCTTTGATTTGATCTAGAATATATCAAAGTAACCCTTCAAAGGACTGATGTTGAAGCTGAAACTCCTATACTTTGGCCACCTGATACAAAGGGCTGACTCATTTGATTAAAGATCCTGATGCTGAGAAAGATTGAAGGCAGGAGGAGAAGGGGATGATGGAGGATAAGATGGTTGGATAGCATCACCAACTCAATGGACATGGGTTTGGGTAAACTCTGGGAGTTGGTGATGGACAGGGAGGTCAGTCGTGTCTGACTCTTTGCGACCCTGTGGACTGTAGCCTACCAGGCTCCTCCGTCCATGGAATTTTCCAGGCAAGAGTTCTGGAGTGGGTTGCCATTTCCCTCTCCAGGGAGCTTTGCATGGAAGCCCTCTATTAACGCCCGCTTGGGAGTTAGTGCTCCAAACTGCAGAACACAGCAAATATCCTATATGGAACTCTGAGTAATGAAGGGAGGCGGGTTCAGCTGGTCCTGGGGGGAGTTCTTATTTGCAATGCATTACCCAGATATTCACATTTGAGGATTATATACTAGAAATACAGAGTTTCTTATGAATGCCAAGAATCTAGTCGCATCTCTTATTTTCTGAATAGCCACAGAGGACACTTGCTTTTGATGTTCACTGAAAACTCCACTTCCCTCCCCATACCTGCCAACTCTGTGTGTGTCAGAACTGTGTCATCAGGAGAGAACCCTTTCAAGTTTCAGGAGCGCCTTCAAACCACAGGACGCTTTTTTGAACAGCTCTTTGTTATTGTTCAGTCGCTAAGTCGTGTCCGACTTTTTGCGACCCCATGGACTGCAGCACGCCAGGCTTCCCTGTCCTTCACTATCTCCCAGAGCTTGCTCAAACTCAAGTCCATTGAGTCAATGATGCCATCCAACCATCTCATCCTCTGTCACTTCCTTCCCCTCCTTCCTTCAGTCTTTCCCAACATCAGGGTCTTTTCCAGTGAGTCAGCTCTTCGCATCAGGTGGCCAAAGGATTGGAGTTTTAGCATCAGTCCTTCCAGTGAATATTCAGGGTTGATTTCCCTTAGAATTGATTGTTTTGATTTCCTTGCAGTCCAAGGGACTCTCAAGAGTCTTCTCCAAACCACAGTTCAAAAGCACCAATTCTTCGGTGCCCAGCCTTCTTTATGATCCAACTCTCACATCTATATATGACTACTGGAGAATCCATAGCTTTGACTATCTGGACTTCTGTTGGCAAAGTGACGTTTCTGCTTTTTAATACACTGTGTAGGTGAACAGTTGTATTGAGTTATAATTTGCATAGTGTATTTTAAGTGTACAAGTCAGTGAAATTAGTACATGTACAGACTTCTACTAGCATAATCAAATCTAACTTACATTTTCCTCACTCTAAAGGAAGCCTCATCCCATTTCACAGGCTTCCTTTGAACATGGTTCTTGGAAAACTCACTTATTCCTGTTTGCTCAGATGAAGATGTCAAGGTTCAGAAACCACCTTTGTTCCTAGCTCATAGGGTCAGCATATGTGACCCTGCAGAAGGTTCTCAGCTGGTGCATTGTGAATTAGAAAGCATTGATCAGATGTCAGGTTATTATTAGATCATTGTGTCTATGCTTGGGGTTCCTCCCTTCTCTCCCCTGGACTCATCAATAACTGGGTCTGAACTCTTGCTTTTATTTATAAGTGAAAATGTCAAATTGTTATTGATACTGTCTAGCTAAAATTGCTAATATACCTTATAGTTATAATAAGTAAGAGATTTAGCTGCTAACAGCAGACCTGTTTTTAACCTATGTGCTCTCTTGGAAGGGGTGGGCATTGGTTCTTATAAACTTGCTGGTCAATGTGTTGAGGGAAACACACAAAAATTAGTCACACAGCTTAAGTGGGAAGCCCAGAACTTCAGTTCCAAACAGCACAGAAACCCGCCCCTCCCGAATGTTATAGTAACTGGCCAAGCATACAACGGGGACTTCCCAGGTGGTCCTGGTGGGAAAGAACCCGCCTGCCAATGCAGGAGATGTAAGAGACAGGAGTTCGATCCCTGGGTCAGGAAGATCCCCTGGAAGAGGAAATGGAAACCCACTCCAGTATTCTTGCCTGGAGAATCCCATGGACAGAAGATCCTGGCGGGCTGTGGTCCATAGGTTGCAGAGTTGGACACGACTGAAGTGATTTAGCACTCACCCAGATGTACAATGAGCGTGTCCAAAGTGATTCCACTGCATAAAAGGTCAAAGTGTTGGGCCGTTTTCTGGCCTCTTTCGGGCTGTCCGAGAACACAGTGTCCGGGGTGACCCCCTGCCCCATCCCTGACGCCAGGCGTGTCTTCCTTTTGTCTCACCTGCGGATATCCATGCAGCGGCCTCTCCTGGACACTGTTTGATTACATCGTATCCACTGTCCTTCGACAGCCCAATAGTCTTAACAAGGTCTTTTTTAGAGAAGTTTTTTCTTCTAGCATCAAAGTTAGGGCTTCCCTGGTGGCTCTGTGGTAAAGAATCTACCCACGGTGCAGGAGACACAGGTTCGATCCCTGGGTCGGGAAGACCCCCTGGAGAAGGAAATGGCCACCCTCTCCAGTATTCTTGCCTGGATAATCCCATGGACAGAGGAGCCTGGAGGGCTACTGTCCACGGGGTCACAAAGAGTTGCTGCTGCTGCTGCTAAGTCGCTTCAGTTGTGTGACTTAGCAATTAAACAACAGCAACATCAAAGGTAGGTAGGTGGAAACTGAGAGGGTTAACAGTTGACCCTGAAGGTGGTAATGCACTTTGAGATGCTTTTGGAGCAATTGAGGAGGGTCAGGCCCGGGGGATGGCACTTAGCGGGGGTGAAGACAGATGGGAGGTAGCCCTTGCCTCTGGTGCCGGGTGGGGACCACGACTTCGGCCTCCTGGAGCTGCTCGATTCCGGGGCTGCCTGCGGTACAAGGTCCCTGTGCCGCTCTCCGTAGATTTGGTAAAAGACACTAACTAATGGTGTTTGAAACTACAGGCCAATAACATCTTTAGACATGTCTTCTAAAGGATTACTACTTCAGAGTTTGAGAAAGTGAAATTAGTAAACGTGAGTAAGCCTCTTACCTGGACCGGGAGCTGTCACTCTGGGATAAATGTCTCCTGTATTCATGATTCCAAAGACATGTCTTCTAGGAACTGGTGGGGTCTGAACTGTCTTGTACATCTTCTTCCCTTATATGTCTTCTTCTTTATTTTTAATATTCGTCAGAGTTAAGGGGCTGCCTTTAGTTCACACTTGCTCTTACTTTCAAATCTCCCAAAAGGAATGAACATATCTACCTTCTATTTTATAAATTTTATTACTATGTGAGTGCACCTCTGGGGGTGTGTGTGTGTGTATGTGTGTGTGTGAAAAGAAAAAATTTCTGATGAAATTTCTCTTCTGACTTATGTATCTTTTGCTGACTCCTGTGACATGTGAGGGCTTCCCTGATAGCTCAGTTGGTAAAGAATCTGCCTGCAATGCAGGAGACCCCAGTTCTACTCCTGGGTCAGGAAGATCTACTGGAGAAGGGGTAGGTTACCCACTCCAGTATTCTTGGGCTTTCCTTGTGGCTCAGCTGGTTAAGAGTCCGTCTGCAATGTGGGAGACCTGGGTTTGATCCCCGGGTTGGGAAGATCCCCTGGAGAAGGAAAAGGCTACCCACTCCACTATTCTTGGGCATGATCTCTGTCTCCATATAATCCATGGGTATGGCATCACTGACTTGCCATCACAGGTGGCTAGTGGGATAAACTAGCCCGGGGTTTTCAAACTGAAATGTGCATTGGGCTCATCTGAAAATCTTGCTAAAATGGGTCTGTTCACTTGGGCTGGGGTGGGGCCTGGGCTTCTACATTTCTAGCAAACCCCAGAGTGAGGCCCTTGCCAGATCTTTCAGCCTCACTCTAAGTAGTGAGTCTTCTAGGGCTCAAGGTTTGGTGAGGCAGACAGGTTTCCTCAAAGAGTCCCCTGCACCTCACTACCTGGGGATTAAGGTGCCTCCCCATCAGAGGGGAATCAGGGGGTGTCTATTCTGGGAGGGAAGACCTGCTTGGATCAGAGATGCCCTCTTTCCTATGGTTTACCAGTGTTAGATAGTTTGGCCACCTGATGCGAAGAGCCAACTCATTGGACAAGACCCTGATGCTGGGAAAGATTGAACGCAGGAGGAGAAAGAGACGACAGAGGATGAGATGGTTGGATGGCATCACCAACTCAATGGACATGAGTTTAAGCAAACCCTGGGAGATGGTGGAAGACAGGGGAGTCTGGCGTGCTGCCGTCCATTCAGTCAAAAGGAGTCGGATACGACTTAGTGGCTGAATACCAATGACACCACCAATGTTGAAATCCATTCAGCATGTGACAGTACATACTGTAAGACACCCGTGTAACCTTTAGGAAGTTTTAAACCCCTGGTTGTTGTACAAATAGAAGGTCGTTGGGGCCGACCTTTCCCGTCTGTCTGGACCAGGCACTGAGGGTGTGGTCTCAAGGAGCCTGGAAACAGCTAGGAAGAGGCTGACGGGTCTTTCCTGCTCAGACACTTGGGCTCCTCCAGCTGTGTCGGGCTCTGGGAAGATAGGAACTAAGTGCCTCCATCAGAAAAGATTGATGGAACCTTACTGCAGACTCAGGAACCTTCGGTGGATTATATAGGACTGTTCCTGTCCATGTGCTAAGGGCAGGCTAAGCCTCCTACTTAAAAACAGTGCTTTTGTCTTAATCTTTCATGTTTCCATCATTTCCGGTTGCACCAGGCTTAAATCTCAGCAAACATATAAATTGCTTTTATCTTTCTAGTGACAGGAAAATAAAAATTTCAAAGACTTGTCCCAGATTTTGACACCTCAATTTTAACACCTTTAGTTGCACAATTCGAAAAATTGCATGTTTTCATACAAACATCTTATTTGATCATTCATGATGTTTCTTCTGTCAGCTTGGAAGAGTTATGAAAGGCTGCAGGCTGTGTGTCTGATATATTAGTTGTAGTTTTAAACCAGTGAGGACACACTTCCTCTAGCACACTTGGGTCTCGTAAACAGACCTGTTGCGTTAAATAGCATGTGGTGTTTATTCCCCACTGGATTGTGGCAAGTACCATTTTCTGGAAATAACAATTGTAAATTATCATGTCTTCTTTGTCTCTACAATAGGATCTTAGGGTTCTTTGTTGTGGAGACTGACACTTAAGAGAGTGAAATATAATTTTCAATAGCTTGTTTGAAGATTTCTTCATTATTCCTTACTATAAAATTGTGAAAACAGTTTATCATTAAAGACTCCTTTCAGCTGAATATCTTTTGCTGCCTTAAAATGACTGATCATAATAGTTAATCATATGGCCATTTCTACCAAGGCAAAAAAAGAGGTGATTTTTTTTAAAGTAAGTTGATTTACATTGTTGTGTTAATTTCTTTCTGCAGCAAAAATCTGACTCAGTTATACATGTATACATTCTTTTTCATATTGTTTTCTATTAAAGTTTATCTCAGGAGATTGGATATAGTTCCGTGTGCTATACAGCAGGACCTTGTTGTTTATCCATTTTAAATGTAATAGTTTGCACTTACCAACTGCAAATTCCCTGTCCATATGGAAAGAGATTGGGGGAGGAGGGGGGGGGGGGAAGGGAGGGGAGGATCTCTGTTCTCTGAAGTGGAGGATGCTCCCAGATCCCAGTTCACCAGGATGGGTCCTCACCTCAGTCCATATTTAGGTGGTCATTCTATCTTACTTGTTATTAATATTAATACCAATGGTGTCACCAATTCACTGCTAAATGAAAGGTAGTAAGAAAGTCCCTTCTCGGTTTGAAAAACTGAGACTTAGGGAGCTTAAATAGTGGTGTTTACCCACAGGGTCTTGAGGGGCTCTGGTAGGTTGTGTTTATTTATTGATTGATTTTTTTTTTGTGGTTCACCAAGCTGTTCTTTCTTTCGCTGTTGAAGTAGAGTTGATTTCCAGTGTTTCAGGGGTACAGCAAAGTGATCTGTTACTGCTCACAATCATTCAGTTCCTGGCTCCATAGACTTGGCCATACAGCTTGTATTAATCCCCAAAACGCAGGAGAAAGGGATGACTTCACTTCTACACAGAGGCATTCAGAGCCTGCGTCTGCTTCTCTGCGGCTGTCCTCTCCTGTCCGGAGATCAGCCGTCAGCACGTGTCTGGGTGGAGGCTGTGTTGTCAGCCTGGGCCCCCGGGTGGGGATGACCCTGAGTAGAACCACTGCTGACCGCAGTGTTGATGGACATTTAGCAAAAGCCAGAAGCAAGCCCTGTTCTTGCAGAGCCTCTGGGAGGTGATTGTTACTGCAGCACAACCTAACTGATCCTGCCTGGTACCAGATGCCTTAAGTGCTGACATTCTGACATCCTAGGTTTATGTTTATATAAAAACGTGTTGCCGTTGTGCAGTCGCTAAGTCATGTCTGAATCTTTGTAATCCTGTGGAGAGCAGCATGCCAGGCTTCCCTGTCCTTCCCTATCTCCGGGAGTTTGCTTAAACTCAGGTCCGCTGATTCAGTGATGCCATCCAACCATCTCATCCTCACCCCCTTCTCCTATTGCCTTCAGTCCTTCCCAGCATCAGGGTCTTTTCCAGTGAGTCAGCTCTTCCCATCAGATGGCCAAAGTGTTGGAGCTTCAGCTTCAGCTTCAGCATCATTCCTTCCAATGAATATTCAGGACTGATTTCCTTTAGAATTGACTGGTTTGATCTCCTTGCTGTCCAAGGGACTATCAAGAGTCTTCTCCAATCATGTTCCGTTGTTCCAAAACAGGATTAAATGCAGCTTAAAAAACCCATCTGACTCCATGGAATCAACATGCACACATTACTTAACCAGCACACCAAATTATTTGAGCCAAAGAAATGAGGACAGAAAAATAAATCCAGGGCAAGCCTGATACTGTTACATGGAGGGAAACCTGGGGGCGTCTGCCCAGGGGAGGCAGCCTGTGGTTCTGGCTCTTTCTGGAAGTTGTTACAGAGAGGTCACACGTGGTTCAGGCTTTAGGGGACCCCTTGCTTTCATCGCAGGTGAGCAGAGCACAGGACACATAATAGCAGAGTGGGAATTCAGACACTTTATTAATAGCTGAGCAGGTTCACAAGAGACATGCTGCAGTGGCCTGCTGGATGTGGGCACAGCGCGTGGGGCACCTGGCTGGGAACAGACTCCCATGTCCCGTTCGTTTCTAACTCCGACGTCTCAGTCTTGGTTCCTGCAGCCCCACACGCCTGCCAGGGGAGAGGGACATCCAGGAGTGAGGGGCAGGCTGTGCCCCCGAGAGCAGACATGCAAAAGCAGAGCTGTGGCGGAACCTGCCGTCGGCGCTGCCCACACTGGGCAGCAGAAAGCGCTGCCTTCTGACGCTGCGGCCCTGTGAACCGTGACTCTGGGTCAGTCAAGATCCCGGTCTTCACTGGGAGCCCAGCGGTGGGAGTCATTAATGGCTGAGGTGGAGACGTCCCGCCCCCATCTACATGTGTGTGTGTGTGTTCTCAGTTGTGTCCGACTCTGTGACCCCACGGACTGTCGCCCACCAGGCTGTTCTGTCCATGGGATCATCCAGGCAAGAATACAGGAGTGGGTTGCCATTTCTTCCTCCAGGGGATCTTCCCGACCCAGGAATCAAATCCATGTCTCCTGTATTGGCAGGCGGATTCTTTACCACTGAGCTACCTGGATAGCCCACTGCCACTACAGACACACAGATTGCAGACCCTGGTGGGATTGCTTTCCATTTTTGAAAATAAAAGCATCTCTCCCAGCCACTGCCAGCCGCTGATGTCACACTATTTCTTCAAGTCTCAGATGTGCATGATTTACATATCTTTAAATCTTTAATATCATGGTGTCTCTCAGAAATAATGATATGTCATATTTTAATTGGGACTACTTTTTCTTTATAAGTGGTCCAAAAAATGAGATTGCTTATTCAGCCAGTGATCTCTCAGTTTTGATGAAATGTGATAACACAACATTTGTCAGAGCAGAAATATCACCTTGCAGCAGAGAAGATTCTGCAGGTATGTGTGTGTGTGTGTTGGTGGGGGCAGCGGTATTTTGCAAGATGAGACGCTCCTGGTGCTAGATGTCCTGGCTTCAGACGGATCCAATCAGAAACAGGAGGTTTATAGTTAGCAGGTCATAAGTGAGGCATAGAAATCCCCAGTCTCTGACATCAGTGGTTCCAAATGGTTTGGGAGCTAGTAGGCTGCCTTCAAAGTGACCAAAGCCACTGATTTGTAGAAGCCGGTGCTACAAATGGTCAGATTCCCCTGCAAGCATGGAAGGAATGAACGATGAAGCCAGATGCTGCCAACTAGGCAGAGAAGTAAGGTCTTCCCAAGTGACAAAGGAGCGTATAGGGGTATGAGATGACCCCTTTATGACGCCCAGAGGACTGGGGGACCAATAATTAGACACCCAACATCTCTTTATGGCAAAAATCATTGCCTATTAGAAAGACTTGTCTCCTAAGACAATGGGCCAGGTGAACACAGCATCCTAAAACTTTAGTCGCAAATGCCACTTTGATTATGTGTGTCTCATCTTGAATACAAACCATGTGAGGTGACCACACTAAGCTGAGGGTTGATGCTCTCTTCAGAAGTTCAGGAGCCTAGAGAAGATGTGTTCATGGACAGAAGACTCCGTCACCTCCGTGGGGAGGGAACTGAGGGGGTGAGTGTGGGGGGTTATTCTCACAGCTCTCATAGGATCATCAGGGAATCTCTTTAACATCTTCACAGTGGGGGCAATGGGATGCAAGAGAGTCGTTGTTGTTCAGTCGCTCAGTTGTGTCCGACTCTGCAACCCCATAGACTGCAGCACGCCAAGCCTCCCTGTCCATCACCAACTCCCGGAGCTTGCTCAAACTCACGTCCATCAAGTCAGTGATTTCATCCAGCCATCTCATCCTCTGTCACCCCCTTCTCCTCCTGCCTTCAGTCTTTCCCGGCATCAGGGTCTTTTTCAGTAAGTTGGCTCTTTGCAACAGGTGGCCAAGGCATTGGAGCTTCAAACATAAATACTAGGTTGGTCATGCCATGGTTTATAGATCACCAAACTTTTTGAATCTGTGCATAAGGCTGTATACAGTTATTTACTAGCTGGATAACCCAGGGCTAGTCATTTCATTTCTCTGAGCCTCAGTTTTCTCATGTGTAACATAAAATGTTACTAGTATCATCATTTAGATTTGTGAGGAGGTTTAAATGAATATTCCATATATATAATATACATGTATATAACTTGTATGTAGGTAAAACATATATGTGTATATGTGTAAACCTGCCTGCCAATGGAGGAGACTTAAGAGATGTGGGTTCAATCCCTACGTCGGGAAGATCCCCCGGAGGAAAGCTTGGCAACTCACTCCAGTATTCTTGCCTGGAGAATCCCCATGGACAGAGGAGCCTAGGAGGCTACAGTCCATGAGGTCGTGAAGAATTGACTTAGCAGGCAGGCACACATATATGTGTATATACAATATATGTATATATGTGTGGTATATACACATATTCCTTGATTCAGATCGAAGCTGTTAGTAAGCCATCTCTCTCTCCCTATAGCCAGCTTCCCTCTCTTGATCTTTTTGAAGCTTTTAGCTCTCTGGGCCCTTTCCAGGGCTTTCCTTCCCGTTTAGCAATCACAGCATTGGTCATGTGGCCCAGATTCTGGATCTGTGCTTCGAGAAGCAGGAGAACCACCGGGCCCATGACTGTTGGACCACTGAGGCTGACAGGCGATGGACCCTCTGCTGGTTGTGGGTCTGAGTCATCGAGGGCTGGGTCCAGAGAGCCTGGGGCTCGGGGGCAGGTGTTCCTGGGCGTGTGGTCACCCCCCAGTCAGGCTGCATGCAGTCAGGGCAGCAGTGGTTCCCAGTCCTGTCCGTAGGCTAGGGGGCCACCCGGGGGTCCTTTGAGAAGTCAGGGCCCTGGGCTCCAGGGGTTGGTGGGAGGTTTCCACAGGCATGCGGTGGGCGGCCATCCTCTGGACTTGAGGATGTCACTGTCCTTGTCCCCTGCTTAGCTCCACCAGATCTGACCATCGAGAGCGTGCTTCCAGGGCTGTGGGGCCCAGGGTGACGACAGAGCCCGCTGGCTGGTCCAGGGGGCATGCTAGACCCTGTGGGGTGGTGCTGAGGGTTGGCAAAGAGCAGTAGTTGGAGCTTGGGGCGGGCTCTGATTCCCTGAGAGGGCTGGTCAAGCCCTTGCTGAATGAAGCTCTAGGTTCAGATTAAGGGCATAGTCCAGCCTGGTGGACCTTAGTGTGACCTAAGGCAGATCCCTTCATCTTTCTGAGCCTCTTTCCTGACAAACTCTAAAGCCTCTCCTCGTTCAGTTCAGTTCAGTTCAGTCCTCAGTCATGTCCGACTGTTTGCGACCCCATGAACCGCAACACGCCAGGCCTCCCTGTCCATCACCAACTCCTGGAGTTTACCCAGACTCATGTCCATTGAGTCGGTGATGCCATCCAACCATCTCATCCTCTGTCATCCCCTTCTCCTCCTGCCTTCAATCTTTCCTAGCATGAGGGTCTTTTCCAATGAGTCAGCTCTTTGCATCAGGTGGCCTAAGTATTAGAGTTTCAGCTTCAACATCAGTCCTTCCAATGAACATTCAGGACTGATTTCCTTTAGGATGGACTGGTTGGATCTCCTTGCAGTCCAAGGGACTCTCAAGAGTCTTCTCCAACACCACGGTTCAAAAGCATCAATTCTTTGGTGCTCAGCTTTCTTTATAGTCCAACTCTCACATCCATAGATGACCACTAGAAAAACCATAGCCTTGACTAGACAGACCTTTGTTACCAAAGTAATGTCTCTGCTTTTTAATGTGCTGTCTAGGTTGGTCATAACTTTCCTTCACTGAATATTCCCATTTGCTACCTGGTGAGTTTGTAAGTGTCTGGTATATTTCCTGTTATATCATAGCTGTCCCTGTGGGATGTCCATCGGCGATGGATTTTTTCATCAGTCCATGCTGACCACAGCAGGTTCCTGACGTCTCTGGGATTTCTCAGGGGGCAACTCCCAACATCCATAATAGCCATTCATGACCAAAGCTGCCTCTTGTCACCTCTCCAGTTGAATTCAGTAATCCGTTCATTCAACCAGAAAGTTATCAAGCCCCTAGGGAGCACCAGCCGTGCCTGGAGCACTTTTGGCATCACAGTCCTGATTCACAGCTCCTGGGTCCTGATGGCATCTGCTACCTGTTGGAAATCAGGCCCATGTTTCTGTCTGTGAGGCTTTTGTGCTCATCTGTACAAGTAAATCACATCAGAGCAGGGATCAGTTTGTGCGATTCTCCTGCAAATTGCTTGAAATCACATTTATATTCTAATAGAGAAGACAGAGAGTAAAACACCCCTGATATAGGATCACTGTGTAAGAAAACTGGTCAGTATTAAAAGGAGAAAGGGGCGGGGGGTGCTTCCCCTGGCAGTCTAGCGGGAAGCACGCCACGGTTTCAATGCAGGAGATGAAGCTTTGATACCTGGTTGAGGAACTAAGATTTGATATGCCATGCGGCAGCTAAGCCCACATGCCACCACTGCTGAGCTGCTTGGGCAAATAAGACCCAGCACAGCCAGAAATAAATAAGAGTAAAATAGCAAAAGGGGAAAGGAGTCTGTGAGTTCAGCAGAGGGAGGATCATGCCAGTTCTATTTGCCTTTATCACCAAAGAGCTGGATTTTTCTCCATCGTACTTGGTTTTGGAGGATGGGTGTGTTTTATTTAGGTCGTTCAGAGGTCTGACGTGGGGAGGTTTGATAGAAGTCTATAGGCCATTGTTACCTGATCAAAGAGTAAAGGAAGTGTCAGAAGTTAGCTACCTATTTTTCCTCCTCTGTCTTTTCCTTACCTTTGATGCAAAGAACCTGAGAGTATGCCTTGGTTATATGGACTGTGGTTGGACAGGGACTGGAGAAGTGATTTGCTATTTAGAATTTTCTATTTCTCTTTATATAGCATTCCACCATATAAACAGATGATATCTCTTCCCAGGTTCACTGGAAAAATGCAGATTGAAAAAAAAGGTTTTTGAAATGTATGGATACCAAAGGGGAAGGGGGGTTAGGGGCGGGATAAATTGGGATTTGGGATTTAGATATACTCACTACTATATTTAACGTAGTAACCAACAAGGACCTACTGTATAGCACAGGGCACTCTACTCAATATTCTGTAATAACCTAAATGGGAAAAGAATTTGAAAAAGAATAGATACATGTGTGTGTGTAACAGAATCCCTTTGCTGTGTACACCTGCAACTAACACGGCATTGTAAATCAACTCTACTCCAATGTAAAATTTAAAAAATTAAAAAGTTTTGTTCCAAAAATGTTTCTGGGTATGTGTTTTTATTTTATCAGAGACATTCATGTGTTTTACTTAAAACTGTTATTGCAAAATAATGTATATGTGACCTGTAACTCATTGTAAGAGATTCCAAAGTAAAATTTTACCTGAAGTTCTGTCATGCTGATATATATCACCTTTTATATTTCAGTGGCCACCCTTTTTTCACCTGTCACACACATACATACATAGTGCAGAATTTTGCATTTCACGAATGAGATCATGAATCCTACTTGAGTTATGTTCATTACAACATCTCCTGGGAATGTCATGTCCCCAAGAAACATGGCAATTATGTTGCTGAGTACATGAACAGACGTACATCACATGATCTTAGAAATGATTGTGTTCTTACACACTTTTATTGTGGATGAGTTAGAAAATCAACAGAGAAAGTAGAAATCACGGCACCACCCAGGGAAGACTTCTTTAATTCCATATTAAAGTGTTCCCAGGCCTTTTCTATTTCTATGTAAAAAACCTGACTCGAAGGGCATGGTTGAGAGACAGGCCGGCTTAGTGGGCGAGTCCATGCAGGGACCCAAAGCAGGAAGGCGCCTGCTGGGATGAAGGTCGGTAGTGGGAGAAGAGAGATTGAGATTGGAGAGCTGTCCAGTAGGAGAGGCAGAGGAAGGCTGGAGGGCCAGTTTTCTAGGCCCTGGCACCTTTGTGTAAAGACTGGCTTTTCCTCTAGTGAGATGAGGGTGGAGGGCGGTGGGAGGGCTTTGGGCAGATAAGTGATGTGATCTGATGGGCTGTTGCAGGATCACACTGCTGTGCTGGGAAGAGACCGAAGCAGGTGAGGGTGGACACAGGAGGTCTTCCTGGAGGTCCTTTGTGTAACTCAGCCAAGAAGTGATTGATGGCAGCTCCAATGAGATAGGTGGTCCTTGGGTATGGAAAGTAGGATTTGGGGTCAGGCAGTCCATCCTCAGAGGATCTTCCCGACTCAGAGATTGAACCGGGGTCTCCCACGTTACAGGCAGACTCCTTAACATCTGAGCCCCCAGGGATGTCCCATCCTAAAGGACATCAGTCCTGAATACTCAGTGAAGGACTGATGCTGAAACTCCAACACTTTGACCACCTGATGCGAAGAACTGACTCATTTGAAAAGACCCTGATGCTGGGAAAGATTGAAGGTGGGAGGAGAAGGGAATGACAGAGGATGAGACGGTTGGATGGGCATCACTGATTCGATGGACATGAGTTTGGGTAAGCTCTGGGAGTTGGTGATGGACAGGGAAGCCTGGCATGCTGCATGGGGTCCATGGGGTCACAAAGAGTCGGACACAAATGAGCAACTGAACTGAACTGAACTAGACGTGGGGGATGAGATGTGAAGAAGGGCAGTGGATGACATCAAGATTGGTGCTGGAATTATTTAAAGTAGCCAAGATGTGGGAACAACCCTGTGCCCCTCAACAGATGAACAGATAAGAAAGATGTCACACATGCACACAGCATGGAATACTACTCAGCTGTAAAAAAGGAATAAAATCTTGCCAATTTTGACAACATGAACAGACCTTGAGGGTATCATGATATGTAAAAATGAGTCAGACAGATAAAGACAGATACCATAGGATTTCATACAAATGAGGAACATAAAGACCAAACAAAGAATGAATGACCAAACCAAACCAAAACAAACCAAAACAAACACATATACCCCTCTTAGGAGCCATCAGCAAGTAGATGATACTTTTAGTCTTAAGATGGATGAGCTGGTGAAGGAGTAACAATGGATAAAGACAAGAGCCTTGGAGAAAACAGAAAGACTTGAGAGTCTCTTGGTGATGTTTGCAGATGGCTTTAGAGAAGGGAATCAAGGTTTTTCTCACCAGCAGCAGGTGGGAATGATTGCCCACCCCCCACCCCGGATTCTCATCTAGTCTCTCTGTTACTCATTTTTAAATCATGACCAACTTAAAAGACAAATTTTTTTTTTTTGCTGAATTACTATTTAAATTGTAATTTATTTGATTGTCAGTTAGGATGAATTTCCATAAATGTATTAGTCATTTCCATTACTTACTCTGAAGTGAATTATCTGTTCATCTTCCATAATTCTAAGTCAAAGAGATTGTTTCATTCTGTCACAGTGGGAACCATTGAACATTTTTAATGAGCATGGCATGATGAGGGTGACTATTTGGGAATATTAAGAGGAGCGTTTCTATCCCTGGGTCTTTCCTTATAATTCATTGATGAGTGATTCAGACTCTAGAGCGTTAGCTGTCTGAAAAGTTGGAGAAACTGGGTAACTACTAGTCAGCTGTGAGTAATTAACTGTCTGTTAATGGAGCAAAAGTTCTACAATCGTTGTTGGCCCCAACTTGGAGCAACCATTTAGGACCATCTGTCAGTCTTGAAGTCAAGGCACTCAGTATGGGAGACAGAGTCCCATTCTCTTTATTTGCCTTGTTCCTGAAGCCAGTTACTCTCCCCACCCCCTGTCCCATTACTTCCCTCCCCGTGTGCACAATTAGGCATATGTCGTGTCCGACTGTTTGTGACCCCATGGACTGTGGCCCACCAGGCTCCTCTGTCCATGGGGATTTCCCAGGCAAGAATACTGGAGTGGGTTGCCAGTTCCTTCTCCAGGGGATCTTTCTGACCCAGGGATCAAAGCTGGGTCTCTTGCATTACAGGCAGATTCTTTACCACTGAGCCATCCCTCCCTACAGCAAGCCAACAGGAAGTGACCACGTCATTCGTCTTCACCTCACGCAGCATGCAGTCAGAGTAGCCACTGGCGGCCAGGGTCTTCAGGGGAGACGGCAGGACTTCCAGGCTCAGCAGCCACTGTCTCCCAGTGGTCTTAGCAACATGTGGTCCCCACAGACTTTTCAAAAGCATGAAGCATCAGGGCCCCACCTGCTGCCTCTCACTCAGCCCTCCGGTGTTAATCAGCTCAAAAGCCATTCCCTAGACAGCTCAGGGAGGCAGCCTTCAGCTTGTGCAATTGCCCTCAGTGCCTGGTATATTCTAGGAATACATTCTCTCTTTTTAAAAAATGTATCATATACAAGTATGGTTGATTTACAATGTTGTGTTAGTTTCTGCTCTGCAACAAAGTGATGTGGTTATGCATACATTCTTTTTTATGTTCTTTTCCATTGTGGTTTATCATAGGACGTTGACTATGGTTCCTTGTACTAGACAGTAGGACACTGTTTTTTATCCATTCTGTATATAACAGTTTGCTTCTCCTAATCCCAAACTCCTAATCCATCCCTCCCCTACCCGATTCCCTGTTGGCAGTCACAAGTGTATTCTCTGTCTGTGAGTCTCTTTCTGTTTTGTAGATAAGTTCCTTTGTGTCATATTTTAGATTCCACATATGAGTGATATGATATGGTATTTGTCTTTCTCTTTCTGACTGACTTTACTCTGTAGGATAATCTCTAGGTCCATCCATGCAAATGGTATTATTTCATTCTTTTTTATGGCCGAGTAATATTCCATTGCATGCATACGTATATGCCACATATTCTTTACCTGTTCATCTGTTAATGGACATTTAGGTTGCGTTCATGTCTTAGCTATTGTGAGTGGTGCTGCTATGAACATAGGGGTGCATGTACTCAGATTGTAGTTTTGTCCAGATGTATGTCCAGGAGTGGAATTGCTGCATCGTATCATGATGTTAGTTTATTTGAGAAGCCTCCAAATGTTTTCCCTAGTGGCTGCATCATTTTACCTGAGGATACATCCTCTTGAGTATCTTGAATCTGCAAAAAAAGAGACGGTCATTCAGTGCTAGCCATTGTGGTGAGCTTGACTTGGGGAAGTATTTACTAAGCATGGCTTCAGCTAAGCTCTCAGTGGCAACCCTGACTCACATACACAGCTGCTTTAGGAGAGCATGGCTAGTTTTCTGTAGTGGTTCTGAAAGCAGCTCTCCAAAAGGAGCTCCAAGAATATCATGTGAACAGAGGCCAGCATTTCGAGGATTAGCTGCGTTCCATCCGAGGTGACTCTCGCACAGAAAATCACGCTCTCGCCGTGTCTTGTTTGGCCTTGAAAAGCAACCTTGTGAGGCTGTAGGTCTCCCTTGGTTACCTGGAGCCTCCCTGTCGTGTTGGGATCACTGAACAATGACCAGAAACTGTGTTTAACATCCCATGGGTAAGAGTCCCTGTGAACGACCAAGAAGATATTAACCACTTCCTAAAAGGAAGTAAAGGTCAGCACTTAAGATCAGAGTAGGTACATTGTAAAGTAATTAGCCTCCAATTAAAATAAATAACTTAATTTTAAAAAACTAAATATAACTAAATAATAAATAATATATAATAATTACTGTATATAATATATAAAATAAAATATATAATTAACATATATTATGTGCAATAATATGTAATATATAATACAGTAATATATTATATAATATATAATTTAATAATAAATAATATAACTAAATATAACTCACATACTAAATTTAATCATTAAATATTTTTTTTCCCCAAACAAAACAATACAGGGTATACATTTTTTAAGGTATACTTGGAAAAATCATGTGACATGAGAAATATATTAGAACATAATTCACGTTGGCACGTTGACTTAACTTTACAGTTCATATTCTACAGTCTTGGTAAAATTAGATTAAACATCAACAAGAAAATTATGACACATTTCTAATTATTTGAAAATGAAACAGTACATTTCCAAATAGTTGATCAAAGAAGAAATCTCCATGTAAATAAAAATTATATAATAATAGTAAAAAATATGATGATAAAAACACAATGTATGAAAGCAGAAAAAAAAAAATCAGAGTGGAGGTGCTTGAAAGATGTGACATTGTACGGAGAAGAGGCCTGACGTTCCAAACCCTGAGGCAGGAGAAGTCTCCCTGCCTGAGCTCAGCGCCTTCTGGAAGCTTCCATGTCTCCCTGTGACACCAAATGAGAGAAGTTTGGCCCTCCTTGCAGGCTCGTGGTGATCAGTATAACTTTTCCTCCTCCAGGTAAATGTCCTCAGAAGAAAAATACTGTCCTTGGCTGCACACACAAAAGGATTTCATGGGAAGAAAGCTGTTTAAATTCATAATTCTGTCAGCTTCCGGCGGAGGTCCTCTGAGGCCGTCAATAACAGCCTTTTTCTCCTCACCATGATTTCTGTTACACCCTGAGCACACAAGTTCCTTTTACAAATGATTTTTTCCTTGGACGACAATTGAATTTTAATACATTTATCTTGAACTTGTGTTACGGCGGATGGCCTCGGCGTTGTATTTCAATGACTCTCTGGAAAGGGTCCAAGAGGAAGGGTGACATCAAAGGGCCGTATGTGGTGCTCCTGCGGCCTTGGTGTGGTGCTCCTGCAGCCTTGGTGTGGTGCTCCTGCGGCCTTGGTGCGGTGCTCCTGCGGCCTTGGTGCGGTGCTCCTGTGGCCTTGGAGCATCCGTTCGCATCCCCCGTCGGCTGGTCTTCTGCCTGCAGGAGCTTGCCGCGCTGGCTAGCTGATGGCTCTCCAGAGGAGCTGCTCTCCCACACGGGCAGAAAAACTCTTCCTTCTCATGTGTCCCCTGGTCAGAACCACAGAGGGAACTCTACTGATCATTTACAAATGACAAAGATGGGAGCTGTAAAAGGCAAGAGCAAACCTGCTCTTTTCTTATTTTTTTGCTACTTGCCTTTGATCTATCACTTTGTTTACCTAAAGGCTAGGCCACCATCATCCACAGAGGAGACACATCTTCTGATAGGGATGGCTTTCTTGCCTTTTTCCAACCATCACTCGGAGAGAGATGGCAGCGGCTGAAGGACGCGGGGCTGCATGGTCTCTTGGGAGCAGAACAAATGGGCTGGAATCTGGCTGCAGTCCAGAAGCATCACTTGTTAGACCTGACCTGCTTCAGACTGTGCAGAGAGGTGACCTGCCCTGTAAATCTACCCAAGCCTAAAATATTCATGTTTTGAGGGACGTTGGGCAGGACCCTGGAAGCCTGGTTTCCATCCAAGGTCATCATCACCATCCTTGCCCCCTGATGATTATCTATCTGTGAAAACCCTGACTTTCATCAACTGGAAATGAAAAAAACCTGTTCCTCACCCCCATCCCCCACCCCCCACGGATAATCTACAAAACCCCACTTAGCTCTAAGGACTGCTTAGCGTGCCTTGTGATGTCTTCGGCTCCTGGCCCTGTTTCTGCCTGGAACAGAGGGGCATCCCGTGGGCTCTGCCAAAAGTGGGGAGCACGCCCAGCCCTCGCCCTGGTCCATCCAGATAAACCTTTGTCTGGGTTGAAAATATAATTACCTTCCTCCGAGCCAGAAGGGAAAGCAATGCCAGCACATTCGCTGTGTCTTTATCTACGCCGGGGACACTTCTCGCATCTTCCATGAGTTAATTTCTTCAGATGCTTCACTGAACATCTGGCACAGAACCAGCTTCTCAGTGGCGAGTTAATAGGCGGAGAGGAAATGAGAACACCATCCCTTGGACGATGCAGACCAGTCTTTTCCTCCACCAGCCAGTTCTTTACCCTTTGTGGGGATATTTTCATTGTCCCATGTTCTCATTTTCTCTCTGTTTTATACACGCACACCCTGGTTTGCTGCAAACCCCCCTGTTAGTAAGGAAGCGAGCACATCCCATGCGCTTTTGGGAGCCAGGGAGGCAGGATGGATGCTGGTCGACGGATCAGGTAGTAGATGCGTAGTGTTAGCGCCCGTATGTCTGGATGGAGATGAAATCAGGTCTGGAAGGTTCTGCTGTCCTGGCTGAGGTGCAGGACGCTGGGAGGAGGTGGCCAGGCCATCAGAGGAGCACCGGGATGGTGGGTGGAGGGCCTGACCAATGCTGAGCCGGTCCTGCTGGGAAGGACCGACTCTGCGATCAGGGACAGCCCTCTGAGCTCATTACCTGCCAGGCTCCGTGGACACGTGAAAGGGCAGGGGATGGGCCGGGAGTCCTGTCCATGGGGACCTGGACACATGAGGACACACAGGCTTTGCTTGCTGGGAGAAGGAGTGAGTCAGAGATGGGGGGCCGTGTCCCGAGAGGGGAGCCCCATTGCCAGACAAGGCTGTGAGGTGTAGCTGTTGTCACGTGATTCCTCAGCTCAGCGCAGTCCCCTGCCTCTCGTGTCAGCTTGAGCATCCGGGCATGAAGGCCTGCCTCTTGCTCGGCTCAGAGCAGCCCCTGCCCAGGTGGGTCCCCCTCCCTGCCTTCAGGGAGGCTCTGTCCTCCCCTGGGCTCGCATGCCAATGGCCATGGGCTTCGTCCACGTCATCGGGGTGGTTCTCTGTGGTGCCCTGGGAAATACGCACTGGTAGCCCCGCTGTGCAAATGAGGAAACAGGCTTGCATGGTCAGACCCAGGCAGGCCTGCACCCTCACCCTGCCTCTGGCTCGGGCCCCTGGTGACCACCAAGCCACGCTGCTGGCCTGACCTCACCTGACCTCAGGCTTCTGCTCGAGGGGAACCCCACCCACCAGCTCCCGCCTGCCCCTAGCAGCCCCCCAGCATCTGGAGCTGAACCAGGAGGCATCCTTGCTGGGACGGCTGGCTTCCCCATTCTCCAAGGACCTGGTGCTGGACTTCACTCATGATCATCGGCTCATGTGATGAACCACCCACCAGTGGGATGAGATGATACTTAATTTGCTTTCGGCTCCCAGACCTGTAATGTCACGTGAAGCTCTTCGTTGAGTCTGGGCTGGGTCCGTTCCCTTGAGGGAAAAGTAAAGCTCTTCTGTCTATACTGGCTTCTGAGCTCCAACTTTCCCCAGAAAAATATGGAGGTATCACAGCCACGTGCAGGAGGATGCAACCTTTCTAGAGACTTATAAGCCAGTCAGTGGAGACGAGGCCCAGATATCAAGATAATGCACCGTCATGAACAAGGCAGCGAGGCAAAGGGTCACCTAGCGGTCTCGGAGGAGTTTCTCTTTTATTTTACTGGAATGTAGTTGCTTAGCAGTGTTATGTCAGCTTCTGTTGTACAACAAAGTGAATCAGCTCTACGTATACATATACCCCCTCTTCCTTTTTTTAAATGTATTTATTTTTTAATTGGAGGGTAATTGCTTTACAGAATTTTGTTGCTTTCTGTCAAACTTCAGCATGAATCAGCCATAGGTATGCATATGTCCCCTCCCTTTTGGACCTCCCTCCCATCTCCCTCCCCATCCCACCCCGCTAGGTTGATACGGAGCCCCTGTTTGAGTTTCCTGAGCCATAGAGCAATTCCCCATGGCGATCTATCTTACATATGGTAATGTAAGTTTCCACGTTACTCCCTCCATACAGCTCACCCTCTCCTCCCCTCTCCCCATGTCCACAGTCTATTCTCTATGTCTATTTCTCCACTGCTGCCCTGCAAATAAATTCTTCAGTACCATATTTTAGATTCCATACATACGCGTTCATGTATGATACCGTCTTTCTCTTTCTGACTCACTTCACTCTGTATAATAGGCTCTAGGTTCATCCACCTCATTAGAACTGACTCGATGTGTTCCTTTTTATGAGTGAGTAACATTCCATTGTGTGTATGTACCACAACTTCTTTATCCATTCATTGCTCATTGGCCCTCTAGGTTGCTTCCATGTTCTAGCTAATGTAAATATTGCTTCAATGAAAATCATATATTCCCTTTCTTGAATTTCCTTCCTATTTAGGTCACCACAGAGCATTGAATAGCATTCCCCATGCTATACGGTAGGTTCACATTAGTTAGCTATTTTATACATATTATCAATAGTGTATATATGTCAGTCCAAATCTCTTTAATTCTTCCCACCCACCCTTCCCCCCTTAGGGTTTTTACATTTGTTCTGTATATCTTTGTCTCTATTTCTGCCCTTTCTAGATTTCACATGTTAATATATGATATTTGGTTTTCTCTTTCTGACTGTCTTCACTTTGGGTGACAGTCTCAAGACCCACCCACACCTCTGCCACGGGAAGAGTTTTAAGCGAGGTCAGGTGGCCTGTGTTATGACTTGAAGTCAGTGAGGAGTGTTGGTCGGACGGCCACGCTGGCTCAGGTTGGAGAACCCAAGTCCGACCATCGTGGGGACCATGAGCTTGTCACCAGCTGTCACCGGCTCTTCCTGGGCACAGCCAGACGGCACCCCATCTCCTGCCGCCAGACACAGCCCGGGGCTGGGTTTCTGCCGTTGACGTGGGGGAGGAGGAGACATGGGGCGCGTACAACACAGCCCCTAGGCTGAGAGACGCTGCCTTCTGTCAATAAAGCTGCTCTGGCCCTGAGCTGAGACCCCAAGCGAAAGGCGAGATGACTCCTCAGGGAGAGAAACTCAAGCCTGGGGCCCCCAGGAGCCCTGAGAGTGGGGTTGAACCAGAGGTGGCTCCCGGGCAGTGGCTCCCGGGCACTGCGTGGTGGGCAGTGGGTGCCGAGTCCCGCATAAGATGTGACAGCCTGGGTGAGAAAGCATTGAGAGTGAAGGTATTAGTTACTCAGCCGTGTCCGCCTCTTTGCGACCCCATGGACTGCAGCCCGCCAGGCTCCTCTGTCTATGGGATTCTCCAGGCAAGGATACTGGTGTGGGTTGCCATTCCCTCCTCCAGGGGTTCTTCCTGACCCAGAGATCAAACCCGGGTCTCTCGCACTGTAGGCAGACTCTTTACCGTCTCAGCCACCAGGGAAGCCCCTGGGTGAGAATCCCCAGCCTTTAAAAAAGTGCTTTGTCTCAACTTCTAGAGCCTCTCTTAGGACGGGTGGGGCGTCTAGAGAGGCTCATGAGTGCCCTGCTCCTGGGTACCCCACAGAGAGGAGGTGGGGTGGGAGATCCAATGGATGAAGTTTATTACATAAAACTTACAAGGAGCTGACGATCGCTGGGACCGAGGGGTCATGCGGTCTGGTTCTCTTAGGGCCCCCCCTCCACGTTACTCTTTCTGAGTTTTCTTCTTCCGTCTGAACCACCCTGATGCCCACGTTGGCTCATTCATCCTTATGCAGGAGGAGCCAGTGGGGGCTGCTGGGAAAGGGGCTCGAGCCGCCCCTTGGGGACAAGGCAACCAGTGGACTGAGAATGCACACCCTTTGGTTAAAACTGATGCTGTCCCACAAACAGACTCCGTTATCCTCAGGAGAGGGCGATACGGGTTCCAGACAGCATGCTGAGGACTGCAGGGGCTGTCCCGGTTCTCCTGTGAGGAGAAGAGCTTCTGCGTTCCAACACAGGGTCCCTTCTCTCGCTGAATATGAAGGACCTTCCCCAGTTCTGATTTCTCTGGTTGAAGGCATGTGTGGACCCCCACGAACAGGAGCTTTCCACATCTGGGGATCGGGGACTTCCCGTGTTGCTCAGAACTCTGCCATCTAGCCGTCCACCTTTTGGTGGGCGAGGGGAGCAATCAGATTCATCACGTGGACGTTTAGAGCAGCCATTCAGACCCTTTTAGGAAAAAATGAGTTTCTGGGGCTGAGAACCAAGCCTCTGAGTCTTAAGAGAGCAAAGCAAGGAAAATGACATTGGATCTTGCAAAAGAAAGCATGGGTTCTCTGCGTTTTGGGTGGCTGGATGCTAGAAAAATCTAATGGATGAATTGAGAAAAAACAGCATGAGTCAGAATTGGCGACAGGTTCATCACGGGTGGGCATGTGCGTTGCTTCCCAAGGGGTCTTAGTCCCGTGAGACCAGCGCTGTCCCCTGCAGCACGCCCTCCGCTACACCTCTCCTCTCCTTTCCTGTAGCCTCACCTTTTTGTTTTCTGTTCTTCAAGGCCTATTCCTTGAGGAGGCAAAACAAAGAGCAGTGGAAAAATCCATGAGCCCCAAAATGACTGCTCTTAAGCATAGGAGGCTTTGCGAGGTCCTCAGACTTGTCATGTTGCAGAGTGCGTGGAATGCTTAATTGAGCCTCATCTGTGTGATGGTGGTTCGACACACTCAATTTGCCCGACCAAATCCTTTAATTAAAAATTCTTAGGCTGTAGACACAAAAGCACTTTTTTGTAACATACATCAATGCCAGCACAAAAGTGGGTTTTAATTCGTTGGTGTGCACTTATAATACAAATGTTTTTTTCTCTTTTCCTAAGTGAAATGCATTTTTTTTTTTTCTGGAATGTCATCGTAATTCTCTACACTCAGAATGAAAATATACTCAGTAAGAGGTAGAATGACATCATTTTTGATAATGTTTTTATTTTTCAGTGCCTAGAATAGGGTACATTAAGATCATCATCCATTAAATTAGGAATGGTGCTATTACTCACACACTTTATATAGAGTGTGTTATATATAGACTCATTAGTATTGGTTAATAGGGACTCAGTGCTTAAAATGTTCTAGGTATACACAGAGTCTGTAGAGTACAAGCCTTGCATTATAGCAGCGTGTCATTCTCTTCTGACTGCCAAGAATTATCCTCTTATTTATTCAACAAATATTTCTTAAGTGCTCAGTGCCAGAGCCTCGGGCAAAAGAAACATGGCCCTGGGGCTCGCAGAGTATACAAGTTCACAGTCAAGCAAGAAGACAGACATCGACCATCGCTGAGATTGGTCTTGAAGGGTAGTTGTGGTGGGGACTCCGAGGACCACAATGAAGGAGCTGAACTTGGGCTGTGATTAGGGATCCTTTCTGAAGCCTGGCCTCTCTGAATGGCTTTATTCATTTGCTTGGCATTTCTGTGCGTGTGAGAAGCCTTGGGCTTGATTCGGGGGGATACGAAGATGAATAAGACAAAATTTTCACTCTCAGGGAGCCCCACATCCCAGGAAGAAAAGCATACATAAAAGCTGGTATATGCTGCAGTGAACATTGGGGTGTATATGTGTGCCTTTTTGAATTAACAAATCTCAAGATTTATGCCCAGCAGTGGGGTTCCTGGGTCATGTGGTAGTTGTGTTTTTAGTTTTTTAAGGATGGGATTGGCGGGGGGCGGGGGGCGGTTGGGAGTTCCAAGAGGGAGGGGATATATGTATGTAGACATATTTACTTTGTTGTGTGGCAGAAGCTGGTGCAACATTGGAAAGCAGCTGTGCCCTGATTTAAAAAGAGAAAACTAATAAGTGCACAGACTTCTGTTACACCACTGTGTTCTGAAAGGTAATTTGCTGATGCACCCTTCTGAGAAAAGACACCAAATAACAGCTACACAGAAAACTAGGTAAACCAGTGGATCTCAGAGCGGCTGTGGATGGCACACAGCATAAAGTTTTCTCTCACAAAGGGAAGCCACAGTGCCAATCATCATATAACAAGGAGCGTGATCAAAGCAGCAGAAGGCAGAGAAGGCTGATGCCTGTTGACCCCACTGGTGGTGTAGCTAGGCCGAGAGTTGGCATGGCCCCGTCCCACAGATAAAATTCTACCAACAATGAACTATAGCCTCTGGCTTCCTCCTGCCTCTTTGCCTGTGCTTCCAGGGAAGAAACTTAGCCAGTTTCTGTATGTAGGAAGCAGAAAGCATGCAGCAGGCAATGGGGAAAAAACCAGTCAGTTTCACTCTGGGAAAGCTGACACTGACATCCTCCCAAACTGGAGAGTCAGCCTGAGTATTGGCAGAGGACTAAGGACACGGAATTCCCGTATGTGACCCCTTGGCCGTGGCTTAAGTAGGACTGAGATAAGCGAGCATCGACAGTAGCTCAGTCGTCCAGGTCTAGCAGACCATTGCTCTGCAGCCAATTAATTGTGGGCTGGTTTGCACTAAAATAGCCTATATGGGACCACCAGATAAGTCTGATTTTCAGTTGGAGACGCCAGGCTCCCAGAAAGATGAAGCGGTTCAGTCCATATCTGATTACCCGTTGGTTAAAAGAGGGATGGGGGCCGAGGTCCCCCACCTGTGCTGTCTACTGACTGGACCCATTTCCTCTTAGACCTTCCAAACGGCTCTGATGACTGGTGATGAAGGTGTGCGTGCTCAGTCGTGTCCGACTCTTTGTGATCCCATGGACTGTAGCCTGCCAAGCTCCTCTGTCCATGGGATTCTCCAGGCAAGAATACTGGAGTGGGTTGCCGTTGCCCCCTCCAGGGGATCTTTCTGACCCAGGGATTGAGCCCGCGTCTCCCACATTGGCAGGCGGGTTCTTTACCACTGCTGCGACTGGATGCAATCATTTCTGCAACCCCAATCCTTGTAAAATCTCTAAAAAAAAAAAAAAAACCGCCATTTATTTTCCAAGCATATGTTGCTTCGAGACAAGTCATCTGGCCCCTTCTTTCAACCAGATGATGGCTCCTAAATCTCCCCGCTAGAGAAATTCTGGAACTTCCATCGTCCTTGTTGGTCAGGAAGTCTGTGTTTGGGAGAGGCACGCAGAGAGCGTGGAAGGGGACGGTCCGTTCTTCATGAGTGACTAAATTGCCTCAAGAACTGTCCGGTGTAGACCAGGCAGTTAGTCGTGGACAGAATAACTCTCGGCTCTGACTCCATCCCGGGTCGTGTGGTCTTACAGCTGCATCCTGTGTGCAGGTTTCTCGGGAAGATAAAACGAGCTAGTGTGTATCAGGGCTGTGACACATACCAGCCCGCGTGTCAGGCTGAAGTGTGAGAGCGTGTGGTCATTAGGACCAGCCGCCGCTAATACCAGGTCAGGTCCGTCCCTGTGACCCGTGCTGCCAGTGAGCAAGCTGGGAAAGCAGAACTGTTCTCGCTAATGCAAGCACATCAGCCCATCCACTCCCCAGCCTTTGTGTCTTCGGGGCAGTGGGGGGGGGGGGGCGCGGGGACAGTGAGGGACAGCAGGGTCTGTGATGGAGCAGAGATTCCAGGCCCCTCTGAGGTCCGTGGATGAGTGTCTCTCCCCGTTGCCGAGGTCACAACCATGGAATGAGCCCTGGGTTGGGCACAGCAGGTCAGAGCCCCAGGCAGCTCCTTCATCTGGGTGGCTTTGTGCATAAAATGTCATGGCCATCCAAACACAAGTTGGAAAAGCGTTTCCAGACACAGAGTGTTTCAGAAGGTAGTGGATTTATTCAGAACAAAGAGCAGAGATAACGTGGGCACTGTGAGCGCAGCTGGCTGACCTCCTGGCTGACCAGGGAGAGCTGACGCTTTTCACGGGTTAGGAGCCAATTTTTACAGCCCCGAGACAAAGAAAATTTCCTGCTGGAAGGTTGGTGTTAGGTGATTGGTTCGGGTGCTATAGGGTGAGCACTGGGGTGGGCGGCTTTGGCTACTATGGGGTCAGGAAGCCTGCTGGTGATGGAGGGGGGCAGGGGTTTTGGCCATGGTTACCCAGGAGCTCAGTCAGCTTCGGAGGTGACTTTGGCTCTGGGCTCCGCTCCTGTGGCCTTGGGGCAGGACTCCACATAAAAGAAGGAGCAAAGGGGACAGAGCAAGTGTGTCATCTTCATGGACAACCGCCTGAGTCATCTCTAAGTGTCTGCCATCCGCGCCAGTGGCATTGGGAATTGCCTCCAACTATGGTTTCAAAGGATAAGGTCTGCAAGCGTCATTGGCCATAGAGCTAAAGAAGGCACAGGGCCAGCTAAGAAATAAACCCTATTCAAAAAAGACAAATGCTTTTCACTGAAGATTCTGAATGAAACATAAGAATAAGCTAAATAAGAATCTCTCTGTCTCTTTTTCTCTTACTCTCTACATTATCAACCCCCGTGGCCCCGACCTTTTCTGAGCAAAGTCCAATTCTTGCAAGGCCTTGAAGCCAAGTATTTCATGTCTAGCTTGGAAAGAAGGGTGGTGTGGAAGGCCAGGAATCTCTCTCAAGAATGTCTCAGTGGGAACTTGAAGCTCCGATGGAAACGCATTGGACAGAGGGGATGCTGTGTTAGCAATTCAGGGTCCAACAGTGCCTGAGGGGCTGGCTTTTCCCCAGTCTCCATCCAGCTTGGCACTGGCAAGGTGCACGTTTCCTTTAAAAAGAGGGCTGGATGCTGCCTAGGGTCCATCACTGCACGTCCCTTTATTCACTGACTTCCAGGAGCTGGCTTGGACCCACACTCTGGCCTCCTTGAACTTCAGTCCCCCCAGGCTGGGTTCTGCATGTTCTGTCTCTGGGACTTAGAGGAATTCTCTGTTCACCTGTGCACTGCACCAGTTGATGGATGCCTGAAACCCTCCTAAGAGGTGATAAGCCTTTTTGCAACCCCATGCGATGACCCAGAAGACGCCTGTTCCCTGGGGAGCCCGTGGATGTGAGCTCGTGATCCCCAGGGGCTCTTGCTGGTGTTGATCATTTACTAAGAGCTGTGGGAGGGGTGATGGGGGGAGGCCAGAGTGCATGGAGGAGGCTGGGCCTCCAGCATCAGTGTCAGGAGGTGGCCTGAGGGTCAGGAGCTGGCCCTGGTCTGATATCCTCAGATGCACAACCTGCTGGTCTTGGGGGCCTCTCCTCAACAGGGCACCTGACAAGGGATCCTCATGCATCCCTGTACCTCAGGGGCCCAGCTCCACTTACCACTCTGACTCTCCCTCCTGTTGCAGGAAGGGGGACCCCTTCCAGGGCCCGAAACTGGGCTCTTGTCTAACACTCAGAAATGAACTGCCCGAGGAGACACATGTCTGACAAAGCCAGAGATTTTATTGGGAAGGGGCGCCCGGGCGGAGAGCGGGAGGGTCAGGGAATCCAGGAGAACTGCCTTGCCACGTGGCTTGCTGTCTCGGGTTTATGGTGATGGGGTTAGTTTCCGGGTGTCTTAGCCAATCCTTCTGACTCAGAGTCCTTCCTGGTGGTGCAGTAATGTCAGCCAAGATGGAGGCCAGAGAGGAGGATTCTGGGAGGTGTCGGCCACGTGGTGTCTCCTTTTGACCTTTCCCGCACTCTTCCGGTGGGGGGTGGCTTATTAGTTCCCTGTTCCGTTCCAGGACCTCCGGTGTAAAACAGCTCAGGCAAATGGTTACCGTGGTGCCTGGCCAGGGCGGGCGGTTTCAGTCAGTGTGCTTCCCCTAACAGTCCCACCCACACAAAGCATCTTCTTCCGCCTGCTCTTCCGCCTGACTGTGTCCAGTCAGCACAGAACAGGAAGGACAAGCCCTGTGCTGACTGGCAGGGCCACTGCGCTCAGAGCCGACCTTCCCAAATGCTGGCCGGGACTCCGCTGGGAGGCAGGCACGGCCAGCGGTGCCAACTGTGAACTAGCCCGCACGGGGCTGGGGGTTCCTGCCCCCTGACTTTCTCCTATTTGCCGCTCAGTTCCCTTTTTGACAGGGCTTCCCTGGTGGCTCAGCTGGTAAAGAATCCACTTGCAATGCAGGAGACCCCGGTTCAATTCCTGGGTCGGGAAGATCCCTTGGAGAAGGGATAGGCTACCCACTCCAGTATTCTGGCCTGGAGAACTTCCTGGACTATACAGTCCATGGAGTTGCAAAGAGTTGGAGGGGAAGGAGCGATTTCAGCAGGTAGATTGAGTCAGCACTTCAGACCCTCGTCCTGGGGGGTTGAAGGACTGTGGCCCAGCCCCTCCCAGAGGATGGGGGACGCAGGGCTCTGGGGCGGGGCAGGCCAATGGCACTCCCCCAGGCTCCCTTTACCTCCCCCTCAGAGCTCCACGTGCTGTCTGATGACTTGCTCTGTTTTCCTCCCGCCCCTTCCTAGCGTCAGTCTCCATCGCGAACACCCCCAGGAAGCCGCACACCCTCTCCATTCAGCTCCCGCTGCGCGCGGTGAATGAACAAGGAACCCAGAGGAGTTTTTCATAATTATCGCCAGAAAAATGTGTCTGCCAGCTTCCGGGTTTATAAAAACCAATTTTGCTTCCCCCGAAGCCAGCCGTGTTTATTAAACATGTAATAGAGCATTTACGTTTAAGAGTGGGGACCTCTCGACCCCCGTCAGCCCAGTGATGCTGCAGGTTTGGGGAAAGAGAACGGGAAAATGGTGCAGCCCAGGCTGAGCCCCCTCCCCGCTCCCTCCTCGTTCTCCCTCCCCCTCCCTCCGCTCCCCCTCCCTCCCCAGAGAGCGGCTCCCACTTAGGCAAATGAGCATCTGCTTCGAGCTCTGAAAGTGGTCCAGGGAGGATGCTGTTCCTGGCCTGTGGAACAATCCCCCGACTGTCAGCGGACATAAGATGGTGTGAGAAGCCCTGGTTATGGCAGTGGTTCCAGAATGCCCAGGCTCTGATCTGTCTGGACGTTCACCTGGCAGTGAGCACATGCTCCTGCCTTCTGCCTGTGAAGTCGTGTGTGTGCATGTGTGCGCACATGTATGTGCTTGTGCATGTGTTTCCGTGTGTGTGCACGTGTGTTAATCACCTCTGTAAAGACCCTGTGTCCACATAAGGTCACATCCAGCGGTATTGGGTATTAAGGCTGCAACATCTGAATCAGGGGGACAAAAGACTCAGGATGACTTTTTTCAAATAAGCTGCTATTTAACAGAAGAACAGACCTGTCCCAGTGCTGTGACTCTACTCTCTTCTGTCGCCAGCAGGAGCACTTGTATGGTCTGGGATGACAAAGGGAGAGGACTGGGAGCAGCCACGTGCTTTCCTCTTGTCTTATTTGGAAACTGAAGCATGACTTTGTAGGAGCATGTTTGAGAGGGGGAGAAGGGGGAGAGAGAGAGACAGAGAAAGTGGATTCCAGTTTGTCATTGAGAGTGGATTGGGCATGATGATGCATGAATGTTTTGCCATGAATTTTGGACATAGGGTAAGAAACCCAACAAACCTACAGTGGTTGTTCTGTGTAAGTCAGGAATCACTTGGCTGGTTGGGGGGAGGGCAGGGCTTGGCCTGATCGATAACGCGCTTCATGAGTTTGAACAGGAACTTTGAGATATGAAGATTAATATTGAGGTGGATACATGTGGCCTCGAGAGATTTTCTACACATCTGCCTTACTGGATTTGTTTTAAGGGTAAAATATGCGAACTTATTAAAGAATGTAAAAGTGTAATGTGAGTTAAAAGAAGCTCTCACTGACTTTCCTCTTAATGCAGAACTATCTCCGTCTCCCACACAAGCGCCCCGCCCCAGAACAGTAACTGTTGTCACCTGGGAAGAGTAGGGGCTTTTCACTCCAGCGGGAATCAAGCCTGTCCAATATGACATATTAACTAGGGTATGTGTGTACATACATACATAGGTGTGCCATCAAAGGGGACTGAAGAAGTCAATTTGGATTCACTTTTAGGGCATGCCATTACGTCAGGAAAGAATGCGAAGAGAAAGCACATGTGGTTTCTTCTGTTAAAAAGCTCACCATTAATCCTGTCTCATTTCTAGAGACATTCAAGCTGCAAACAGAATAGTGTATGATTGAGTGTGTTCCAGAATCTTTAGCTGAGACTCACGGAGGCCCTGACGCCCTTCTAGTATCTGAGGACCCGGCTGCTGTCCGGACGGTCCCTCCCCAGGCACTGGTAGGTCTGAGCCGAGCTCAGCTGCAGGAGGGGTGCCCTGGGGTGGGGTGCTGAGACCCCAGTGCTCTCTTGTGCACCCGCATGGATTTGGGAAATGCAGCTGTTAAATGCAGAAGCAGAGATTCAATACAGCAGGTGCCTCTTGGGTGCGGGAGCTGCCTTCCAAGATTCCCAGTCCACGCCCATTGCGTGTGTGGGGATGAGGCCACAGGCACACGTGTGACTGGTGTTGGAGGGTAGGACGGACTGCGTGTGCACCCAGGACACAACCAGCGTGTGGCAGGTGAGCAGGGACACAGGCCGGAAGCAGCAGGATGGGGAAGACAGGAGGATTCAAGTGGGAAGGAAAGATCCAAAATGCCAAAGGTCAAAGAGGACCAAACAAGAGGCTCATAGTGTCTCCAGAGCTGTTCTGAGGTCCAGCGAGGACCTAGGTTGCAGTGTGACTAGGAGACAGACAGACAGACACCCATACACACAAAGCTGAGATCATGAGTGTAGAACTCCACCTGGAAGTCCAGCTACTAATTGCAGCTACAGCATACTAGTCATAAGGCCAGGTGAGGAAAGGGAGTTGTTTTTTTTTTTTTTTCTCTTTTTCATCATGTAGTATCTAAAAATATTCCTCTGTGAAGGTGAGATGCTCCTGGATTGAAGAGCGTTGAGAGGAATCTGGTGGGTGGGGTGGAGATGGAGAACACAGGAGCAAGAGCCTTGAATCCCCAAGGAAGCCGCTGCTTTATTTACCACCTGGTTTTATCTAAATGTTTCTACTCTCCTGGGTTCCCAGATGTATCGCCCACCCCTCTGTATTTAGACTGAGGGACCCAGTCTTCAGGAAATTGCCTTGCTCTGCCCAAATCTCATGCTTGGCAATCATCACTCAGCTTGTGCTATAGTTAGAGAACTAACAAGTAATTGACCAGCCTGACCACAAGGCATTTTACAGCTGGGCTGGGACTTATTTAGGTATGACAACCTCGTACCCACTCTAGCACCAAACATAAGAAACGTTCCTTTGTCTGTTTTCCTCTCGGACACAACATAATCCAGAGAAACCTTTACTAGATGTATCTCACTGCCAGTTGAACAGTTTTGTACTTTGAGGGCATTTGTTTTTGTGGATTGCAGTGGACTCTACGTCTTAATTGCAGACTTACTGCCTATTGTTCTTTGTGTTGAGAATAACATAGGATTTAATGTTTGACATATTAAGTGCTCAGTTAACATGACACTAACTTTTCTACATGTGTATTATTTCTTTGTAGCTACTATTCCTGAGTAACTGGCAGCTGCATTGTGAAACAGATATGATCATTTGTAGATCATTAAATTAGGGCAACTGTTTCCACGTAATATGGGCGGTTGATGTATCACTGGGTGAATCTTGTTGAGATTCTAATCCATATTTTAATCCTCTCAAGTATATGGAAATCAAATAAAGTGCTGAATGAATGTTTTTCCTTGAGAGGATCCCATCTAGAAGGGCAGTTTGGTTTTGACAGGCACACACTGTACTATGCTCTGAGTTCATTCCAGAAGCGCCCAGCCTAAGGACTGAGATGTGGGGGACCAAGGTTTTGTGTACATCTTAGGGTGGGCATCTCGGTTCTGCCTGGTGAGGAAAGGACATCTTGAAAGGCATATTTATTCCTTACTATACTCCAGACTTATTGTATTAATAGTTTATAAGTCTCAGCTAAATCTCTAGGGCAAGATAAATCACTTCCTTCATCAGGAGAACTTGAGAGGAAAACAAGAATTCAGTTATAACAATTTATGGCGAATGCTTAAAATTAGCAGACCCCGCAGTCTTTCAAGGTCTAGTCAAGTACAGAAGTCATTCAGATACAGTTTAGAAAGACTTACCATAGGAAGCTCTAAATCTTTGCATAGTCAAGTGTGTCTCAATACAGGAGAAAATTGTTTTTGTGAACCTTTCCCTGGAACAGAATTTTCATGCTGTCTTCTGTAATCTTACCATGTGGTGGGCGAGGCTGGAGAGGGACAAAGCCAGTATTTATCTCTAGCCTGCAGCAGTGAAGGGAGCTAGCTCTGAAGGTATTCCTTGAAGGAGCACTGAAAATAAATACAAATACTGTCATTATCTTTCTTATTTGATACTCTCACCCACTTCTCAAAACATTCTTTATCTCCCTTTAAAAGTCCAGTGTGCCTCAAATCTATATTTCATTTTATCCTCAAAACCACAAGAATTAAATGAGGGTCTGTGTTATCACTGCAACTTTAAAGATAAGGAGGTTGGAGACAGGAGTTTGGGATAATTTCCTAAGGTCACACAGCCGGCTAGAGATAGGACCAGAACAGAGCTGTGGATCTCCTGGTGTTTTTTTTTTTTTTTTTTTTTCCTAAGCAAAAAGTGTCTAATCTCTTCTAGATACATTTACTCTCAAAATGCTGTGTGTTTTTGCTGAAGCTCATGATTCAGGGCTTCTTGTTGTTCAGGAGACGGCTGATGGCTACGGGGAGAGCTGTGAGAGATCTCACCACCACCTCTGCTCACTTACTGCATCTTTTGGGCAACCATGTGGCTTTTCGGCATCCCAGTTTCCTCCTCTGTGAAATCACTGAGCTGAAAGAGGAGTGGCTGCTGGTCACCTGGACTAAACTCAGGGATTTGAGATTTTGTTGTTGTTGTTATGTCCTTGTATCAGTCAGGGTTTTCCAGAGAAATGGCTATGAAAGGGTGTGTGTGTGTGTGTGTGTGTGTGTACACATACATAAAGAGATTAGGAATCTAACTTTTGTTAGTCTTGCAATTCTATTTTCAAGAAAGGAAATTCTTTCTTAAAAAGAGATTTTAGGGATTTGGCTCACACAGTTGTACTGGCAGGTATGAAATCCTGTAGGTCAGATCAGCAGATTGAAAACTCAGAAGTGGTTTCTATGTTACCGTCTTGAGGCAGAATTTCTTCTTTCCCTTGAAACAAAACGTTTTCCTTTTAAGACCTTCAACTGATTGGATGAGGCCCACCCACATTCTGGAGGGCAATCTACTTAAAGTCAGCTGATTATAGATGTTAATCATGTCTACAAAATCCCTTCACAGAAATATCTGGAGTAGCATTGGACTAAAGGACTCGGCACCATAGCCTAGCCAAATGGACACATAATATTAGCCAACACAACTGTATGCAAAGTCTCTTTGGACTACGATGTGTGTTTGTAAAATACATCCATCACTACTACAATGCTGTGTGTCTCTGGTCAAGATATACCTAAACTGCACAGCAAACTACAACCAAGTATATTTAATCCTAAAGAATTTCCTTAAAGACTAAATTGCCAACCTAAGAACATTTCAAATAATTGAGCGTGTGTCTCTCCTTGCCCATTTGCTAATTTTCGTATTTCAAATTTGAGGACTCTTTGATTCTCGTCATTGCACAAATAGTCATAATTGTTCAAGAAGGTTGATCTGGTCCATGCATCATGGAAGTGATTTAAAACAGAGGCTGAAATGAAAGCTCAATACATACCATGGTTGAGCAGGTAAGAAAAATGAGCCCAAGGAGGCAGAAATGATGAGTGGTAGGTGGGCAGCAGGGGCCAAGGTGACCTGGAGACCACCAACCTTTCCGAGGATGATCTCACCAATTGTCACAATGTGGGAGTGGGGACCCCCAGTGCCCAGAGCTCCTAGTATTTTAAGATAAACTGTAAATATGGATTATTATATAAAATTTAAAATTTGTACAGCATTGGCAATTAATGTTTAAAAATTAAACTTTATTTGGCTCAGAAGCCTTCTTTAGCCTGCAGGCTACCCTAGTGGCATCTATGGAGTTCAGCCAAGCCTCTTTGCTCCATGGTGTGGTTATGAATAAGAAGGAGAAAAATGTGCTGGAAAATGAGACAGTGGGATGTGGTTTCACAGTAGCCTGAACAGAAAGCCCTGATAGGTTTCTACAGACTCTATTCTTCATCCTGTCTTAGTAAAGATCATATAAACAGCTTTGATGGAGAAATCAAACCTTCTTGGAGGAAAAAGTCATCATCATCACCATCATCACTGTGGATACATTTAAGTGCTTACTGTGGCCTATTTAGTACTTACATGCATTGGGTTATATAGTGAAAAAGTGAAAGTGAAAGTTGCTCAGTCGTGTCGGACTCTTTGTGACCCCATGGACTATATAGTCCATGGAATTCTCCAGGTCAGAATACTGGAGTGGGTAGCCTTTCCCTTCTGCAGGGAGTCTTCCAAACCCAGGGATCGAACCCAGGTCTCCCATGTTGCAGGTGGATTCCCTATCAACTGAGCTACCAGGGAAGCCCAAGAATGCTGGAGGGGGTAGTCTATCTCTTCTCCAGCGGATCTTCCAGACTCAGGAATTGAACCAGGGTCTCCTACATTGCAGGCGGATTCTTTACCAGCTGAGCTACCAGGGAAACCCCTGGGTTATATAATGTCATAGTCATTGTTGCGTAGGTCCTGTTATCGTCTTGTTGCAGGTACTGTTTTAGAGCCGAGCACATTCGGCACAGGTGGTATCAAGTAAATGGTCACACACGTAGTGAATGGACGAGGACAGGGATGATCTCAGAGCCTATGTATTTGACCAGGATGCTGTCTCAGTTACGAAATCTGAGGGTAACGTGAAGAAGGAGGAAGTCGTGGTCATGTGGATGACAGGTTGCGCCCTTCTTTCCCTCCTGCCGGGACTCGTTGGACTGTGAGCCGAGGACGGTGTGACCTGGGAAGCCTGCAGATGCACCAGGTGGGGCCGGGGCAGGGAGAGGCGTCCCCAGTCTCCCTGGCTTCCCCACGGGCACCCGCCGGCCCAGCCTGCCTGACTCAGGAATCCAGGCTGCTTGGCTGGGCATCTTCTGCAGTTCCCCAAGGCTGGGCTGATTTAAGCTACTCTCGGGAGGACCATGGCCCTCTGTCTTTTTCAAGGATTTTAGCCTCTCCTTGGGCAGATTTCTGAAAGGCGAGCCAAATGCGGCTGCAAGCTTTCTTCCACCGCTCAGCCAAGCACAGCTTTGGCCCGTTGTGGGTGGGAGGTCCTGCCAGTGCAGCCCTCCTTAGTCGTCTTGCCCTGTGTTCATCCGTGCCTGCTTCTAGAAGCAGCTCCCCGCCCACTGTGCATCTAAGCAGCGCCTTGCAAACCACCCTCAGTGCGAGAGCCTCGAGGGTTTTCCCAGCAGTAAAAAAATAAAGCAAACAGAACCCAGATACGATCTTCCTTCTAAATTTCGGATGATAAAGAAGTTATAAGAAGGCTGACTCTGATAAGTCTCTTTGTTAAGCTTTTCTTTACATCGCTTCTAAATTCAGGGATGACCCGCAAGAGGAGATGACTCCCCATCGCTAACACAGAGCAGGACCCCGTGGACTTTCCTGGGACAGACCACACCCCCCGCCCCCGGCCATAGTGTCCTTCTCCTGCCGCTTGTCTGTAGACAAACTTCAGCCGGAGTGTAAATTTAATCGGAGAACTGAGAAAACGCAGAAGCAAAGGAATGAGTCAAACAAGACCAAATAATAATGGTTGAGTCATTAAGCAAAGTCAAGGACCTTTAGATCCTCCCCAAGGGCTGTGCATAACATTCTGAGCCATGTCCTGCGAGCTGTTGTGTAGATGCTGAAACCTCCCCCAGGTGGGAGAAGTTAGTGACGTGATGACCAGCCAGTAGCCGTGATAAAGGCCGCCACAGTTCTGAGAACTGGCCGCGAAGAAATGCCACCAGCCCCGGAACTGAAGGCTGACTGTATAAAACAATCAAGATGATGCTGACCAGACCACCAATGGCCAATTGCAAGGTGAGAGGGGACGGTGCTGTTCTGCGTGTAGCCCCTCCGTCTACCTCTGCACCTTTGAAACCCCCCTTTGAAAGCTCTTGCCCCCTGATAATTAGTGGGAAGCTGGCCTTTGGACACGAGTCTGGCTTTTCCCCTAGTTGCCAGCCTGTGAAATAAAGCTACCTTTATTTTCTATCAACGCTTGCCTCTCAAGGGATGAGCAGCCGGGCCTGAGTTCAGTAACATCGCCCATGAGGTTCAGCTGGAGAGGCAATTGTTCAAGCAACAGGTGGATGCAGCCAGTGGCATGGTCTTCAGGGTTCTCAGGTATCGGACATTAAGGGCAGAATCTGAGAGAGAACGTGGGTGAGGGTGCGAAGGACTTACCATGTTCATCCCACTCCTGAGTCCTCCTGGGTCATTATGAGAGTGGCAGACTCTCCCCTGGATGGGTTGACCGGCAGGGCCTGTCATGGGGAAGGGGAGCACCTTCAGCCGTTCTGATGACCCCCCTGGAGCTGTGCCCTGCCTCTCAGAGCTTCAGGAACAATGGATGGGAGATGCTCCCCACCCACGTGACACTTCGCAGTCTGACACAGACATCTGGAGACTGGAGCTGCCCGTCTTCCTCGTTCACAGGGTGCAGGCCCCCCGTCTAGAGGGGAGGAGATTGAGGTCTCGGTGGGGGTGGTGCTGTTGTTTAGCCCGTGTTGTGGAAGCCCCCCACTCAGCTTTAACTCAGCGGGTCCTGCCTCCCACTCTCCGCTCTCTGTGTTTGCTGGTGTTTGGGCACAAATTCAGAGCTACTTCTTTCTGTTTCTCATTCCACTTTCACATGGAGAAGCGCATTTATGTACGTCCTCAACAAGTTTAGATGCTCTTTGGTAACTGTGAACAGGCTGGATGACTCGTGAGCTTAGGGCAGGGGAGCTGCTGTAGTCGGTAGACTTGGCAGTAGATGAAGTGTCGTGTGTTCGTGGCTCAGTCACGTCCGACTCTTTGCAACCGCTGGACTGTAGCCTGCCAGGCTCCTCTGTCCATGAGATTCTCCAGGCAAGAATATTGGAGCAGGTAGCCGTTCCCTTCTCCAGGGGATCTTCCCGACCCAGGGCTGGAACCCAGATCTCCTGCATTGCAGACAGATTCTTTAACACCTGAGCCACTGGGGAAGCCCCAGGCAAGCGGAGCCTTAATAGATAAAGGCTCATCCATAATAAATGTCTGCTTCATGCCAGTGTAATAAGCTAGTAGGCTGGGAGCAGGTACATCAAAGTGAGTTCTGCCATCTCCACTGTGCTTCTTCTCATGTTTTATTCTACCTCCTCGCCGGGTAAAGAGCAAGGAGGACTCCACGGGGTCCCCACGTACATCCCCTTCTGCAGGGCAGGACTCAGTCAAGTGACCAGACCCAGCTGCAAGGCAGGCTGGGAAAGGCAGGCAGGGTGGGTGGGCAGAGAAAGGAGGGGAAACTTCTCGTCCCAGACACACCTGCAGATGTGGCCAGGAGCCCTGGGTTTGACATAACACTGGGTACATTTTTTTCGTGACTGACTACGTTTTCTTTTTTCAAATCAGGCATAAAACTTTATTTCTCTGGGCCCTTCTGATGCATGCAGTCACTTGGGAGCCCTGGGTCCTTTCCGATTCTTGTTCCGCCTTCACCTTGGGTGTGGCCAAAGCTGGATCACAGAGCACATTAGTGCCCTAGCTCACGGGGAAGAGAAGGGAACAGGAAGGAGCTCGCGCCTGGACCAGCGTCGGCACGTGTCCCCTCTGTCCACATTCCACACGGAAGAGCCAGCCCGTGGCTGCACCGAGCCGCAAGGGAGGCCGGGAGTGCGTCCAGCTACAGCTCTGCCGCAGGACGGACCGGGGGAGGCAGCTGCCAGTCTGCGTATGATGATACATTTTCCTTGGCTCCCTCATCCATCCATTCATTCCTGTAGGGCCAGACTCTTCTCTGCAGGGGTCCTTCGGTCTCAGCGATTCCTGGCTGGGTGAGCCTCGCTCTGTTTTCTAAGTTGATTAGTTAAGTTGTTCATTTATTTACTTTTGGCTCAGCTGGATCGTTGTTGGTGCTCAGACTTTCTCTGGTCGCAGAGAATGGGGGCTGCTCTCCAGCTGCGGTGCGCCAGCTTCTCGCTGCAGTGGCTTCTCCGGTTGCAGAGCACGGACTTTAGGTGCTCGGGCTTCTGTAGTTGTGGCTCACGGGCTTAGTTGCTCTGCAGTAGGTGGGATCTTCCCGGACCAGGCATTGAACCCGTGTCTCCTGTGTTGACAGGCAGATTCTTTGCCCCTGAGCCATCAGGGAAGCCCCCGGCTTCTTTTTAAACCCCAAGATGGTTGGAGGAGGCTCGCACCCTCAGCATGTCACCTTTCTCCCTCCCAGGTGCCCAGACACAGGACTGCCCCCATCCCCTCATGGCGGCCCCACCCCTGGGGGTGCAGGCAGCAGGGGCAGATGCCACAACTGGAGTCAGTTCTTGGGTGCTGCCCCCGAAAGCCCATGGGCATCTCTGCCTGCACATCTGGCTCACTTCTTGGGCTGTGTAGGGGAAGGCCCTCTTCGCCCCGGGCCTCTGCTCTAGCCCCTGTGAACATGGACAGATTAAAACACAACAAAAACTGCTTCGCAGGCACTTGGAAGCAACCTTCTGTGTGCGCACATGCCCATTCCCTGTGCTTGTGATAACATTCGCCTGCCTGGCAGAGACAGCCATCCAGGGAACACACGCGCTCACCTGCCAGTGCATTGAGATCCTCTAAAGAAAGGCATTTGGTGGCAGAAAATTAACGATGGCGTATCGGAGGCAGGCCAAGAACTTGGTCTCCGCTCTGTTCTGCTGGGGGCTCTTTTGATGCTGCTGGTCACTGAGGGTAAGAGAATGACAATGACTCTTTTTTCCTGCAGTATAAATAGCAGGCTCCTGACCTCAGGTCTGCAGCCCTTCGTTCCTGGCACTGAGCTTGCCTGCTGTTAACAGGCCTCTGTCCACCCAGATGTCCTGGTGCCCACGAGTGACTACACAGGCTCAGCTGGCTTTGGGTCCAGGGCCCCCTCCACTGGCATATTTTGGGGAGATTCAATTTGTTGCATTTTTTTTTTTATTGCAGCCTCCTTAAGAAAAGGATAAAATTTGTTGAGACAGTTAAAACACACACACACACATTGCCTACAGACACTTCAGGTGGAAAGCCAAATTGTTCACTTTTTCTCCTAATTAATCCCCACTCTTAAAGAATTAAATAGAGTTCATTTTCAACTCTGTTTTGGTATCAGGAGAGCTGATTGCGATGAGATTTATGCCAACTCCCAGTACAAATCATACTTCTGGGTATAATTACTATACAGCGGGATGTTTACTCCTTTCCTTTCCATTTTTTCCCCCTTACCATCCCCTGTTCTTGGTCTTCCTCTCTTGTTAGGATGTGTTTATGGCCTTGCAGCACTGTGTGTGTGCTCAGTCAGCTCCCTGGCGTCCTTGGTGATGGATGAGTTACAGGAGTGCTTGGCCAGAGGGTTGCAGAGGGGCCCAGATTGCATGGGAGTAGACGGGACTACCTATGGGGTGGCTTTTGTCCCTAAGACCACTTGCGGGACTGTGTGTGTGTCTGTCTGTGACGGGGTGGATGCGTGATAATGGACTGATGTAAGTTACACATATTTTAAACTGAAAAATGACAAGTCATATTTCATATTTTAAAATATAATGACTTCTTTATCTTTGGACTCCATTCATTCCGCTTTGGTTTCTGTCAATGCCTTTCTCTGGGAGTGGGCATCAAGTGTGTGCCCCACTGCTCTGCTCCGTCGCTCAGTCGTGTCTGACTCTTTGGGGCCCCCATGGACTGCAGCCCTCCAGGCTTCTCTGTCCATGGGATTTCCCAGGCAAGAATACTGGAGTGGGCTGCCATGTCCTTCTCCAGGGGATCTTCCCAACCCAGGGATTGAGCCCATGCCTCTTGCGTCTCCTGCATTGGCAGGCAGATTCTTTCACCACTGTATCACCTGGGAGGCCCCAAATGTGCGAAAGCAAAGCAATTATTTGTAGAATCTTATTGCGAGGTCCTCATAGGTGCTGTAATTTTAAAGTATGCAAGCACTATATTGGTGCATTATCCAGATAATATATTAACAAGTCAAACGTAAGACTCACATCCCCTTTCAACATGCCCACAATTTATCCTAGGGATTCCTAGAAAGAATTGCTGTCATTACTTGGATATGTAAGTGTCCAATCTTTATATGGGCTTCCTAAGTGGCCCAGTAGTAAAAAATCCACCTGCCAAGCAGGAGACATGAGTTTGATTCCTTGGTGGAAAAGATTCTCTGGAGGAGGAAATGGCAACCCACTCCAGTATTCTTGCTGGGAAATCCCATGGACAGAGGAGCCTGGTGGGCGACAGTCCATGGGGTCACGAAGAGTCGGACATGACTGGGTGACTAACACACAGATATACACAAATACGTTATATACATATATATGTCCATGTGTATACACATTTGGATACTTGTACAAAATTTTGTATGTTTTTTAATTTTTTTTTGTGTGTGTGTGTGTAATAAAGTTTTATTAAAGTATAGAGGAGATAGAGAAAGCTTCTGACATAGGCATCAGAAGGGGGCAAAAGAGTACCCCCTTTGCTAGTGTTAGCAATGGAGTTATATACTCTCCAATGAATCCAAAGAATGTCTGGAGGTTGTAAAGACCTCACCAGACCTACTCCCATAATTTACATTTTAAGATAACAGAGTTGGCCAGAAGGTTTAATCCAAAGATCGTCCTCAGGCAGGATACATCCTTGTAAAGACCAGACCCACTCCCATAATTTGTTTTAAGATAACAGAATTAGCCAGAGGGTTTAATCCAAAGACTGTCCTCAGGCAGGATACATTATTGTTATATAATCCTAAGGAATGTAGAGGAAAAAAAGTAAAAAAGTTTGTCCTTTCTTCCTCCTTGAATATCCCAGACCTCTCTCTCCTTGGGGACCCCTAGACTTCTTATCAACCTGCCTAGGAAATGACTCTCTCATTCCCCCCTTTTCTTTTAGGAGAATTATGTTGCTTAGGGAAAAGGGGCGTCGTTCTCATTCCATAACTGCTTCCGAGCTGACAAGGGGCGTTGTCCCTAAATTGGTGAGGCAACATATTCTCCTAATCCTCAGAGTGAGGATGTCTGATCCAGGGGCTCCAAGTAATAGTTGGAGGAGGCTGTGGCACTCATAGGAGCTCGGACAACTATTTGTAAATTAAAAGCTTTTAGACGGTTAGAAAACCCCATTATACAGTCACAGATGTAAGGCAAAATAGTCATTAAACCAAGTTAAAATCAAAATGAAAAGTCACATTATGTCCATAGTTACATCAGTCCATCTTAAGGTTGTTAGATGCCATCAGTTTAAGAAGAGGCATCACATGCGATTGTTGAAGGTATTTGCAGACTTGGAGAAAGTCCTTTCCTTGAAGTGGAGATGTCCACCATGGGACGCCTTTCACTGATGAAGAGGGGAGTGCTCCGCAGACCCAGCAGTTAGACCGATTGTGGAATGCAGCATAGGAGTGAGCCCAGGACAGGAAGGCATTGTCTTGAGGATCAAACGGCAGACTCAGGATTTCTGGAGTCAGCAGAAGTAGGCTCACATAGATTATCAGGCCCATCTTGTCCTGAAGGATCCTGGACGAGCCCCCAAGATGAAAGGTTGTTACTGAACGATGAGACGCGGGATTCTTAGCCCCTGAAGGAGATTAATTCAATCCGGGGCCAGAGACAAGGCTGGATCGCTCAGAGCTTTTGTGTAATAAAGTTTTATTAAAGTATAGAGGAGATAGAGAAAGCTTCTGACATAGGCATCAGAAGGGGGCAAAAGAGTACCCCCCAAAATTTTGTATGTTTTTTAAAGAAATTGCATTTTACTGAGTTTTTTTCCCACCTTGTTCATCACCTAACGATGGGGGTTGGTAACCTCCACTTGTTGACTTAGATCCGAACATACTCAAGCACACCTCATTCATGCAAACACGTGCAGAGTGATCTATGGTGTGGGCATCTTGTAGCCTCCATAACTGTTTCCCTATGAGGAGATACAGACTACTGTGTGTATAATAAGCTGCAGGGATATAGTGCACAGCACAGGGAATGTAACCGATATCTCATAACAACATGAATGGATATAACCTTTCCAAACCGCGTGTCACTATACTGCACTCCTGTAACTTACGTAACATTGTACGCAACTATACTTCATTTAGAAAGCGATGCCTCTGTTGACAGACGTGCAGGTGACTTTCACATTTTTGCTTTGAACTCTGAGGCTGTAGTCATCAGCTTGCCGTATTCCTCTTGTCCCTACATGTTGCTGTAACTCCTGCAGAAATACGGAGAAAGGCAACAACTGGGATAAAAGTGACATATGTCTGAAATTGAAAATGACCATTGCATTCCCACGTGGCAGCACAACTTATCGTCCCCCCAATAGTGTATGAAAATGCGTATCTTCCCTCATCTTTTCCTTTTTTATTGAAGCATGTTTGATTTCCAATATTGTGTTGCTTTCTGATATACAGCAGTGATCCAGTTACATTTATACATATGTGTATATATATATAACATGCATGTATATTCTTTGCAGATACTCTTCCTTTAGAGCTCATTACAAAGTATCAAGCATAGTTCCTTGTGATATACAGTAGGTCCAGTTACACGTATACATATGTGTATATATATATAACATGTATGTATATTCTTTTCAGACACTTTTCCTTTATAGCTCGTTACAAAGTATCAAGCATAGTTCCTTGTGATATACAGTAGGTCCTTGTTGGTGGTCTATTTTATATATAGGACTGTGTATGTGTTAGTTCCCAGCTCCTAACTTATCCCTCCCCCTCGCACTTCCCCCACTGGTAACTGTAAGTTCGTTTTTTATGTCTGTGAGTCCATTTCTGTTCTGTAAATAAGTTCATTTGCATCAGATTTTAGATTCCACATCTAAGTGATATCATATGGTATTTGTCTTTCTCTGACTTCCTTCCCTTAGTATGGTAATCTCTAGGTCAATCATGTGGCTGCAGATGGTTGTTATTTCATTTCTTTTTTTTTAACAGCCGAGTAATAATATAGCTCACATTTTCTGATAGAATAAAATTTTAAAGCACCTAGTGTGCTATGGTAGAACCTGGTAAGACACATCAACGTTTGTGATTTTTTCCAGTTTTTTTTTAGATGTCAAACAGTGGGCACTTCACACAAAGGTGTGTGCTAAGTCTCTTTAGTTGTATCCAGCTCTTTGCGACCCCATGGACTGTAGCCCACCAGAGTCCTCTGTCCATGGGATTTTCCAGGTAAGAGTACTGGAGTGGGTTGCTATTTCCTTCTCCAGGAGATCTTCCCCACCCAGGGGTGGAACCCACATCTCCTGCATTGGCGGGCAGGATCTTTACCAGTAGCACCCCACTGGGGAAGCCCCTCTAGTACTGTTTTTCTTTTTTGAGTCCACAGACTTTATAAAGTCCACAAGAGACACAGTAATGAAACTGACTTTTTTCTGTCAAATTCCATATACATGATGATATGCATGGATGCTGTTCCCTTGGCATACGGCATAACTCGGTCGACGTGTGAACGAATTTGACTATGTTCTTTGGAGTTCTGTGACACACTGTTGTGAATCTCTGCAGAAACTAGGGGCAGTACTTGCTCCCTGGAGTTTTTGGTAACAGTCAAAAGCCATTTGAAGACGAGTGTGGCCAGTGGAGTTTGTGACGGAGCTCAAGCAGCTGGGACGGCTTCTGGTGTAGATGTAATCTCATCATTGAAATCACTTTAGTTTGTCAAAACCAATCGCCACTTTCTTTATAGTCACAGGCCATCTGGGTCAGGAGAGATGCTTGCGGGCAAACGTGGTGGGCATTTGCTCTTTAAATTCTTGCAAAAGCTCGGTGGTGGTTGAGGGAAGGGTGGGTGGAACTGAAGAGGGTAAGATATGATTTTGTCACAAGGAGAAAGATGCACTATTTTCTTCACTGAGCTCACGAATCGTTTGTTGGGACTTGAAGCAAAAATACCGCAGCCCAGCTTGCGTTTCCATCTCCAGGGAAGGAAGGTGTTCTGACTCCAGGCCTCTAGCTGCCAGGTCGGGGAGGCCCCAGGCAGAGTGCCCACCTTCAGTGTGTTCTCAGGGAACTGAGCAAGTGTGGTTGCCTGAGGACGTGTGTACGTTTCCCATCGGGGTCCCTTCACGGGAAAGCCCAGCCTTCCGAGGATGCTTTCTGGAGAGTTCCACACCATCCTGGGAGCTTGGTGTGCTGGGAGCCCTCTTGTACTTCCCCCTTCCTGTGGGCAGGTGGCTGGAAAATCCCCGCTGTGCTTTGAGTTTGCATAGATTGTGTGATCTCTAACACCCCTTTAATGACGATGAGTCTTTGAAAATTGCCCAGAGCTATTTTTAAAGAGTCTCAGAATAAAAAGGTTCTCCAGGAAGGGGAAAGAAGCAGATGCCTTATGGCATCTGAGAGCAAGGATTTCTGGCATCTAGCCAAGCCCCTTGTCCTCAGGTACCAGCTCAACTCAGCTGGCTAAATCTGCATCAGGGGCTTGAAAGCTGTGTTTAAAGCCTCATCTCCTCTCCGCTTTGCCTCCGGAGGAGTCAGAAGATGCCGATTTGCCCTTTTTCTCGCTAGTTCTCCACGAGGGCTGGGTTTACCTGTCGTTCTGCAAGGCTGCGACACTCCCAGTGTGGCTTGAGGATTAAGGCGTGTTCCTTTCCCAAAGGTGACAATGCTCCCTGTTGCTGGAACCTGACCACTAACGGCCCAGAGCACCGAGCAGCCATGCCGTGTCAGACCTCACGGCTGATCGTTTCCTGTAGAAGCGCCAGTTACACAGGAGAGGTGGGCAGAGCCGGGGAGGAAAAAAAGACCCGTGCAGGGCTCTGTCTCCGGGAAAGTTGATGTCCTGGCATTCGGGAGGCAGTTTAAAGGCAGCTTAGAATGGTCTCCACAAACCTTTATTTAAAAGATCCCCAGTGCGGCTTCCCTTGTGGCTCAGTGATAAAGAATCTGCCTGCCTGTGCAGGATACACGGGTTCGATCCCTAGTCTGGGAAGATCCCACATGCTGCAGGGCGACTAAGCCTGTGCGCTACAGCTGCTGAGTCTGCGCTCTGGAGCCTGGAAGCCACAACTCCTGAGCCCAAGGGCCAAACCTACTGGAGCCCAGGCATCCTCGGGCCCGTGGTCCACAATAAGAGACGCCTCCACAGTGAGAAGTCCAAACACCCCAACAGAGTGAGCCCCTGCTCACTGCAACTGGAGAAAGCCCTCACAAAGCAATGAGGACCCAGCACAGCCAATAAACAAACTAAACTATACAAAAAGGATCCCCAATGGATGACTGTTTTTGAAAGGAGAAATCTGGAAGGGGCGGAGGCTGCCCTGAGGATAAACAGCTTCCCCATGACATTAGTTTTGAAGGGGAATTCTGTGTAATGGGTTTTTGTTCTTTGTTTTTTTTTTTAATACAGTGGCTTACTTGAAATCCTTGCCTATGTGACCTGTTTCTACAGAATCTGATGCAGTGACTTTACTCCTCTTTGAGGTCTGGCTTTCTCTTTGTTCCTGCGATAATATGTGCTCTCACCTTTTCTGCAAACTCTTTTAGTTCTGTCCTTCTGGGCTTCTGTGTGTTCCTGGACTTTAAAGACTGGCATTCCTGTCGTCCTGTCCTCAGTCTTGTTAATAGCCTAATGTCACACGGTTGCTGTGACTTCATCTTTCATTTGGTCTCATGTACCGTGACTATTCTAGGATGAGATGGTTGGATGGCATCATCGACTTGATGGACATGAGTTTAGGCAAGCTCTGGGAGTTGGTGATGGACAGGGAAGCCTGGCGTGCTGCAGTCCGTGGGGTCGCAAACAGTCGGACACGACTGAGCCACTGAACTGAACTGAACTGAACTGACCGTGACTATCACGCCATGTGTCAGTCCCAGCCCCTCAAGTGAACTTGGTTTTTAGTTGAGAAATTTCTAACAAAGATTTAGGCTATAGTGGTATAGAATCTGCCTACGATACAGGAGACCCAGGTTCAATCCCTGGTTTGGGAAGATACCCTGGAGAAGGAAATAGCAACCTACTCCAGTATTCTTACTTGGGAAATCCCTTGGAGCCTGGCGGGCTACAGTCTATGGGGTTGCAAAGAGTAGGGCATGACTGAGCAACCAAACCACCCATCCATGGACATCTCATGATCAGCACATCAGAAGGGAGATGCCTCCTCTACCCCTTGAAACTTTCTCTGCTTCCTGTGTTTCCTATCTTGGTTAATGGGGCCACTAGAGACACCACCCCCCCCCCCCCACCAAAAAAGTTCTAGAAGCTCAAGAATCATCTTGAAACAGACCTGTTCAACCCATAAATACTCTACCTTTAAGCACCGTAACACAACCAGCAGTTTCTTGAATTTCCCATGCTTTTGTGCAGGCGCTTTCTTCTCTGGAAGCCCTTCTGTCATTTATGTGCTTCACAAGCTCCTACTCATCTTCAAGACCCAATTCCAATGGCGGCTTTATTTTGGAGACTTTAACCCAGGGTGAATGAACTGTGCCTTCATTTGTTTTCTCTATAGGGTTTGCACTCTTTTTTTTTTTTTTTTAATCACTTTTTTTTGAAGTCTCCTGGGCTAAGAAAATAGCTTCACAAAGGCTGTCATTACTGTCAGAACTGTGCCATATTGTAAAATGGAGAATGAGAGCAAAAGGGATGTGAGGGTGAGTGAGAAGGTAGGAAGGGTGGGATAAGGAAAAACACAGTAAAGTAAAGTTCGTAGCAAGAGCAAGGAAACACCTGATGGAAAGCAGGGGCAGCAGCCCGGGTTCCCTTGTGGGGTTCAGGTCTGAGCTGGAGAAAGTCTCCCACTTACGAGGCCACTTCCTGAGAGCTGGGGCCCCCTTGCTCCTTCATAAACACTCATCAAAAGCACCAAAGGGACGAGGCCCCTCCCTGAGCTCTAACAGTTCAGTCCACTGAGGAGAACTGACTCTTTGTGAATGTGTGCTCATTGCCAGATCTCCTAAGAAAAATTCATGTGGTCTGGAGGTATTAAAATGTTATGGGTTTTTCTGGAAAAGTCTGTTCTACTCCTCCATCACTGGCATTTCTCCAGTAGTCATGTACAGATGTCAGAGTTGGACTATAAAGAAGGCTGAGCACTAGAGAATTGATGCTTTCAAACTGTGGTGTTGGAGAAGACTTTTGAGAGTCTCTTGGACAGCAAGGAGATCAAACCAGTCAATTCTAAAGGAAATCAACCCTGAATATTCATTGGAAGGACTGATGCTGAAGCTCCAATACTTTGGCCACCTGATGCAAAGAGCTGACTCATTGGAAAAGACCCTGATGCTGGGAGAGATTGAAGGCAGGAGGAGAAGGGGACAACAGGAGATGAGATGGTTGGATGGCATCACTGACTCAATGGACATGGGTTTGAGCAAGCTCCAGGAGTTGGCGATGGACAGGGAGGCCTGGCCTGCTGCAGTCCATGGGGTCACAAAGAGTCAGACATGACTGAGCGAATGAACAACTAGAGGTAACAAGGTCCAAGTTCACCCAGGAGCATGAACACCCACCCAGCACACGAGGCTCCCTGAACTGTGCTCACCGGATTCCAGTGTTCCCCACCAGGCTCCAGAGGCCAGGCCCCAAACCCGAGTCTGACCTACTCCTGGGAGACCTTGAGGGCCTTGGTTATCACGTGGAATTCAGGAACGGGGTACCAGATGGGCTTCCAGCTCCAGCAATGGTGGCGTGTTCCTTTTTCCCGGGTGTCATTTCTAAAAGGTGCCCAGCAGAAGTAGGCTGTGTGAGATTCTCCTTTACTCTATGTTTATTTTTCTTGGTGGGGGGAAGAGTTAGCCTTTGGGTTCATTGCAACAAGCCTGTTAGTATTCAGTTCAGTTCAGTTCAGTCACTCAGTCCTGTCTGACTCTTTGCGACCCCATGGACTGCAGCAGGCCAGGCCTCCCTGTCCATCGCCAACTCCTGGAGCTTGCTCAAAACTCATGTCCATTGAGTCAGTGATGCCATCTAGCCATCTCATCCTCTGTCATCCCTTTCTCCTCCTGCCTTCAATCTTTCTCAGCATCAGGGTCTTTTCCAATGAGTCTGTTCTTTGCATCAGGTGGCCAAAGTATTGGAACTTCAGCTTCAGCATCAGTCCTTCCAATGAATATTCAGGACAGATCTCCTTTAGATTGGACTGGTTTGATTTGCTTGCAGTGAGATAACCTGAACGAACTTTTTGCCAACCCTGTAACTTCTGCTCTGCTTGTTTCCTTGTATGGTACAGTGTTTTATGGGTCAGTCAGGGTTTTCTTAACCTGCAACCGTGGTCTTTATCCACTGCACCTCATAGTATTTCTTGTCTAAAGAAATACTTTTTAGAAATCTCTGGGACATAAGCTCAACAGCTTTCCTTAGCTCCCACGTGAGAATTAGCTGCCAGTTTGGAGTCTGGGCGATATGGTGGTGTCACTGCGTCTACGCCTGTCAGCTGTTGATCATTTGGTTATCTCTGTAATAGCCCTTCATTGACCCCTGTGGTCCTGCTTTAGTCCACAAGACACAGATGCCGAGAACTGAGCCCTGGCTCCTGTAGTCATGTTCTCTGTGGACAAACATGGAAGTAGCTTCGTGTCTCCAGTCTGTGTAAAACTAAGCCAATGCCGCCCTGGTGCAACACTTCATTACCCTGAGCGATAATAGAACCTACACTGTTCATCTGGAAACATGCTTATTTTGTGCAAAAGGATTACCCACTTTCCTGTTGAGCTGGTGTCAATATTTTTTTTTTTTTTTTTGATGATACAAACTTGTTGAGGGTTCCATTTTCCATGGAGGAGAATCACACCAGAGAGATTTATCAGTTTTCAGACCTTTGGAAATGGATCAGGCTTTAAAGAAGAGGTAGATGTGAGGGAGGCTTTGTGAAGGAACCCCTTGCCTTTGTAACATTGAATATAACAGATGAATGAGATCAGAATCAAAGAAGAATCATAAAAGCATCTCCCTGGCAGTGGCAAAAAGCGTCTCAGGTTTTGGAAAAGCCTTTTGTGTTGGGGAGTGATTAGATTGAAAAATACACGTCTATCCAAGTTTCTAACATAAACTATATCCAGCTATATTCACAATTGATTTGTGATGTAGGGGGTGGGGTGGAGAGGTCTGGTGGTTATGATGCAGCCAGTTTTCCTTCAAGAATTTTTGGAGAAAGCATTCATCCCCCTTGAAGGCCTCCACCTGCCTCCACTGAGGTCCCCGCTGCCTCCATCCTTCCCTCCGCCCCCTGCCCCATTGTCCTTGGCCCTCCATCGCCCATCCACCCAAGCTGCCTCTGCACCTCAGGGCCCTCTTGTTCCAGTGAAGGAAAGTAAGCAGATCATTTACAATTGCAACCTTGTTTTAGTTTTATTTAAAACCATTCTTCAATGAAAAAAACTAAAAATTGAAGTATAGGACTTAGAACTTTTTAATGATAGCCATTCTGACCAGTGTTGGATGACCCCTCATTGTTGTTTTGATGTTCATTTTTCCAATAATCAGCGATGTTGAGCATCTTTTCATGTGCCTGTTGGCCACCTATATGTCTTCTTTGGAGAAATGTCCGTTTAGGTTTTCTGCCCATTTTTTGATTGAGTTGTTTGGTTTTTGTTGTTACTGAGTGGTGTGAGCTGTTGGTATATTTAGGCAATTAAGCCTTGGTCAGTAATATCCTTTGCAACTGTTTCCTCCCATTTGGTAGGTCATCGGTTTGTTTTCTCGGTTTCCTTTGCTGTGCAGAAGCTTATACATTTGGTTAGGTCTCATCTATTTTTACTTTTATTTATTTTGCCTTGGGAGACTGACCTAAGAAGACATTGCTGTGATTTATGTCAGAGAATGTTTTGCCAGTGTTCTCTTCCCAGAGTTTTAGGATATACTGTTTCATATTTAGGTGTTTAAGCCGTTTTGTGTTTATTTCTGTGTATGGTGAGAGGGTATGTGCTAACTTCATTGATTTACGTGCAGCTTCCAACTTTTGATCACAACTTGCTGAAGAGACTGTTTCTCATTCTTTGTTCTTGCCTTCTCTATTGAAGGTTAATTGACCATAAGTGCCTGGATTTATTTCTGGTCTCTTTATTCTGCTCCATTGATCCGTATGTCTGTTTTTCTGCCAGTACCAGGCTGTTTTGATTACTGTAGCTTTGTAGTATTGTCTGAAGTCTGGGAGGGTTATGCCTCCTGCTTTGTTCTTTTTCTTCAGGATTGCTTTGTCAATTCTGGGTGTTTTATGGTTTCATATACATTTTAGGATTATTTGTTCTAATTTTGTGAAAAATGTCATGGGTAATTTGATGAGGATCACTTTAAGTTTATAGACTGCTTTGGGTAGCATGGCATTTTAACAATATTAATTCTTCCACCTAATGAATTTTTAATGAATATGGGACTTTATAAAGTACTACTGTTAGAAGAGATACTTGACAACATGAAGAAAATCTCCTTCAGCCCACAGTAAGTGATCTCCCAGTCAGAAGTAGACTTTCGGGAGATCGAGTCCTCAAAGTGAGGGGGAGTATTATCTGCCTGCATAATTTGGCCTGTGCTCATTGAGGACACTGGTGGCTTAGGGTTTAATCATTCCAGACAGACCCCCACGAACTCGTCCTCCCCCGAGAAGCACATGGTATGTAATTTAGCTCTCAGTTCCCCTTAAGGAGATTTCGTAGCATTTTAAACCCCAGTTGTTCCCAGGAGCCACTGCTCAGCAGGCCAGCGGCTCAGAGTGCAGGGTTATAGCAGAGCCCCCAGGGACCACCCGCATGTCCCTGCAGCCGTGGGGCAGGGGGTGCAGGCAGATCGCTTTCACTGCACATCTTTTGGGGACGATTCTCAGGCTGGCTGAGCGGAGTGCCAGCCACGTGACCCTGAGCCCCAGGTCCCTCCAGATTTCCCACCGTAAGCCTGGGAGCTGTCTGTGATGCTTCCTGCTGGTGTTTTATGGGACTCTGTGTGTGTGTGTGTGTGTGTGTGTGTGTATGTAAAAGAGAGAGTTTTAGTCCTCTAACAAGCTATACATGGGTACAAGTTAAGGGCTATTCAAGCTTAGGAACCAAGAATCAAAGAAGCAATAATTCATTCAGATACAGAAATAGAAGATGTGGCAAAAATAGCTGAATTACTGAGCCTCTTGTTGGGGTTCTCCGTGACACTCAACACCTTGAAACCAAACTCCTGGGCCCCAGAGAGAACAGCAGTGGGACATGTTAGTGCCCCACTGATGAGGGGTCTCCAGGAATCTTGTGAGATCCCAAGACAGTGGAGGAGGCCCAGATTCCACAGCTCTGCTGGCCTACAGGGCGGCTTCAGCACCTCTGAACACGTGTCCGCCCCCTAAGCCAGCAGCCAAGCACAGCACTGGTCCCGTCCCCCAACAGGAGCTGTGGGGCAAGAGGGAGGGCGGCTCATTTGAGAGCAAGTCTTCTTATTCTCTTTTTAATCCGTAAACACCTTGTGCACAATGCTGACTTAATTCTGCTTAAGAATTAAGGTGTGGAGGCAAGATTCCCTTTATCTTCATGTCCCATTCTCCTTCTGCCCTTCCCCAAACCATTCCTTCTAGTGTTTCTGCTGTATATCCTTTTCTTTTAAGAGGTTACTGTAAAATATATATACCATTGAACTTATGGGGATGCTTATTTTAATGGTGAATTTTTTATTGACGTATAATTCACAAACCATCAAAATGATCATTTTAAAGTATTTCAATTAAACCAGGTTTTAGTGTATTCACAGTTATGCAACCTACACCCTGATCTAAGTTTAGAATGTTTTATCATCTCAGGGAAGACGTTTTGTGCCTGTTTGTGGTTATTCACCGTTCCCTGCTGCACCCGCCCCTGACCACCTAATGATTTGCTTATTCTGGACTTTTCCTGTAGATGGACTCATGCAGTGTGTGATCTTTGTGACTGACTTCTTTCATCCAGTAAAGAGTTCCCTGGGCTCATCCGCGCTGCAGTATGTGTCAGAGCTTCATTCCTTTTCTTGACTTAGAACTATCCCAGGGTATGGAAATGCCAGATTTGTGTTCCCATGCATCAGCTGTGGACACTTGGGTTCCTTGCATTTTGCGGCTGTTACAAATAACACTGCCCTGATCGTCTGCGTCCAGGCTTGGTGTGGACTTAACGCTTTCCTTTCTCGGGGATGTTCGCCAAGGAGTGGGGTGTGCTGGGTAACCTGGTAACTGTGTCAGCTGCCCACCTGGAATCGGGTATGGACAGAGGACAAGTCACAGTGACGCGAAGCGCTCTGTCCTGCTTCAGATTCAGCCATTTCCCTTGAATCAGCACTCCTCGGGTGCAGCACGTCATTGGCTACTTTTCAGAGTCCTGAAGGAGCAGGTTTTGACTGTTTCTGCTGTTGTTCTCATTGCTTTGATGGAGCACCATCTCCTTTCCACCAGCCTCACCATGTCAGGAGTCATTCTTTACCAGCTGAGCCACAGGGGAAGCCCAAGAATACTGAAGTGGGTAGCCTATCCCTTCTCCAGGGGATCTTCCTGACCCAGGAATTGAACTGGGGTCTCCTGCATTGCAGGCGGATTCTTTACCAACTGAGCTATCAGAGGAGCCTGCATGTTAGGATGATGCGAACAAAGTTCCATAAGTGATACTGCTCCAGAGCACTCATCCTGGTTCCTATTTTTCCTTCACTTCTTTCCTTTTGAGCTCTACTAGTGTCTATTAGGGTCCCTTCTTGAACACTGATTCTAACTGATACATAGTATCCCAGAAATCAACTCAATAAATTACACTATCCTCCCCAACTTTGACAGAACAACAGCCTAACTAGGACACTGCAGTGATGGTGGTGAGATATTCAATATTTTCCCTTCATTGCATAGTAGGTTCACACTCTTCTTTTTTTTTTTCTTTCATTCACTTGCTTGAATGAATTTATTGGGGCATGATCTGAGTTTGTTAAAATTTCCTGATTTTCGAGTGCAATTTGATGAAGTTTGAAAGATGTCTCAAGTCGTATAAGCATCATTGCAATCATGACATAAAATATTTTATCACCAAAAGCAGTTCCTTTCCGCTCCTTAACCATCAGTTCCTTTCCCCAGCCTGGCTCTTGGAAAACACGGATTTGCTTTCTATCAAACAGGCAGGTCTCTTCTAGAATCTCACGTGAATGGGATCTTCGAGTATGTGTACCTTTGTCTCTAGGCTTTTCCTCTTATTAAAAAGCCTTTGAGATTCAGCAGTATTGTTAAATCTATCAGTAGTTGCTTCCTTTTTATTATTATATAGAATTCTCTTGTGTGGACTTAGCTCTGTTTGTTAATCCCTTCGACAATTGAAGGGCATTTGAGTTACTTCCTGTTTGGCACTATTTAGAATAAAGCTATAAACGTTCATGTACAGGTAATTTTGTCACCTTACGTTTTCATTCTTTGGGCGAAATACCTAGGAGTAGACCTGTTGGTCATCCAGTAAGTACATGTTTATCTTAATAAGAAACCGGCATACGGTGAATAATGATTTTGTGAATTCATTTGCCATCTGTGTAACTTCTTTGGCAAAGGCACTGTGCAGATCCTCTGCTAATTTATTATTAGGCTGTTTGCCTTTGTATTATTGAATTTCTAAATATGTATTGTTAAATAAATATTTTGTAAATCGTTTCTTCCAGCATGTGGCTTGGTTTAATTTTCTTAAGAGCCTTTATAGTTTCCTTTGATAAGTAAAGTCTTTTAATTTTGCTGAAGTTTGATTTGTCAGTTTTTTCCTTCTATGATTTTTCTTTTCATGTCCTACTTAAGACACTTTTGTCTCATCCAAGATCAGTAAGTTTTTTTCTTACATCTGCTTCTGGAAGTGTTATTGTTTTCTTGCATTTAGTTTTGTGATCCATTTGATGTTAAGTTTTGTAAGTGCTGTGAAGTAAAGTTCTAGGAATTTATTTATTTACTTTTGGTGTATGGATATCCAGTTGTTTTAACACAATATATTGAAATGAAAATAATTTTCCCATTGAGTTGCCCCTTTATTTGCACCTTTGTTGAAAGTCAACTGGCTATATGTATGTAGGTCTATTGTTTGGACTCTCTCTTCTGTTCTGTTGGTCTGTTGAACTATCTTGGGCTTCCCAGGTGGAGCTAGTGGTAAAGAACCCTTCTGCCAATGCAGGAGATACAAGAGACACAAGTCCAATCTCTGGGTCTGGCTGGGGAAGATCCACTGGAGAAGGAAACGGCAACCCACTCTGGTATTCTTGCTCGGAGAATCCTATGGACAGAGGAGCTTGGCAGGCTACAGTCCATAGGGTTGCAAAGAGTCAGACACTACTGCAGCGACTTAGCATGCACACACAGGTGGCTCTAGTGTTAAAGAATCCGCCTGCAATGCAGGAGACCCTGGTTCAGGAAGATCTCCTGAAGAAGGGAATAGCTACCGACTCCAGTATTCTGACCTGGAGAAGTCCATGTACAGCGGAGCCTGACGGGCTACAGTCCATGGGGTCGCAAAGAGTCGGACAGGACTGAGTGACTAACACGTTCACTTTCAACATTTAGCCAAGTAGGGATTACCTACTATGAGCTGTGTGGAAGTCCCATGAACGTGATTGGGAAGAAACGTACGTGCAGCTCCCATGCCTTTTCTGCTTTGCATCACAGTACAGCACTTACGTGAACCGAAGGATGGAGTAAATCCCGTGAATCCATCCCGGGTCATGGACTGGGCGATAGAGCCGGAAGTGTGCTGGGAAGGCTGGCACCCGTCATCGTGATGGCTCCAGGGGAGGGACCACGTGGGCCTTGAGCTCTGACGGGTCGCCCTGACAGGTCCCAGGGATGGTGAGCGTGCTGTGCTTCTGTGTGTGGCTGTGTGTGTGCCCGCGTACAGTGGGAGGGTGGTCCAGTCTCTCACTGTCCCAAATGGAGTGACCATGGTCGTTCACATTCTCCGACAGCTCTTCCTGTGGTTCGTGGCTGAGTTCAGGCCATGGGGCATTATTATTTCCCTGAAAAAGCACAGCTTGAGTCTGGGGCCGTGTTCCTTTTTCCCTCATGAGCTTTAAGGCTGGTCTTGCTCTATGTTTGATTCTGGAGGACGAGGCTTCTCAGGTGGAGGCGGGTGTACGGTCATTTTGGTGACGTTGATGGTTTCACCCCACGGGGCCTCATGCAGCCCCGTTAGGGTGGGCAGTTGCTGACAGGGCCCTGGGAAGGTGGGCATGCCTATGCTGGTCCAGGAGTCTGCCAGGGATCGGGCTCACTGGGGCTTGATCTGCCTGGGATGCCTGCAAAGCTTCAGTCCGCCCACCTTTGGGAACCAAAGGCCAGGTCCCAGTTGGACCACTGTGAACGGCCACAGCTTTGACTGGGTGTCACACATGGGGCATGGCACCTTTCATAACAGGCTTTCTTCTGATGGGGGTTAATTCAAGGCAGCAGGTGACGGCAGGCGGGCTCATGTTGGTGGCTCCCTTGTTTGCTTGAGTGAAAGCACTGCCCTGGGGCTTAGTATCTTTAAAGATTCAGTTCCTAACAAAACAAGTATTTTAACCCACCTGTTTCCTCCTTGGTAATTCCCGCACATCCCAAATAAAAGCATGTTAGATAGTTTCAAAGATCCTCTGAGCTTTCAGTCTACAACACATGTCCTGGTTCAGAATTAGAAATGTGTGAGAGCGTGTAAACGTAGACAAGGCAAAGGGGACTGAAGACGCGCACATATATGCACAGGCACGCACACACATGTACACGCCATGCACAGAGACGATCCCTGTATACTGAGGCAGGAAAATACTCCTCCTTTCCTTGTGACTCTTTCCTTTTGTCTCCAAGGTTCACTTACTCCGACTCTGCCCTGACGGTCAGTTGCAAAGACCAGAATATTTTGCCCTTTGTTTTACATTTAGTCTCATTTTGAGGGCAGTTTGTTGACTCTTGAAGTCAAGGACCCTGTGATCAGAGAGACTTCAGTCTCAAGCTTGGGCCGTTCCTTGGGGCCCCTCTGGCTCCTGGGTCAGAAGGAACTAGCTGAGTGCCACTGACCAGTGCCCAGCGGTTGCCAGGACTCCACTCAGCTGTCCCTCGGGAGTCTCTTTATTGCAGGAGATGAAGCTGGTCATTTCTACATGCTGGCCCCATGGACCGTGTCCGCATGCAGACTCACATTTGAATTAAAACTCTTGAATCGCGTTTCAGGAAATTTAATTCAGTTCATCAGATGCTTCTTTTTATTGGACCTGGAAAGTGAAGTCGCTCAGTCGTATCCTACTCTTTGTGACCCCATGGACTGTAGCCCACCAGGCTCCTCCGTCCATGGGATTATCCAGGCAAGAATACTGGAGTGGGTTGCTATTTCCTTCTCCAGGGAATCTTCCCTACCCAGGGATCGAACCTAGGTCTCCCGCATTGCAGGCAGGCGCTTTAACCTCTGAGCCACTAGGGCAGCCCTTTTTATTGAGCACACACTTAATACCTACTATGTGCCAGACCCGGAGGAGGCATGCGGGTCACCGCCAGACACCAAGCCCAGGTCCACAGCGAAAGGAGGAACCATGTTAGAACCGGAGGATTCAGGTGCATGCCCAAGTAAAGAACCTGGAGCAGAAGAAATGGCAAGTGTAGGAGAGCAAGGACTCTTAGATTTAGAGAAGAATCATTTCACTTATGAAAGATGTCATCCTTGAGACCACCCTTAGGCACACATTTTATGGACAGATCATTGGAAATAGGACAAAAAATAATCCCCACAAAATGCCTGGGACCTTTAGCCCGTAGAGACTTCTAAAATTCTCTATTAGAGAAATTTTACTAAAAGGTTATCTTGCGGGAAAATGGGGCTCATTTTACCCGGAGGCCTTGAACTTTCAGAGGAAAGTCTTCATGTTACAGATCTGTAGGGAATTAAGGCAGCTTGAACGAAAAGAGGAAATATGGAACATTTTCTAAAAAATACTGCGGCTACAGTTCTATTTCTTTACTTGGCAAAGTTAAGTCATACCTGAAATTTCCTTGTAAGGCCTTGGTCAAGATAGGAGTTTTCTTTTGACTTAATCTCAACCTCAAAATGGGGAAAACAAGATGTAGAAGTCAAGATAATAATATTCTTTAAGTATCCACTGGGTATCCTTTAAAAACAGTGAAAGCAGTATAAGCTTAGAAATGAAAAGTGAAGGCTTTGTCATCAAAATGCCTAAAGTCAAATAATGGCTCTACCACTCACCAGATATGTGGTTTAGGCAATTAACACAGCCTTCTTAGTCTCAGTCTTCCCATCTATAAAATGGGGAGATAATAGAATCTACTTCACTTAGATGTTATAAGAAATAAGTGAGCTAATACTTGAAAAACCACTAGTACAAAGCACACAGATTTTCAGTAAATTTCCAGGACTTACTCTTGGTTTTGTCATTATTAACTTTGACCTACAACGTGCAGGGTGTTGGGAGGGGCTTGGACTCAGTTTGGGAGCACGGGAGGCACATGTGTCACAAGGAGAAGCCCAGACATGAGCTGATCTTTTTCTTAACAAACTGAAATAGAGGTGATTTACAGTATGGTGTTATCATCAGGTATACGGCAGTGATTCAGTTATACACACACACACACATATACACACACACACACACACATATATACATACACACACATACACATACACACACACACACGTAGGGCTTCCCTGGTGACTCAGGCAGTAAAGAATCTACCTGCAACACGGGAGACCTGGGTTCCATCCCTGAGTTGGGAAGATCCCCTGCAGAAGGAAATGGCAACCCACGTGTTTTCTTGCCTGGAAAATCCCATGGACAGAGCCTGGTGGGCAACAGTCCATGGGGTCACAAAGAGTTGGACACCACAGAGGGAGTAACACTTTCACTTTAGTGTGTGTGCACGCGCGTATGTGTGTGTGTATGTGTGTGTGTGTGTGTATGTGTGCGTGTGTGTGCATGTGTGTGCGCATGTGTGCATGTGTGTATATGTGTGTATGTGTGTGTCTATATGTGTGTGTGTATATGTGTGTGTATGTCTGTGTGTATGTGTCTGTCTATGTGTGTATATGTGTGTGTGTGTGTGTATATGTGTGTATGTGTGTGTCTATATGTGTGTGTGTGCATGTGTGTGTGTGTGTGCGTGCGTGTGTGTGCATGTGTGTGTGCGTGTGTGTGCATGTGTGTATGTGTGTGTATATGTGTGTATGTCTGTGTATGTCTGGTGTGTATATGTGTGTGTATGTGTCTGTGTATGTGTGTCTATGTGTGTGTGTGTGTGTATATATGTTTGTGTATGTGTGTATGTGTGCGTGTGTATGTGTGTGTGTGTGCATATGTGTGTGCGTATCTCTGTGTGTATGTGTGTGTGTATATGTGTGTGTATGTGTATATGTGTGTGTGTATGTGTATATGTGTGTGTGTATGTGTGTGTGTCTGTGTGTCTGTGTGTGTGTCTGTGTGTATACATTCTTCAGATTCTCTTCCCTTGTAGGTTATCATGAAATGCGGGCTACAGTGCCGTGTGCTCTACGCTAGGTCTTTATGGAGGAAGGAGAAGCTGAGATCCTGCGATCGAGATCGAGGAGAGAATACTTGTGGAGGGAAAGTGAAAGATCTGACGTTTAACCCGATGGGGAGGGTGAGAAACGATTTGCATGGGGAACGAAAGACACTGTTAGCATTTTCCAAAGCTCAGCTGCCTGGAAATAAATGGTGATGGAGACTCAGAGCGTGACACAGGACACACACGATGGGGGATGAGAGACGCCCCGAGGGGTCCGTGGTGGGGGCGCTTTGCTGCCCGACTCGGAAGTGCAGCCTCAGGGGAGCACACTCACAGCGTCACACACAGGCGGAAGGGCTGTGGAGCCTGTGGGCCGGGACCCCTGACCTGCCCCTTCCCAAGCTCTTCACCTCCCCTCCCCTCCTGCCCAGCCTTGGCGGCTTCTGTTTTCTTTCATGGCAACAATCTACTTTATTATTTTTTTTCAGAGCACACATGAAGAGCTTTTATTTTGTATCTGAATATAAAAGAGTCTGACTTGACTTAGCCACTAAAAAATAAATAAAATCACTTACAACAGTGTTAATCAGACTCATGGTTAGTGCCCCCAAAGTATTACACACCATGTAACAAAGGGTAACCTACAAGCACTTCAAAGATTTGACTGTGATCAGCTGAAACACCGGTACTTTGGCCACTTGATGGGAAGAACTGACTCATTGGAAAAGACCTTGATGCTGGGAAAGACTGAAGGCAGGAGGAGAAGGGGACGACAGAGGATGAGATGGATGGATGGCATCATCGACTCAATGGATATGAGTCTGAGCAAACTCGGGGAGTTGGTGATGGACAGGGAAGCCTGGTGTACTGCGGTCCATGGGGCCTCAAAGAGTCAGATGTGACTGAGCGACTGAACTGAACTGAGTATTATATTTATAGACGATCCAAGCCCCCTGTATGGTCAGTTTGTTGGAAGTGTTTTGGGGGAGGGGGGCTGGGTAGAGAGGGAAGAGTACAGAAAGAGGCCAGAATAAGTTATAAGTGGAATTAATCCAACAATCTAGCACATGAGATACATAACCAGGACATAAATGTAGGAAATTATGATTACCTGTATCTTCTAATATATTATCTTTAAAAATTGCTATCAGGTTATTACATGACTTATGTTCAGCTAGGTCCCTACAGTTTCTCTGACTGTGCCTCAGTAAGCCGACGCTCCCTTGCAGGAATGCCAGGCGATCAAAGCTTCGGTCTCCGTAACTGACTGTGCGGCTCATCACGAGAGGCTGGGCATCAGTATACCTTAAATTCGAAAGCCTTTCCGTTTCCTTTCTTTTCGTCTCTGCCCGTGTTCTCCTTGTGCCCTAAGCCTGAGAGGGGGCACCATGTCCTCAGAATGCACCATCCTGTTCTCATCACAAGGGCACACCCATCACAAGTCACACCTTAGAGCAGGGGGTGCTGGGAAACGTGGTCCTGGGCTCGGAAGGCGCAGACCCCCTGTAGGGACCAGGGGAGACGTGCTTGTGGTTGACAGCCAGCACGTCTGCCGAGGCCCTGACCAGCTGTACTGTCGCAGCTTCTGTGTGCAGACACCCCAAGGCTATGAGTTCCTGGAGTGAGGAGCTGCCCTTGTTTATCTTTGCGTTTCCAGCATCATTCCTTACTCGTCTCTTATACATGCACGGACACACACTGTTTACAGATGAGATATTAACCAAGACTTTAGATTTCTCTGAATATGCCTTTGCACAGCAACTTTGAGGCTATATCAGGATGGAAAGGGAATTCATTGGTAGCTCAGCTGGTAAAGAGTCCCCCTGCAATGCAGGAGACCCCGGGTTGATTCCTGGGTCAGGAAGATCCCCTGGAGAAGGGATAGGCTACCCACTCCAGTATTCTTGGGCTTCTCTTGTGGCTCAGCTGGTAAAGAACCCACCTGCAATGCGGGAGACCTGGGTTCGATCTCCGGGTTGGGAAGATCCCCTGGAGAAGGGAAAGGCTCCCCACTCCAGTATTCTGGCCTGGAGAGTTCCATGGACTGTATAGTCCACGGGGTTGCAAAGAGTGGGACACGACTGAGCGACTTCCATTTCACAGGATGAAAAGCTGGGTCTCCTAATTCTTTGGTCAGAGCCATTTCTGCTTATGTGTGTGGTTATTATCTGATCTATATAGCAACTTAAGCATTCAAGAAAGTCTGTAGTAATTTAAGAAATCAAAACATCTTTCTAACCAAGTAGTTCCTTCTACATTTTCCAAGGGGAGTTTAGGAAAAGCTCTTTCCAGAACTATGTCTAGGTCAGATGAGCAGAAATCGAACCAGAAATCAAGACAGGTGGGGGGTGGGGAGGGAGGCGTCCGTGAGCCCTGTTGTCAGCCCACGCCAGTCCCGAGCCCCTGAGAAGCCGTCTGAGCCCATTGTGCGGAGGCTGCCTGCAAGCAGGTGCAGCTGTGAAGAATCATTTTCCCCCCTTTTCTACTGCAGCAAAATGAAGTGCATGGAAATAACAGACTCCCATCCCACTGACGTTTGCATCTGCATCCTGATTTAGGAAAAGAGACCGATGGGCAAAAGTAGAGGGCTGGTACACTCACTGTATCGGTCTCGTTCTTGCCTCCATAGGTCTCCCAATGAGGACCATTTTTTTTAAGGTCAAGCTAAATTAATATAAAAGTTTCAGATGTATTAATAACAGTTATGAGTTCTGATCTTATCTTTGGCTTCTGTGACACTCTACCCTGAAGAGCAAAGTTGTGATGGGTGTTGAGGAAGTTTGAGTGGTAATCGATACAAATGAACTTATTTGCAAAACAGAACTAAACACGCAGACTTAGAAAACAAACATGGTTACCAAAGGAGAAAGGGGGAGAGATAAATTAGGGGTTTAGGAATAATGTATACACATTCCTATATATAAAATTGTTGCTGTTCAGTCGTGTCAGAATCTTTGCAACCCCTTGGACTGCAGCACACCGGGCTTCCCTATTCTTCACCATCTCCCAGAGCTTGCTCAAACTCATGTCCGTCGAGTTGGTGATGCCGTCCAACCATCTCATCCTCTGTCGTCCCCTTCTCCTCCTGCCCTCAATCTTTTCCAGCATCAGGGTCTTTTCCAATGAGTCAGTTCTTCGCATCAGGTGGCCATGGTATTGGAGTATCATCAGCTTCAGCATCAGCCTTTCCAATGAATATTCAGGACTGACTTCCTTTAGGGTTAACTGGTTGGATCTCCTTGCAGTCCAAGGGATTCTCAAGAGTCTTCTCCAACACCACAGTTCAAAGGCATCAATTCTTCAACACTCAGCCTTCTGTATGGTCCAGCTCTCACACCCATACATGACTACTGGAAACACCATAGCTTTAACTAGACAGACCTTTGTTGGCAAAGTAATATCTTTGCTTTTTAATATGCTGTCTAGGTTTGTCATAGCTTTTCTTCCAAGGAGCAGATATCTTTTAATTTCAAGGCTGCAGTCACCATATGCAGTGGTTTTGCTGCTGCTTCTGCTGCTAAGTCGCTTCAGTCATGTCCAACTCTGTGCGACCCCACAGACTGCAGCCCACCAGACTCCTCTGTCCCTGGGATTCTCCAGGCAAGAACACTGGAGTGGGTTGCCATTTCCTTCTCCAGCAGTGATTTTGGATCCCACGAAAATAAAATCTGTCACTGTTTGCATTGTTTCGCCATCTATTTGCCATGAAGTGATGGGACCAGATAACATGATCTTATTTTTTTTTTCAATGTTGAGTTTTAAGCCAACTTTTTCACTCTCCTCTTTCATCAAGAGGCTCTTAGTTCCACTTCACTTTCTGCCATAAGGGTGGTGTCATCTGCATATCTGAGGTTATTGATATTTCTCCCAGCAATCTTGATTCCAGCTTGTGCTTCTTCCAGCCCAGTGTTTCTCATGATGTACTCTGCATAGAAGTTAAATGAGCAGGGTGACAATATACAGCCTTGACGTACTCCTTTCCCGATTTGTAACCAGTCCGTTGTTCCATGCCCGGTTTTAACTGTTGCTTCTTGACCGGCATACAGGTTTCTCAAGAGGCAGATAAGATAGTCTGGTATTCCCATCTCTTTCAGAATTTTCCAGTTTGTTGTGATCCACACAAAGGCGTTAGCGTAGTCAGTGAAGCAGAAATAGACAACCAGTAAGCGCCTACTGTGTACCACAAGGAACTACAGTCATTCCTTATGCCGCGCTTTGTCGCTCAGTCATGTCCCACTCTCTGTGACCCCACGGACTGTAGCCCGCCAATTTTCTCTGTTGGTGGGGATTCTCCAGGCAAGCATACTGAAGTGGGTTGCCATGCCCTCTTCCAGGGGATCTTCCCAACCCAGGGGTTGAACCCAGGTCTCCAAATTGCAGGCGGGTTCTTTACTGTCTGAGCTACTGGGGAAGCCCCACCTTATGGTATAAGTCAATAACTTATGATAATTTATAATGGAAAAGATTCTGAAAAAGAATAAACATATATAGCTGAATTGCTGTGGTGTATAGCTGAAACTAACAGCATTGTGAGTCGAAGGCACTTCAGTTAACAAAAAGAGCTTTGAGTGGGGCCTTGCTGAGACTCCTCTCTGCCATCAACTCTGACGACTGCAAGGAATGAACACTTGGTCTGTGCACATTCAGAGCAATGGGAAGATTTTAGTCCATTTAAAATGATCTCTCACTCACGTTCATTCTGTTTGCTGATCGCCCACTTCCTGCCACTCCCGGTGCTGAGTGGAAGAGAGAGCTTTGGGGGCACCACGCACGATGCTGTGACCAGTGGCCGTGGGACATGTGTCCTTCCCAGATGACCAGACTCCACTGTCCCAGGCCAGAGAGGACCTGAGGACAGGAAGGAAGGAAGGGCTGGGGTTGTATCATGATGTTTTTCTAAATTTCCTTGTGTACTCAAGAGATGATTTGGGTCACTAAATCCAGTGGGAAAACTGGGCATTCTGTGTTCCAGGAGAGATGAAATAACTGAACAGAATAGCAGAGAAAAAAGAGTAGAGACAATATAGTGTGTCCGGGAATAAATAATCTTAGTTTCTTTCACTCGGCATTTGACAGTTCGGGGTAGATGGAAACAATGAACTTTCGTTATTTCTCTGATGTTGGTGAAATTTAGATTCTGGAGCAATATATCTTACTGCAAGTTATCTGAGTATGAAAATCTTGTAAGTCCATAATTGTCCTTTGAGGAAAAATCTTTGGGGAAGAGAAAAAAAAGAATATAGTGGCGGTCTAAACTATAGCTGAGTCTTACTTCCACATGTGTGCGTGCTAAGTCGCTTCAGTCATGTCCGACTCTGTGCGACCCCACAAACTGCAGCCCACCAGACTCCTCTGTCCCTGGGATTCTCCAGGCAAGAACACTGGAGTGGGTTGTCATGCCCACTGTTTTCCCCACCCAGGGATCGAACCTGCGTCTGCTCCATCTAACTGGCATGGGGAGGCAAGTTCTTTACCACTAGCACCACCTGGGAAACCCGTGTCTTACTTCGAGGCACCTGATTAATCACAAAGGCAAATATTAACTTCTCTTTCAGGGCAAATGCTCAGTAAATGCATTGTTTAGAAATTCTCCAAAGAGAGAAAGAGAAATAAAAGTCTCTGGTTCCTCTGGGGTCTCACCAGCAGCCCTTCTGATGAAATTCAAATTGAGTTCGTTTCCCTCTCATTCTCCATTAGAAATGAAAAATACATATCCATTTGTCACTCTTTAAAGATGTCTTCATGCAGAAAAATTGCTCTACTGCAAAATGATTCCAAGCAAGCATTTCTTCCTCAGAAATTATCATTGCCTTTGGTCTATTTGTCTAAGTAGAGAAATAAGTAATGTTACTAATTTTTTATGGCTTCCTCTAAACTCCTTCCAAGATCTGTTCATCTTACTTCTGTAGGCTCCAAACTGGACATGACATCTTTAATTAAGATGTGATTCAGCTAGCATTTGCTTAGATCTTGCAGATCTGAAAAAGTGCCCTTAAGATAAGATTGGGCAAATAGAATTTAACCCTCTGTCTCAGTCCACACTTGAAAGGATCCATTATGTGATGAGCCAGAGCCAGGAGCAGAGAAGCACGGCAGTCACACTGGAATCGGTGTAATCTTTGTCTTTGTCAATGTGCTATGGCAACACCAAACTCAGCTTTTAGCCAGAATCACTGGTGAGCTTCTCCTTTAGAATTGTGCAAGTTCTTGATTTTTCAGCATAGTCAAATGTATACTAAAAACGTCACAACTGGTTTAAATTTCAACATGGGAAGACTGAGGGCAGGACGAGAAGGGGACAACAGAGGATGACATGGTTGGATGGTATCACCAACTTAAAATCTGGGAGATGGTGAAGGACAGGGAAGCCTGGCGTGCTGCAGTCCATGGGGTCACAAAAGGCAGACACAAAAAGTCAGACACACAAAAATTAGTGACTGAACAACAACAGGGAACTACCATAGACTTCTGAGGAAAGCTACTCAGACCATTTGTAAATTCTTGGGGCAAGTGGCATTCATGTAGCATGTTTCTCTCTATACACGTGACACAGGGCTGGTCTCCTAAAGTGGATGAAAAGTTAGAGTCGAATCATTTCATTTGAATGAAACTTTAGAAAAAAGAAAGAAAAAGACATGCTAATAAAATGCGTTTGTAGTCAAGTCATATCATCCCTGAGGAAGGTTTGTGTAGTTTGGTTTGATTTGTTTAATATTTTGGCAGGCAAGGTTATTTAGAAAGTGAGTATATATTTTTTATTTGATTAGATGTCATTTATCATTTGGTAAAAGTTGTGATGCACCAAGATGTGAGATTTCATACTCTTGAGCTTCATGGATCTCCCCTGCTGACTCATTCATGGTTAGAAGAGAAAACTTTCAAAGGCAAGCAGCAGATTGTAATAAATGTTGTTTTTACAAGTTTTCCGTTCATGAACTGCTCAACCCAAGGAGACTCCTGGTATAGTTACTGGGGCTTCAGTGCCTTTTCATTATGCTGAATCGCAAGCTATTATTTCCCCCTATGTGAACTGAGCAGCTTTAAAAAATCATCCCAATGTGTGCTGGAGAAGACTCTTGAGAGTTCCTTGGACAGCAAGGAGATCAAACCAGTCCATCCTAAATGAAATCAACCCTGAATAGTCATTGGGAGGACTGATGCTGAAGCTCCAATACACTGGCCACCTGATTCGAAGAGCTGACTCATTGGAAAAGACCCTGATGCTGGGAAAGATTGAGGGCAGGAGGAGAAGGGGATGACAGAGGATGAGATGGTTGGATGGCATCATCGACTCAATGGACATGAGTTTGAGCAAACTCTGAGAAATATTTAAGGACAGGGAAGCCTGGCGTGCTGCAGTTCATAGGGTCACAAAGAGTCGGACATGACTTAGCAACTGGACACAACAACAAAGCAGGTATGTTTCATGTCATCTCAGGACAGAACTCCTCCTAGGAGCTTATTGCCCCTAGTGGGGAAGGAGGTGAGGAAGACGCCCCATCCAGAAAGCAGAGAAGCATCTTCTTGGTGATTAACACATAGAATTAGCAGATACAAAAAGGAATGAAGCCAGACCATTTTCCTTCCTCTTAGACAACTAAAGTAAATGTCAGTCACCTTCCATTTCCAGCTGGACTTGAAAGCTTCATCTCTGGACCCCAGAACACTTGGGGTGAGTTTGGTCCAGGAACAGTGGCTGAGTGGAGTGGTTCTGAGCACTGACCTTCCTTCCAAGGGTGAGTTGTCAACAAAAGGCTGGCAGTGAGTCCTGAAGCTCTCTGCCTGTGGGGACGACAGGCAGGACTTTTTTCATCTGCCTCCTCTTGGTACCATTGATTTGTTGTCTGATTTAAATATAGAGTCCAATATGCAGGTGTGTAAGTGCAGCATAAATAAAACGGTATCCTCCTTCAGACCTGAGGGGCCTCTTTCTGAGGTGTAATTTACTGAGCAGGAGTAATTTACAAGCACCCAGGCAGCAGTGTCCACGTGGTGGTGGGGGGTGGGGGGTGCTGTGTCACTGGCCAGAATGGAACTGGTCCGAGGGATAAGCTTGGAGGGAAACAGAGGCAAGGAGAGCCAGGATGTCATTGGGAGCTCAGTGGGGGAATGGGGACCCGAACCCTGAAAACCGATGCCAATGCACTTGGAGACCTGCTCAGCATCTTTTCTCAGGACCCAGGGTGTCCGCAGAATCCGAGACAGCAAGGGTGGGACTTTCTCAGTGAAATTTCGTCTTGGGTAGGTGGTTTGCCCTCCTTCTCTCTTTTTCTTCATGGAGGAGGGAGGGCGGGCATGGAAGGTGATGGATCAGCCCGAGGATGACAAGAAGCTGGCGGCTTCTGCTCCGCGCGCCAGCCAGGAGGGCTGACGGCGCTGGAGTGGGCGCGTCGGAGCCGCCCCTGGGGTCTGGACGCCAGTGTGCTGAGCGGACGGGCATGGCCAGCATGTCCCTCCTGATCGCAGCCCATCAGAAGGTGGACACCACTGTGTCCTCCGGTCTCCCCGGCGCACTGGTAAGGGGCGCATCTGCGGCTGTGCGCGCGTGTATGCTTGACGGGGAGGAGACGCACCTTTATTCGTTGGGACGGAGGGTGGAGGCTGACACTTTCCCTTGTCTCCCGAGTCCTGCTCTCACCCACCCTTTCTGCAAACTTGAATGTCCCCCTGACTGCTGAGGAAACAAGCGGGGGAAGGGTCAGGGAGGGCGACCTTTCCAGGCCCCCCTGCAGGCCAGGAGGGCATAGGGCATGCCCTCGTGGGGGACCAGGGTGGCCCTGGAGAGAGGAGCTGGGAGCCCGGGTCTGGCCGCTTGCGCGGTAGGAATGGGCCCCAGCTCCTGGGAGTGGACTTGCTTCTTAATGCGTGTAGAAAATGAGAGAAATGAGGAATGAGGAATTACGGAGATCCCAGCAGTAAGTCGGGGGAATAAATGAGTCCCGGAAACGCAGTTTCTGTGAAGTCCAAATTACTATGGAGATTGCACTGCTTTCCCAGGACGTAAAAGCTGAGGAGTCAGCGAAAGGTGTGGTGAGCGTGATGCATGGAGGCGGCGGCGGCGGAGGGTGGTGGGCGATGGATTACTCAGTTCATTAAACAGGGCTTTCTTCGCACAGAAACCAGATCAGCGTTTCATCCTGGTGGGGGAACTGGCGTGCGTTTCCTGAGATAAACCCTCCTGTTCTCTTCCGAGAGATCGCAACGAGCGAGGGGTGAGGACAAGGTCCTCGGGGTGCAGTGCTGTGTGGGTTTATGTGGGTGTAAATGTGCATGTGGGTGAGTGAGTGTGGGTGTGTGAATGGGCGTGGGTCTGTGTGCGTGGGTGTGTGAGTGGGTGTGGGTTTGTGTGTGTGGGTGTATGTGTGTGCATGTGGGTGAGTGAGTGTGGGTGTGTGAATGGGTGTGGGTCTGTGTGCGTGGGTGTGTGAGTGGGTGTGGGTCTGTGTGCCTGGGTGTGTGAATGGGTGTGAGTGGGTGTGGGTTTGTGTGTGTGGGTGTATGTGTGTGCATGTGGGTGTGAGTGGGTGTGGGTGTATGAGTGGGTGTGGGTCTCTGTGCATGGGTGTGTGAGTGGGTGTGGGTCTGTGTGCATGGGTGAGTGGGTGTGTGTGGGTGTGGGTCTATGTGGGTGTGTGCGTGGGTGTGTGAGTGGGTGCGGGTGTAAAAGTGTGTTTATAAGTGGGTGAATACGTGTAAGTGTGAAAGCGTGTGTGTGTGTGTGTGTGTGTGTGTGTGTGTGTCCCCAGATGGGAGCCAGAGGCGCTGTGATGGAGGAGCTCCTGGCCGGGCCCCCCTATCCAGGAGCAGCGGCCGGTCAGCATGGCCTTCACCTTGCCCGGGGCGTGGGAGGAGGGACGGGAGGAGAGGTCCAGGAGGGATTGGGCTCAGGGCTGGGCCCCTCTGGTGCTCCGGGCTCTGGTCTCAGATGACCCCGCCCACAACGACCCCTCCCACAGAGGGGCCGCCTTCTGACCACGCCCTCCCAACAGCCCGGCCAGCACGCTGCTTGAGGCACCAGCCCGGGAGTCTCGCCCCTGACTTGCATGGGTGACCCCGGCACCCCCAAGGTATTCTTCCCAGAGGAGTCACCAGAGCTGAGAGGAGAGCAGTTTACATTCTGAAAAGGACATTTCTTTTTCTTCTTGTTTTTCCTTTGCCTAGAGACTGCAGTCACCTCCAACACGCAGTTGGAAATGGGGGAGGCATCCGGTGCGAGGCTGGAGGGGGAGGCTTCAGACTGGTATCATTTGAGGGAGGTTTATAGCCTTTAGTACCAATATTATCGCTTGGGGGATGTGGGATGACTTTCAAGAACAGGCTGCATAATTCTGCGCGAGGGCAAAGACAGGGGAATTCGCGTTTCTGTAGATGATGGCATTCTCAGATCCTTGGCTTGGATCACAGGTGGGATCCTTGGTTTTGTCTTGGAATTACAGGGTCAGAGCCTCAGAGAAGAGTGGGCAACCTGCCCACATTTGAACCATAATTTTTTAAAATTTATTTTTGAGGAGAAACCTTTATTTTCTTTTTTTCCACATCTTTATTGAGATATAATTGACATATAACGTATGTAAGTTTAAGGTGTATGATGTGATGATGAGAGACACAGTTGTGTGTTGCCAAGTGATTGCCACAGTAGGGTTGATCAAGGCCTCCATCATCTCACATAATTACCATTTCTTTCATAACCCATGATAAAGCTCACTGAAGCAAAGAAGAAGAAAGGAAGACTTCAGAGTTTATTGAACTTTGAAAACATAGTATCTGGATCCCATTTTAGGATATTTCCATTGTTTGCTGAAGGTGAATTCAAATTTTCTGTTCCCTCTGGGTTCTTAAAGGGCTTCCCATGTGGCTCAGCAGAAAGAATCTGCCTGTAAACAGTAGACCAGGGTTCGACCCCTGGTTTGGTTAAGATCCCCTGGAGGAAGGAATGACAACCCACTCTAGTATTCTTGCCTGGGAAACGCTATGGACAGAGGAGCCTGGCAGCTGCAGAAAAGCTGGACATGACTGCATGGCTGAACGCAGCAGCAGCTGGATTGTTAAATGCTGAGAATGTTTTGGGGTGCAAAATGTCAGGATGCAAACCCCACAAAGCGTGTGTCCTTACAGTGAGAAGAAGGGCTCTTGGGGCTCTAGGGAAGAATGAGGGCCCTTGCAGACGACGATGTTTAGAAGAGAAGCCTGCTGCCAACCTGTGGGCAGGCGACTGTCTCAGCACCCAAAGCAGGTGGGCAGGGTGGGGTGGGGGGCGGCAGGTGGAGAAAAGAGCTCATGTGGATATGAGGGGGAAAGACTGAACTCGCCGCTCTCTGAGGAGGCACTGGGATCACTCTTATCTGCTGCTTCCATTTGGGAATCAAACGCTGTAATGTATCTGTGCTTATTTTACAGTGATCTTTCTCATGTCATTTTCTCTCCTAAAATGGAAACTAGGGTGGAAACCTTCACGCTCCTACTTGAGTTTTCCTGAATTCAGTAGTTTACATTTTTAGAGGAAAGTAGACATTCAAGGAAAACTACAGAAATCCCTCTGTAAGTTTCTAGTACCTACTCTAAGAAAAATTATGTATTCACAATTGAAACAAATGTTTTTTTTTTCTTTTTTTTAAAGGAGATTTGGTTTTCCGTAGCCAGAGCCTTCTTTCCTGGTTAAACTGCTGCACACTCACTTATAGCTTCTGGGCTCTGTCTGCACCTGTCTTTACATCCCTGTTTCTCCCAAGCCTCTAAGCTTATTCAGTGCCCAAGGGACGCGGCCCCACTGAGATATTCAGTGGCCATCAGACAGCAGTCTGTATGGGACATGCCGACTCCACCCCGAAGCGTTCCGGATGTTCTTTTTAACCTCCCAGCCCTGGAGCGCCGGCATCAGACCCTCCCTGCCTCTCCTTCCCTGTTTTCTTTCTCTCTTTCATTTCATGCATGTGCATAAGGCAGGCGCTTCGAAAATGTTGATTCAGTGAATGGACGGGCGAATGTTTGCTGAAACAATGGATCCAGCACCAGCACTGAGCCTGTCATCTTCAAAACGCACGTTTAGGCTGTCTGTCTTTGACTTCTTCAAGCCTGACAGCGGTGTTGCTTTCAACTTGACTTCACTTGGATGAGAAGTCTTGTGCAGGAGTTGTCTGCCCAGAGCCCGGGGTACCTTAGGAAATCCTGCTCCAGGATTCTTCCAGCTCTATTCCTGACTAAAGCATCTTTTGTGATGAATCAACCTGAGCAGCGCATCACAGCAAACCACAGCTGGTTACTGTTCAAACAGGAGGCTGTAACTTTGAAGCGTGTATGTGCGCACACTGTCCTCTTCTCCAGTACCCACCACACTCCCAACACCTCCCTTCTTCCTCATGCATGGACAGGTGATGGGAAAGCTGAGGCTGGAAAAAACTGTATGTGTGAGTTCTGGACCCAGAGTCAGGTCTCCTCAATAACCTTGTTCATCGATCGTCTTCTTCTACCCTTGCATCAACAGGACTGATCATTTTGTGTTTCCCCAAGCTTTATCTGGAGCAGGTTCTAAACCGGACTGAAAGATAGACTGCAGTCAACAACACATGCTCTGCCTGGACTCAGGGAAGCACCTTGAGGCCCCAGATGCAACTGATCTTTGTTAAGGGGCTAAATGTGACTTCTTGCAGCCCCTGGCTAAGGGCGATAGATACCATGTTTCTTTCAGGGGTCTCTTGTTTAAAATTTTCCGTTTTTGAAGTATGGATGATTTACAGTGTTATGTTAATTTCTGCTATATAGGAAAGTGATTTTGTTGCTTAGTCGCTAAGTGGTATCCGACTCTTGGCGACCCCATGGACTGTAGCACACCAGGCTCCTCTGTCCTTCACTATCTGCTGGAGTTTGCTCAAACTCATGTCCACTGAGTTGGTCATGCTGTCTCACCATCTCATCCTCTGTTGCCCCCTTCTCCTCCTGCCCTCAATCTTTCCCAGCATCAGGGTCTTTTTCATATTCGCTTCCATTATTTTTTAATCATAGGATGGTGAATATAGTCCCTTGTGCTATACAATAGAACCTTGTTATTTATCTAAGCTATATATGCTAGTTTGCATCTGGAAGTTCTCTCGGGGCTGCTTTTTAAACCGTTAGCTATTTTAGGTATATCTGAAATAACTGTTGTGCCCTGTTCACTGGAATCCAGAGAGTACCATCCATCTGATGAAGAATGATGGTAGATTTAGATTTTGAAACAGAGCTTCAGTGATTTGGCTGCATCTTTAATGATTTCCAAACATCTGTTAGAAATTGCTCATAAACTCATTTTCTGGTGGTGTTTTTTTTTTTTTTTTTTTTCTTTTCTTTTCTTTTCATTAAAAACTCTTTCCTAAAATTCTAGTTTCTTGTTAGGAAGTAATTTTTTTTCCTAACTGAAATACAAGTCAAAACTCATATTGACATCAGATATGAATTAAGTTTGGGCTTCCCTGGTGGCTCAGTGGTAGAGAATCTTTCTGCCAATGCAGGAGATGTGGGTTTGATCCCTGGGTCAGGAAGATCCCCTAGAGGACGAAATGGCGACCCACTTCAGTATTCTTGCCTGGGAAATCCCATGGAGAGAGGAGCCTGGTGGGCTGCAGTCCATGGGGTCACAAAGAGCCAGTTAAGACTTAGTGATTAAACAATTAAAGAATTAAGTTTAAATTCTTGTAGTGCCTATGAAAAAATAAAATCATCCTGCTCACAAAACGCACCTGCAGAGAAGTTCCAGTTACCTGTTGTTAGAAGATGCTTCCAGCCTTTTTGTTTGCTCTGAGCAGGTGTCTGGCATCCTTCTGGTGAAATGTGATCCAGCTTGAGATCTCTGTTTGATTTGAAGCTGCCTTTTCCGTGTGAGATGTTTCAGACGCTTCAAACATACAGTGTCCTCCAAATCTGTAAGGAAATAATGGCAGGAATGCGCCCGAAGGGAACACAGGAATCAGAAGGCAGTCATCCGTTTCAGGGCAGTTGCCGGACTTACGGCTCAGGTGGGGTGCTCAGCCTCCTTGCGGCCGAGACCAGGGTCGGGGAGCAGGTGTAGGGTTTCTGCAGAGCTCACCTGGGTCAACCAGCCACTTGCCAGGCATCTCTGGCTAGTGAGACCCCAGGCAGAGCTCTCTCCAGCCTTCTTTTCAGACGGAACAAAGGCAGATGCAGTGTGGCGTCGGGATGCAGTGGAATACGTGCTGATCACACACGACTGAGTGGCCAAACAGCAGCAGCTGGATTGTTGCTTCTCTTCTTTCAAAAAGAAATTCCACGCAGCCGTCCTTAGAATGTGCCGTCAGCATCTATTGGCAAGTCAGAGTGATCAGAAAAGGTACTTCTAAGAAGGAGTTAAGTCCCCAGATGGAAGGTGTAGTCCTGCTTACCTTTGAGATCCAGATGAAGCATCGTTTCCTCCAAGAAGCCTTCTTGATCATCATCCTTTCAAGTCCCTGTAGGCTTCATGATACACCCCATTTACTTAACAGTCAGAAGGAGCTTTGACCGACACCTCCACGCCTGTGTATCTAAGTAGGTGATATTCCTCGAGGGCTGGGATTGCGTCTAGTTTGTTTCCTGGCTCATGGTAGGCCTTTTGTTTTCTTAAAAAGTGTTTAATCTATTTTTATTTATTTGGCTGAGCTGGGTATTAGTTGTGGCATGCAGGGTCTTTGGTTGTGACGTGTGGACTCTAGTTGCACTATGTAGGATCTAGTTCCCTGATCAGGGATTGAACCCGGGGTGTCCTGCTTTGGGAGCGGGGAGTCTTAGCCCCCACACCACCTGGGAAGTCCTGGCCCTTGGTTTTGTTGTCTCTGACAACACATAGCACGGGCCCGGGGTTGCACTGGTGGCCATGGACCAGGGCCCAAGAGATGCTCTGGATTCAACCATGTAGCATAAGATAGAAAAAGGAGGTCAGACTGAATAGTAACAAGTATCTATTCATTTCATTCAGTTTGAGAAAATAAATTGTGCAAGATAAAAAAAATAGTGTTCTGTGACTGGATTTGAGATTTTTTTTTTAATTGTAAGATAATTGCTTTACAATGTTGTGTTTGCTTCTACTATACAACAGAGTGAATCAGCTACACATATACGTATATCCTCTCCCTATGGAGCCTCCCTCCCACCGCACCCTTGTGATTGGATTTTTTTTTAATTATTATTTTAAAATATTTCCATTAGCTAAGTAATTCTTTCTGTCTTAAAAAAGGCATAGAGGTAGAGAAAGCATGACCATTCTCACTTATCGTCTAAGGCTTAATCTCACAGTGTTTTTCTAGGGAAAAGCTCTGGCCATCTCGGTCCGAACAGACATAGCTGTCCTCTGCACCCCAGCATTTGATATCAACCAGTTAGGTTTAAATGAAATAAGCCCATCATCTCATGTATCCATGTTTTACAACTACAATATATCGTAAATTATCTGTAGGGCAAAATACAGAACAGAAAAATACACACTAGAGTGTGTGTTTTCCTTGCAAACTCATTACCATGGTAGTCGTCTTGGGTAATTTCTTTTCGAGCCTTTTGAATAACTTTGAAGTTTTCAAGGTTTTTAAATCTCCCCAATGGATAATGTTTGAAAAAAATAAAAAAAATTACTTGATGCCCAGAATAATAAACAAAACATATACTCAGAATGGAGGATTCAAAAAAAAAAAATAGGATTGTTCTAAAAGTCAGGAAACTGATTGTGTCTGCCTATATTTCATAAATGTTGAGTCCCCTCTGCAGTTACCTACAGATCAGACTTGCGCTCAACCACGGCAGAGTCCCAGAAGTAAATGACAAGATAATTTTGGGAGAGGCAATGTTCCCTTTGAATTAAAGATGTTTATACATCTCTTTCTCTCTCTCACTCTCTCACTGCCATGGGGCTTCCCAGGTGGCTCAGATGGTAAAGAATCTGCCTGATATGCAGGAGACCTGGGTTTGATCCCTGGGTTGGGAAGATCCCCTGGAGAAGGGAATGGCAATCCTCTCCAGTATTCTTGCCTGGAGAATTCTACGGACAGAGGAGCCTGGCGGGCTACAGTCCATGGGGTCACTGTCGGACACGAATGAGTGACGAACACTTTCTTTCTCTCTTTCATGCCTGTAATCCCACCAAGCTGTGTTTTCAGCTACTCCAGTGATTCCTTCAGGATGCCCGAATCGTTACATCTTTGTATATTACACTGCAACCCACGGGCGGTGACGTCCAGCAGGTCTCACGATGGGAATCGTGGCTTCCTCTCCTGGTTGAACTGGAGGGAAGCCTTGCCATGGGATGGAGCGGCTGTGGTGTAATGCAGACTCCCACTCTGAAGAGTCACCTTCACTTTGCCCCCATCCCCATCAGGCTGGATATGAGGTTGCTGCCCCCTCTCTGGCTTTCCTGCCCAGCTGTCAGCCCCAGATATGCTGACCCAAACTCCTCAGGGCTGAGATCACGCTGGGAACCTTGTTACTATTTCTACATTTAAGTACCCATTTCCTGTAATCTCTGTTTATCTGGTGAGTGAGTGCATGACATGCCCTGTTCAAGTAAGTTTCATTCAATGCATGTTAACTGCGTACATCATTGCTCTTAGCTGGGCATTCACCGGGCCATCACTGAAGTCTTGTTTGCATGTTCCCTGCCTTCCCTCCTAAAAGAGAGGCTCTCTTATGCTCTCTTAGTATGAATGCACACACACACACATTCTCTCACATGTCTGTTTTATATTCAAACAAGCTAATCATGCTTATTTGAATACAGAATTTTCCTTATTTTAGGTGCTACAAAAATTAAGTCAGCTGATGGTCAGGTCAGGCAGATGCATTTATCAAACCTTCAACAAGGGCTCCTGGCCACCCACAACACACAGCGGCGCTTAGGGGCTGGGATGCTCCTGAGTACTAATAAGGCGATGTTCCATGTCCAGGCTACTCACATTTGAATTAAAGAGCACAAAATGAAGGAAACACTTGTCAAGCAGTGACAAGTGCTAAGGAGAAAAATAAAGACGGAACAGGGAGTGATGGGAAAGAGTCTAGTTCAGAAAGAAAGGTCATGGAACATTTTTCTGATAAAGGGATGTGAGAGAAGTGAGTGTGGGAGGGATCAGAGGCACACAGGTACCCCCGGGAAGGTAGCAGCATCCTTTGTCAAGTCCAGCAGAGTTCTCCCCTGCCCCCAGCACAGGACGGATGTGAGGGCTGGAAGGACCGTCAGCATCATCTAATCTAGCATCCTTCGTTTTACACTTTAGCAGAGTGAGACCACGAAAAGGTTACAGGTCCCAGTTCAGCTTCACAAAGACACATCTCTTGTTAGGAGGAGTAAAAAGGGAGAGAAAATGTCAAACGGGGACTGCGCAGAGAATCTGCCAAAACATTCAACAACGTGGGTAAGAAAGTCATTGAAAGATAAGTTCCTGAACATTTGATCAAATATTCTATATTTGATTTCATACTATGAGAATGCAATGCCATAGTAAATATTTGCTCTAAGTTCTCAGCAATCATAGTTATTATTTTATTAAATTATTTTATTATTTTATTAAATGGGACCATTGGATCTGTAGTCTATCCTTGGGCTGTTAAAAACCTATGTGAGGGGAAATATCATTCCAAATCCTTCAATGCAATTAATGCCCTGGTACGGAGACTTGAAATGTTGGAGTGTCTGCTTCTACAACCTTATTCTAGACCTTAATAATCCTGGAAAATGTCAGAGGGAGTGTGGTCGTGAACCTGAGAGGACATTGTAGAAAACCAACTAATAAACTCACTCACTTGCCATGAGAAAAGAAGTGATTACGTTTTTCTTAGTAGTAGTATTCATGGTTTTAAAGACACTCTTGAGCTCACTTCCCTATTAGTTATATGTCCCCACTGACTTTCATTTTCCTATTAAACCTTTCATAACACTTGGTGTTTGTAGAATTGTGCGTCCTTTTTCTGAGGCTGTTTGCTCCAAGAAGACCTAGCTTTCCATCATGCCCCAGCCTTTATAGTGCACGGTAAATATTTTTGAACAGATGGACAGGCAGTCATGCCTCTACATTGATGAAAGTTCTCTTTTGTTCATTAACTTAGAAGCTGTAGGCAGCCGGTGGAGGGGGAGCCAAGGCAGTCTTGTGGGACTCCTAGTTCACTAAACACGGCTGATGACCGCTTCCATCTCCATGACGCCCTGGCTGAGTTACGGTGCATGCGTGTGAAGTCGCTTCAGTTGTGTCCAACCCTTTGCGACCCCCTGGACTGTAGCCCGTGAGGCTCCTCTGTCCATGGGATTCTCCAGGCAATGATACTCAAGTGGGTTGCCTGTCCATCCCAGGCACCACCTGGGAGCTGTGGTGGGAAGCCATAGTGGCCTCCAGACGTGGCGTGGGCAGCCCAGCCCTCCACTAGGAGAGCCAGGCACTGTGAGTCAGGTGTTCTCAGAGTCTGAGCTGCATGGTTCGCCCGATGCCGTTACCTTTTCCGGCTGTATCAACACTGCGGGATCACAAGGGGAGTCTTGGGGCTCCTTACCTTGGCTGAGCTTGCTGAGTGCACAACTTTTAGCTGTAATTAACCCTTGCCCTCACCCTTGCCTGTACAGAAAACTTACAGAGAGGATAATGCCAACTCTTCGAGGATTCCTGTTCCTAGTTTCTCATCCATTCACTCTGCCTTTCTGCACCAAGTGCTCAAAACCTCACTGGCTCATGGCTGCTCCCTGATTCCTGCTTCTCTGAGTCCGGGGAGCACTTACTGTTTAAACCTGTGGATTCTTTCAGCTAACTTTCCTGTGTGCTCACTGTGCTCCCCGTGATGGAAATAGGCATGATCAAGGGCAGTCAGCTCCTCAAAAATAACCATTTTCATAGTTAATGTCTAGCCTACCTCACATCATTCTGTAATTTCAGTTTGGCTGGAGAAACAAGATTAAATGGCATTCTTAACGAAACTCCTCAAAGGTGGAAAATGTATATTCAGAGAGTCAGGGAAATAAATCTAAATGGCTTTGCTGTGTAACGTTTGCAGTGCGTATGCATTTAGCATTTATGACTTAAATGGATGGGGATGTGAGTAAGTTCTAGGCATGATATTTGACCACAAATATATTTTAGGATTGTCAGAGCCAGTGGGGAAAATTACTAAAGAACCTTGTTTCACTGATGTTTTGCTTCACATCAAGGTGCTGGATGTGATTTCCCCAAAGACCATAAAACTTGGCACAGGTACCAGCAAGTAGATGGAGTTCTGGTTTCTCGTTAGCTTTGTGCTGGCGGTGAATCTCAAGGGGCTTTGGTTCCTTGTCTGCTGGTGGGAGGAGGACTTAGGTCCTGATTGAAGGTGCCTGCCTTCCTGACTTGGCATGGTTCCTGCGGAGATGTTCTGGCTGACAGCCCTACCGTGGGCCTCTGTGCTCTCCAGCAGGGAAAGGATGCTCTTCCTGCAAGCCCGGGGCCTGGGACCTGGCGTTGTGCCGGCAAGACTGGGTGCCAAAGTTCTGGTCTTGCCATCAGAAGAGCTGAGACTCCTGACCTTGGGAAGCTGTTTTGGCTTCAGTGTTTTCATCTTTAAAAAGAAGGGTTTGGAACCAAAGAAAAATGTTTGGAGTTCGCATATTCTGGGTGCTTACAATCTTCCGTGTGTTTTAATTGATTCAGTGCAAGCCAGGCTGTGAGCCATCTCGTTTGCAGAGAAGGGAGCCAGAGCGACTTGTCACAGGTCACACGACTGCTGGATCAGCTGTCCCGCTGGGAGCCCAGGCCCTGACCCCTGCAACCATCCTCTGTTCATGCTGCCTGCAATGTCAGGTCCAGTCCTGGGGTGAAGAGATGTGGAGAAAGGAGCGGACAAGGGGGTTACAGGGAATGGGGCAGCTGTCCTGAAGGCCACTTGTTGGCCACCACGGTCTTCACAGGACACCTGGGATCCCAGCCCTCCTTCTTCCAGCCCTGCCTTCCTCTCCCCTCCCACACTTCCTCAAAGACCAGCCCAGCTCTGAGTCACAGTCTAGTGTCAAGTGTCCTACAAATAAATCATCATGGGAGCTCTGAAGCCACACCCCAATGCATCTTAGAGACCCCAGGCTGTCCAGATGGTGAGAACACATATGACCCTGTTTGGGGATATTTCCTCACACAGCGTGGGGCTCAAGGTCTTTGTTAACCAGAAATCCATCATTTGTAGTCATAACTACACCTTGCTGAAATTCTGTGGAGGGGATGGGACCAGGTGATGTTCAGTTACTAAACCCTTTTTTCGAACAAGACCTTTAAGGATGTACAGTGTATAGAATCCCGGGGGGTCAGCTCTGGCCACTGGAGGTGCAGACAGAGGTCTGAAGCCCCAGCCTCTGCCTTGCCAGCCCCAGGCATCTCTTTTGTCCCCAAGGGCTCCACGGAATGCAGAACTTGAGTATTTGACAGTCATTGAGCTAGATGACATCCAAGGCCTTCACCAGTTCTTTTTTTGGGGGGGAGGGTGGTGGTGGTGAAGTGGAAAAGAATAGCTTTATTGTTTTGCCAGGTAAAGGGAGCCCCAGCAGGCTAATGCCCTCAAAACTGCGTCCCTTCCCCACCTGGAGGGGGTAGTGAAGGGTTTTCGGGCAGTGGTCCACAGAGGGCGTGGTCAGCGTGTGGACCTTCTCCTGATTGGTTGGTGGTGAGGCAAGTGAGAGTCAGCATCATCAACCTTCCAATTCCAACTGCTCTAGACTCTGCACGCTCACAGGCAGCGTTACAGATAGCTTCTCCCACCTGGTAGGGGCTTCAGTATCTGGTGTCTGCACTTACTGAGGCTCAGGCGTTTTGGGTCTCAGCGCAGAAGGAATTCAGCGAGAGGCGAAGTGATAGGCCAGAAGTACATTGATTAATATAGGACGCTTATGAGAGATGTGAGCAGACAGGCAAGGAAACTCTCCCCTTCGCCACTTCTAAACACTGCTTCTTTCTCTTTCTGGAAATGAAGATAAGAGTTAGACATTCCTACAGATTGGTCTCCACTCAAAATATTATTATAGACCATTAATAGGCAAGGGAAGCTACATGGGCTTCCCTTGTATCTCAGCTGGTAAAGAATCTGCCTACAATGCAGGAGACCTGGGTTCAATCCCTGGGTTGGGAAAATCCCCTGGAGAAGGGAAAGGCTACCCACTCCAGTGTTCTGGCCTGGAGAATTCCAGGGTTTGAGTAGTCCATGGGGTCACAAAGAGTCGGACACAGCTGAGCGACTTTCACAGTAGGCAAAATCCTATATTAAAGTTTTAAGATGAAGCAAGAGAAGGGAAGGGACTCTATAAGATTTCCTTAAAAAAGGTTGAAGCATAGTTGATTACAGTGTAAGCTCGAACAGCTTGGTACTGGACAAGCTTTGCAGGGGTCACCACTGGAGCCCCGGGTGTCTCTGAACCCCCAGGGCTTTATTGTCGGTGCTCCTCTGGTATTTAACATTTACATGTTTGTATTGTATTTTGTTTGCCACGTGTGTGTTTTCAACATTGCAGGTATACCCACTTTTTTTTTTAAACTATATTTAGAAGTTAAAAAAACACTTTAAGTTAAAAAATGCAGTTTAGCTATAAAGTTTAGCTGTCCTGCAAAGCAGAAACATATAAGTGGACCTTGTGGAGGTTGGATAAATAGCCATACTTAGTGCGATACAGATATTCAGACTTCTGTGTCACAGCTATTTATTCTGGGAAGAATAAGTCTTGGCTGCTTTTCCATATCTTTGACCAGCTTACTCTTAAGCATAGTAAGTATCTACCATTGTAATAGAATTTGTGGATCACTAAAAGCAAGGCTTGCCCCCAAATATTTCTTTTATAGACCTGCATCACTGCCAGCAAGGTCTGCATGGCTCAGCCCTATGCCTTGAGGCCGAAAGCTTTCTAAAACACAAGACTTCCTGGAGGCCTTGACTGTCTCATCTGTTACTGTATGCATAGCTCTTCACACATGACCTAGGTTGGAATAGATATCCTGAAAATACTGGATACCTTCTAAGAGTTTTATGAGCTTAAACAGGAGATGGGATGCGAATGAATCTGGGTTGTGTCATGGACTGAAAGACACTTTAAGTTCAAAAATGCAGTTTAGCTGTCCTGCAGGGCAGAAGCAGATAAATGGATGTTATGGAGCTTGAGTAAACAGTCATACTCAGAGCAGGAAGTCCCACCAAGGAAGTCCTGCCCTTGGTGGGAGCAGGGTTCAGAAGGATGCTGGGGATGTATCCTTTGGAGCTGGAGGAGCGTATGCCATGGATGGGTGGAGGAGGGGTGCCACATGTGTCTCAAGTCATCATCTCTGCCTTAGAGCGGGAGGCGCCAGCGTCAGCAGGAGGTGGGGGTGCTGAGGGATCCGGCAACAGACTTTCAAAGGGAGGAGGACCCTTGCTCCGTCCCAGTTCTGCCTGAGTCTGTCACTGTCTATTCTGCAAAGGTCAGCGTAGCTCCCATCATGGCATTTCAGAGCCTCGAGTTCAGAGTCAGCTGGGACATTTGGAGGGGAAGGGACAAAAAGGAAAAGGGGGAACAAGAATTAAGTGTGACTTCTCAGACAGGTGTTCAAGAAAGGAGAAAAGGGCTTTGGTTCATTTTCGAGGTCTCTGGAAGGTTAGGTGGTAACCACAGGGAGAGGTGAGGATGCTGCTGACTTGACATGAACTGCTTAGCTTGCTTCTCCCCCGAGAGCCAAGGTCTTCCTGGGGGTGGATGGGCTACGGGGGGAGCCCTCAGGCTGTTGGCCAAGGGAGAGCATGCAAAATGCACACCTTGCAGCTTGCAAATCTGAGCTAATGTGTGTGTCCCAGATAACCAGATGGAAAGAAAACCATTAAACCTATGTGGATCTTTTGGGGCTGTAAGTTTTGAACAGCGAAGACAGCTTTAAGAACAAAGTCCCATGAGCTTAGTCTCACTCACAGCCAGTCATGATTCTCCAAGAGCTGAGCCTGCCTGGCGCTTTCCTGACGCAGCACCCTGTGGTCTGTCGGGGATGACTGTGCTGAGTGTATCAGTGAGATATTGCTACTTAAGCGCCCCCGAGTCAGTGGACTTAATGCATGGGGCCATGGAACTGCTAAAATCACGCGTTGGGCCTGGCTGATCTTGGCTGTGCCTCATTGTCCGTCAGCTTCTTGGCTGGCCGGCCCCTGCTGATGGCTATGCTATCCTCTTTATCCCATTAGCTGACGCATCCCTGCTCCAAGTGTTTCTCCTTCTCTTCCTTCCTCCATGACTGGGGTCATGGCCTTTGCACAGCCATGGTAGAAAGGCAAGAAGACAGGCAGACACAGGTAAGGTCTTCTGAGGGTTAGAAGCAGACAGATACACTGTTGCATCTGGCTCCTTGTGTTGCTCAAGCAAGTTCATGGCCAATGAATAGAGAAGCATGCTCCATCTTCCATGGAACATGTGCCTGGATGATGCGTAAAGTAGGGCTGGAGAACCGAGACCAGTAGTGCAGTTTCCTACTTGAGATCCCATTGATGCTTGAACGACCATTCCAAACCCTGAAGATTCTCAGGCAGCCACGAGGGAGGCTGTCGGAGGGACGTGGGTGGATTGTCAGGACTGACTTTGACCCTCATGGTCAGTATCGATTGTTGTAGACACAGTGAGTTTTAGATTCCTAAAGTGGTATAGAGGTTTGGTCCCTGGGTTTCTTTTCTTTCATCCATTAATGAATCAACTGCATGTACCAGGTTGCTACCAGAGGAGAGGTGTCTGTTGCATCCTGGATCCTGGAGGTGAAGAGGGAGAAGGAAGGACTAACATCTACCCTGCGCTCATGTCGGGAACAGTGTCTGAACTGCGTCATCTCCACATTAAACAGGGTGAGCATTAAACAGGAGGGACAGCGCTGATGATAGTGCAGGTGTATTCCCAAGGCAGTGTGTTCTTGGAGACACTGAGGCTGGAGTTCCAGGGTTTGGGTTCGAAGGCAGAAAATACAAATTTGTAAGCTTCCTGTGGCTTTGGTGATGGCTGTCTTTTTGATACATAGAAAACAGGGATAGATAATAGCCCTCCAACCTCTGCATTGATTTTAAAGAATGTCTGCGTGCACAGTTTGAAGCCACAAAGATTGCCTTCAGAGCTGAAGCTTCTCTATAAGATGATCTGGAATTTTACCACCAACTTCATGAGGATTAGTGACTGCAGTTTATATGAAGAACTTTGGAGAACTTTTTACTTCTTAAAGATGTTGTAATTTTTCTTCTCATTAGATATGCATATAGAGCTAATGGGCTTCCAAGCTGGCACTAGTGGTAAAGAACCCATCTGCAATGCAGGAGACGTGGGTTCAATCCCTGGGTCGGGAAGATCCCCTGGAGAAGCGAATGGCAACCCACTCCAGTATTCTTGTCTGGAGAATTCCATGGACAGAGGAGCCTGGTGTGCTACAGTCCATGGGGTCGCAGAGTCAGACACGACTAAAGCAACTTAGCATGAATGCCTGCAGAGAGCTAATACCTGAACACGGGGCATTGCTCTTAATATAGGCTCTCTGCACCTTTGTCTTCTTTTATAATTAATACATAATGGTCCTTATGGTCTGTTATGTCAAAGATATAATTTCCTTCTGCCTTTTTCTGTTTTCATTGTTTTCAAAAATGGGGTATAATCAGACCTGAAAAAAAAAAAAAAAGCTTGATTTCATGACCTACAAAAAGCATTGTCAGGCATGATATAAATTCTTATTCTCCAAGTGTATATGTTGCCAAAAAGCGGTTGCAATTACATGCCTCTTTTTCAGATCACATCTTGGAGGTCTTTTATCACAATTCTCACCCCTTGGAGATACCTCATTTGATTAGATCCTGGTGGAATTCTGCTCTCCTCTGTGGAATCAGCTGGAACAGCTGTGGACCATCAGAGCAGGAGGCCAGCTCTGTCCAGGGGCCCCAGCATGCTACCCGGGTCTGCACAGAGGGACCTCACTCTGGCTGGTTTCACAGGGGCCATGGGAGATAAAGGTTTGGTGGTTGGTCCTTGTGGTCAGAGCCTGAGATCCAATTTCTAATGGTTTTAAAGTGAAAATTCATTGCCTGGGACGTAAACATAGGAAGTTGTTTGGTTTGGGGCCTGGGAGATGCTGGAAAGAGGCCAGAAGGATGGAAGACAGGAGAGAAAGTTCAGGGGGGCCAGAGTGGGCCTGGGGGCTTAGATGGGGCAGCTGTTGTCCAGGAGGCCGGACCTGCAGGCAGGGTGCTTTCGGGGTGAGATGTGGCCTGCCTCTTCCCTGGAGGGGAGCCTGAGAGGACCCAAGTGGTGAAGCTTTCCTTCTGCTCCCTCTTGATCTTCATCCTAAACAGCCATGTGGTGCGTTTTCCAAAAGGAGTGAGTTCCCTCTGCAGCCATGGGGATGTGGCCGGCGCTGGCTCCTGACTCTTGAGCATCCTCCAGCGTGGGGTGGGCACCATGCTTACCCCCCGCCTCCGTCCCCACCGTATCTCTGTGTAGTGGGCGGGCCTGGAGGCTTGGGCGCCTGGGTGGGGCTGGCCCTGGGGGGACGTGAGCAGCTATCTGCAGGGCTGGAGGAAGCCAGACCTCGGGGACCTGTCCAGGAGTTAGTGCCAAGGGGTTGGGGGCTGAGGCCCAGTGATGGGGAATGCGGCTCGCAGCGGGCAGAGGGTCTGCACCGTCCTCGGCTTTGTAAGAACACACGTTGTTGAGGACAGACCTTAACCAACAGTGGGCTTCCACCTCGGGTGTTTTTCCCTTGAGGCCGGGTAGACCTCAGCACGTTGGGATTCAAGGTTTCTATTCTATCAAGCCAGAGTCAAAATCCGTCTTCTCTGTAGACCTCAGGATGGCCTTTGTTGTAGCAGGAGATGGACTTCAATGGCTGGAGGCAGCCATAGGTGTTATTCTGGGCTCTATTATCTGTGATTCTTTCCCAGTTTCTTTCTGAATGTCCGCAGGTGGGCTCCAGTGCTAAATTCAGCCACATTTGAAGTCACAAAAAAAGGGCTCCGCCAGTGATAGTCTCTCCCACCAGCAAAGCCAAGGATTACATAATCCAGTCTCGAGGGCAGGCTCTGTAGCCACGTGGCCTGAGCCGAAGCCTCCATTTCACCACTTATTGGCACGGTGCCCAGGTTCACGAACTTCTCTGTGCTTCAGTCCCTCCCTGGAGAACAGAGGCCTGAGCTGAGCCTTGTACATCATACATGATAGGGCTCTGGTGAAAATTTAAATGAGTTAGTCCACGAAGGTGCCTCACGGGGTATCTGGCACATGGACGCCCTCAGTCACTTTGCTGTGATTGCTAACAGCTGCCCCAGTAGAGCCGGGGATCTTCAGTTACCCTGGTTGGTGTGGCCGGGTATTTGGTGCAACTCCGGGAGATGATAAAGGACAGAGAGGCCTGGCATGCTGCAGTCAGGGGGTCGCAAAGAGTCCGACACGACTGAGCGCCTGACCAGCGGCAGCAGCATCTGAAATGTAGAGCAGCTTGGCTTTGGTAGGCGGGTGACTGCCCGCCTCCTGAAAGCAGCCTGGGTTTTCACTTTTACTGCTGCTGTCCACCGTGAAGGTGTCCAGCTCTTCCTAATCTACTGTTTAGGTTCAGGAAGTGACTCCGAGCAGAGTCTGGTCGTCCCGGGGGTCACGGAGCACAGTCTGGACAGCACCGTTTCATGTGAACCCCCTCAGAGGGGATGTGAGTGGTGCCCGCTGGAGTTGTGAGCCGTGGTGACTCGGAGGGAAAACCGTGTGACTTGTATCCACTTGCCCAAGCATTTCACTTTCCGCCCAGCTTGATGAATGTTTGGTCTTCTTGCAAAGCAATCCTGTACTCACTTCTGAGTGTAAGAATTTGCCATTTGTGCCTTTCACTTATTAGAGTGGGTTCGTATGCCTGATGCTGATTTCCAGTGCTTGCTTGCTGCTGTGACGCCCAGGGAGCATTTAAATTGTCCACATTGAGGCACCAACCAGGAGATTAGTACCAACTAAGAGATGGGGCTTCCGGGAAAACTCACGTGTCTGTGTTTTTAAAAATTTCTCAGCTGCAAAGCTATAGTATGGGACTGGCACAAAAACAGACACCGAAATCAATGGACAGCATAGACCAGAAATAAGCCCATACATTTTTTGCTCAGTTAATCCATGATAAATGAGGCAAGAATCTGTAATGGAGAAAAGACAGTCCCTTCAATGAGTGGTGCTGGGGAAACTGGGCAGTTACAGCAAAAGAAGGAAATTAGAACATTTTTCTCATACCATATACAAAAATAAACTCAAAATGGATTAAAACCTGAATTTATGACCTGAAACCATAAAACTCCTAGAAGAGAATGTAGACAGAACATTCTTTGACATAAATCACTTCTTTTTGGATTTGTCTCCTAACACAGAGGAAACAAGACCAAAAATAAACAAATGGGACTTAATTAAACATAAAAACTTTTCCACAGCAAAAGCAATCATCATAAAACTGAAAAGACAACCTATTGAGTGGGGGAAATACTTGCAAACGATAAGGGCCTATAAGTGACCCTATAAGGGGCTAATATCCAAAATATATAAACAGCTCATACAACTCAATGTCAAAAAACAAACACCCCAATTTAAAAATGGACAGAAGTTCTGAACAGACATTTTCCCAAAGAAGACACACACATACAGATGGCCAACAGGCTTATGCAAAGATGCCCAGCATCATTAATTATAAGGTAAATTCAAATTAAAACAACACCCGTTAGGGTAAGATACCTCACACTGTTAGAATGGCCATCATCAAAGAGGATACAAATGATAAACGTCGGTGAGGCTGTGGAGAAACTGGCACGCTCCTACACCGTTCGTGGGAGTGTGAGTTGGTGAAGCCACTGTGGAAAACAGTTTGGAGATTTCTCAGAAAGACTAAAAATCAACCTACCATATGACCCAGCCATTCCACTCTTGGGTATATATCAGAAAAAAGAAAATGCTAATTCAAAAAAAAAATGCATGCAACTCAGTATTGTATAGTTGCCAAGATATAGAAGCCACCTAAGTGTCCTTCCACATATAAATAGATAAAGAAGACATGGCATACACACACACACACACACACACACACACACACACACTGGAATACTACTCAGCCATAAAAAGAAAGATATTCTGCCACTTGCAACAACATAGATTGACTTGGAGGGCATTATGCTTAGTGAAATAAATCAGATACAGAAAGACACATACTGCATTACATCCCCTATATATGGAAATCTAAAAAATACAGCAAACTAGCAATTATAACAAAAAAGAAACAGACTCACAGATGTAGAGAATAAACTAGTGGTTATCAGTGGGGAGAGGAAAGGGGGAGGGGCAAGATAGGGGTAGTGAATTAGCAGGTACAAACTGCTATGTATAAAATAAGTAAGCTACAAGGGTATATGGGACAGCACATAGATTGTAGCCAATATTTAATAACTATGAATAGGATATAACCTTTAAAGCTGTGAATTACTCTGTTGTACACCTGAAGTTTATACAATATTGTACATCAGTTCCACCTCAGTTAAAAAAAATCCTCAGATGAGCAGCCCAGGATAATAGCTTCTGACTGATTGTCTTGTTTTTACCCTCATGCCAACCCTGAGAAAATTGGAGAGATGTCACTGTGCCCTTTTATAGATGAGAAACCCAGCTCTCCGAGGGTGAGATGTGCCTGCAGTCAGATAATTCGTTCACGTGTTGCTCAGGATAATACAGTTCTGTTCCTTGGCCAACACTTCCTAAATCTCAATAGCTTGAACAGGGAACATCTATTTCTTACAGCACCATTAGCTGCCAGCAGGTGGCTTCCTGTACCCCCATTTGAGGAGGGTCTTGGGGTCCTTCCACCCGTTGGTCCAGGCTGTTTCCTCTTCTCCACGGTCACCTGTCTCCCGGTGACTCACTCCCAGGAGTGTGTGCAGAAGATAGAGCTTGGTTGTGTTTATGACCAGCCTGATGGTGATGGCTGTATCCTTGGTCCACATTCCATTGGCCAGAACTCAGGCATGAAGCCCACCTAGATGTAGGGGATTCTGGGAAATGTAGTCTTGTGTGTCCAGGAGAAACCACCCAGTTTGGTAAACATATAGTGTAGTTTCTACCACTACTGATAACATAAGGCAGTGAAATCTAAGTCGCAAGAATCTTTTTAATGTTAAAACTTTGTTACCACTGATGTTTTTTCATCATCACAACCATCCAAAGAGGTAGTTATCACCCCACTTTTTAAGGATGAAAACCTGAGATTCTGAAAACCGCAGTGCCATGGAAGAGGCCACCCCTTGAGGAAGGGAGCAGGGGAACAGACGACTCACCCTGGTCTCCCCTCTCTTAAGTCTAGGGCAGTTTGGTGGGACCGCCCTTGCTGTCCACAGCCTGTGGGGCCGAAGCAGAACTGGGCCAGAACTTGGATTCCAGGCTGTTTCCCACCTCATGTTCTGAGCTGTGTTATCACGTGGACTGAGGACACAGGCTGAAGCAAGTCTTCATTGGCCAGAGTCGGGGGGTGAGGGGGAGCGGACAACAACTGAAGTTTTTGGAATGTTTTCCTGTTATCACATGGAAATACAGAATTTTCCTACTTCCTGAAATCTGCTCATAACCCCTCCCGAAGGCCTTCTCTCTGAAAGCCTCGCAGAAGACCCCATCCTTCCTGGACAAGCAGCTGTGGGACAGTCCATAATGAGGGGTGTCGCTTATAACGCCCGGGAGGCCTTCTGCCTGCAGCCTCGTCCCAGAGAAACCATCCTCCAGTGTTGTTTTCTGTTTGACAGACCTCAGGCAACTTCCCAACAAGAAGTCTGTTGGACGCCAAAGGCCCGAGTAGAGGTCGTCTGACGACATTTCTTCTCGTTTTACCTATAGCCGCCTCTCCACAATGCTCATGTTTGCTGAATGCTCATGAGTCCAGCTGAAGCTGTTTCCTCTGGGAGGAAGCCCCCAGCGGTGGTGCCCTCAGCGGCCACCACCTGCCCTCGGCATATGATCTGAGGGCCTCTCAAGCAGCTCCAGCCTGACCCGTCAGCCCGGGGACCCCGCTGCCAGCTCAGCCTCTTTGGAAGACAGATGGGGTGCAGCTAGCACTCAGCCTGGAGACCTTCCAAAACTAGCTCTAGGAGGATTCAGCAGGCTTCCAGGCCCCACCTGAGTCATCCCCGACCCTCGGCCAGGCTCCATGGGACAGACCCAGAGCCCTGCCTGGCTCACCCCCTGCTGAGATGGACAGCAGGGGTCCTGACCACTCTGCATCCATCATCATGGTCTCCCCTCTGCCCCAGCCCCGGGTCACTGTCAGTAGCTCCACGCCAGCTCTAGATGGGCAAGGGCACTGCAAGTCTTTCCCTCTCTTCTGGGCTCTGAGCCCTCTCAGCACAAAGGAGCAATCCTGCCTCACCCCAGAGGTGAATGCCACTTTCTCAGCCTGGAATTGACCCCTCAACCAAGAAAAGATTTAAGGAAGCAAGGCAGGAGGACAGAGGGACAACAGAGGGTGAGGTGGTTGGATGGCATCACTGACTCAATGGACATGAGTTTGAGCAAGCTCCGGGAGATGGTGATGGACAGGGAGGCCTGGAGTGCTGCAGTCCATGGGGTCACAAAGAGTCAGACATGACTGAGTGACTGAACGGCAATGACAATAGAAAGAGAAGTCAGCAAATCCATCTCAGAAAACCTGCATGTGTTGCTTTTGTCTGAGCTCTCAGGAAGGCAGCTTAGAGACTCTTAACTGTAGAAGCTCAGAAGGCCTGGCATGGTGCCATACCAGAGTCTAGAAAACTCACATCAAAGAGGCGAGTGTCAATACCACGACTCAGAGATCCTGGAGTAATAACAGTCAAAGCCAGAGTCATCAATTCAACCAGAACCGTGTATTTATCATGATATCTCCTGCCTGCTGCCTCCAATGGCTTCTCATGAATCAATGAGCCTCTCCACCTGCATATCAATATCTTGTTTCATTTCAAACCAGAAAATGAATGGCAGGATTAGGTTTTGTTCTCAACATCTATTTTTCTATGCTATCGATCCAGGTGGCAACCAGAGATTGAACCTCGGAATGGGTTCTCTCTTCAGGTCATTTTTTAAATGGGTTTTTATTTTCATCAGCAATGAATGAAGCAAAGGTGACTTCCAGAGATGGAACTTGAAGGCATCAAAGTGGTCCCGAGCTTGGAAGTTTTATAAAAGCTGGCTGCAGGACTTGATTGAAATGGTGCTCAGAACAAGCCTCCACACCAGACTTGTGCTCAAGTCCATGTGGTTCCTGGCACTCAACCTCTGAAGGATGGTATTTGAGTTTGTATACTTGGCATTTCAGATGCTGGTGCATCTGGCTTCTGTCCTGGTCAGAAAGAGGCAGAGCTGGAAGCGGGCACATCCATGGTGGTGGAGTGGAGTCGTGGACAGAACAGCACGTGGACGGTTCCCTCGATGTGTGGGGGAGGCTGCTGGGCACAGGGGACCCTTCCTGTAGCACCCCTGCGTGCCCTCCTGTCTCCTCGCTGGCCGACCTGATCATCTTCCCTCGGGCCACAGGCAGCCCTCCAGCCCACTGAGCCCTCTCCTCATCCAGCGCAGGTCCCCAGGACTTGCAAACTGCATCACAGAATTTCCACGTTGGGGGCGGGGGTGGGGTCACAGTGGGCCCGGACTGCCCTGCCTTCCAGCGATGAAGCTTGACCACATGACACCTTGCTCCTCTGTCGCTGGTGTTTCCACCGGGAGACCCCACTGCTTGATCTATGGTGTTTTGGACTCATAATCTGGGCTCTGTCTTTGGCACAGTAGGCAGCTGAAATCTAGGCTGATCTCAATAGGGAGGCAGAAGATGAATCATTTTCCAGTGGGCTGGAGACCTACAAAATAAACATCGGTTCATGAACTTAAAAGACTCAGGAATGATCAAATTTGTATTTATCTTCTCTCTATGAAAATAGCATCCAAGGCAAGAGATGCTGATTTTATATATTGTCATTTCTACCCAAAGTATTCTCTCTCACTTAAGGCAAGTATTTGGGGACTTCCCTGGTGGCCCAATGGTTAAGACTCTGCCCTGCCAGTGCAAGGGGGCATGGGGTTTGATCCCTTATCAGAGAACCAAGATCCCACTTGGCGCACAGCCACGGCCAAATAAATAAATAAATGTCACTGTTATGATTTAACTTGAAGAAAAGGGACATATTTGTTTGGAGGCAGAGGTAGGTGTTGATCCATCAAACTGAAAAGCAGGTTTTTAAACAGATTGTAGTTTCCTGAGGGTGTGTCTTAAATAAATTGCCAAGTACATACTTGAGATTAGTAACAGAAAGTTTAATGTTGGAAGGACCTGAGTGATGGGTCTTCTTACTTACCTTGTTTCACAGCTGAGGAAACTGAGGTTCAGAAAGGCAGACCCTCCTATGCCACAGAACTAGTCTGTGGGAAACTTGGGCTTATAACCCGTGAACACTGATTCTCGTGATGAAACTACAACACCATGAAAAGGATTATAATAGTGGTAAAAATATCTGCAGACAATGTGTTGTTGTTATCTCCATTTTGTAGATGGTAAAACTCAGGCTCGGAAACATTAAATAACCTTCCTGGGGTCACAGAGAGAAGAGTGTCAAAGGCTGGTCTAATCAGATAGTCAGTTTGTTGTCTTCCCATTGTATGAGAATGAGAATTTGGTTATCTTTTGGAAGGAAGAAAATTTCCTTCCAAATAAATTAATGATTAAAGAGCCTTCAGTTCAGTTCAGTCACTCAGTCAGGTCTGACTCTTTGCGACCCCATGGACTGCAGGACGCCAGGCCTCCCTGTCCATCACCAACTCCCAGAGCTTGCTCAAACTCACGTCCTTTGAGTCGGTGATGCCATCCAACCATCTTATCCTTTGTCATCCCCTTCTCCTCCTGCATTCAATCTTTCCCAGCATCAGGGTCTTTTCAAATGAGTCAGCTCTTTGCATCAGGTGGTCAAAGTATTGGAGTTTCAGCTTCAACATCAGCCTTCCAATGAATATCCAGGAGTGATTTCCTTTAGGATAGACTGGTTTGATCTTCATGCAGTCCAAGGGACTCTCAAGTCTTCTCCAACACCACAATTCAAAAGCGCTTCAACACCAGAGTTCAATTCTTTGGCACTCAGCTTTCTTTATAGTTCAACTCTCACATCCATACATGACCACTAGAAGAACCATAGCCCTGACTAGATGGACCTTTGTTGGCAAAGTAATGTCTCTGCTTTTTAATATGCTGTCTAGGTTGGTCATAACTTTTCTTCCAAGGAGCAAGTGCCTATATAAGAGCTAAAACTTTTTAACTCCTAGGAAAAAAGCACAGGCATGATCTCCTCTGAAAATAGAACAAAATAGAAATTCTAGAACTGAAAAATACAACATCTAAAAGAAAAGAATTATTAAATGTCACCTTGGATTAAGCAATGCTTTCTAAGATGTGACACCAAAAGCCAAACAAAAGACAAAAATAAATACATTGGAGTTATTCAAAATTTTAAAAATTTGTTTATCAATGAACACCATCAAGGAGGTGAAAAGACAGTTTGCAGAATGGGAGAACATTTTCCCACATCCTGTGTCTGACAAGAGACTTCTAGTACATATAAAACTATAAAAATAGCCCAATTAAAAGGGAACAGGTATTGGAATAGACCCAGATCCTGGAGGAGAATGAAAGCAAAGGAAAAGAGGGTGGCAGGGAATGAGATGGTTAGATAGCATCACTAACTCAGGGGACATGAATTTGAGCAAACTCTAGGAGATAGTGAAGGACAGGGAAGCCTGGCGTGCTGCAGTCAATGGGGTTGGAAAGAGCTGGACGTGACTTAGTGACTAAACAACAAATTATGTACATCTTTTAAAAAAATATCTTGGAACAGTTTATAACAGCTGTTGCAAAGGTCTTGTGCTGTTGTTCCGTCCATTGTCCTTCAGTCTATTCCTATAGAATTATTTCTCCTGGGTTATGGGTTAGTTTCCTGGTCCTCTGGATGTCTAATAGTTTTTCATTGAATGTAGCACACTCTGGGTTCTATGTTGTTGAGAATCCGAATTTTTTTAATTTCTGTAAAGAGTTTGAGTTTTGTTCCAGGAGGCGTTTGGTTTCCTGGCTGGTCAGAGGGAGTCTGCATCAGAGGCTGGTGATCACCCCCCTGCGCCAGTTGCTTCAGCAGATTCCAGCTCCGATTGCTGTCCTCTTCCAGTGAGGCCGCTGCTCCTCTGTGGTCCCCGCCTCTGTGTGCTGTGGGTCGCACGTAACCCCAAGCAGACAGCTGGTGTGGACAAGGAGCTTGCCTTGTGCTCACCCTGCTCTCAAGGGTCACCGCCCTGCACGGTCTGTAATCCAATACCTGGATTTGCTTTATGTGTTTTGTCCAGAGTTATTAATTGCTTATAGTGGGAGGGTAAGTCTGGTAACATAACTCCACCATGACCTGAACCATAGGTCTCTACTGACTTATTTTAAATCATTCTGTTTTAGGTATATTAATATTTAAGTAGTTCCCTGGTAGCTCAGTTGGTAAAGAATCTGCCTGCAGTGCAGGAGACCTGGGTTCCATCCCTGGGTCAGGAAGATCCTCTGGAGAAGGAAATGGCAACCCACTCTAGTATTCTTGCCTGGGGAATCCTGTGGACAGAGAAGCCTGGAGGGCTACAGTCCATGGGGTCTCAGGAGACAGACATGAATTAGCGACTAAACCACCACCAAGTGGTTTGCAATGTTTAAATTCTCTTATGGGGAGAAGTTCAAGAGAGATTATAAGATTAACAAATTTTTTGTGTACTGTGTATTCCTTAGAGAAATCTCAGGTTTATTTAAACCATTTTAGGTGTTTGTATATATTTTTTTTTAGCAGTTAAACATTAGGTAAAACCAAATATGGTTAAACAAGGGATAGGTATTTTGAGTTGACTTCACACCATTCTACTAAATCAGATGGTAATATTCAGAAAAGTACTATAAAATTCTCATTTTACAGGTGCAAAAATTTAGAAGTCAGCCCCTGTATGTGACAGGATCACCTTGGGAAATAATTTGGAGCATATCTGTTTGTCTTCATCTTCTCATTTCTGGAATACACTCTGTGTTTTTAATTTCAATTTCATGTCTCTATTGGCATGCCATTTGCTCTTCTTCCTCACACTTCCATTCATTGAGAAAATTCACTAGGACTATACAAGGAACAGGATATGAGCTCTTTCCCAGGTCCTTTTCAAATAGCTCCACTCTTTGACTTTAAACAATGGAAGTCATAATGTGATTATTGTCACACTATTATCTGATTATTGTCAGGCTGTGAGGGAAGAGAGATTTAGGGTAGTCCACTCACTGTCTTTCTCTGAGCTCTTCTCTGCCTTCGAGTTGCCTTTGATTTTCCGATCTCGCACCATCATTTTTCTTACTCTTGTCCTGTGCGTCTCACCCTCAGGTTCCAGAACTCATGCTTTAATCCCAGTAAGGTGTTAGTGACGGAAGCTGGCTTAGTCCTCGTTTTACTCACTCACCATTCTTGTCATAAACCTGGTGATTCTGCTTCCGTTTTCCAGTTCCTCACATCCTCTTACTGTACATCCCTCAAGAAACTGAAAATGACACCTCCCTTCAGATTTCTCATGTGTGTTTCTGAAGCAAAATGAAGCAGGGATTGATTCTGGTCCTCAAAGTACCAGGATGAAGTCCTCACTAATGATCCCATCAAAGGTCAAACCACCCAGGACATCATCTCAGGACGCCTGCCTGATAATGATGGATATTTATTAAACTATCCCTTATGGGGCTGAGGATATGCTTTTGGAATGGTCCAGTTTTTCATGCAGACATTTGAACTTTACTAAACGAAATCTTGGAGAAACTGGAAACAATTTCCCTGTTGACTGCTTGCCTCGGTGGAGTGAGAAAGTAAGAAGCACCCGAGTGCTAATTATTTTTCTCAAGCCCAGCAGGTTCCAGTGTTTCTGGAGACCCACAGTCTTTTCTGCCCTCAACATCTTTTCTGTCTTCCTTTTATTTTCCATCTCAGCGATGTCTGACATGGCTGACCTACCTCCCATCTTAAACACTCTCTGGGGAGTCCCCCGTTTACAGCACTGGACATTCCTCTTCGGTTTCCTTGATTGGTTCCATCTCTTTGGCTTGACCTCTTCATGTTGAAATACCTTAGAGAAGTCTGGGCTGTCTTCTCTTTTCTGATATATCTAATTTCTGGATGAGCTCATCCAAGTCCACAGTCTCAGGTACTATGTATATGGTGATGATTTCCAATTTTCTGTCTCTAGCCTTGTCCTCACATTTTAGCTCCAAACTCAGTTTTCAGAGTACCCATCTGACCCCACCATGTAAAATCCTCACTCAATCAAAATATGACTCCTCATCCCAGTAGCGTATCAAGATTGTTTCTTTAGCATAGCTTCCATCTCAGTCAGTGATACCAACAACCACCCTGTTGCTCAAATCAAAAACGTTAAACCTATAATTTGCTCCTTTTTATTCTCATGGCCGTTCTAACCCACTCAGCAATCTCCTGTCCATCTTAAGTTCAAAATACATCCCGTTCAATTCATTATGCCCCACCCTCGCTGCCACCATCACCTCTTGCCTGCATCACTGAAGTCATCCTCAGAAGATGCCCCTGCTCCCGTCCTGCCCCCCTGTAGGCCATTCTCCATGAGGAAGCCAGAGTGAGCCTGTAAAAATGGTAATCAAATCACGCTGCTCTCCTGCACATCAGAACAGAAGCTCTCTGCAAGACGTAAAGGTGCACATATCCCGTTTCTATGGCCTCCTAAGATCCCCCTTCTGTACGTTCTCCATGCTCTGGACATATTGGTCCACTTTCTATTCCTCAAATATGCCAAGCTCTCTCTGCGTCAGAGCCCTCATCTCTGTCACAGAGAGTCGTGTGACTGTCCTTCCATCATTCAAGTCAACCCAAACATCACCTTCTCAGAGAGCCTTTCCCCAGCCACTCTGCCTACAGTCTTCACCCACCCCTCAGCCACACCATCTCCAAATTCTATTTCTCTTTCCCCTAAACAGGTATCACTATTAGACATTAAACAGGGAAATAATTTTAAATTATAAGTTTGTTTCTAAAAGTAGAGAAGGACCTTGTCTATTTTTGTTCTATTTATAATGTGCTCAAGAAATATTTGTGAAATCAATATGTATAAATTATAGAAATGGTAGCAGTCAGTTTTAAAAGTGTTTGATTTTCTCAGCAATGCCTTGTAGCTGGTGTGCACAGTAATAAGACGTCTGAATTCAGAAGTGGGAGTCTTGAAACCTAGCCAACACTGACATTCCCTGGGGGGACCCTGAGCTTCCATTTGCTTCTCTGCTAGACTCTCTGGTACCTCCTGGTCTCGTTATAGGGTTAGTGAGGAGAGCAGACAATATAAGGCCTTGGCAGATATGAAGAGAATTGTACAACACTACAGATGTTAGATTTTTCTTTCTGTTACATTTAGATAACCACCTTCCCCAGGCAAAGAAGTCTTCTTTGTGTAGAACAAGGTAGAATTCACGTGCAGAGACACATCTGATCAAGTCCCTGGCACTCATATACCCCTGGACCACCGGGCCGCCAGTGTTGGGTGGTGGTCACCAGGGCAGGCACCTCTCTTGTACCCATCACTGAGATCTTCCCTTCCTGGCTGTCCCTCTCTCACTAGAGATCGCTTCCCTTTGGCGTTGATCATGAACACCCGGGTCAGCCATCCATTGCAGCCCTACACAGCCCAACACAGTGCCTGGCTCAGACTAGACGCTCAGTTATTAAAAGTAAGTGTCCACCAACAGATGAATGCTTCACGAAGACATGGCACATATATACAATGGAATATTCCTCGGGCACAAAAAGAATGAAATGATGCGGCAACATGGATGGGGCTAGAGATTAGCATACTAGGGGAAGTACGTCAGAAAGACAAAGACAAGCACCATACAGCATCATGTTCATGGGAATCTAACACATGACACATGTGAGCCTGGCTATGGAACAGAAACAGACTCACATAGAGAACAGGCTTGTGGCTGCCAAGGGGAAAGGGGAGGGAGGCGGATGGACTGGGGGTTTGGGGTCAGTGGATGCGAACTATTATATAGAGAATGGGTAAACAACAAAGAACTATCATATAGAGAACAGGTAATCAACAAGGAACTGTTATATAGAGAATGGATAACAAGGAACTACTGACCAGCACAGGGAACTTTGCTCAATATCCTCTGATAAACCACAGTGGAAAAGGATATGAAAAAGAATGTGTATGTGCATATTACAGCAGAAATTAACACAACATTGTAAATCAACCAGACTTCAGTGAAAATCAGGTTCCATAAGGGAGGGTGAGTGGCGGCTGAGGTGAGAAATGGCGCTGAAAGAGATGGGCTGTCCAAGGCCATTTCTGCCCCTGTCTGCCCGACAGGGTAGCATCTCTCCTTCCATCTATGACGGCTCTCCAAGTGGCAGCTTGATTTTCCTCCTGCATAAGCAGCAGCCGGCTCCTCGTGGCATCCAGGTGCAGTCAAGCCTCCTCTGCCTCGGGAAGAAAGAACAGTTTCACGCGCTGTCTGAGCTCACAACCAGGCTTGTTTGGGCTTTTCAGTAGAGTGGATACCAAGACGTTATATAACCCGAGCTTCAGGAGAACCTTCCAGGCTGTCCCCAGGCGAAGGGCACAGGGTGACCGTGGTATTAAAAGAGGCATTTGTTGCTCTTTATACGCAAAGGAAATCAAGGTGAAGCTAATACTCAAATCAGGCTGAGCACATTTGCGTGAACAAGATATGTGTCACTGGTGGCTTCTATCCTGCATGACAGACAGACAGAACACCCTCCCCGTTGCCTGTGGCTCTTCATTAAGGCGGAGCTTTGAGGATAAGAAAGGGTTCACAGTGGCATTTCCACCACCGTCTTGCAGCTGCTCAGGAATCGCCTTCCCCCATATCTTTAGAGCTTCTCATCCACATTTAAAGCAAACGTGAAGGGTTGGGGGGAATATAGCTGAATGCAAAACAAATGCCATCAATAGGGAAAACAATTTCAAAAGGTTCTAATGCAGATGAATAATGCAAACCTCCATCATGTTTATGGAGGGGGCAAACATTCAGTATTAATAATTTGCAAAGAAAAATTGCTGTCACTGTTTGTTAACAACTCACCATTTGTTCTGGATACAAACCTAATAATGCCCCATCTTATTAAGAGTTTCTTACTTTTTTTTTAATTTAATTTTGTGAACAAGGTGATGTTTATCAGAGGAAAACCAATATCCTGCCTAAAGCCGACTTTCTTCATTCCCTCCCACCTCTATCAAATATTTATCTGCCTCTGCCATTTTCTTTCTTTTTTTTTTTTTTTACTTAATTTTCAACACTAGGCTGCATTTTTAACACACACGGTGTAACTAGCTTCAGTAGCCAATCATTCTTCCTCCAGAGATGTTTTATTACAAGACAAGGAGCATGCAAAGCAGTTGCATTGTTTTTCAGATTCTCTCTTCAGGGAACACAGTCATTAGCGAATTGTATCAGGAAGAAACACTTGTATAATGTGGCTGTCTCTGTATTCTGAGTATGGCGTTCGTATTGATTTAGTAATAGCTTACAAATAATAACCAAAAATTAGTTCTTCTGAGCTTATGGTTTTCTCCTCTTACTACTGCCATCTGGATTCAGGGAACTCACAAACGAGTCCAGAGAGCCTTCATTCACTTTGGTTCCCACGGGAACCACTTTCAACTGGGAGTCCGGGTGATCATGGAAAGCCCATGTCTGTCTGTCCATAGAATGCATCTTCATGTCTCTTGCTGGCCACACTCTGGGTAGGTAGCTGACCTGACACATCCAGGTTCTAGATGAAGCCCCATGACGTTTTATACACACACACGCACACACACACACACACACACTGTACACACTCATACACCATATGTGAAACTGAAAGTGTTAGTCACTCAGTCATGTCTGACTCTGCAACCACATGGACTGTAATCCTCCAGGCTCCTCTGTCCATGGGATTCTCCAGGCAAGAATACTGGAGAGGGTTGCCATTCCCTTCTCCAGGGGATCTTCCTGACACAGGGATTGAACCTGAGTCTCCTGCATTGCAAGCAGATTTTTTACCATCTGAACCACTAGGCGTGTGTGTGCATGCTAAGTTGCTTCAGTGGTGTCCAACTCTTTGTGGCTCTATGGACTATAGCTTCCCAGGGTCCTCTGTCCGTGGGATTCTCCCGGCAAGAATACTGCAGTGGGTTGCCATGCCCTTCACCAAGGGATCTTCCTGACCCAGGGATCAAACCCACATCTCTTTTGTCTCCTGCATTGTGAAGCAAGTTCTTGACCACTAGGCCAGCTGAGGAGCCTATATATATATATTCTTTTTTTTTCATTCCATTTCATCATAGATTATTATAGGATATTGAGTATAGTTTCCCTGTGCTATACAATAAGTTCTTACTGTTTATCTACTTTATATATAGTAGTGAAAGTGAAAATTGCTCAGTTGTGTCCGACTCTGCTATCCCAAGGACTCTAGAGTCCATGGAATTCTCCTGGGCAGAATACTGGAGTGGGTAGCCATTCCCTTTTCCATATATAGTAGTGTGTACATGTTAATCCCAGATTCCTAATTTATCCCTCCCCACCCCTTTCTTTCACTGACTGCTTTAAAACCTTTGACTGTGTGGATCACAGAAACTATGGAAAATTCTTCAAGAGATGGGAATACCAAACCACCTTACCTGCCTCCTGAGAAATCCGCATGTAGGTCAAGAAGCAACAGTTAGAACCGGACATAGAGCAATGGACGGGTTCCAAATTGGGAAAGGAGTACGTCAAGGCTGTATATTGTCATGCTGCTTATTTAACTTATATGCAGAGTACATCATGCGAAATGCTGGAACTGGATGAAGCACAAGCTGGAATCAAGATTGCCAGAAGAAATATCAATAACCTCAGATACTCAGATGATACCACCCTTATGGCAGAAAGCACAGAGGAACTAAAGAGTCTCTTGAAGGTGAAAGAGGAGCATGAAAAAGCTGGCTTAAGACTCAGAATTAAAAAAACTAAGATCATGGCATCTGGTTGCATCACTTCAAGGCAAATAGATGGGGAAACAATGGGAACAGTGAGAGACTTCATTTTCTTGGGCTCCAAAATCACTGCAGATGGTGACTGCAGCCATGAAATTAAAAGACATTTGCTCCTTGGAAGAAAAGCTATGACAAACCTAGACAGCATATTAAAAAGCAGAGACATTACTTTGCTGACAAAGGTCCATCTAGTCAAAGCTATGATTTTTCCAGTAGTCATGTATGGATGTGAGAGTTGGACCTTTAAGAAGGCTGAGTGTTAAAGAATTGATGGTGTTGAACTGTGGTGTTGGAGAAGACTCTTGAGAGTCCCTTGGACACCAAGGAGATTCAGCCAGTCCATCCTAAAGGAGATAAGTCCTGAATATTCATTGGAAGGACTGATGCTGAAGCTGAAACTCTAATATTTTGGCCACCTGATGGGAAGAGCTGACTCACTGGAAAAGACCCTGAAGCTGGGAAAGATTGAGGGCAGGAGGAGAAGGGGATGACAGAGGATGAGATTGTTGGATGGCATCACTGACGCAATGGACATGAGTTTGAGCAAACTCCGGGAGTTGGTGATGGACAGGGAAGCCTGGCGTGTTGCAGTCCATGGGGTCACAAAGGGTCGGACACAACTGAGTGACTGAACTGAACTGAGCCCCTTTCTACTTTGGTAACCATAGGTTTGTTTTCTATGTCTCATGCATCGCGGTTTCAAACAACCGTTTTTAATATGTAATTTCGGGCTGATATCTCAGGCAGGGCTTGACTGGGCAATGCTTGGGCTCCACTCCCTTCCCACCCCTTGGCAGTGCTGGTCTAGAGGATCCTAAGCATTCTCACGTGGAGATTTGGGGGCTGCAAGCTGGGCTCGTGTGGTTTCAGACCCCCAGCAGTCTCAGGTCCTCCCGCGGGTGGCTCAGGGCTCCCTGACGCTGTCTTCATGGAGTCTCAGGCAGAAGCTGAAAGGCTCCTCCTGGTCCAGCCTTGGGAGTCCCAGGATGGCGTGGAGTCCAGCCCAGACTTCAGGGAAGGGCCATCAGACTGTACTTGTCAGTGGGAGGAGACGTGGAGCGACTGGCGCTCCCTGCTGGTTTGCTTACCTGGTGAGCAGGATGAGGATGGGCTTGGAGCGTAGCTGTGGAAGGAGACGGCACGATGCCGCTAATTCCACTTACGGTTTTTGTATGGAAACAAAAATACCCAAGTATAATTGCAGTTGCCACCTGACCTTTTCTTAGTGAGAGCCTGACCTTTCTGTGGAAAAAATAATCTGAAGAGTCACTTCAACATGGAAAGTAGGACACTGGGAACCGAAGCCACACGGAGCTGGTTCTGCCAAGTGGAAGGTGAGAGCTACTTGCCTTTGCCTTCAAGAGGAAGAGAGAGATGAGAAAATAAAGATGAAAGATGTGAGAGAGAAGCTGGAAAGAGATCTCTCACCTGACCCAACACGCGTCGCAGTGGTGGTGTGTGTACCCTCCCTGGGTGTTCAGAGAAATCTTGCTGAAGACTCTGGGCTTCCTTTCAGGAAACAGAGGAGGTTGGAGCTTGTTTTAGAACTCAGAGGGCAGGGAGGACCCAGCTTCTGTCTGCTTTCCATGTGGTTTGTGGTTCGGACTGTCTCCTCCTTAACTCCTAGCCCAAGAGTCAGCGCATGACCGATTCCCCTGCTGTCCCAGGGCGGGACCCTCCCCCTCCCCCTCCCAAGGCAGAGATGCCAGTGGCTGTCCTGAGCATCAGCTGGGATCCTCTCTGGTCCCACCGCACCATGTGCCAATCTCTGGGTTGCCCAGAGATTCCAGGGTCCGTGGTAGGGTCTTACCAATCCTGCCTCTGAGGTGGCCAAGGCACACAGCTACCCTGGGTGTTGTTAGAAGCTTTATCCACAGAGTTCTCAGGGAGTTGTGTGATGTAACAGAAGGAAGGGGGTCCTAGAGCTGGGTCTGGGAAGTCTTCTGCACACAGAGACACGCATACCTAGATGCACACGTCCATACACGTGCACACACGCTCACACATGCATTTCCGAAGCCTGCATTCCCCAAATCTTGAAGGACCTGTGTTTTCACAGCCGTCTACTTCACAGAAGCTTAGAGGACTTTGCCATTTGGTTTAATAGAATTGGGACATTTGAAACACTGTCTTTGTATTTCTTAAAGAACAGATTGTGGTATTACAAAGACTATACTTGTCCAAAAAGACTTCAGATGGTTTTGTTAAATGACTCCAGAATGGAGAAGAGGATTCTAAAAGATCGGTCAGTTCCTATTAAATATACATCCAAACGGTTCTTAGAAGTGGGGGCTGTCGAAACATCTCACCCACAGCAATTTCAGGTTGAGTTTTTACTACTTTTAAATGCTTACCTGTGACCTTTGATGTTCTGATTTTTTTCTGGGATTTCTGGCACTTAGATTCACTCAATCTGCCAAGAGAGGAAGTTATACTACCAGGCTGCATAATTTCCTTCTCAGCAGTAAAATATTTCCTTTAAAAAAGTGTGGAGGAGAAGGAATTATGGGAGCAAATATGGTATTTATCATTTGAATTAAAAGACTGAGCCTGGCCAATCGTCAACTTATCAATCCACACATCGTGTGTGTTGTTCGGTGCCCAATTCAGAGAATTTGATTAGTTGATATATTTATATGTGTGCATCGTAAGCCTCAAAACCACTTTCATGTGTATTATTTTTCTTGTCATCCACAAATCACATCCAGAAAGATTGATGGTAATTGAATAAATGGATGTGTGTACTTAAAGGCTGGGCTTGTTGAAGACAGAACAGATTTATTAGATGATACGTTTAAACTTTTTTTTTCTTATATGCCAGTGCTCATCAAAACACTTCATTCCAAACAAGGGGAACTAGAGAAAATATACTGAGGTTCTCAAATTTGTAGTTCCGTGGACAGGAACTGGAGTTCTCCAGGGTCAGACCACCACCCGGGGGCTCTTTGTGGACTGAGCCGCGTGGCAGGCTTTGGGGAAGCTTGCGTGTCCTGTATCCTCTAAAACTGTCACCCACAGGCTGCCAGACTCCAAGGGTCATGATCTGGCGCGAAGGAGGGGGCAGACATGAAAACACTGGTACTCCCAGGAAACCTCCTTTAACTGTTTATATGCCTCAAGTGTTTGACACTTTGTACTAATCAGATCACTTGATTATTTTCTCCCTGAGAAGGGGCGTGAGAATGGAAGTCTTGAAAAGTAAATTTTGCTCAGAAAGCAAGAAAGGGCCATGTCGAGCACTCACCTGTTGGAGAGCTGGGAGGAGAGTGGAGAAGGCAGAAGATGAAAGGGAGGTAGGAAGCAGAGGGGTCTTCTCCGGTGGCGCAGTGGGTAAGAATCCGCCTGCCAATGCAGGAGACTCGGGTTCAATTCCTGAGTCAGAAGGATCGATCCTCTGGAGAAGGAAATGGCAACCCACTCTAGTATTCTTGCCTGGAGAATCCCATGGAGCCTGGCAGGCTACAGTCCATGAGGTCACAAAGAATCAGACAGGACTGAACAACTAAATAGCCACAACAAAGTAGAGAAGCAGAGTTTGGAAGTTTCTGGAAAAAAGTGATGACGTTCACTAAAACTGGTACAGTGTGGACTGTCTTTACCCTGTTTCGCCAGCTCTTTCATCCTTTGTGACATTTATCCATGCAACCATCTTCCCCGTCAACTGTCACAGTGAATGATGCCAAGCCCTACACGGTTACGAACGAGGCTGCCTTTTCTTCAAATAAAGGCTTCTGGCTCCTTATGACTTTAATGCTTTCAATTCTCCTGCCCATTCATTTTTTCAGATGTAAGTTGTGACACATTTGAAGGTCATGAAGTGAATTTCGTGGATCCTGATCAGCTTAAAGTAAATAAAATGCAATAAAAAAAAAAAGCAATACCTTGTGCATCCTAGATAGTAGAATGACCTATTATTTTGTGGAATTTTGTGTATTATATATGGATTTAGTAAGTGTTTACTGTGTGCCTATATAAGATAGCTCTCATAATAGATGGTAGTCACAAAAGTTTGAAAAGCTCAGAACTCCCTTTTCGGATCATGAAAAAGAAGAGGGATCCTGAGTGGGAAAGGGTTGGCTATTTTAAGAAAAAAATGTTTATTATTTACTTGGCTGGGTCAGGCCTCAGTTGCAGCTCGCAGGCTCAGTTGCTCCGTGGCGTGTGGGATCTTCATTCTCCACCCAGGGATCAAACCCATGTCCCCTGCATTGAAAACCCTGGACCACCAGAGAAGTCCCGGAAGGGACCGGCTGTGTAGACATGGGTTGTTCAGACAGTGAACATCCCCAGGAAAGGCCTGTCTTCAGGGCTGGTCCTTGGCTGCTCCTGGGAAGTTAGCACCCATCCCCTGGAACATTCTGTCCCCACCCTGTGAGAGTGTAGTTGTTGGCCTGAGGCCATGGGCCAGCTAGTATGGGTTTGACCTTATAGTCTATTCTAAAATGTGATGGGGAGAAGTGTAAGCCATGACAAACTTTATTTTCTTGGACTCCAAAATCGCTGTAGATGGTAACTGCAGCCATGAAATTAAAAGGCATTTGCTCCTTGGAAGGAAAGCTGTGACAAAGCTAGACAATGTATTAAAAAGCAGAACCGTCACTTTGCTGATAAAGATCTGTACGGGCAAAGCTATGGTTTTTCCAGTAGTCATGTATGGTTGTGAGTTGGACCATTTTAAAGAAGGCTGAGCCTCGAAGGATTGATACTTTCAAACTGTGGAACTGGAAAAGACTCTTAAGAATCCCTTGGGCAACAAGGAGATCAAACCAGTCAATCCTAAAGGAAATCAGCCCCGAATATTCTTTGGAAGGACTGATGCTGAAGCTCCAATACTTTGGCCACCTAATATGAAAAGCCAACTCATTGGAAAAGACCCTGATACTGGAAAAGATTGAGGGCAAGAGGAGAAGAGGGTGGCAGAGCATGAGATCGTTCAGTAACATCACTGACTCAACGGACATGAGTTTGAGCAAACTCCAGGAGATAGTGAAGGACAAGGAAGGCTGGTGTGCTGCAGGTCATGGGGCCACAAAGAGTCAGACAGGACTTAGCGAATGAACAATGACAGCAAAACGTGATAGAGCATGAAGCCTGGTTTGCTTGGAGGTGGTCTGTGTGGCTGACGTCAGCTGTGTGGGTGCCCAGTGACCAACCCCCAATACCAGCTCTGGGCACCAAGCCTCTGGGAGCTTCCTTGGTTAGTAACGCAGTTTCTGGAGAATGAAGTGTGTCCCCGAGATTCTGCTAGTAAAGAACACTGGTCAGCTTACCCCTGCTTCCTCCTGGGTTCAGCCTCAGCTGCCTTTTCCTCTTCCTGTTTTTAATCTATTGTTTTGCTGTCATAACTCATAACTGAGTGTAAGCGTTTTTCTGAGTCCCAGTGAATTATCTAACCTTGCGGGGTATGGGGGCCCCTGACCCGGATGCAGGCGTCGGGCTGAACCAAGTCTGAGCTTGGACCACGGCTGACCTTAATGGAGGGGCCGCAGTAGATGACTGCTTTCGTGGTGAGCGGGTGGGAAGGCTTCAGCTTTTCTCCATTTGTGACAACAGTGGTTCCCAGATGCCACTTGTTCAAGTGTCACTGTATGGGAATAAATATTTTCCTCCATTTCAGCCTCCATGGAGAGCATGAGCCTGGTGCAAATAAATACCAGGGGTTATCATGAACTTTATTTCCAGAGGTAACTCTGGCTCTTCCGAGATCTTCCATATGGGCCTATTCTATCCACTGTGACCTCAGTGATAGTTTTCAAAATTATTTTTTAACTATGCAGTATTGCAAACCACGGAGCTGTCTCTTCAGACTCCGTGTGAATTAAAATCAGTGTAACATTTGAATCCGAGCCACACACAGGTTAGCAGTGGCAGCTTCGTTCTCTGATTGTTGGCTGAGCTTGGTCTTGTGTTTCCCTGTTGTGTCGGGGAAAAGAACCAAAGAGATTAGTAGTAAAAGCTTTGAGATCTAATTATGATGAGGGAGTTCCAAAGGAAATTAAACATAGCATGATTACTTTTTAAAAAATACAAATTAAAGAGAACATCTTAGCACATAATCCTCCCCGTTCAGCAAGCTCATTTCCCATCAGGAGGTGGAAGAGGATATTTGAGAGCTCTTATTAGCGAATATCGTGCCTGGATTTTTATGACACTTTTTCTTTATCTAAATATTTTCTTGCATCGTTAACTTACGTGATTCGCCCAGGTTTTTACTAGTCTTTGCAGTCATTTTCAAACAGTACCTAATTGGAGAACTACTGCTCAACTCCATCTTCTGCATCCTAAGAGCCCTGGGTTTTAGTGGAAGGTCTGGTCTGAGAAGGTCCCAGGGGAGGAAGATGAGGAGACGGCAGATGGTCAAGACTGGGTCCTCCCACTGCCCCACAATCCACCAACCGTGTCAGCCAGAAGCCCCTTTAATAAAACTGTGGGAGACTGTGGACATGGGAGGGGACCCGAGACGGGCCTCGCCGGACCTCAGGTCTCCATGGAGCGTCTCTTCTGCTCTCAGAGGGCTTGGGGGTTTCTCCTTCTTCCTGGACTTCTCACCGTTTTCCAGGCCAGTGGGCATTTCTCCTCTGCTCCACACCATGCCGCCTTCCTTAGGCTTTGACCGGTGTCTTTTGGCACAATAAGGAAGGACTGCACCTCCCTCAGAGAGTCCACCTGCTCTGTTCTTTCTTGGTCATAGCTCCTGCCAGCCACCCGCTCCCTTCTCTCAATGCACATTCCACCCAGTTTCCTCTTGAATCTAAACGCATGTCTCTCCCTCCTGATTTCTGACAGTTCTGAATCTCAGCACTGGGGCTCATGAGTCTGTTCTCCTCCATTCTTCACCCTTCATTAAATTTCTTTCTGAGCACACCCTTCCTACTGGAAAGCTATATACTTTTTAAAATTGAAGTATAGCAGATTTACAATGTTTCAAGTGTCCAGCAGATGAATTCAGTTGTGAATATGTCTTCCTTTTCAGATTCTTTCCCATCATAGGCCATCACAGGATACGGAATATAGTTCCCTGTGCTATACAGTAGGTCTTTGTTTAAATCTATTTTTTTAAAGGCCTGTTTGTTTATTTTTTTGGCCATGTCTCGAAGCACGTGGGCATCTTAATTCCCCCTACCAGGAATCGGACCCATGCCTTGCAGTGGAAGCACAGAGTCTTCACCACCGGACCACCAGGGAATTCCCCTTGTGTAACTATTTTATATGTACTAGTGTGTGTCTGTTAATCCCCAGCTCCCGATTTATGTCTCCCTCCCACTTTCCCCGCTGGTGACCGTCACTTCATTTTCTATGTTTGTGAGTCTTTTTGTGAAAGCTGTATCTTCTCAATGAGCTTGTCTCTTCATCATCTATCCAGAGCACAAAGGGTTTTATACATATGATCTTGCATCCTCCAAACCATGTACCTTTCAAACTTGAGGACATGTAACTCCTGCATTTCATTTGTTAAACACAAATCCCATCCATGTTGACAGTATTTTCCTCAGGCTCCTGACCTTACCCTCAGCACCTCCTCTCTCCTCTCCGGCCGGGCCTCCTGTTCAGAGGTTGCATCAGTCTCTGTTTCCACCAGAGTCCATAGACGACCTTCTCAGCTCCCTGCGCCCCCTGCCACGTAAACCCGTGCTTCCGATTCAGCTGTGCTCCGCTTGCCCACAGCGTGACTTAACCCTCCAAGGGCTCCCACCTTTCCAGTCCCCGTCTGTCTGACCCTTTCCCCTACTTTGTCTGTGTAATTTCCCAGATCGAGATGCCCCCCGCCCTGGCCTCCCTCACACTCTGCACTCAACACTCCCTCCAGCTTTCTCTTCCCACTGGTGCCCCCTGGCCCTGGGAAGATGGCTCTTCCCTTCTTTTAACAGGAGGCTGAATTCATCTTTATCCTTCTCCTCCACCAGAAGCCCCACTCAGCCTCCTTCTCCCTCAAGCTCCAGGAAATGTGTCCTCATCTCTTGAACTGAAGATGCAGCCGAAGTCTTTCTCCTCTGGACCCTGGGGCGAGGGGGCGCCTCCTGCCTGGCACGGCCCCCTCTGGGCTGCGTGGAAGCTGATTTTACCCGCTGGGGCAGGGCTGTGCGGCCCATCAGCCAGCATCTCTTCTCCTTCCCCCACCCGGGGCTCCCGGGGCTGTGCCCAAGTGCTCTGGAGCCTGGGGCCCCGCCTCGCGTGGCCCCTGGCTCAGTTGTGACGCGTGTTTGCTTGTAATTTGTTGAGCAAGAGGCTCCCAGCTGTCAAGGTCATCTCGTTCTCTGTCTCAGAGGTCCCCTCCTCGCAGGAGCTGCAGTGCCGCTTCAGCCTGCTCTTGGTCTCTCCCCTTAAGTTGGGGACGAGGGCAGCAGGCCCCGCCGCTCTGAGTCTCTGCCCTCCTGGGCCCCTCTTTCTCTCCAGCCCTTCATAGAAATTGATTTCACCACAGTTCTCCCCCAAACCCTCAGGTGTTTGCCTTACTTACTGAAACTCTTCCTTTATTGAAGTATAGTTGATTTGCAATGTTGTGTTAATGTCTGTGTGCAGCAAGGTATTTCAGATACATAGATATACGTACATTCACATTCTTTCCATTACGGCTTGTCGCAGGCTGTTGAGTCTCTTTCCCCATGCTCTGCAGTAGGACCTGACTGTTCATCCATCCTCGGGATAAGAGTTTGCATCGGCTGACCCCACACTCCTGGGGCGTCCCCCCCACCCCTCCGCCTGGGCAACTACAAGTCCGTGCTCTCTGCCTGTGAGTCTGTTTCCTGGATAAGTTCATGTGAATTCATGGAACCTCTTTCTGCACTCACGTCAGCGTCTCAGCAAGGCCACCCTCCATCCCAGGAGCCGTCTTCCTCCTAATGGATGGGGCTTCTCTCCTCCCTGCCCGGAGCTCCCGGCTCTTCTGTGAGTGATGCTCTTTCTCAAACTAATTCCGGTGACTATCCTCTGTGTGGGGCTCAACCCCCCATTTCCTGGGTTATGATATAACCCTCTACCTACACATCTAACCCTGCATCCTCATCCCTACACTCATAAATACACACGTGCATGTCCAATCCCCACACACATGCATACACATGTGCACGTCCAGCCCCTGCACACATATATGCACACATGTGCCCATCCAATCCTTGCACACATATATGCACATGTGCACGTCCAATCCCTGCACACATATATACACATGTGCACGTCCAGCCCCTGCACACATATATATACATGTGCACGTCCAACCCCTGCACACATATATGCACATGTGCATGTCCAACCCCTGCACACATAAATGTGTGCACATCCAATCCCTGCACACATATATGCACACGTGTCACATCCAACCCCTGCACACATATATGCACACGTGCACGTCCAACCCCTGCACACATATATACACATGTGCACGTCCAAGCCCTGCCCACATACATGCACACGTGGCATGTCCAACCCCTGCACACATATACGCACATGTGGCACGTCCAACCCCTGCACACACATATGCACACATGCACATCCATATATATTTCCCCCCTGCACTCACCCCAGCAGAATTCACCAGCAGGGTCTGTACCCCGAAGGCGTCTTGTCTGCAGAGGCTCCTCAGGACCAAGCCCCCCTCACAGGAGCTGCAGTGACTCTTCTGCCTGCTCTTGGACTCTCCTCTGAGGCCGAGGACGAGGGGAACAGGCCCAGTTGCTCTGAGTCTCTGCCCTCCCGAGCCCCTCTTTCTCTGCATCTCCTCCGTCCTGTAGCCTCTTCTCTCTCTTCCTTCCTTGACTCTCTCATCCATCCCCGGACTCGACGACTGAGAACACAGGCCGGATCCAGCATCTCCACCAAAAACACCCCTGCACTGGCCTTGTGGGGGTGCTTTTCCTTCTCAGCCTCTGAACTCAGCCCCTGCCAAACCCCCCCATACGTGCACACACGGCACATAAATATAGATACACATGTGTCCACATGCATGCACACACACCTGCATACTCCCGCATACAGGCATACATGTGCACACACACTGGTCACACACAAACACATCCCCTCAACACACACACCCCATGTCTATCCCCCAGTCCCACCCAGCCCTGAAGGCTGGTGTGTGTGGGGGAGGGTCTGACCCTGGGGAGACTTCACGGGGTGCACCGTTGCACCCATGCTAACCTAGGAGTTTATCTCTAAAATGCTCCAAATACCGATTTTCTGCCACATTTTCCCAGTCAGATTTAAGTGAGAGGCATGGCCGGTTGTATCAACTCCATCTCAATTTCTTCCTTGGCACAGAGTGTGGGTGGATTCGTCATTGTCAGCACTGTAAAAAAGGGCCTCCAGCTCTTTCTCTGCCCCTCAGCCAGGTGATGTCTTCCCAACAGAATCAACCAGCGTCAGGACGGCTCCCTTTGTTCCCTTCACACACACAGCCTCGACAGACCACATGCCTGAGTCCTTCTGTGCGAACCGCAGCCTGGTCCTGGCTGTGGAGGCCCTGGAGTCGATGCTGAGGGTCCGTCTCCGGGCGATGCAGGCGCACGCACTTTGGGGAGTCACCCCAGCAAGGCCTTAGGCAGAGCCGGTATTTTAAAAGATGTTTCCATGGCTCAGAGGTTGTATAATTGACATTCCTGGAAGCTCACGGGCTGGGTGGGGAATCTTGGCCCCTGCGCTACCCTGTAGACCTTAGTTCTTCGCGGTGTCGGGCTGCCGTTCTGAGTCCCCTCTGGGTCTGGTTCTCTCTTCCCAGACCCTGCTCTGTCTGAACGCCTGGGGGAAATTCTCTGCTTTAGTGGCAGGATTTCCCCCTCTGCATTTTTCTGGAAACTCCCTGCAGAGAGGTCCCTGGCTGGTGACCTGCCAGCCACAGCCTGGTCTGTTAACCCTTTCCCAGCCCTGAGACATGTCAGAAGATCTCAGTGTCCTGGAGCTGTCATTCACGCCCCCTCCAGACCTGCCCAGAGTCTGAGGCTGACCATTGGGAGCCATCACCGCCCAGCCCAGCAGAGCTCTTGCTGTCTGTCACCTCTCCTTCCTGCCCCAGAGTGAATACACATGGTTCCCCCTCACCTCCCAAGGCACCATCAACGTGCTAGGTTTCACCAACTGAAATTTTCAAGAGAGAGTTTTGATGAGAAAATCATCACTTGGGTACCAGGCTTCTCGGTGCCTAAGTCTTCTTCCTCATCCCTGGGAATCCTCTTAAATCGTAGGCCTGGACCTTTCCTTCTCATCTCAATACTAAAACAAGATTTCTCAGTATTGAGTCTCAGGGGTCCATGAACTCGGACGAAAGAAAAGGTTATGATTAATTTCATAATGTTTGACTGTAGCCGAGATTCCCTCCCATGAATCTGTTGACAGAAAGCCATGGTAGTTTTGTCATTATTGTGAACAGGAGAAATCACGGGTATTTTCACATCACAATGACATTTGGAGTCATGCCAAAATACATACTGTCACTGCTTATTGAAAATCATAGTTGCTTCAGCCCTGCCCCTGATTTTGGTGGCAGAACAGCTGGGAGAAGGACCTCGGTCCTTGTCCTTTTTGAAGAAAGAATTCAGCAGAGAGGGCAAGCTTGTGCAATAGTGATAGGGTTTATTAGTAGCAGAGTACATGAAGAAGAGCTCACACGTGAGCTCAGAATGAGTTGCAATAGTGGGCAGCTTAGGTTGCTTATATGGGGTCAGTTTTCTGGGTTGTCTCTGGCCAGTCATATCGATGTGTCAGCGGGAGAGCGGTCCCAGCTGCCCAGCCTGGGGCAGCCTGTTTGTCTCCTGCCTTGGCTCTGCCTCCGGGACTGCGCGCAAACCTCCAGGCAGCGTCGCTGGTCAGGCCCAGGACCTCTCAGCCCAGCGGCCTTTCAGCCAGGAAACTTCCAACAGCTGCCCTCACGGTTGGCATTTAACTCAAAAAATTCTCTGGAGAACCTAGTGCTTCTGGAGTCCAGAGTATCTTTTCCTTGTGAAGCAAGTTCTGAAAGCTTTCATCCTATTCATAATTATGTTACTTGCAAAACAGAAGTCCCATCGCCATGATCATAAAAATAAAAATGTCAGATATGTATATCCAGTCCTGATGGAACTGTTTCCTTGTCAAAGACATGCCACAGGCAAATGCCATTAATTTATCTAAGCCAAAACAGTCGTTGTACTAATGTGCCATTACACATGAACATTTGCTTTAACTGGTCTGTATTTTTCATGTATTATGTTGTGACTCATTAATAAGCCAGGATAAGTATGTTTTATTTTTTATTTTTAAAACTGTGTCCCCAAATAATCGCTTTTCTCTATGACTTGATATAGTTTATTTTATGTGTTTAAAAATATTAGATTCTGAGAAAAGAAACATAAGCCTCACCACATTGTCCTAGGGGTTCACTTTTTGGTCTCATTTACATCTAAAGAGACAAAAGATCTAGAATCTTTGTGCTAAAGAGACACTTTCCTTATCTTTTCTCTTCACCAAAGTTTAGGGCCTCAATCCCTCTTTAAAAAATTTATTTATTTTAATTGGAGGATGATTGCTTACAATGTTGTGTTGGTTTCTGCCATACATCAACATGAATCGGCCACGGCATACACATGTCCCTTCCCTCCTGAACCTCCCTCTCACCCCATCCCACCCCTCCCTCTAAGTGGTCTCAGAGTACCCGTCTGAGCTCCCTGCATCATCCCGCAAATTCCCACTGGCTGTGAATTCTACATGTGCTCCTCTCTCCATTGGTCCCACATTCTCCTTCCGCCTCTGTGTCCACAAGTCTGTTCTCTCTGTCTGCGTCTCCGTGGCTGCCTGCAAATAGGTTCATCAGGACCGTCTTTCCAGATTCCATTAAATCAGTGCTTAGTCACTCTGTCATGTCCGACTCTTTGCAACGCCATGCACTGTAGCCCACCAGGCTCCTCTGTCCATGGGGATTCTCCAGGCCAGAATACTGGAGTGGTTTGCCATGCCCTCCTCCAGGGGGTCTTCCCAACCCAGGGATCGAACCCAAGTCTCCTGCATTGCAGGCAGATTCTTTACCAGTTGAGCTACCAGGGAAGCCATATATATGTGTTAATATACTGTATATGTCTTTTTCTTTCTCACTTACTTCACTCTATAATAGACTCTAGGTTCATCCACCTCATTAGAACTGACCCAAATGCATTCCTTTTTGAGGCTGAGTAATATTCCATTGTGTATATGTATTAATACCACGGCTTCTTTATGCATTCATCTGTTGATGGACATCTAGGTTGCTTCCATGTCCTAGCTAATGTAAATAGTGCTGTGATGGACATTGGGGTACATGTGTCTTTTTCAGTTGTGGTTTCCTCAAGGTATATGTAGGCCCTCAATCCCTTGTGTCCTCAAAATTTATCACCACCGTCTTGCCAAATGGTTACTTTCCTGGGTGGAACAATTACCTCTTTTTTGCCATATGCAACTTCTGTATCTCTGGAGTAGCCGCAGGCTAACCAATAACGGTGCTGCTCACAGCTGCCTGGAGAGGGTTCCTGTGAGGAAGTGGCTCCCCTGGGTTCTCTCCCCAAGTCATTAAGTCACTCTCCTGAGACTCTGTGAGTGAGGGAGACAGTATCTGGATCTAGGGACTCTGGGCTAGGAGTCTGGGGAGTTTGGTTTTTAACTACTGTGTCGTATGCTATGGACTCACTCGAATATCTTTCAGGGTAAATACACGGAGCAGAGTTGTCTGCCTCCTGCTTTGTCCCTAGAATACATACACATCTTGAGTGAAGAAAAAGAGGAATTGTTTTCTCTTTACCTCTCTCTCTTTTCTCTTTCCCTACTTCTTTTATTTTTAAAAAACTATTTTGTTTTAATGTTTTAGTGTGTTTCATTTTTTTTTTATTTTTGGCTGCACCGGGTCTTCGTTGCGGCGTGTGGGCTTTCTCTAGTTGGGGTGAGCAGCGGCTGTCCTGCATCGTGGTGTGAGGGCTTCTCACTGCAGTGGCATCTCTTGTTGCAGAGCTTGTGCTATAGGGCACACGGGCTTCAGCAGTTGCGGCTCACGGGCTTAGGTGCTGCCTGGCATGTGGGGTCTTCCCCGACCAGGGACCGGACCCGTGTCCCCCGCTTGCATTGGCAGGCAGAGTCTTAACCAGTGGACCACCAGGGAAGTCCTCGCTATTTCTTTCTTTTCTTGTTTGTCCCTCTGCAATGATATTTGACTCTGCAGAGAAGTCTCTTTCATTTTGAGGCAGTTTCCCTGTGTGCAAACCAAGAAGGTCAACCTGAGTCATCTCCGAAGTCCCTTCCAGCACCGTCATGCCTGTTCAAGTTCAGCGTGAGAAAGGACTCCTGACTGCAGTGGGCTCACAGCTGGTTGAGGAGTGATAGTTCTTTAAACTGACCACAGGGTCAGGGGATTTCCTGCAAAGCTCTAAATCTTTCCCACAAAGAGGTGACCTTGTACCTACAGCTCCTTCATCTCCATATGCCTTTGGTGCGGTGGTGTTTGTCACTGTGAGTGATTCCATAAGCTAAACCAGCAGTTGCCCATGCTTCTTGGTTGATTAATTTTCTAGGGAAAAAAAGAAAGCCCATTCATGATCATGGTTCTTTTTTGGAAACCAACAGGATTTTAACATATATTCTACACACAGGTTCACAGTCCCTCTTTTTACTTGGAGCCCTTTTCTGTGAAAACAAGAGCAAGCAATATTTATTACAAATGGCTGCTTTTTCAATTTACTCTAGTAGCTATTTTTTCTAGACCCCTTTGCAAATTGAACGTAACTGATTAATTGGAGTTCATTTATACACACCAGTGTATTGCTCTTCTATTTTTATTGAAGTATAGTTAATTTACAATGTTGTGTTAATTTCAAGTGTTCAGCAAAATGATTCAGTTATACATATATATGTATGTGTATGTACGTTCTTTTTTCAAACTCTTTTCTACTACAGGCTATCACAAGTTATTGAATGTAAATCCTTGTGCTACACAGTAGGTTCTTGCTTACCTATTTTATATATAGTAGTGTGTATCTGTTAATCCCAAACTCCTGATTTATCTCTCCCCCACTCCTGCTATTCTTTTTTAAAATGAATTTATTTTAATTGGAGGATAATTCCTTTACAATATTGTGGTGGTTTTTGCCATACATCAACATGAATCAGCCCCAGGTCACATGTGTTCCCCCACCTACTTATCAATACCAAACAGACTCACAGACACAGAAAATAAACTTATGGTTATTCTCTTTGATAGCCATGAGTTTATTCTCTTTGGTAACCATCAGTTTATTTTCTTTGTGAGTCTGTTTTGTATTGATAAGTAGGTTCGTTTGCATCATTATTTTAGGTTCCACATATAAGTGATATGATATTTGTCTTTTTCTGTCCAATATTAGCACATGTTTATAGACACCCTCAGTGGCCGGTTTCTGCAGTGATTTTGGTGGAGGGGTCACTGAGATGACCTCATTACTATGAATGATGTGAACTCTAGAGCAGAATAATAGTGTTAAGAACTATATCCAAGTATGACCAGTAAGTGTGGGCCCAACTAAACGCACCATGTTTTCCTATATAACTCTTATTCCTTCCCAGAATCTATGCAATCTGTTCTTTTATCTAAAAATGGAAGTTACTTGCTCGGATCCTTTCAAAGCAAGAAAGGTGTTTCTGTTGCTAATAGCATATTATATAAAGCTTACAGCATGAAAGAACGTCAAGAATGCCCTTGTTCTAACCTCATGCACTCGTAGTTGAGGCAACTAAGATTCTGGGAAAGACACGTGACTTGTCTGAGGTCATGCCGATGGGGATGTGAAACGTCTACCACACTTACTGCTCCAGACCCCACCGTGCCTTTATGCCACTTCTGCACACCACTGCGGCTGCCACGATTCCCTTCTCCATGGCCAAGGTACTTAAATGTATGGGTCTTCCTTCCTTCCTTCTTCTCTCTCCCCTTCCCTCCCTCCTTCCTTCCTTATGCGTGTGTTGAGAACAATGGTTCTTCTTTTACTCTGCTTTTGACTTAAGACAGTTTTTTGAGCTTGATATGCATCACTCAACTATCCAATACCTCTCTTCCCTTTTCATTAATACAAATTATGAATCCATTCTTACAGCAGCCATCAGTACACGTAGTGCTGTCTTCCAATGGTCTAAAGGTGTGAAACCAGCCAAGGACAAATAAGTTATCCTTGCAAATGTCTGGACATTGTTTGTGTCTCCCTTCACTCATCTTGGCATTTGCAATTCACTTCAATTTCACTTCTGTTTTTATTCTCCTTTCTCTTTTCTCACCTTCTATTTGAAGGCTACATTTATCTTATAAAAACTCAACCAATAGAAAGTTGAAAAGATTAAGCCATCAGTTTATTTGGCCAGTTCTATTCACTGATTGAATTCAAAGTCACACCCACCCAATTCAAATTGAGACTTTTCTGAAGCTAAAACATAGACAAAATGGCCAGAGTCCACAGCTTCTACTTGGCCTGTTTCTGTGTCTTGGTTTCCTTCAAGAGTACCCTTCCCAACTAATCCTGAGGCTCTTGGACCAGAAAACCCTTTGTGCTCTATGATTTTCAGCCTTAAGGATATTTCCTGAGGTTCACATTTTGGGGATGCAGTCTATACCCTTCCTTTGTGAAGCAATTGCTGACTAATTCATTGCTTGGCTTCAGTGGACACTGTCCTCTTCTAAGCCATCTTTGAGTGAGAAAGTGAAGAGGCTCCGTTAGAAAAGAACCATGGTGTGGTCAAGAAATGGATTTATTTTAAGACTTAAGTAAGCAAAGTGAATAAGGTACACTCTAGAATTCATCGCCTTTCGGATGTAACAGTGATACAATAATAGTAATCACTTAGGCTTTCAATGTTAAATTATGTGAATCATTTCATTCATTATGGATAATGAACCAGTAACGCAGCCTGAAGTGATGTCTCCAGTACACTACTAATGTATTTTATTTCCTTTCTGCCCCTCATCCAAGTACAGGAAATATTTTATTTTCCTTGCAGGAATTACTTGCAATGGTGGTAGTAAAACCAGGGGATTGAGGCACCTAGCTTCTGATGTACAAATTCCATCTGTAGGCACTGATCTTCTAGCATGATGCTTTTCTCCAGAGAGACATTTATCAACTTAAACACACCTAGGAAGGCTATATGGAAGATGTAAAAGCATCAGGAAGCTCAAGATTATAGCAGAGGCACAGACTGAGTGTTTTTAAATCGTGTCTTATCCACAGATATCCACAAAGATGATTCCCATAGATCGTCTTGGCACCATTTGCCCTTTTTTACATCCTCAGTATAATATATTTATTAGCTATATTGATGAAAATAAGAGAGCAGCTCTCCTTGATGTGGGAGACCTTGGCAAACATAAAGTCTTTTAAAAGAAATGAATAGACTGTTTTATAAATGTGAACCCACTGGCTGAACCACCCAGTGAAAGAATAGTCATGGTATAGCACTGGGGAGACTAATGAAAAGCCATGTGTGTGTGTGTGTGTGTGTGAATGTCTGTGTGAAACATCATATAAGAAGTTTACTTAATAATCCTCTGAAAAGCTTGTTAATCTCTCCTTTCTCCAGTGAGAAACCTGGAGGAACTGAGTTTCAAATGTCTTGTCTACAGCACATTGGAGACCCTGAGTTAGGGGTTTTTCCTGACATTTGTGGAGCCATTTGGTGGTGGCTTCCATTATTCATGGGCCAGTGAGATGTGGAAAGAGCCCCATTGTACCCCCATTTTTACACCTCCTCAGGAAGCAGGGCTACATGCTCACCCGACTTCCCTATATGGCAAGCATTCTACTCATTCAAGCAAGGAGGTATTTTTCCAAATTTTAAAATTTCTGTTTGTCACTTGCTATACTTCAATGTCCATGGAAGACTCATTATGTGCAGTGAGATGGCATGGTGAAAGGCGTGACCAACTTTGCACCAATGTTTGCACGATTCATACATGATGTATGTTTCAGTGAGGAGGTGACATTTCTTGGGATCTAGAAACCCAACAGGCACGTCTTTGGTGAACATATCTGCTCATCAGAAATCTCAATAGAAATGATATCCCAATGCAAATGGAAGGCAGGAAGCAAAGAATATTAAGCGGCCCTGGTGGCTCAAATCGTAAAGAATCTGCCTGCAATGCAGGATACCTGGGTTCAATCCCTGGGTTAGGAAGATACCCTGGAGAAGGAAATGGCAACCCACTCCAGTATTCTTGCCTGGAGAATTCCATGGACAGAGGAGCCTGGCAGGTGATAGTCCATAGGATCGCAAAGAGTTGGACACAACTGAGTGACTAACTTTTCAAAACTATAATGTTAGTTGTTGCATCTTCCTTAGTCTTTCCAGTTCACGGTTGATTTAGACCTGTGCATCTTAATGCAAACATTTGGAGATCTCTAGGCTCAGTGAAAAGTCATGTTAATGACAACATCAGGAGTGGACTGTGTCTGAGCCGCTTTGAAGTTGGTGGGATGACAGGCACCAGAGAGGAGAGAGGTAGTTGACTGTGACCAGTATTGACCCTGACAGGTACCTTGGAGGAAAGATTTCAGTCGGTTTACATTCTACAAATTCATTTTCCCTGCTAGAATTCTCAAGTGTTCCCTGAGACAGAATCGTTGTTTGAGACCAATAGTCAGAGTCTCCCAGGACCACAGAGCAGGCTCATCCAGAGGCTCTGGCCTGGAGCCACATGTATTTTTCCAAGGTTCACAGGGAGCCCTTCCAGCAAATCTTTATTGAGTTTTAAAAAACGAATCACTGTTGCTATAATTATCAGCATTTAATCTTTTAAAATAACTTAATGACTGATGCTGACGCTGAAGCCCCAATACTTTGGCCACCTGAGGCCAAGAACTGACTCATTTGAAAAGACCCTGATGCTGGGAAAGATTGAGGGCAGGAGAAGAAGGGGATGACAGGGGATGAGATGGTAGGATGGCATCACTGATTCATGGACATGAATTTGAGCAAACTCCAGGACATGGTGAAAGATAGGGCAGCCTGGTGTGCTGCAGTCCATGGGGTCACAAAGAGTCAAGCATGACATAGGGAATAAACAATAATAATAGATGAATATGTAAGTGAATAACTAAGCATTTGACACCACTAGTATATATAAAAAAATCAGTTAATTTCATAATATGGAAATATTACATTGGCTTCTTATCAATGGTATTAATTCCATTTTGGATAGATAAACCACACTGGAGAGATTTATATAATATAATACCTGTTTTAAGTGGAATTGTGCAATATTAGTTTCTCTAGGATACATTTTCATTAGCCATTAAAGATAAATTATTTGCCACTAAAACAAACAAAAATCTCAAAGGAAAGGCTTTTCACTCTTCACGCTGTTAAACCTCCTCTGTATGAAAGATGAGTTTATTCCTGAAGGCTATGAAGGCTATGTGGAGGTAACCCACTCCAGTATTCTTGCCTGGGAAATCCCATGGACAGAGAAGCATGATGGGCTACAGTCCATGGGGTCACAAAGAGTTGGACACAACTGAATGACCAAACAACAACTAGAAGGTAAAGTGACTACCCAGCCCTGGTGCAATGAATGCATTTCCTTAGTGAATTATGAGAAGACCCATCTTGATAAAAGGTATACCCAGATGTTTTGCATCAGTTCAGTTCAATTCAGTCTCTCAGTCATGTCTGAATCTTTGCGACCCCATGAACTGCAGCCTGCCAGGCTTCCCTGTCCATCACCAACTCCTGGAACTTGCTCAAACTCATGTCCATTGAGTCCATGAAGCCATCTAACCATCTCATTCTCCATCATCCCCTTCTCCTCCTGCTCTCAATCTTTCCCAGTATCAAGGTCTTTTCCAATGAGTCAATTCTTCGCATCAGGTAACCAAAGTATTAGAGTTTCAGCTTCAGAATCAGTCCTTCTAATGAGTATTCAGGACTGATTTCCTTTAGGATTGACTGGTTGGATCTCCTTGCAGCCCAAGGGACTCTCTCAAGAGTTTTCACCAACAACACAGTTCAAAAACATCAATTCTTTGGCGCTCAACTTTCTTTGTAGTCTAACTCTCACATCTGTACATGACTACTGGAAAAAACATAGTTTTGACTAGATGGACCTTTGTTATTAGCAAAGTAATGGCTCTGCTTTTTAATATATCTAGGTTGGTCATAGCTTTTCTTCCAAGGAGCAAGCATCTTTTAATGTCATGACTGAAGTCACCATCTTCAGTGATTTTGGAGCCCTTCAAATTAAAGTTTCTCACTGTTTCCATTGTTTCCCATCTATTTGCCTTGAAGTGATGGAACTGGATGCCATGATCTTAGTTTTTTGAATGATGAGTTTTAAGCCAGCTTTTTCACTCTCCTCTTTCACTTTTATCAAGAGGCTCTTTAGTTCTTCTTCACTTTCTGCCATAAGGGTGGTGTCATCTGCATATCTGAGGTTATTGATATTTCTCCCAGCAATCCTGATTCCAGCTTGTATTCATCCAGCCTGGCATTTTGCATGATGTACTCTGCATATAAGTTAAATAAGTAGGGTGACAATATACAGCCTTGATGTACTCCTTTCCCAATTTGGAACCAGTCTGTTGTTCCACGTCCAGTTCTGACTATTGCTTCTTGACCTGCATACAGATTTCTCAGGAAGCAGGTAAGGTGGTATGGTATTCCCATCTCTTAAAGAATTTTCCATAGTGTGTTGTGATCCACATAGTCAAAGGCTTTGGCATAAATAATAAAGCAAAAATAGATGTTTTTCTGTATTCTCTTGCTTTTTCAATGATCCAACAGATGTTAGCAATTTTCTTGGTGGATATCAAATTATTTGTCTTTCTCTATTTACCTTGGGAATCTAGGGTGTTAGAAGCCATGCCCCAATCCATATTGATAAATTCAGGGAAACACTATCTAAACTTGCTTCAGTGGATCTTTGATATGATAGGCAACCAAGACTTATCTGCCACACCTTTATTGTTGTTGTTTTGGACCTTTTCATTCCTTTGACCAATGTTCATTGCTCGTGTCCCGTGTTCCAAGCACTGCAATAGACACTGGTATGAACAGTAAAGGCAATGGAAGCAGTTTCTCCTCTCAAGGAGCTTGTACTCTGGGGCAGGAGACCCAAGGCAGGTACCCAACACTGGAAGGAGCCCAGCATGCCTGCAGGAAGAGAACGCATGGAGTGGCAGGTTTTCATATTCTTCTTTAAAATCATACATTGATTTCATAACTAGCATGGCATACCTATGGATTGTGGCCCGTCACTTCTGAAAGGTGCTATTGTGAACAATATAGCATCTTTACATCACTGGGGTCTCAGCAGTCACCAGTCAGAGCATCTCCCAACCAACTCCAACACAGTATCTTCCAGAAGACCACCTCTGTGAAGATTGTGTAGATAATGGAGGCTTAAATGAACTTTCCTCTAATTAGAGCATCTTCTCTGTATACAACAGAGTTCCTCGCTTGAATCTCAATCAGACGCATATCTTAAGGAACATCTAATGGAGGAGAAAAGACATGGTCAGCCATATTGAGGCTCAGTAATGTGTGATGGGTGAATAAATGAATGAATAGCACAAAATAGAGAGGGATGTACTTTGTAAGGCAAGTACTTGGAGATGTCATGACGATCCAGCAGGACAATTAGTAACTTCTGAAAAATCACTGGATGGACTGTTGAGCTGGACTTTGAAGTAAGGCTATGATTACACCATCTGAAAATTCAATTTGACATCTTTGTGAGACGTGCTTTAGTGCACAGCTCATCAAAATGACAGAAGTGGAAAGAAATATAGTGGGGATGTTCCTGTAGAGTGTCACCCTCAGTTGGAACCCCATCTTGGTAATAGCTACATCACAGGACTTATAAAATTATTAAATATTATGATGCATGTAAAACATATGGTTATAAAGCTTTCCCTAAGTTGAATCTATTAACATTCATGAACAAAACTCCTCAAGGATGGAAAGTTTACAAATAAATTGAGTTCATTTGCACGTATCATTGGACCTACCGGATGTCCTAGCTTCTGAGATCCCTTGTGTGTATGAAGACATGCATGTTTTAAAACCTGACTGAAAATGAATTGTAAACTAGTGTTTTCTAAATTAATGAATAACTTTTCAAAGATCATAGCATTCATATTTCCACAAAGACTTGTGCAGACCTAACTGCACAAGTTGCCAGACTGCTCTCCAAGGTGCTGAATTTATTCCACATATTTTTTGGAAAGGATGTCAGCTATCACAGCATAGCTTCTGCTCTCTGGGTTTCTTTTTATCTAGAGGGAGGAGGGAGGAAGAGGGGAGAAGGAGAAAGTGATAGATGGAATAAGCCAATCTAGGCCAAATAATGCTTGTTTATAATCCAGTCCATCACTGCCTCTCAGTAGCCCCATTGCTGCCTTACATCACTCATGCCAATTTGATATCCCATGTACAGAGGGCCCAATGGATAAGAAAGACCACAGGGGATCCAGGACCCCTCCTGAGCCATGAAATTCTTGGCACACAAACCCATCAGTCTGTCTGTCCTCCATGATAAATGGGAATTCAGTTCATTATTGTGCCCACCATCCCCTCCCCAGAATATTTGAGTCTTCAACAAATGAAGACAGAGTCATGGTTCATTTTGACCTGATTTTAGTTTTCTGAAAGCATTTAAAGCATGAAAACAGAACAGAAGCCTTCCTTTTCCTAGGAAACAAAAGTCTTCTAAGAGGCTGCCTCGTTTCCTGTGTGATCCGTTGAATGCAGACATGGTGTGATCGGAATGAAGGGCTGCCCTAGCCATCCGGGGCTGAGCACAGCTTGCCTTTCTGAGCTACCATAGCACCCTCAAGCGGCAACGTCAAGCTCGGAGTTGCTCTCTGCGTGCCCAAAATCAGCATGATCACAAGCCTGTCTTGTGTTGCTTTGTCTTTTCTGTTGTTTGTTGTGTTGCTTTCATTTTTTGCAGGTGATTGAATTCATCAAAGGGTTATCGAAATAAACAGCAGTAGGTGGACAGGATGCGCTGAGTTGTTTTGAAATGGTAGGGATGCTGTCACGAGGGTGCTTTTGGTGTGGAAGGACTGGGAGGAGAAGCTGTGAGAAGAAATGAAAATAAAAGAGAGGCCCATGAGACTGTGAGAAATGTATTTATTTTCCTTGTGTTCTGTCTGTCCCCTGGATCGAAATGCAGAACAAACAATGCACAAGATCCAAACAATCAAAACAGGCTGCAAGATAAAGGGAATGAATGCACTTTATGAACCTGTTTTTCTTGCTTTCTTCCCTCAACTCCAAGTTCTGTAAAAATTAAAAAAAAAAATTTATTTGAAATATTACTGGTCCTTGCCTTTGATAAACAGGAGGCTGATCAACCTGGAGCAAAATATATAGTCAACTCCCTTTTAGCACTGACTCTGTAGGCTTGATTAAGATGCAAAGGCATTGCCCCTCCTACGTGCAATTCCAAAAGGCAACTCCAGAGATTAACTTTGTAAAGTATTAAAAACATGTATGTGTACTAAAATAAGTTTCTTCCCAGATATTCTGAATGCAAAGTTCTATATGTCCCTTGGAACTGGAATATCTTTCCTTGTATTTTTGACCATTACTCTGGTTCCTAGTCCCCTGGAGAAAGGAAAGGCTACCCACTCCAGTATTCTGGCCTGGAGAATTCCATGGACTGTATTAAGTCCATGGGGTCGCAAAGAGTCGGACACAAATGAGTGACTTGCACTTTCACTTTCACTGGTTCCTAGTGCTCAGAACACATGCCCTGCCTGCATGGGGCACAGCCCACTCTCCTCCTCCCGTGGGCTAGAGGATTCCAAGCCCACTATCTTTCAGCTCACAGCAGCCCTGGTTGCATGGATTCTAAATGGGTTCTTCTGATGCCAAGTCAAAGTTTGCTTCTTAGGAGCCTCTTTGAGGCAAAGAAACTGCCTATTGGAGCATATTTTGAGTATAGCGTGCTGATCTAAACAAAAATTATAATATTATGATTTCATTTGGTAAAGCAATGACTCTCTCCTCCCTTCTCCCCTCCCTGTTTTGGATCCACACTACTTCTTTCTGGCTTTATCAACCCTAAATAGAGGATATCTCACAGAACATGTTTCTTCACGCCATGTGAATAAAAGGCTTTTGATCAGTTCAGTCACTCAGTCATGTCCGACTCTGCGACCCCATGGACTGCAGCACACCAGGTCTCTCTGTTCTTCACCATCTCCTGGAGCTTGCCCAAATTCATGTCTATTGAGTAAGTGTTGCCATCCAAACATCTCATCCTCTGTCGTCCCCTTCTCTTCCCACCTTCAATCTTCCCCAGCATCAGGGTCTTTTCTAATGAGTCAGTTCTTCGCATCAGGTGGCCAAAGTATTGGAGTTTCAGCTTCCGTATCAGTCCTTCCAATGAATATTCAGAACTGATTTCCTTTAGGATGGACTGGTTGGATCTCCTTGCTGCCCAAGGGACTCTCAAGAGTCTTCTCCACACCATAGTTCAAAAGCATCAGTTGTTCGGTGCTCAGCTTTCTTTATAGTCCAACTTTCACATCCATACATGAGTACTGAAAAAACCATCACTTTGACTAGGTGGGCCTTTGTTAGCAAAGTAATGTCTCTGCTTTTTAGCACGCTGTCCTAGGTCAGTCATAGCTTTTCTTCACTACACTTCCCTGTCAGCCCAATGATTAAGACTCTGTGCTTCCATTGCAGTGGTGGCAAGTTTGATTCCTAGTTGGGGAACTAAGATCCCCCATGCTGTGCAGTGCAGCTAAAGGAAAAACAAAAATAGCACCTTCTCTTGTTGGGCTTCCCTGGTGGCTTAGATGGTAAAGAATCTGCCTGCAAGGCAGGAGACCTGGGTTTTATCCCTGGGCCAGGAAGATCCCCTGGAGAAGGTAATGGCTACCCACCCCAGTATTCTTGCCTGGAGAGCCATGACTGAGCAATTAACACTTTTCACTTTCTTTCACAAAGGGAGAGGCTCATAGAGCAAACTCTAGGAGGATTCCAATCACAAATCCTCTGTTGTCCTCTCCTTGTGGAATGAGGAAGCATCAAGCATATATGTGATAATACACAGAGTTGCTAACCAAGGAAGCTCACTCACAGGCTTTTGATAATTGAAAAATATTTTCCATCAAGTACTCTAGGTGGAAGAAGCTGTCAAAATCAACAAGAAGTCCAAATGCAGAGTCATGGACAACAAGAATCAGGTGAAAAAGCTCAGTGATGTGTCTTGTAGAGTATGAACCATAGGCAGCCCCTGTTCTCCCAAAGATTAGGTATATATAAGAAGTTTTCGTTTTCCCTTATAAAAGCAATGGTTTGGAACCTCTCAGGAGCCCTGTGTTGTAGATAAAGCTGGTAGGAGTAGCGTCTCTTATCATCTTCATGCTGTAGATGAGAAAACCGATGCCTAGTGAATTCTCCTCCTTCAAAGAGCCACCGAGGAAGAGTCAGGGGTCTGTGTCTGTTAGCAGCACTTTGGGCTGAGTAGCTATTCCTACTGGAAGGGGGTAAAACAGGGGTCTCTAACTGGGGGACTGCTCTGGGTTTAGTTTACTAGCTCCATCCTTTGGGGTTCTTTCTCTACATCAGTGCAAGCAGTTGACTCTTTTCTCATGGCCGCAAAGAGGCTGCAGTAGCTCCTTGCCTTTCAGGCCTCATACAACTCTGCTCAGAGACAATAAACTAGAGGGACAGTGCTGGGGTTAGAGGGAAGAGGTCCTTCCTCATGCCACTATCCTCTATCCAGGAGGACAAAACTCTTTCCATTGCCACCCAGAAAGGTCTTTGTATTTCTTTAGCCAAGTAGGCACCCTTAATTTTAGGACAGAAATTCCTCAAATTAAGAGGAGATGGTCAGAAAGTGGGAAAGAATGGGAGTGTAACTTTTCTGTAATTTCCTCTGGAAAATAAACAAAGCTCTTTCTTTCTCCAAAGCACTAATGTAATGAATAATATCCAGTCTTTCCCCAGTATAAAGTGTAATACAAATCTAAGGGTTCTTTTAAGTAAATAAACAATGAGATGTATCTTCAGAGAACTCTTTAATGTGGCCAGTATCATACAGGGAAACAATAAGATATGGTCCAGGAACTATAAAACCAGAATTGCATTTGTCTTAGTGGTAATGATTTCTTTTTCCTGCAAAGATCAATGGCATCAAAGGGAGATGGCAGAATCTGTGGATCACTTGCTTCCATTCCCTTCCTGGAGCTGTTGCTGGTTGGCCTAGGAAATCACCATCCTTCCACTTTAATCAGAAGTGGAGACCAGAGGCAGGGAGGGCTTCCTTGGTGGCTCAGTGGTAAAGAATTCACCTGCAGTGCAGGAGACGCAGAAGATGCAGGCTGGATCCTTGGGTCAGGAAGATTCCCCTGGAGGAGGAAATGTAACCCACTCCAGTATCCTTACCTGGGAAGTCCCATGGACAGAGGAGCCTGGCGGACTACAGTCCATGGGGTCACAAAGAGTCAGACACGGCTGAGTGGCTGAGCACGTACGCATGCAGGCCCGGAGACGGAGGGTCAGTGGCTCATCCACAGAGCTGGTCTGCACTCTGAGGCTCCATCATGTCAAGGCACTGTTTTTTGTCATGTGGAGAATTCCAAACAGACCGCCTGCTTTGCCAGGGAATCAGTAGTTGTCTGTGAAGTTGTTCATGTTATTTGATTGGAAAACAATAAAATGCAGATGTGATCAGTGGGTATAAGGTTAGACCAGTTCTCGGTCCAAGTTTTTCCATGAGAGTGCTCATGATGCCACAGGAATCCCACCTTGAGAGTCTGATGTAAGGCGTTAGCTCATTTGAAGTCTTACTCTCTGTCAGCACAGTCATGAATTTTGTGTTCTATTCCACCACCGTATATTTGGATTTAATAATCATAAAATATTTTTCTTTGAGTCTATTAAGTACTCAAGGAAGATATTTCTCTTATGAATTTGAGTAGCTCAATTTGAAAATTCAGAATTCATTTAGATCGCAACCAACCATTTACATCTCATTTAGAGTTGAGCTGAGGTTGTGTACGTTAGAGGTCTTAGAGAGAAAGGAATAAAGGAATGCTGGAATACATATATCCATATAGCCTTATCCTGCTCTATGGATAGCTTCTTTACCATAAGATAGCTCAGAATCAGAGTCCCTTGAAAGCATCAATTTATTCATCCTTTCTCATGAAGACTGAAAATGTCCTGTGTCAATGATGCAATCTGGATATTGTTGACTTATAAAGAAGTCATGGTGGGGGTTATGGGTGCAACATGGACGATGAGGTAATGAGACCCATCAGAGACTCCAAGCTCAATCTAGGAATGAATAGGACCCACCTCATGCTATTTAGAGCAGAGTCAACATTGGTTTTGCTGTGAGTGAGGAAAAACCTGTTCAGATTGCAGGCTTTTGTGACTCATGGATTTATTTAGCCAACAGGCAATTTCTGTTTACCTGTCAAGCAGAATATAAATATAAGCAATTGTTAGGAGAATTACTGTTTTTGAGTTCCAAATTAAAATGATCTGAAATGCAATTAGTAGTATAGACAAGCCTATTTCTCCCTTTTATGAGAAGGAAATTGGTCAGAGATGGGTATAGCGGAGTTGATAGAGTTACAGTGCACAGTGAATTGAATTACCCATGCGAAGCAAATGAGTGGCTTTATTTTAGTTTTATTTCCCTAATATAATCTGTTTTCATTAATGAGAGTCCTCTGCACTCATATCTGACATATCATATATGCAGGAACCAGGGTTTTGCATTGATATCTCTTGTATTTGCTCAAGGCCCTGTGAAGATACAGAGCACCAGGCCTGAAGTTTATTTTATTCCTCTGGGTTAGTTCCCGTACGTCATAGGATCTATTGTGTGTGTACTTTAATGATTAGCCATAAATATTAACCATGTGCGCGTGGGTCAGAGAATGTATTACAATTTAACAAAAACGAACCACCTAAAGTTGCATCAGCCTATTTTAAAATTTTAAGTATGTTGCATGGAAATTTGGAGGAAATTTAAGTGATGGTGAAAAAAATGGGTTTTATATTGAACACCTTAATGTGTCCTAAAGGAGTAGATTCAGGAAAATTAAGTTCATAAAAAGTTGGTTTTCAACTTGAACGTGTTTATTAACTTCATTGATTTTTAATTCAAGATTTTTTTATTGCATTAAAAAAGCAATGAGTCTAAACCAGAGGCACTGAGGATTTTTAATGAAATTAATTTTTGAAAGTAAGGTGTTTTGTTTCTTGAAATTCTGCAGAGCTTGTCTGCCAAACTGCACATATTCTGGCAAGATGGGAGAGGCTGTCGACTCAGGTACAGAATCAGTCTCTCTGAGATGAATCCCAACAGGAATGTACCTTAGCTTTGGCCATATGGTTAGTGTCTGTTTATGGCCACAGAGACACTTTTTGGCCAACTGCATATTTTGGAATTGAATGAACTGTCAAGATAACCCCCCTTTAAGTGAGAAAGACTGGCCTTTGTTCATTCTGGAAAAATTCTTACCCTCTGGAGAATGCCTGTTCTGTGCTTTAAATGGGTAAGCCGTTTCCTGAAAATCAACAAACATTCTGAGAATCGTTCGGCTCACCTGGGTGCCGTTTAGAAACATGCTCTAGGGATTATTCTAGTGCAGTTTGTTTTTCAAACTCGAGTGCTCATCAGAACTACCTGGTGGGCTTATTAAACTTACAGATTACTGGGCCCAACCTGAGTTTCTGATTCAGTAGGTTTGGGATGACACCCAGAATTCACATCCTAACAGATTTCTCGATGTTCCTTTCGTGCCTAGCCCAGGTGTGATTCTTTGAGAGCCTCTGTGATTCGGGGCTGAACATGCTCTTAGTGATGGACAGGGAGGCCTGGTGTACTGCGGTCCATGGGGTCGCAAAGAGTCGGACACGACTGAGCGACTGAACTGAACTGAACTGATGTTCTTCGTGCTTCTGCAGTCAATAACTAGACCATTATTAGGAACATATTTGTGGTCTAAGTTTCTGACAGTCTTTTTCTAATAAAACCGCCAGGGCTGTAAATGTACCAAAAGGAGGAATAAATAGAGAAAGGTACATCTTTTCATGAAAGGATGGCCTTATCAATCCAGCCATGTAGTTTAGAGCATCAGTCCATCTCCACTGAGAGGAGGGCTGAGTATAATCTGCATGAAGGCAAGAACTATGTTCATTTTAGATATTCATCTCTTCCCTAGAACATAAAACAGAACGATGACCGGGACATGGTGGACATTTAGATAGCTACTGGATAAAGAAGTTAAATGCTTACAATGACATTAGCGGTTCCATTTTTCATGCATGGATTTGATTTTAGTTTTAGTGAGCCAGAACATGACATATAGCATGATGCAAGTATAAGAAATCATCCCAAATGCTGTGGCTTACGTAAGATCCAGGTTCCCATTTCTGCTGGTCAGTCAGGATACGGCTGGTCTGCCCTGGGCTCAGCTGGGAGGTTCTGCATTGTGTTCCCTGATCCCTGAGCTTAATTCCAAACCAGGGGTTGGATTCAAGTCTCTCCTGAGTGTGTTAGTTGTGGAGGCCAAGTTGAAGGGGCTACAACTACCCAGGCTGTGTTCTTAGAGGGTGGGCCACCTGGGTGCGAGAGGTCGGCCAGGTTATGGAAACACCTTGAAGGTCTCTGCCTGCATCGGGTCCATTCACAGTCCGTTGGCCAGAACAAGCCATAGGGTCCTGCTGAAAGTAGAGCTCCAAAGGCGTCCGGGGTCGGTGGATGTTTTCCGAACAACATTCCAGTCCATCATAGTTGTGAGTATGGAAGCAACGGCTTACCCTGAAGAGGAATCATCAGAACGCAGAAACCCGTGGCTTGGAAATGCTGTCATGCATCCAGCTGTGTTGTGGCCCGGGAAGGGGCCGATGTTGCCGGGACAGCCCCATCGCACACTTGAAAGGCTGGTGTGTCTTCTGGTGCATGTGCCATTAGCCAAGGCTTGTCTGTTTTTCTTTTCACTCAGACCTCATTCCTTTCTTTTTTAATGGGTGACACTTGTGTGATTTATTTATTTTTCTAAATGCTGGCTAGCCTTTATTGCCTGTTCCTTTTTCTGAACTTTCTGTTTTGTGTTGGAGTATGGCAGATTAACAAGACTGTGATCGTTGGAGACTCAGCATACACATACACGTGTCCATTCTCCCCTGAACTCCCCTCCCATCCAGGCTGCCACCTAACTGAGCAGAGCTCCCCGTGCTGCACCATAAGACCTCGCTTATGTCTAATGACTTTTTCTTGATGCTATTCCAGACAATGCCTAAACGCAAGGGTACGGTCTTAACTCTGGCAGCGTCCGAGGCAGGGTAAGATGGACAGGACAGGGGCGTTAAAGGGGCTTCTGCAGATTCAGATTCGACCAAATGGACGTCCAGGAGGCAGGTGGCCCTGCCCGATCCCTGGTCAGCCTCAGGGATGGCTTCTGGCCCTGACTCCATAAGGCATCTCATTGTCACTCCTCACCGATCAGAGGAAGCCCCCTCCTGTCCCCCTTGGTGTCTGGAAGGCAGCTGCCAGGGTGCTCGAAACACACAGTGCCTGCACCTGAACGCCAGTTCCCTGGGCTTCACTCACCTTCTTGTGCTATTTCTGTCTCATAGACTGCATCAGCCTCACACCTCTGCGTCCCTATAATTTAGCTCTGTAACACATTTAAGGGCTACATCATGTTCCCTCCCATTCCTTAGGTATCCATGCTTAGTTGCTCAGTCGGGCCTGATTCTTTGTGACTCCATGGACTGTAACCCGCCAGGCTCCTCCGTCCATGGGATTATCCAGCCAAGCATACTGGAATGGGTTGCCATACCCTCCTTCAAGGGATCTTCCTGACCCAGGGATTGAGCTCGTGTCTCTATGTCTCCTGCATTGGCAGGTGGCTTCTTTACCAGTAGCACCACCTGGGAAGTCCAAGTGAATAATGGTGATTGTGAGCATTAAAGGATTTAATGTGTGCAAAGCACTTAGCCAAGAACTTAAGATATGGGAAACCCCCAGTAGATGGTTTTCCATATGCTGCAGTTCTGCTGGCCTGCAGTTGAATGGAATTTACATGGTAGGATGAATGAATCAGCAGTAGCTCTGTTTTCTACTCTCTGAAGGAGACTCGGTATTTGAATGATCCTGTTTCTATCTCTTCTTTTCTATTCCATTGCTCCTTTCCAGTGAAAACCTAAGAATCCCTTTGGGTGACATGATGAAGAATAACCCTCAGTGAGGGTCTGAGCCCTGTCCTTTCAAGCCAGTTTCACATTTCCCATTAGAGCCAAACCCAGACTTGGTCCTTCGAAATGCCAGCCATCGGTCACAAGAGAGAGCAGATAAAAGCTTTTTCTCCTTCCAGAACCCAACCATCACCTCTGTTGGTTTAAAAAGGGAAGCACTGAGTTGCAGAGGCTCGTTAATGTCACTTTAACATTAAAGGGAAGCCGATTCAACTTAATTCACTGGACCCGGGGAAGTGCGTGGTTTGAAAGGCAAGGAGCTGTGGGCGCATTCCAGAGCAGAAGTCTCCTTCCTTTTAATCTAATGGTGCAAGGTGTATGAATGAAGACGTTTTAGACGACGACACGGCTGCTCTCCAGCGATCGCCAGGGACAGACAGAAACAATGGGCTGTCTTCTGGATCCCATGCTCTAAAAATCTGAGGAGCCTTGGGAAGCATGGTGGAGCTCTCACTGAAGCATCAGAAAATGGGAACAGAGGTTGGTGCCCCCTCTAGGGGCTAATGTGATTATTTAGATACTTTCTGAGGCAGCGTTGCTAGTGAAAAGCAAATTCTTATAAGTATTCAGAGCACAGCAAGGAATTTTTAAAGAAAAAAAAAAAAGCAGTTTACTGATATTGATCCAGAGCAGGGACCACAGAGGAGCAGAAAGAGGATGGGAAGATAGGAGGGATGGGAGGAAAGAAGTAGACCATGGCACAGTGTCCATGGGTGGAGGTGACAGAAGCGAGTGGACCCCTAAAGGACCCCTAAAGGAAGGGAGGGTGGGCTCCCACAGCCCCACCAGGCTTAGTTGAATCAGTGATTGTTTTACTTACTTGGTGTTGTTTTACTTTACTACTTGGTGATCAGCTTCACCACATGTATTAGTGACCAAGTCCACATGAGCAGGCGCTGCCTGGGGCAGAGAGTTGTATGTATATTTCAGACTGTATGAGAAAACCAAGCAAACGCAGAGTCAGTACTAAAATGCAGGGACATGTGCTGCTGGAAATTAACATTTAACTATATTAATTTCAGCATAAGCCTTTCGGTTGAAAGTGAAATGAAAGCGCTAGTCACTCAGTCGTGTCCGACTCTTTGTGACCCCATGGACTGTAGCCCGCCAGGCTTAAAATAAATGTTTTCCTTTAAAACATATTAATCTTGAAGTATCAATTCAAAAAGCTCAAGGTTAATTCAGTTTGTACTTTAACTTTGTGTTAAGGCCAGGAGTTGTTTTTGCTGTTGTTTAGTTGCTCAGTTGTGTCTGACTCTTTGCGACCCCATGGACTGTAGCCCACCAGGCTCTTCTGTCCGTGGGATTCCCCAGGCAAGAATACTGGGGTGGGTTGCCGTTTCCTTCTCCAGGGGATCTTCCTGACCCAGGGATCCAACCCAAGTCTCCTGCATCGCAGGCAGTTTCTTTACCACCGAGCCACCAGGGAAGCCCAAACCTAGTAGGTGTGGCCTTTTCTTTTCCTTGTGCTGGACTTTTCCTATTTGTAAAGTTTGGAAAGGGCATCTTACCATCTTACCATCCGGATCCCTCTCGGTAGTCATCTTGCAAAGAAATAATTGTTTTAAAGAGAGAGTACACGAGAGAATGGGTGCTCTGTATTTATGTAGTTGGTACTATATTTTCTTAAGCAACCAAAATACTTGTTTTATTTCTTTCCATTTGTATGAATACAATGTGATAATATTTAAAAATCACTGATGCCCAGTGTTTTAGGGAAGCCTTTCTGTCAGAGTGTGCCAAGTTGGCCATTTCATTTTCTGAAATATCAGTGTTTGGGAAAGAATAAAAACCTTTTAAGCAAGGTTCTGTCCTCCTCGTTCTCCTTCAACAGAAAGGGGAAGTAAACTATAGGACATAATTCTCTCCTAGAAATAAGAAAACCTCTTAAGTAATAAAAATCTTGCCTAGGTTGCTGGACTCAATACACGTTTGCTATTTTTACAATGCTTCGCTTGCGTATAGAACAGAAAGTTCCCTTTATTGTCACTAAAAAAATAACTACCCATCCTATTTTGCAGCATCTGCCTAATTCCAATGATTTACCATATTTGTTTTGTAAATTGGTTCCAGGGAAAGTAAACACACACTCCCACCTTTTAATAAACAAGGAAGAAATAATCATGAAACTAGATGGAAAAAATGGGTCGGTGATCAGAGTTTTAAGCCATAGTGAGGAATTAAAATTTTGATGTGAGGTAATCCACAGAACATTTTTGAAAATAGATTCCCATACTTAGCCAATGAGCAGGAATGGAAATTTTTTATAGACTGCGTAGCCAAGACGTTCAGTGTTGAGTGGAGGCCATTATTGACAAGTTTCCTTCTGCAGTGCTGCGCCTGTTTACACGCTCCCTGGGAAGTTTTGCTACCCTTCAGAATCTTTTTCCTTATTTAAAGGTTGGGGTTCTGAAAAGGTTATTGAAGGCAATAAGTGAATGAATTCATGGCATCATGAAGTGCCACTGAGACTTCATTCATCCTAAAATATTAGCCAGTTTCCTCTTTGCATTTGGGACTTCAGAGCTCTGACAGTCTATCCAAAGAGACCCTGCAATGTATGTATCAGTGTTTAAGGCAGACGTGGATATGTGAGTGCATACACGCTTGCCGACATGTGTGCACAGACTCACATTCAAAGTCTAGAACATGCTTTAGAATGAGTTGTATCCAGTGCGTAGGTGAAGGAAAGGTAGCCCAGTGCTTTTTAAGTTGGTTGATGGACCCTAGATCTCTTAGATGGCACCGAGGAGGCTTTGCAGGTTGTGGTGTTTCCTCATTAGTGTCCTGTCTCCTCACATCACACTGGCCTCTGCGCATCGCAACAGCTCCTTGCCCTCCATTTGTCCTGTTTACTTTTCAGATATACTTCTTTCGACACCAGTCTGTACTCAGCTCTTCCCCCAGTTGCTTATGGGCTTTATAGCTTTTTGCACTTTACAAATAACTGTACATTAAAATGGCTTATCATTTCATCTGAATCCTTTAGTTGAGATTTTTATTGTGTGCTGTTCAGTCACTAAGTCGTGTCTGACTCTTTGTGACCCCACGGACTGCAGTAAGCCAGGCTGCCCTGTCCTTCGTGGTGTCCTGGAGTTTGTTCAGACGCATGTCCATTGAGTTGGTGATGCCATCCAGCCATCCCATCCTGTCAATTTGGCCAAATTGTAATTTGAAGACCTACATGCTCGCTTGAAAATATAATTTCAAGTGTGAGAGACCCTGCGTGTCTTCCTTATTTCCCTTTCACTTTATCCTTGTTGATACACACACATCTATAAAGTATTGTGTGCAATAGATAAACTATTTCCGTATAAATATCTTGTATGAACTATATTGCCACAAGAAATATTCATCATGCTTCTCCTCACAATTCGTGTAAATATATACATGTACATTTCATAAATATATATGTATGTGTACTACATCAGTGGGACCCTCACAGCCTCTATATTTAGTGAGATGTCAGATCTAGATGCCACTGTGAGCAGCAGTGGGGGGCCTTTCCTTTCAAGTCGGTTTCGGAAAGCAGTTTCATGGATCTGAAGCACAGCTGGGCGGGGGAGGGGGGATGAAAGCAAGGTTTCCTATTTATCTGAATGTGATGACTCAAGGTTTAGCTGGATGGTTCTTCTAATTGTGGCCTCTGTCTTCAGAATGAAGTGGGGCAGGATGCTCTGGCACCCCCAGATCCGCGGGAGACACATCTGCCTTTTGGAGTGCGGGGGAGCCCCCAGCTGTCCAGTTACTGATTCTACTTGTTTTTATGGTTTCTGAAAGGGAAGCATGTTTTTGAACTATGTTAAGATGCACTTCTGTTTCTTAGTGGAAGGAAACCACAGTGGATTAAACAGAGGATAGCTGTGGTATACATTTTAATTAAAACAAGACTACTTGCTAGGTTGAGAGCTTGGGAGGGATCGGAAGGGGTCCTCTCCCAGCGGACTTCCAGTGTCTCCACCCAAGTTAAGGACACTGAGGGAGGTGTCCTGGGCCAGGCGTGGGTTGGAAAAGAATTTCCAGACAGGAGACAGAACAAGAGGGAAATACAGTTTATTAGAGTGGGAGACGCTGTTAGAACAGCGGGCCAGCTCAAGGGAGAACTGGTGTTCTACAGCGGTCCTTAGTCTACTTTTATACCCAGGGTATAAGAAGTGGGATAGGGGGTCTTGCAAGTCATTTGCTGATTGGATGAAGCATGTATACTGGGTGGGGGAAGAGTAGGGCAAATACCTCCTCCCTATGGGGTAGGAGGGGAGACAGGTTATACTGTTCCATTAATAGTTACAACACGGGGGAGGGAAGGACGATGAGGGTCTGCTTTTTCCATTCCTGCATTCCAAGACCCTCCTTGGTTTTATCTGCTCTTTCCTCCTTGGGTCACCACAGGAGGCAGCAGTTTTTTAGGACAAGGGATGGCAAGGTCTCTTTCCCTCTGGGATTTCTGCGCTTGGACAGTGGTACCAGGAGGTGGCCTTGGACTCAGTCTCAACAAGCGCTGGCAGCCTGCTGTAGGGGCCGCAGTGTGGCCCAGGCCTGGGCATTTTCTCAAGTGGTCATGGAAACGTGGTGGAGTGGGAGTCCCGCTGGAAGGTGAAGATACCCACATCTAGGTGGAGTGGGTGGACCTGGGAAGCGCCGGGGCAGGTGCAAACTGGTCTGGAGTGTGGGGTCCTAGTCCGCTCAGGACAGGACGATCCATCCCAGGCCAAGGGCTGCCAACAAGGGGGAGAGGGCTGCGCGTGGAGGATCGGGGGTGCGGTGGGTGGGGGGGGCGGGGACGAGACCAGCAGGGAGAGCCCTAGATCCTCAAGCAGGACGATGGCGCGCACTCCAGCAGGACAGGAGGGAGGAATCCACCCCGAAAGGCGGGGGCAAACCAGATGCCAGCCTGCGGTCTGAGCTGGAGCCCAGCGCCCAGGCGCAGTGGGTGTCTTTCCACACAGGGGCGCTGGAGCACGTTTTACTGCAGAGGAAGAGCTCATGTGCACCCAGACCCGAGCGCCCCATTAGGTGTCGCCCCCCCAACACACACCCCGGGCTCCCCACTTCCTCTCCGTGCAGGGGTTGGGGGCGGGCGCGGAGCAGGCTTCGGAAAAGTTGCAGGCATCACCAAATGCTTTAGCCTCCGTTGAGGCTTACACGCTTATCGAAAACGAAAATGAAGTTCGCGATACACACAAGTAAGTGGGGTGTGCCGGGAGGAGCGCTGGATTGAGTCGCTCGGAAGGCACCCCCCCACCGCACCCGGGTCGGCCCTGGCCTGCCTTCTGTGACCTTTTCCTTCTCTTCTTCTTGAGACCTGTTTTTGGAGCAGAGCTTGGTTTGGGAAGGAAGGGGGCTCATCGGAGGCCGCGACCCCGACCCCCCTCCCTTGCAGCCCTGCAGTTTGCTCTCCATCAACCCCCGTGCGCACCCCCCGACCCTCAGGGGTCTCGGCTATTGCCGGTTCACGTTAGGCAGGGAAAGCTGCAAGGGAAACACGAAGGGAAGCGCCCCGCAGGGCGCCGGGGTTGCAGCAGCCATTGATACTAGCGCGTGGACGCGGAGCACAGCCCCGCGCGGAACCGAGGACCTGCGTCTGGGGGTGCCGCCCCCTGCCTCCGTGCCCCCCACGCCCCCTCCCCGTCGCGGGCCTCTTCCCTCGCTGCGCTCTCCCGGAAGACGGCGGGGTGCGCTCTCCCGGTGGCCCGGAGCCCCCCAGCGCGCCCCCGCACCCACGAGCTGCACGGCTCCGCGGCCTCCTCGCGGCCAGCCCCGGGCCGCCCGGGCGCCGTTCCCGGGGGTGAAGGGCCGCGTGGGGAGAAGGCGGGGAGGAGGAGCTGCGCGGGGACCCGGGGCGGGGGGAGCGCGGAGATGCGCTCCGGATGCTCGCCGGGCTCTAGGTGGTGCCAAATTCCGGGGCCTAGGCATTTTCCCTCCCTTTCTGGTTTTCTGTTGTTTTTCTTCCCTTCAATGGCTTTGATTAGGCCGTACGCGACCGTGGCGAGGAGTTGAAAACAGAAAAGCAAAGGGAAAGAGAACACACCGCCAGACCCCGGCTCGGCAGAGCCGCCGGGGAGGGGGCGGAGGAGGCTGAGCCAGGCGGTCGCTCGGCGGCGACTCGAGAGTGGCGCGCGGGAGGAGCGGCGCGCTGCCGCCGTCCTTTCCTCCGCCTCCTCCTCCTCCTCCTCTTCTTCTTCCCCTTTTCCCCCCGGAGGGCGTGGGGAGCGGGAGCCCGAGAGCGAGAAAGCCGATATAGAAACGCCCCAAAGACAGCCGGCGAGAGCGCGCGGAGACCGATGGCTTCGCTGTACCAGAGGTTCACGGGCAAGATCAACACCTCGCGGTCCTTCCCGGCGCCCCCGGAGGCGAGCCGCCTCCTGGGCGGCCAGGGGCCCGAGGAGGACGGCGCGGGGCCCAAGCCCCTTGGAGCCCAGGCGCCCGCGGCGGCGCCCCGGGAGCGCGGCGGCGGTGGCGCGGGTGGCCGGCCCCGGTTCCAGTACCAGGCACGGAGCGACTGTGACGACGAGGACGTAAGAGCATCTTGGCGGGGGGGATGGTTGGGGGGAGACGCGGGGCTCCAGGCGAGCCGGGGGGAGACGCACCCGCGCCGCGCCTGCGAGGGTCTCGGGGCGCCATCCCCTCCCCCACTCCTCCCGGAAGCGCGCCCACAAATCCACTCCTTGCGCGGATCTCGGTCACCGCCGTCCTGGAGCGGGTCCCGGTCTGCGGCGGCGGCGGGCCAGGAGTTGGTGGCTTTGAGGGCAGCGCTGGCGGAGCTGCGCTGCTGGGGTGTGGAATTGGCTGAGGGTTCACGGCGGCCCTGGGGACGCTTGCTGTTAGCCGCACGCTGCTATGGATCCTAAGGAGAGAATTCGATCTGTGTGTGCTTACCAGTTGGTTTCTCTGTTCTTTCTTTCTGTTTTCTTTTGTCTGCTTTAAGACTCAAGGAAGAGACTGTCCCAGGCTCCTTTTCGCCCCCTCCCACCTGTCACTGGAGTCCTTACCGCCCAGGCTGCCACTTCTCCACTCTCCACCCCCTCCCCTAATTCCCCCCGCCCCGCACTGGTGGTGGGGCTGGTGGTGATCCTCTTTCCTGAACCATAAAATAAAAGCGCTTGCCTCCGAGGCCCAGCCCTCTGTCCCAGGCCCAGCACAGTTTTCGCTGGTGGGAGTCAGGCCCTGCCTGTCCCCACACCTAGTCTTGGACTAGCCACGACCTTGGACTGTGTTAGTGGGAAAACTTCTCCGGGAGCACGTTTTCTACTCTGCTCCGGGCTGGTAGCTGGGGGTTTCAAAGGTTTGATTTGCATATCACCTTAGTAACCGATGACTCAGGCAGGACACCCGCAGGCTGCGCGAGATGGATGAGTTCAACCACCTCTATTGATCTCTTCCAGCTATTCAGAGGGCAAGGGAGGGCCAAGGGATGCTTCTGATACCTTGTGTTCCCAGAAAGAAAAAAAAAAAAAACAGAGAAAAAATCCCAGACAAGGTCTCAGACAGGCAGACAGGACTGGCTCAACTGGTCCAGCCCCCTCTGGGTATGTTAGGTCCAAGAGTTTACTGTGTGTAGCTTTGAGTGTCCCCCCCGCCCCGTCGGGGTGGGGGTACCTGGATGCAAGTCCTCTCACAAGCCTCGCAGATGGCCTCCCCTGACAGACCCAGGGCAGTTCCTGCCTCTGCCCTGAGCAGGAGGCTGTGGTCATTCAACCTGTCCTGCCTTGCGTCACTGGTTGTTTTGTTTTGTGAATGGAGGATCTGGAGACATGGCAAAAGTTTGTAGGAGACGTGGTTACACACACACACACACACACACACACACACACACACACACACACACACCCTGTATTAGAGCTTGCATGAGATTTACTTATTTTTGTTTATTTCCAGACACCCGCCCCTCCCTGGTTACACAAAGACCTGTCAGAGAGATGGCCATCACTCCAGTGGGTCAGGTCCTAAGGGAAATGCATGGATTCTCAGATACGAGGAACCAGAATCTCTGAGGAGGGATTTCATTGGGGCAGTTGAAAAATTATGGAGGATTAAACTCCAGAGATCTTGGGGAAGACCACCGAGCTGCAATGCAGACACAAATGATGCACTTTTTGCCTTAAATCTTTTGACTTAAAACTGTTGGAATTTGTTATGCTTGAAGTGAGAACCATGAGCAATTTCCTCCTAACAGGCTCTAGGTGTCGCTCGGGGAATGGAGAGGGGAGAGTTTCCGAATTTTGTTGTAGATGGTCTCCGCCCATTTCCCCCTCAGCTTTGAGCATGTATTCCTCCTTTCAATTTGACATATGTCTAGAACTGTTCCTCAGATAAGCAAAAGGGTTGCACTGAGGAGCAAATTATTAATTTAACATTTGCAAATAATTTCTGCTGAGATGACTCTGGAGAGTATAACTACTTTAAATTCATGAACTCCTGATATTAATGTTTTTTATTTCATGGAAAATGAAAAAAAGGGTGTGTGTATGTCTGTGTGTGTAAATGTAGGTATAAATGTAGTATATGCAGTATCCTTCTGAAATATATATATATCATGTTTAAAATGTATTATTAAAAAATAACACATGACTAAATGTAGCATCAATTTCTTGAAAATTTTTATGTGCTTTTCTCAGAAAAAAATATTCAGGATTGGAAAAATTATGTCTAAAAATATACTACGTAGGTGTACACATTAAACAGATTCTTTTCGTTTCAGTCACAGGGAATGCCATTTGCTATGAGTTAGTACGAGTTAAAGAAAGTAGGTACAAAAACTACTTTTCTGATATCAGCCCTTGTTAAGATGAAAGAATCTTGAGTAATCACCCTGTGACCTACATTTAACCCTTAAGAGGTACAACTGATTAGGAAAACGTTGCATATTTTTCTGTGTACCTTGGGCATCCCCAGGGCATGCTGGTTGCTGCCCAGCATTCTGAAGCATCCTGTCTATTAGCACCCAGGAAATCTTCAGCACCTTCGTCTGGAGTCCCAGCACTAAGGCTGCTGGTGTCATTGCTCTTTGTGGCTTGTCTGTGCCGTGGAACAGAACAGCCTTCCCACCTTGGTCACTCACATGATGGTAAACAGCATTACCGTTAAAATCCAACGAGCTTTCTGTCTCATTGTCCTGCCATCTAGAAATGAGGAAATAAAATGTAGTTCTTGATCTGTGTCTGTGTGTATGCACACGTGTCTGAATGGGACTGAGAATGGACAGTTCTTTACAAAATAACGTTGAAGGTAGTTACCGGGTCTGGAAGAGAGAAGTCAAACGCTGCAATTGCATGGTTAGTGACTAGGAGTGCATTGCCTGTCTGCACCAACTACATGTAGGGACCTCTCCGCTGTGTAAAATTCTGTTTAGGGTGGGCCAGTTTTAAGGTGTGAAGTTTAACTTTGAAGAAGAAAGCAAGCCAGAGTGCTTTTCTACCAGAGTTTCCTCATCAGTCTTATATTTATTTAAAGTCAACGACTCGGGAGACCCCTCTGAGGAATCAATAGCTATTTTGATTTAAAATTCATTGCATAGGCTAAAAATAAGTTGCCTCTTAAAGGGATTGTTGCTGGAAGTGACTTTTAATGGAGTTTAGTAACTTCTGGTAGGAATTAACTTCAGTTAATTTAAAAATACTGAACCTTGTTGCGCCCTCACTTGAGCATTTCCTTTTGATTTCTTAAAGGACTTTGGAGGCCATGGGTGACTGTCCGGGCACTAGGCTTGTTGGGGCCACATCAGCATGTTCCTGTATTCTTCATTTTTGATGACACGTGATTTCCTAACAGTACAAATGTGACAACAGGATTTTAAAATAGCAATTCAGCCAAAACAGAGATTGAGCAAAAATCATTGCTTACGCAGTCTATCTTATGACGTCAGCACTATCTAGCTTATGACGTCATGCTTCTGATGTATTACACCTTCCTGTTTGTCTGCGACCACCAGCCCTTCTTCCTCCCCACCTTGACTTTTCACTGACATGCTGTCAACATACTGTTAATTTCTCCTTGGAGTTTATCAACTTTAACTTTTCAAGCAGCTTGACTTCACAGAAATATTTGTATACCTTCTGACATTCTTACGCAATTTCAAATGTATTTGAAATCTCATATTATCTTCCTAACATATTGAGAAAAAGGTTAAAACTTTCAGCCACCAGCTTGATCTCATTATTTTCATGTCGAATTCGATAATGCTTAGTGTAACTCATCTGTAGAAGAATTATGGGATGTCACAGGATTGCTTGGAGCTTTCAGATTCTCAATCACGTGATCTAAAGTGGACTCACTAGTTCATTACAAGGGTTCCTTTTCCCTTATTTAGGTTGGTGGCACACTCACGTTCTTACTGTCTTCATTGCAGAAAACTGCACACACAATGTCTTCAGCGTCCTCTTCATTACTTGATAAAATGGCCTTAGTCCTGTTGTCTCTTCTTTTGCTCCTGATCACTGCCACCCTACACACTTCAGACCTCTGTATCATGTGTCTTTCATGATGCCACATGAATTCATGTCCTATCTCTCTCTGACCCTTGCAAGTCCTTTTTGCCCCCTCCTCTCCCTCATGTAGGGGGTTGGGAGAACCTATACTCCAAGGTTTTGGTCTCCGCTATTCTATTTTTTCCCTGCCATGCTTTCTTCTTAAGATAAATTAAATATTGGGAAAATTAAAATGAAGATAAAGGGAGCTGAGTATATTTCACAGCTTCTGTAATAGCAGATGGCCGAAGTAGCTTAATTCCTCTGGCATACACCTCCTAGCATCTCTTCTGAAGAGTATTCGCTTTTCTATTTTGCAGAATTTGAGAATTGTAAGGTTGGAAGGACCTTGGAGGTCCCCACATGGATCTCTTCTCCCACCTTTTGTTCCACAGATCAGTTTTGGTAGTGGTGGCAAGACATCACGTAAACTATATCCCTGACTGTCACTTCCCTCTCTTTTTCGTGTGGTTGTTTAGTCGCTCAGTCATGTCCAACTCTTTTGTGAACCCATAGACTGTAGCCCACCAGGCTCCTCCAGCCCCTCCATGAGGTTTTCTGGGCAAGTCTACTGGAGCGGGTTGCCATTTCCTTCTCCAGGGGATCGTCCCGACCCAGGGATGGAACTCACGTCCCCGTGTCTCCTGCCCTGGCAGGCGGATTCTTTACCACTGAGCCACCACTCCCCTCTCTTTACATCTCGTTATTCTAAATGACTTTCTGCCTAACCTCTTTATTTCTACTTCTAGTACTACTATTTCTTCCACCCCTGAGCATGGCATACAGTAAGCATAAGCTTGTACAGTTACATTTCTCTCAGTATCTTGATTTCTTTCTTGTAATATGAAGTATCTCACTAGATAGGCTTTGAGGTGCCCTCACGGGTTTAATGCTGCATGACACTATATCATAGGGCCCTCCAACAGCTGTCCTCCTGCAAAGTCTATTTTCTGCATTTCAGAGCAATGTTAAATGCAAGACAAGTCAGTCGGTCCAGTTCAGTCTCAGTCCTGTCCAACTCTTTGCAACCCCTCGGACTGCAGCACGCCAGGCCTCCTTGTCTGTCACCAACTCCTAGAGCTTACTCAAACTCATCAAACTCATGTCCATCGAGTTGGTGATGCCATACAATTATCTCATCTTCTGTCATGCCCCTTCTCCTGCCTTCAATCTTTCCCAGCATCAGGGTCTTTTCCAGTGAGTCAGTTCTTTGCATCAGGTGGCCAAAGTATTGGAGTTTCAGCATCAGTCCTTCCAATGAACATTCAGGACTGATTTCTTCTAGGATGGGCTGATTGGATCTCCTTGTAGTCCAAGGGACTCTCAACAGTCTTCTCCAACACCACCGTTCCAAAGCATCAATTCTCTGGTGCTCAGCTTTCTTTATAGTCCAACTCTCACATCCATACATGACCACCAGAAAAACCATAGCTTTGACTAGATGGACCTTTGTTGGCAAAGTAATGTCTCTGCTTTTTAATATGCTGTCTAGCTTGGTCACAACTTTTCCTCCAAGGAGCAAGCATCTTTTAATTTCATGTGTTTACTATCTAAAACAGTCGCTCTGTGAATGTTTTGGTAAAGTAGCTATCACAAAATTATACAAAATTTTGCTTATTGTCTCAGTGCAGAGCAGATAGTCATCATTGGGAAATTGTCTGTTACAAGCAAGTACAAATGGTGATATAAACAGAGATTCAGTGCTAGCTGACTGATGGGTGAAGCCAAATATAGCATCAAAACTGTCTTGCCTCTGCACTGCACGCTGTGTTTTTTAAAGCACCACTGGGTGTATCTCATTCCACCTTCTTGTTACCTTGGCCTGGGGAGAACCATAACAAAGAGCTAATCTGTTGGCTTGAAAAATTAGTCAGGGTAAGCCTGATGTTTTTCATTTGGATGAGTCAATTGTCCACTGTGAATTATCGCAAATAAATTTCAATGCGTTAACAAGCCTTTGCTCTGTGGAGTCGGCCAAAAAAGTACGTCTTTGCTTAAGGCCGAATCCTTTTGTGGAAAATGAGCATTCTGCCTTCTCGGTGGAATTGAGTTCTGTGTAGCAGGAAGATCTTTTGAAGTGGGCACGGCAGCCTGCTTCATATGGCATGCTTCCTTTTATTCGTGCTAGTGCACACTTTTAAGTAATTTACTTGTATATGTTACCTGTAGATATGAGGAGGTCTGGAGTATTAGATAACATAGTATCAGTTTATACTTTTGACAATGGAATCAGCTCTTTTTCCCACATGAGATTAATATTCTAGTATCACTATGTAGATAGGAATTGCTCTAGATGTTGACTTTGGACATTTTTTTCTTCATAAAAATAGAGCTTTTTATTTCATACTCCAAGCTTTTTCTCCTTCGGAGTCAGAATGATTAATGAGTTTAATTTTTGGAAGCAACTGGCAGGAGTTGCTGAGTGAGATGTACACGCTGATTGTATATAACCCTGTTCCTTTTAATTACTCTGATGATAACATTGCATTTATCATGTGCATATGGAATGCTTCTCTGCAATATACGGTAGTGATCCCTCTCATGAAGTGTTGCCTGTAAAATAATACGTACAGTAATCCTTTCAAAATTACATTCTGCCTAATAAATATAGTGTTAAGGGCAGTCAGTACCCATGTGCCATGCTATGCTTTGCTTCATTTTAAACACATCCATTCGATTTTATGTACACGTGCAAAAAGAAAAGAAAAGCACTGAGCCTTTCTGGTTGATGACTTTTGGAACACTTATCTTTAGAAGGATCTGCATCTTGAAATTATCCGAAATAAAATATTTAAAAATTGGATAACATCTCCTCTTACAGATGAGAAGACTGTAGATAGTTATGTGAATAATATTCTGTAAATCACTTATGTTCTCTGACCTCAGAGAAACTCAGGCTTTCCTTCTCTCCTATCCTCAGCATCCACTATGGTACTGTAATTGAGTGGAGGAATTAACTTAATTATATCACTGGGTTTCAAACATATGAACGTTATGAAATCTTAACAGTCTAAATTATTTTGATTCTAAATGGATATGCTAATTGCCAAAGGAAATAACAGTTTCACCACAGTGGTATGAGACTTTTGCCCTGAATGGCTTTCCCCACTGGTTTTACTCTTTTTTCCTCCGTACAATGCTTTCTGTGTTTCCTAGCAGCATCCAGATCCACTGGAAGCACAGGCAATGTTCAGTTTTGTCCCGTAATCTGGGAACATATCTGGGTGACTTTACAGGGAGTCTGAAGCCAGGAAGGCCCACAAGGCCCAGATGGTAGACTTCCAGGTGGTGAGCATCCTGCTTCCCAGAGTCGGAACATCTCCGTTGACAGCAGCGGGCACCAGGGGGTGGGCATCGTCGCCGGGCACCTGGCAGGACTGGAGTCTTGCCTGGATGCAGGAAAGAGGGGGACCCCTGTTGCTACAAATGGAACGGTTCTCAGGTCCTGGAACAGTCGTTCCCTTTAAAATAGACAAACCTAACTAACTCATTCCTGTGGTATATAGATAAACAGCTTGAAGGCATTTAGAATGCACTAAAATCGTACTAGTACCATGCCCAATGGAGATTAACAAAAAAACCAAAAAAAAAAAAACCAAAAAAAAAAAACAAAACCATACCTCCACATAGTTTTTAATTAAAAGGGAACTTCAAGAATTTCCAGGGTATCACAGTCATTGTCAAAATAAAATCTTAACTTTCTCTAATGTTCAGATTTTATTTGCTATCAGGTTTTACCTTAGATGATTTGGGGTCAGTTTTAATATGCCTCTTAAAAAAATGTGGAGCAGGTTTTCGTGGCATGTTCCCCAGTTTGGAATTGAGAAGACCAATGAATCCTTCTGTCTCCTATCGTTTACTGTTTGAGAAGATTTAGTTTAAAGACAGAACTACTGGAATTAATACAGCTGTTTCATATAGCAACTGTCTTTGTTATATCATCTGTAATACATTTATATGATTGTTTATGTCCCTTCTATTTTATATATTGTGCACCTAGTATGTTTTAAGATGGCATCAGCCAGAAGTGGACCAGGATTGGGAGAAGGGAGCATTGAAGAATAGGAACAGGAATAAAAGAGGTTTTATGCAGTACAAGTGAAGAGGGGGTGGTTAAACCAGAAACTAGAGGTAGAGAAATGCATGAGAAGATCCCGGGCCTCCAGGTTCCCTAACCATTTCCCCCAAAATATTTAATTTCCTAAACTGTATTCATATCCTTCCTATGCTTCATACAGTCTGCCATCCAGCAATTTAAACATCAAAAGCAAAAATAAGAAATCTCTTTGAAAGTCCTGAGAGATAACATTATCTCATCAGTTTGTGAAAACTCTTAAGAGTTGCAAGCTGGTTGCAACCCCACAAGGTAGTGAAACCCCACCCGCCTTGTGTGAATAGCTCCAAGCCCTGGAGACACATGGCTGGTTCTGGGCTCTTTGTGGCTTCTGCGCATCCCTCCTCAGCATCTCCACCACTCTGCGGATGGACCGCTGCCTTTCAGCATCTTAAGCCAACAGAGACAAGTGGTCCCACGCTCTGCCCTCTTAGTCCTCAGGTTGCCTGGAGATGAGACTTTCATCCCCGCCTACCTTGCCACATCGTCTTGGGAATATTCCCAGAGGGGATGGTTGTCATTTTCTGGATCACTTGGCTGCATTATGTTAATAGAACACCTAGCTCCTTTCACAGGTGAACTTCTAGGTCTTCTCTGCTGTTACGTCCCTTCCATCTTTTCCAGCTCGCGAACGTGTGTTCTCCGTGCCAGGTGTGAGGTCAGTGTGCTGCAGGTGAAACTCTTTGAGTCGAGAGTGAACCCATCTGTTCGCAGGTCCAGCCCAGCGTGCATTGCTGCTGAGAATAGTGCTTTGAGGGGACAGAGGCTCCGCTGAATGGGGAGCCATGGTTAGTTCGCTCGAGGGGTGTGTAGGCGTGGCATGTGGAGAAACGGAGCTGGAAGTCAAGTTGGGCTGAGTTTCCAAACTGGACCTCATGTTGAGTGTTCCCGTGGTTTGGCGCCGGGTCACTGCCGCTCTGCACATTATTGTGGGTCTCAGGGCACCCGTGGACTTGTGCCCTCCCTCCTAGCGTCCCGTGCGGTCACGTGGTTGACCTTGGCAGGTGGCATGGACTAGACGTGAGAAGAGCTGTCCTAAGTGGACGCTTTGTGAGCCGGCCCGTGGTTTGCCCTGCTCTCCTTCCTTCTGCTGTGGACGCTAGCAGTATTTCAGGTAGAGGCCGTTCAGTGAGAAAGATAGAAAGTTAGGTTTGTAAACCACCTCGGTTACATCCATTCAACGTCACCAGGCCTGAGCTGACGGACACAGAGGAATACGTGTTCCTGTGGATCAGCCACCATGCACTGTTTCTGGACCTTGATTGTATCCTCCTCTGTGGGTAAATGCGGCACTTTCTCAACCTCTATGGGAAGTTTCATTTTACCTTCCTGCATCACGCTTAAAACTTTTCAGTTCCCAAAGAGACGGAAATGGAAATTTCCCTGGGAGGGCACCCGATGTTGGGGTGATGAGTTTTAACCAGTTCCCTCATTTCCTGTCTTTCGGGAGCAGGCTTGTTGGGTGTGGGGGAAAAGGTGAGAAGAGACAAGTGTGGGCACTCCTGGGAGGGGGCAAGGGAGAGACTGGGGGGCCAGAGTGGACATACAGGTTCCTAGACAGTAATGATGGAAGCAAACAGCCTTCCGGATGCTGCAAAGGCTCCGCCTTAGAAATGAGCCTTCTGGGCTTTAGACCATTCAAGTCAGCAATGAAGAGGCTCTGAGGTTCCCATAGGGAAGCCTGGATGCCTCGTCTGTGTCCTTATATTGTGTGTTGTGCTCTTCATTTCACGTGGATTTTGGAATCCATTTTACACGGAATCTACTTTTACAGTGTAGGATTAAAGAGGACATGTGTGTGTGTAGTGTAAGTCTCTCAGTTGTGTCTGACTCTTTGCAACCCCATGGACTGTAACCCACCAGGCTCCTCAGTCCATGGGATGTGTTAGGCAAGAACACTGGAGTGGGTTGCCGTTCCCTTCTCCGGGGGATCTTCCCAACCCAGGGATTGAACCTGCGCCTCCGGCACTGCAGGCAGATTCTTGACCTCCTGAGCCACCAGAAAAGAGGATATGTCTTCATCTAAACAATAGGCGATGTCATCAGACACACCCAGATCTAGCAAATGCTCTTTCTCCCCCAGTGCCTGTCCTGGCCAGTTCTTTATTTCACGTGTAGAAAGGTGTCACCAGCTTCTCTTCCTTTTTCCTGGATTTTTCGTTTGTCTGAATGGACAGAAAAGTCAGCCCCTAAATGACTGGTTATCTGTTACAGGGAGAGGGGAGATGCTGTCAAAGATGGGGCACTGTTTCTATGGAAACAGGAGCTGGCTGTGATGAGCGGGGATGCCTGGTTTCCTTGTCGGGCGCTGGCCTTACTGGACACGCCATCATTGATACCCTTCCTCACGGCTGTCCTGCAGCACCAAGGAGATCATATCAACCAGAAGCTTTTTGTCTCCCCAGGTGTCCGGAGCGCACCTGAGCAGAATCCTAATGTCCTGTCTCCCTGTGATCTTTGATCCTGCTTCTCCTGCTCCAGCACGTCTTTTATTTCATCATAGCCATAGGGAAAACAGTCTTGTTTTCGACTTCTGGGGTTCATCACAGTGTCTCTGAAATAGAGGCGGACTTGAGGGGTCATTTCTGCCCCTCCCCCCCGGTATCTGTCACCCCCTCTTACACACACTTGAGAGCCATTTTCCTGCTTGGATGGACTCTCGGAAGTTCTCACACCATCCTCCAAGCTTCCCTTCCTCTTGTCCCTCTCAGATCCATCCTGACCGCATGGACAGTCCATTTCCCCGTGTCCTGAATGCACTGCAGAACGCTCCGCGGGGTGACCCTGCCCACGCGGCTCCTCACTTCCCTCGATAAATGTCAAGGTCCCTGTCATGGCCGGATGGTGTGCGTTGTCTGTTCCCTCTGCCTGAACATCCTGCCTGCCTGCCCTTCACATCTCTGCTTCCCCATCACTTCCTCAGGGGTCCGTGCTGGGCATCCTACTTAAATTTGCAGCTCCCCCACCCAGCCCTCCTGGTCTTCCCCACCCTGCATTTATCACCTTCCGATATGTTGTTACAATCTTCTTATCATGCCTGTTTTATTTTTGTCTCCCCCCCACACACACACAGACACACTTAGAGTATCAGCTGACTAGTGTCAGGATCTCTGACTGTCTTATTCTCTGGCTTGTCCAGGTGCCTGGTGTTGTATCTGTCATGGCCAATGTGCTCAACATGTCTTTGTTGCAAGAATGTGTGAAGGATTGGCATCCTGCCTGACCCCATCTCTGCTCACTTCTATTCAAATAAGCACAGTGCCCTTAACCCAGTTCTCCAGACCTTCTTTTTTCGAAATTAAAGGAGTTCTGAAATTAGAACTCTGAACCTCCTATGTGGCTGCTTACAAGTGGCTACAATTGGATTCTTTTCTTCAGATTTTCATCTGTCCTTTGATGTTGAGCAGTTTCTGCCCAATGGTCAGGACTTAAGACCACAGCTGAGAAGACAAAACAATTATTAGGGAAACAGTAGGAGTTACTTTTGTAGGACCTGCTTAAGATGTGTGATAGTTCTCATTTGATACTTTGTCTGAGTTTAAAAATAAGTGTGAGTTAAAAAGAAGTCTAATACTTTGGCCACCTGAGGGGAAGAGTTGATTTATTAGAAAAGACCCTGATGCTGGGAAAGATGGAAGGCAAAAGGAGAAGGGGGCAGCAGAGGATGAGATGGTTCCATTGAAATACTGACTCAACGGACATGAATTTGAGCAAACCCCACGGAGCTAGTGAAGGACGTAGGAGCCAGGCGTGCTGCTGTCCATGGGGTTGAAAAGAGTCAGACATGACTTACAACACCACAAAGGATAAGTCAGACAGAAACAAATACTGTATGTTATCACTTATATGTGCAATCTGAAAAATACAACGAACCAGTGAATACAGAAACAAAAGCAGACTCACAGACACAGAGAACAACTGGTGGTTACCCACTGGGGAGAGAAAAGAGAGGAGGGGACTTTAAAAAGGGGTTATGACAGGATTATGTGAAATCATGTGTATGAAACTTGAAAATTGTAAAGCACTGCAGAATTTAAAGAACCTTTCATTCAGTAAAAATGTACGAGATACATTTTCTATATATAACTGCTTCTGCTGACTTTTTTCTCTCTTTTTGTGGTTATCAGAGGAAGGAGTCCCATTAGGGAAATGCAAACCTTTAAGAAGAGGAGATTCCTATAAATACAGCATTGCAATAAGTTGTTTCTTGATTAGAAATTTGCATTACCTAATTCTCAATTTAAATGAGAGAAGAAGATCACAGCTTCTTTTTCCTTGGTCCTGTGATCCTCATTTCATGTGGCAGGTAGAAAGTCAAATCAGAATGTTTTTGAACTCTATGTCATTAGAGGGAAACTAAAGTTCCCAAACCAAAATGCACAGATTCTGACATACACACAAAAAAAAACTCTTCTGGATTCTGTAATCTATGCAAAACTGCCCGAGGCACATTAACTACCTGCAGCGTCCATTTTTCTGATGATACAGTCAGAGCTGCCTGGCGCTTTGGATGGAGCTGGAACAGGAAGGGAAGTCTGCAGGTGTGACCCTGACTTTTCTGCCCACTCCAGCCTGGCCTGGCACCGCGGCCCCTAGAGGCTGTCTCAAGGCTGCAGTAGGACTTTGATTCAAGACTCCTTAAGTCTCGATGATGCGAAATCAAGATTTGCATTTGCATTTGCTGTGGCCAGACAGGGCTGAGTGCAAATGTGTTCCGTGCTGAGGGCTCTTGTGCCCACATCAGCCTACGCTGAGCTGTTGAACAGCACCGAGGACTCACCCCAGACCCTCCATTTAGAACACGGTCTGTGGCACGGGCAGCTCTCGGATCGGTGGTCAGGCAGCTGCAGGCAGTCCTGGGCCTCCCTCTGAAGGCACGCTAATAAGCATGTGTGTTTCCTGATTTGTCACACGGTGCAGAGTGCAGGCCCTTAGATAAAGACAGTGCAGTGATAATAAGGAGATGCGTGGCTGGACAGTCAGCTCTCTGACCACTGGAGTTAAGTAGTCGAAGTGCCTCCGAACACTTAAGGCCCAAAGACGCACGGAAACGTGTTTTCTGCCATCGTTACACAAGGGAAAAGAATGTGCGTTAATGGGACACCGTTTCCCGGCTCAGCACCCTGGTGCTAGTCCAGGGAGAGAGGGGGAGATGTGTGCGCGCGCTGCTCACTCGCTGTGTGCGACTCTTCGGGAGCCCCCTGGACTGTAGCCCGCCAGGCTTTTCCATCCATGGGATTCTCCAGGCAAGGATACTGGAGCGGGTTGCCATTTCCTCCTCCAGGGGCTCTTCCTGACCCAGGGATCAAGTCTGCAGCTCTTGCATTGCAGGTGAATTCTATACCGCTGTGGTGCATGTGAAAAGCCACCTCTCACACACTCCACCCGTCTCTCTGCACCTGAGAGAGGGCCCAAGGACCCTGACCCCCTGCAGGCACCGTCCCCCCACTCCACAGAGCAGATGAGGCAGAGCTCCACCCAGCAGGTCCACGCCCTCTCTTCCTCTCTCAGAGCCTCAGGAGGGGGCGAAGATGGTCCTGGACCCAGCACACCGGCCCATCACTGTCAGAACCTGGTCACAGGCTGCTAGTCTGGGACACAGCAGTGCCCATGGAGGAGGAAAGAGGCCACTGGGCAGGTGGGCACCGGGCTATGGAGGGAAGCCTCAGAGGAGAGAGCGGAAGCCAGCCCTGCCCGCAGAGCCGGGAGCTTGGGGCGAATGGGGTGCACCCAGGAAGGTCAGAGGTCTCCGTGGAAGTGCATCATTTCAATGTGTCAGCCAGGGAGCATCCGCCTTCACTGGATCAGAGCAGCCAGACCCCAGGCTTCAGCTTGGATTTGTCGGGGTTTTCAGTCTCTGCTGCCCCGAGTTCTGGGCTTGTGATGGCAGTCACCAAAGGGGAGCGGGGACAGAGCCAGCAGAACGTCATCTCCTCCCTAAAGCAGCTGCGCTTTTAAAATATTTTACTCGTAAGTACAATTTCACATGAAAAGTGGGTAATACGGAGCTCTTGAGTAACAGCCCAATTATCCAATAAACTCACAGACACTGGCAGGATTTCGCCATGATCTCTTCCTGCCACGGTTTATGAATGCGCCGCACATGGAATCGATCCTGTGTCCACCCCGCCGCGTGATCGCGGGGCACAAGGCTGGGCAGTTGTTGGATGGTTTGTGGTGAGGGCGGGGCCCCACAGTGGGCGATGTGTGCCCTGGACTCAGCCTGCTGAGCATGAGTGCCAACCGCTCACCATTTAGTCATCGTGTAGCCTTAAAGAGTCACTTTACTATTTTTGGACTTTAGTTTCCTCATTTGTAAAATTAAGGGGAAAATCTATGGTATTTTTCTTATTGGCATATTGTGAAAGTGAAAGTCACTCAGTCATGTCCGACTCTTTTCGACTCCATGGACTGGAGCCTGCCAGGCTCCTCTGTCCGTGGAATTCTCCAGGCAAGAATGCTGGAGTGGGTAGTCATTCACTTCTTCAGGGGATCAAATCCAGGTCTCCCACATTGCAGGTGATTCTTTACCAGCTGAGCCACCAAGGAAGTTCAGTTCGAGTCCATGCATGTCAAACACTTAGAATAGGATCCTACATGCCATAATCATAAAGTCCTCGTTACCAGGTCTAATTGTTTTGGAAAGAAAGGGGTGGAGGACTCTGGTGTGCCCTTCGGCAAAGTGTCTTGGGATTAGAACTGTGGAAGGGAAGGGAATGTAATAAACCCCCAGTGATCACACAGGCACTGATTATTTAATCTTAATCCCTTGCATTTGTAACTTAACCATTATCCCGATATGCAGGTTGAGTGGTTGGTTATGAGAGGGCTGAACCGCTGGGTTCCATGGTTTTAGGAAGGGCTGGGGATGTCAGCGTTCATCAGGGTTAATCAGGATCCCCCTTGGGGTGGGTTTGTGCCCTCCCCACCCTGCCCCAACTTTTGTGAAAGAAATGTGGTGGCTGGAGCCATAGGTTCAAGACCAAGCTCCCCTCCTGAGAGGAGGATGAACGAGGCAGTGCAGGCTGACTCCAGAGTAATTCCCAGGACCCCGTCATCTCCACAAAGACCAGATACCTGCCAAGGATGTTCATGGAGACCCTCTGGAGCCTGAGACCTCAAAACCAAATGAGGAAACAGTGGCTGAAAAACATGGCTTCTATTGAAGTCCATCCTGTGATTGAGAGTTTGAACTATTATGCACGGTCAGTGCTCAGTAAGTAACGTTTCCCCAGCAGTGGTCAGAATAGGTCCAACTGGAAGACACGCAAAATACTGCGGAGGCACTGCCTGCTGGGGAAGGAGAGCATCCACAACCCACAATTCAGCTTGAGGATTTATTATAAAAGGACCCGCTGGCAAAGGTGGCTGTATAAAACAGAGTGGAAAAAAAAAATATGGACTCAGTGGAGCTATTTAGAAAAATAATGGAAAACTGGCCAGATCATGGGTTTGACTATAGCAATTGAAATTTAAAAAGTGTTCTAACTGTAAACAAAAATACTGAACCCATTTCTCTTCCTCATCCTCATAAATTTCACTTTAACATAACCCCTGCCTTTTAACTGCCTTTCTATTAGCAATTTAGTTGGGAAATTTTCATTTTAAACCTTCCAAAGTTTCTTCATTCCAGCCTGAGGAGCAAGTGGATGGGAACCTGGCTGTACCATCCAATTGTCAGAAGAGAAGGCGTGCCCACCTTTGAAGTGGTTTCTGTAACTTTCTGTGGTTAGAGAAGCACCTCCATCACCCCCAGCAGAGCGAGCATCACACCATGAGCATCTGGAAGGGGGTTTAGACAGCCAACGGCACTATGATGACATTTCTTCTCAGTAACCAACCAAGGAAGTCAATGCATTTCTTCCACTACGTTGGCCTTATGTAGTTAATTTCAGGTTTCCCGTCTCTATCACTCTCTGTTTCTCTCTGTGTCTCTCTTACACACACACACACACACACACACACACAAGACAAGCTCACCGAGGAATGTCCACCACAGTGACCAACCCAAAGCAGTGGATGTGTTTCCCTCTAAACCAGGGCTCGCGAAGACCTTCATCTGAAGTGTTCCTCTCGGAGGTGGGGGAGTCTGTGTTTGTTCACCTAGACTCTGGTTGGTCCTCGCCGTGGCCCGGAGCACATACCTGCCTGATTTCCCAGGACTCAGCCCATGGTGTGAAGACAGACTGCGCACTTAATGTCAAGGTGCGGAGTCTCTCTTGGACGTGGGCAGCAGTCCCCGTGAGCTGGCTCATCGCAGTGAGCTCACCAGGAGATGAGCCAGAAAATGCAACATCAATGTAGATAGTGGGGAGAGAGGGGCGGGGAGGATATGAGGTTTTCCCAAAATGAAGCAGAGCCAGTGTTGTGTTCAAGGAGACCTTGGAGCATTTTCTACAAACTCAAAAGCCTTCCAGATGAAAGAAAAAGCTCGGAAATAGACTCAGTGAATCATTGAAAGCCTTGGAAAGGTATCGTGTATCTGAAATACCCGATAGTTAAAACATCTTGAGGTTGGCTTGCAGGCATCAATGGTTCCATGACCATATACATCTTACAGGGGTCAGCATGCCATAGCTGTAACCTAGAAAGTCAGGAGGAGCTGGTAAAAACATCTCTGGGCACCTGACTTGCTGTCTGGGTCACTGTTTCTCAAAGCTCATTGCCTTCCCAGTGCTAATGTTTCCAAAGAAAGGTCTTCCCAAGGAGGCACACATCAAAACACTCTAAAAGCAGGAACACGACTAGGGAAATACAGAAGGAAATGTCTATAATTAACCCAGCTCAGCTGAGAAGCAAGATGCAAATTTCAGTGAAGCCAGACCAGAATGAGAAGGGGAAAATCTGTATCCAATTTTGGAAAAGTTCCCAATAACTCTGAACGCCTTTGGGGAAGAGCATATTCCATATTTTTTTAATGACATGATTCTAGTTCAGTGTTGAAAAGTGCGGCGACGTTTGCTTGTTCTGAATAATCCACAGCCCTTGGCATTTTTCCTGGTTTTTATGGCTCCAGGACTGGCCAGCACTCACATTCATTGAGTTCAAATAAAATCTGTTGACTAGTAAAATATAAAATTTCACTTAAAAAGACAATTATGAAGAACCTAATTTAATCTAATTCTTTTCACATCAGTAAGTGTGTATAAAACTGTCAGCTTTGCAGTTCCTATGAAATAAGATTGGGCTCTTGTTACAGAGATGGGGGAACCTGTGCAAGGTATTATCCACGCTTCCCTTTTTAAATGTCTGCTTGTGTGAAAAAGAGGTTTTTGTCAAAAAGTTTGGGAAGCATTGAATTCTTTTTTTTTTTTTATTATTATTTTTTTTTCCAGTGGGTTTTGTCATACATTGATATGAATCAGCCATGGATTTACATGTATTCCCAATCCCGATCCCCCCTCCCACCTCCCTCTCCACCCGATTCCTCTGGGTCTTCCCAGTGCACCAGGCGGGAGCACTTGTCTCATGCATCCCACCTGGGCTGGTGATCTGTTTCACCATAGATAGTATACATGCTGTTCTTTCGAAATATCCCACCCTCACATTCTCCCACAAAGTTCAAAAGTCTGTTCTGTATTTCTGTGTCTCTTTTTCTGTTTTGCATATAGGGTTATCGTTATCACCTTTCTAAATTCCATATATATGTGTTAGTATGCTGTAATGTTCTTTATCTTTCTGGCTTACTTCACTCTGTATAATGGGCTCCAGCTTCATCCATCTCATTAGGACTGGTTCAAATGAATTCTTTTTAATGGCTGAGTAATATTCCATGGTGTATATGTACCACAGCTTCCTTATCCATTCATCTGCTGATGGGCATCTAGGTTGCTTCCATGTCCTGGCTATTATAAACAGTGCGGCGATGAACATTGGGGTGCACGTGTCTCTTTCAGATCTGGTTTCCTCAGTGTGTATGCCCAGAAGTGGGATTGCTGGGTCATATGGCAGTTCTATTTCCAGTTTTTTAAGAAATCTTTTTTAAAAAATTTCTTTTAAATGTTTCATTAGAGTATAGTTGATTTATAGCATTATGTTAGTTTTAGGCGTACAGCAAAGTGATTCAGTTATGTATATATATCTATATATTCTTTTCAGGTTCTTTTCCATTATGGTTTATTACAAGATACTGAATATGATTCCTTGTGCTATACAGTAGGTCATTATTGTTCAACTATTTTACTTTACTGACAAAGGTCCATCTAGTCAAAGCTATGGTTTTTCCAGTAGTCATGTATGGATGTGAAAGTTGGACTAAAAAGAAAGCTGAGCACCAAAGAACTGATGCTTTTGAACTGTGGTGTTGGAGAAGACTGTTGAGAGTCCCTTGGACTGCACAGAGATCCAACCAGTCCATCCTAAAGGAAATCAGTCCTGAATATTCATTGGAAGGACTGATGTTGAAGCTGAAACTCCAGTACTTTGGCCACCTGATGCGAAGAGCTGACTCATTGGAAAAGACCCTGATGCTGGGAAAGATTGAAGGCAGGAGGAGAAGGAGACGACAGAGGATGAGATGGTTGGGTGGCATCAGCGACTTGATAGCCATGAGTTTGAGCAAGCTCCAGGAGTTGGTGATGGACAGGGAGGCCTGGCGTGCTGCAGTCCATGGTGTTGCAAAGAGTCAGACACGACTGAGCAACTGAACTGACTGAGTATGTCTGTTAATCCCAAACTCCTAATTTATCCCTACCCCACTTTCCTCTTTGATAACCGTAAGATTGTTCTTTATGTCTATGAATCTGCTTCTGTTTTGTAAATAAGTTCTTTTGTATTTTTTGTTCAACCTATAAGTGATAGCATATAATATTTGTCTGACTTATCTCACTTAGTATGATAATCTCTAGGTTTATCCATGTTGCTGCATATCAAGAACATACTGCTGAATGGCAGTATTTCATTCTTTTTTTCTGGTCGAGTCGTACTCCTTTGCGTATGTATACACCACATCTTCTCTGTCTACTCATGTGGCTGCAGACGTGTAGCTTGCTTGCCTCTCTTGGCCATTGAAATTAGCACTACTGTAAACGTAGGGGTGCATGTTTGTGTGTGGGGGTGTGTGTGTGTGTTCAGTTGCTGAGTTGTGTTCGACTCTTGTGACCCCCGTGGACTGCAGCATGCAAGTCCTCCCTGTCCCTCAGCATCTCCCAGAGTTTGCCCACGTTCATGTCCATTGAATCAGTGATGCCATCCAACCATCTCACCCACTGTTGTCCCCTTCTCCTCCTGCCTTCAATCTTTCCCAGCATCAGGGTCTTTTCTAATGAGTCAGCTCTTTGCATCAGGTGGCCAAAGTATTGGAGTTTCAGCTTCAACATCAGTCCTTCCAATGAACACCCAGGGCTGGCCAAAGTATTGGGGCTTCAGCTTCTGCATCAGTCCTTCCAGTGAATATTCAGGGTTGATTTCCTTTAGGATTGACTGGTTTGATCTCCTTGCTGTCCGAGGGACTCCCAATAGTCTTCTCCAGTAGCAGAGATTGAAAGCATCAATTCTTTGGTTCTCTGCCTTCTTTATGGTCCAACTCTCACATTTCACATGATAGTCATCTCACATGACTACTAGGGGTGCATGTATCTTTTCAAATTCGAGTTTCTCTGGATATAGTCCCAGGACTGGGATTCCTGGATCATATGGTAGCTCTGTTTTTATTTTTTTGTGAGGACCCTCCATACTGTTTTCCGTAGTAGCTGCAGCAAATTACGTTCCCACCAACAGTATAGGAGGTTCCCTTTTCTCCACATTCTCCCTAGCATTTGTTATTTGTAGACTCTTTAGTGATGCCCATTCTGACCGGTGTGAGATGGTACTTCATTGTAGTTTTGATTACCACCTGACCTGCCTTTTGAGAAACTTGTATGCAGGTCAGGAAGCAACAGTTAGAGCTGGACATGAAACAACAGACTGGTTCCAAATAGGAAAAGGAGTACCTCAAGGCTGTATATTGTCAACCTGCTTATTTAACTTCTCTGCAGGGTATATCATGAGAAATGCTGGGCTGGACGAAGCACAGGCTGGAATTAAGGTTGCCAAGAGAAATATCAATAACTTCAGATATGCAGATGACACCACCCTTATGGCAGAAAGTGAAGAAGAACTAAAGAGCCTCTTGATGAAAGTGAAAGAGGAGAGTGAAAAAGTTGGCTTAAAGCTCAACATTCAGAAAACTAAGACCATGGCATCCGGTCCCATCACTTTATGGCAAATAGATGGGGAAACAGTGGAAACAGTGTCAGACTTTATTTTTGGGGGCTCCAAAATCACTGCAGATGGTGATTGCAGCCATGAAATTTAAAGATGCTTACTCCTTGGAAGGAAAGTTTCGACCAACCTAGACAGCAAATTAAAAAGCAGACATTACTTTGTCAACAAAGGTCTGTCTAATCAAGGCTATGGTTTTTCCAATAGTCATGTATGGATGTGAGACTTGGACTATAAAGAAAGCTGAGTGCCAGAGAAATGATGCTTTTGAACTGTGGTGTTGGAGAAGACTGTTGAGAGTCCCTGGACTGCAAGGAGATCCAACCAATCCATCCTAAAGGAGATTGGTCCTGGGTGTTCATTGGAAGGACTGATGTTGAAGCTGAAACTCCAGTACTTTGGCCACCTGATGCGAAGAGCTGACTCATTGGAAAAGACCCTGATGCTGGAAAAGATTGAAGGCAGGAGGAGAAGGGGACGACAGAGGATGAGATGGTTGGATGGCATCATCGACTTGATGGACATGTGTTTGGGTGGACTCTGGGAGTTGGTGATGGACAGGGAGGCCTGGCGTGCTGCAGTTCGTGGGGTGGCAAAGAGTTAGACACGACTGAGCGACTGAACTGAACTAAACTGAATAATTAACAATGTTGAGCATGTTTTCATGTACTATTGGCCATCAGTAAGAAACTGAATCCTAAAGGTCATATTTACTTTAAATAAGAGCTTCACAGTGAATGAGCACATTAAGTAGATGCATTTATGGCAGGATCTCTCCCTCTTTACATCAGTTTGTGGAATGGCAGTATTTGAGGGGCAGGTCTCACATCTCCCCCCCCCCTTCAGCAGCAGGAGGAAGTCTCCTTCAGACTCTGCTGATTTCTTTGCATCACAGCTTGTCTCCGATCCTATTCGTTTCCCAGGGCTGCTGTGACAAAACACCTCCAATCAGGTGGCTCAGACCAACAGAGACATATTGAATCGCAGTTCTGGAGGCCAGAAGTTCAAAATCAAGGTGTCGGCAGGGCCTGCCTCCTCTGAAACTGATGGGGGTGGGCCCTTCCTGATCTCTTCCAGCTGCTGGCGGCCCAGGAGTCCCTTGGTTGGTGGCTGAATCACTTTCCTCTACCTGGTTGTCCATGTTGTCTCTTCTCTCTGTGTCCCTTCCCTTCTCCTCCCAAGGAGGATGTAGAACTACCATACCCCCGGGTGACCTTGTCCTAACTAATTATATCTGCAACAGTCTGGTTTTTAAATAGTCACAGTGTGAGATGCTGGGGTTAGGACAGCATAGCTTTGGGGGAGAACCCAAATCAACTCTTAACACTGACTTCCTGATGATTTTCTAGAAGGAGGTAGCTTCTTGGTTATTTCAGAGCATTTGGAGGGCTATTGGCAGTGAGTCAAACTTAGTGATAATACATTGTTCCTTGAAATTCCAACAACATAGGCAATAACCCTCCAAATGCTCCATCGTTCAATCATTGTTGCCAGTTTATTGCTGTCCTTGGGGACTTTTCCTTTGGGGAAAACAATTCGGAGAGGAAGGGAGGAAACAGATTCTGATGTGAATAGTTAGGAAGGCCAAAATGATGAGATACTGCAGTGTCATGCATTGTGCTTTGAGCTGGATAAATTAAACAGGAAAGGGACTGTCACGGGAGGTGAGAGTCACTGGACTCCAGGGAAGGTCCAAGCTCAGAAGTGTGGAAACCATCCTCTCTTCTGCAGACAACTCACTCCACAAAGACTCCTGATTGGTCCTGTTCTAGGATGTCACTCCACGCAGACTCCTGATTGGTCCTCTTCTAGGACGTCCCTCCACGAAGTCTCCTGATTGGTCCTCTTCTAGGATGTCACTCCACGAGGACTTCTGATTGGTCCTCTTCTAGGATGCTGCAATGTCCTGTTGGCATGGGAACCAAGGGACAGCTAATAATGTAACAGTGCAGCCCTGGATGTACACACCTGTTTCTGTGGTCCTGTTCCAAAAACCAGCAAACCAACCTCTGGCAGGATCATTGTCGGTGGAGGATGCATGGCTTTATTTATTTTCCTTATTTCTTTCTTCCTTCCCCAATAGACTATGCACATGAGTGGGGAAATTAGAAAATAAGAGAGTGGCCAGACTGCCGGTCGAAAACCTAGGTGTGTTCTGTGATGCCAGAACAAGAAGATGTCTAGAACCTGGTGCTCTGAAGGTATACAGACACCTTATTAATGCCTAGAACCAGGATTGGCATCCTTGGGGGGCCAAGTCTTTGGCCTCATTATTTCTCCCCTTGCCCCTCCCAGGACACAGGCTCCCTGGATCAGGGGAGGATAGGAGACAGGTGTGTCCCGAGCAGTCACGTGAGCAGTGGAGGTTCCTAGGAAGCCATTCTTAACCTACCTGTTCCAACATGCATTCAGATGAGTGGCTGGTGATGCTGCGTGGGATTAGGGTCAGGGTCAGGGTCAGAGTTGGAGTTTCCCTGGTGGCTCAGATGGGAAAGAACCCACCTGCCAATGCAGGAGACTCAAATTTGATCCCTGACTCAGGAAGATCTCCTGAAGAAGGGAATAGCTCCTCACTCCAGTATTCTTGCCTGGAGAATCCCATGGACAGAGGAGCCTGGTGGGCTACAGTCCATGGGGCTGCAAAGAGTTAGACACGACTGAGTGACTAACACTTTTTGTAGGGTCAGGGTCAGGGTCAGGGTCAGGGTCAGGGCTGAAGCACTGGAAGCTCCAGTTAGAACCGTGGAGAGGAAAGGTCCTTAGGGTTATAGGGAAAGGTTTCTGTTTGCTTCCACCCTCTCCCCTCTCCATGGGTCTGGCCATACGTCCTTGTTGATTCTGTGCAAGAAACAGCCGGTCCGCAGAGTTCCTGGTGCTGCAGATACGTGGGCATCAAGGAGACTTTGCTCCCCTCCCCTCGCTCTCTGGGGCACGGCTGATACTCTGCTCTGGTGGACTCCCAGGGTGAGTAGTGAAGGGACTCCCGCTTTACAGTCCATCTTCCTGCAAAGTCCCCCGGGCCCTGTCTGAGTCACTGTGACAGCCTCCCAGAAGGTCTTCCTGCACACAGCGGTCGGAACACGTGTCACACCACACAGGAAATTGCCTGTTTTTCTTTTTCTCCTTTCTTTTCCTCTGGAATCTGAGTTTTGGGGGGTCAGGGAGCATGCCCCCACGTCCCAGGCCCCTCCGGGGACTGGCCCTGTCCTGGCGATGTGGTGTGGACTCGGAATTTGTGTCGTCTGTGCTGCCTGTTGGGCTGTACGTTCATCAGAACCGTCCAGGGTGGGAAATGAGGAACCTAGGAAGAGACAGATTCCCGGGGCCGCACTGGACGAAGCAGAAGCAGAGGCAGTGCTGGGATGCTTGGTGGCAGCCACGTCCCCAGCCCCCGCCACTGACATTTCTCCATTATTCATTCTTTCCTTCCCAGACACCTCCTCACATGCTGTGCCCAACGGGAAAGAAAGGAGGTCATGTTTTCAGATGTGTCCTTTCCAAGAAAAGCAACGGCTCCACCTCTCGCTCGGGGTTCCCAGCTCCTCCCCAGGCAGTGGCTGAAATCCTTCCTGGGGATGCGTGATGAAAAGGAGGGTTTAGCTGGAAAGAAAGCCATGCAAATGTCACAAGCTATTAAATGCAGCCCCTGCTGCCCTTTCTGGGCCGTCTGTCGAGTGACTCAGGGTCCACCTTGAGGGACGTTTCGCTGCCACAGGCCTGCTTTCTAGGATGACCCATTCCTGCCCTTGGTGAGGACCGGGGTCCGTCTCTGTGCCCTGAGTCCCAGCTCGGCCCCTCTGCCTTGCAGCCTCTGGCCTGATGCCCCCCACCCTGGGTGTGCCTCTCACCTGCCCGACGCCTGACGCCTCCTCTGACGTCCAGCAGCCCACGGAGGCTCTGTGTCAGCTCCGTGCCTCGGGACGCGGGCTCGTCCACGGCCCCCTGCCCCCCATCCATCTCTAGACAAAGCCTCGACATCCTTCAGGACGGCGCGGGGGTCACCTTGGCGTGTGTGCAGGTGGGACAGGGAGATACCCCCTCCTGCTGCCCCCCAGCACCCCACTGCATACAGAATGACAACAGGGAGTCTCCCCACTGAGAGCATCCCTGCACGCCCTGAGTGTGCCCACGAGTTGCCAGATCTGTAAAGGCAAGCGCCCATCTTTTCATTCTGGAATACCTAGTGCTTGATGCAGAGCATGAACCAGATTCGTGTCTGGCAGCACGTGTGAACTGGTGAAAGATACAGCTTTCTTAGCATCATTTCTAAAATGTCAGCACCCCTCTGTTTTCTGAAGCAGGAAATCATCAATAGAACGGGGAGAGATCTAGAGAAAATTGACGTCCAGATCATCAGACTAGTCCAGGGACTGAGAAACCTTTGCTCTCTCCTGATGCGCTTAATTGTGCCCGACTCTTACGACCCCATAGACTGTAGTCTGTCAGGCTCTTCTGTCCATGGGATTCTCCAGACAAGAATACTGGAGTGGGTTGCCATTCCCTTCTCCAGGGGATCTTCCTGACCCAGGGATTGAACTCATGTCTCCTGCATTGGCAGGCAGATTCTTTACCACTGAGCCACCTGGGCAGCCCTCTTTCCCGATGACCACAGGTAAAATCTCTTTTCCGGGTTTCTGATGGAGTCAACAGGGGTCACATTGTCAAGCGTGTGTCGTGACTCTATGCCGTATAGGGGGTTCCATCGGGACAGACAATTCTCAGACCTTACCAGCTCCTTGAATGCCGTGTCCTGACAGCGTCTTCCCCCCAAAATCACCCCCCTCTGAGGTCTCCTGTTCTGATGTTGTCGGCTCCAAAAAGATTACCTCACTGGTGGCCTGGCCTGCCTCCCAAAGGTCTGACGGCTTCCCACAGCTCTGCGAGGACCATCACTCTGTCTTTTCTCACTGTTTTGCCTTGAACCGTACTCCTCGTGTGAGCAGCAGCTCTGAGGGCAGCCCCCGCTGCGATTTAACAGCAAACCCACATCAGGCAGAACTGAATTAAAATAAAGATGGGGGGAAGGCTAAGAGGGCACCAGAAGACACCCCCACTCATGGCCCAGGATGAACAGTAAATACAGGGTCCCCAGGGTCCCGTGCTCCTTACATTCCTGGAGTGAGAAAAACGAGGGCGGGCCCGAGGGTCACATGCCCAGCAGTAAACACAGCCCGTCCTGGACCTTGGGAAGATGGGGGCCGGCCCCACTGTGAACCCTGGATTGAACAGTGATGCGCTAAGCCCCGTGTCCCTCCGCAGACTAATCCTTGTAAGGATATCAGCTCTCAAGGTGTTGTTGTGTCTGCCCGACACCCCTCAATCCCAGAGCTGACACCCCTCAATCCCAGAACTGACACCTCTCAACCTCAGAACTCACACCCCTCAATCCCGGAGCTGACACCCCTCAACCCCGGAACTCACACCCCTCAATCCCAGAACTCACACCCCTCAATCCCAGAACTGACAGCCTTCAACCCTGGAACTCACACCCCTCAATCCCGGAGCTGACACCCCTCAATACCAGAACTCATACCCCTCAATCCCGGAGGTTACACCCCTCAGTCCCAGAACTGACACCCCTCAACCCTGGAACTCACACCCCTCAACCCCAGAACTCACACCCCTCAATCCCAGAACTGACACCCCTCAAATCCCAGAACTCACACCCCTCAGTCCCAGAGCTCACACCCCTCAATCCCGGAATTCACACCCCTCAATCCCAGAACTCACACCCCTCAATCCCGGAGCTGACACCCCTCAATCCCGGAACTCACACCCTTCAATCCCAGAGCTTACACCCCTCAGTCCTGGAACTCACACCCCTCAATCCCAGAGCTTACACCCCTCAATCCCAGAGCTGACACCTCTCAATCCCAGAACTCACACCCCTCAATCCCAGAACTCACACCCCTCAATCCCAGAGCTTACATCCCTCAATCCCGGAGCTGACACCCCTCAATCCCAGAACTCACACCCCTCAATCCCGGAACTCACACCCCTCAATCCCAGAACTCACACCCCTCAATCCCAGAGCTGCTTGGAGGCCCCTGCTGCCTGGTGGGCATCAGTGAGGCTGAGTCCCGAGTCAGGCCAGGTTCTACTTGGGGTGGGGGCTAGTCAGTCAATCGCGGAGTGAGGATCTCTTCCTCTGAAGCCTGCCTGGGGGCTACAGAGTGGGAGACTGTGTTTCGGCCTCCCATGTGCCCCCCCCCAGTGTCCCCCTGGGTCCTTCTGTCTCCCAGAGACCTCACGCAGACCCAGAATATCCATATTTCCAATGCTGGAAGCCCTCGTCCTTTTCCAAGCCTCCTCTTGATATTTCTGTAATTACTGAAGCTTGACCCGGCTCCGGCTTCCTCAGGATCCCGCCACAGTGGGCTTATTTCCATGGACTGGTTTGGTTTACAATGGACTGCTCCCTGGAGCAGTGCCCACTGCTGGTCCGCCCTCGGGTCAGGTCAGCACGTTTGCGCTTGAAGCCATGAAGCCTGCTGACCGGGTGATGCTCTTCAGGTGGAAAAAGGTGGGAGAGCTCGAGAAGGGGGTCCTTGAGCAGGTCCCTGGGGTGGTAGAGTTGGGCTCAGCAGAGGCCTCTGTGTGTGTGTGTGTGTGCTCACGTGCGTGCACACACTCACATGTCAGTGCACTCAGTCATGTCCAGGTCTTGGCGACCCTATGGACTATAGCCCGCCAAGCTCCTCTGTCCATGGGATTCTCCAGGCAAGAATATTGGAGTGGATTGCCATTCCCTTCTCCAGGGGATCTTCCCGACCCAGGGTTCAAACCCGCATCTTCTGCCTTGGCAGGTGGGTTCTTTACCCCTGAACCACCAGGGAAGCTTCAGTAGAAGCCAGAAGAGGAGCAAATGGGCATCCTTGCTTGTCCAAGAAGAGGAGAGTGAGCATCACGTGCTGGGGGGTGAGGAACTCTCCCTGACCAGGTGATACACAGCAGAGATGGTGAAGGACAGATCACGTATTCACATAACAAAGTTACTGAACACTGGCTTCAGCCCAGTGCAAGGCTGGTGCCGGAGGATACAGAAGGGCTTGGACATCTCATTCTGGTGGGAGGGACAGACGTGCAAACTAGTGGCTTGGGCACATCCTAGGACGAGTCTCCAGCAGCAGCAGCACCACCACCAATGGAACTCTCCATGATGATGGAGATAGTCAGCATCTCTGCCCTCCAGTCCCATAGCTGAGGGCCAGCCATGGCTGTGGAGCACCGGGGATGTGGCTTGGGCCACTGAGTCTTAAGTTTTATTGAATCTTAACCTACTTACATTTCAACAGCCCCGTGGTAAGGGCTACCATTTTTGAGAAGCACAGGCCTGAGAGATCAAGGTGAGAAATTTATATTCAAGTAACAGAAGGTGTGTTGATTTATTCATTTGTCTGAAATCCCCTATATTAATCTCTTTACCAGTACAAGGAGTTCAATACGTGGCATTTCATCAATAAAACAGTCCTTTGCCCTCAAGTTGAACACATTGCCTTATTATTCTCTGATAGAGTAGGCAGAGGCCCTATGGGAACAGAGGAGAGACACTTAGCTTCCTCTCCAGGGTGTCAGGCAGAGTTTCCTGGGAGAGATGAGTGCTTGTGATGATTCTTGACAGATTAATAGGATATAATGTGGGAAGGAGACAGATATTCCAGGTAAGGTAACAGCCCCTTCAAAGACCCAAAGACATGAAAGAGAGCTCAGAGCATCCTAGTACCTCGGTGAGCCTGAAGAACAATGCCCACAGGGCACAGTGATGGGAAGTGAGTCTGGGGGTGGGTAGAGGTCACGGGGCTTCTGCATGGAGTTCAGACCTTAGATGACTCTTCTCAAGGTGATGGGACAAAGATCCGTATAGTCAAAACTATGGTTTTCCCAATAGTCAGGTACAGATGTGGGAGCTGGACCATAAAGAAGACTGAGCGCTGAAGAACTGATGCTTTTGTACTGTGGTGCTAGAGACAGCTGAGAGTCCCTTGGACTGCAAGGAGATCAAGCCAATCCATCCTAAAGGAAATCAAACCTGAATATTTTCATCAGAAGGACTGATGCTGAAGCTGAAGCTCCAATAATTTGGCCACCTGATGTGAAGAGCCAGCTCATTAGAAAAGACCCTGATGGTGGGAAAGATTGAAGGCAGGAGGAGAAGGGGGGGACAACAGAGGATGAGATGGTTGGATGGCATCACCGACTCAATGGAGGTGAGTTTGAACAAATTCTGAGAGATAGTGAAGGTCAGGGAAAGCTGGTGCATGCTCCAGCCCATGGGGTCACAAAGAGTTGGACATGACTTAGCTACTGAACAACAAGATGATGGGAAGCTATGGGGAAATTGGAAGTAGACATGTGGCAAAGTCCTCTTGAGGTCTCTAAAAAAAAAACAAAAAAAAAAAACCGTTCTGAGTTCACCCTGGAGAATGGACCAGGGGTGCTTGGTTGAGGGAGAGAGGAAGTTTTGGGAGAGTTGACCAAGGGATACCACTAAGATGGCTACAAGACTGCTGAAGTCACGCAGCAGGTGGAAGGTGTGACACATGCTACACGTGTGGGTTACCTGTGCTTGTGATGTTGCATGGGCTTCTGTTTTCCTGTCTCCATTTCAGTATTTTCCAAACAGCAGGAGTAACCCTGGAAAGAAGAGGGGCAAGTGTAAGAGATTGCTACGAGGATGAGTGGAACAGACAGAATTTGGCGATAGCTTAGGTATGGAGGTGGGGTGGATCAGTGTTAAGGACTGAATGTGTGTTTTCCCCCCAAATTCATGTGTGGAAACCCTGCCCCCCTCCATGTGATGGTGTTTGGAGATGAGCCCTTGGGAGGTGAGCAGGGTCAGATGAGGCCATGAGGGTGAGGCCCTTGGGATGAGATTAACGTCCTCATAAGAAGGGGCACCAAGGAGCTTGTGTTGCTGTCTCGTGAGGAAATAGAATGAAGGGGGCCTTCTGCCAGTCACAAACCCAACCGTGGGCACCCTGGTCTTGGACTTCCAGCCTCTAGAACTGTGGGAAAATGAATCTCTGTTGTTTAAGCTGCCCAGTCTGTGGTGTTCTGTTGTAGCACCCACAGTGGACTGATACAGTCAGGAAAAGGGAGCGGGTGGAGTGGCTTTGCTGGTGGCTCAGGTGGTGAAGAATCCACCTGAAATGCGGGAGACCTGAGTTCAATCCCTGGGTTGGGAAGATCCCCTGGAGAAGGGAAAGGCTACCCACTCCAGTACTCTTGCCTGGAGAATCCCTTGGAGGGAGGAGCCTGGTGGGCTACAGTCCATGGGGTCCCAAAGAGTCGGACACGGCTGAGCGACTAACACACACGAGTGGCTTCAGGGCTGTGGCATCCGTGCTGAAGAGGGGCTGTGGAGTGCAGCCAGTGGAAGAGATAAGAGGAATGCGCTGGGAGCCTAACCAGCCTGATGACACGTGAGACCTGATATGGTAAAGTTTGCATATAAAATTCAAAAACTGGCATCAGCATTTTTAATATCCTTATATTCTGTAAAAAAAAAAAATGGTTTGGGTGTAATGTATAACACGCTTGATTGGAAATGTGGGTGTGTTAGTCACTCAGTCGTGTCTGACTCTGCGACCCCGTGGACTGTAGCCTTCCAGTCTCTTCTGTCCATGGAATTTTCCAGGCAAAGATACTGGAGTGGGTTGCCATTTCCTTCTCCAGGCAATCTTCCCAACCCAGGGATTGAACCTGGGTCTCCTTCATTTCAGGCATAAGCTTTACCATCTGAGCAACTCGGGAAGCCCAGTAGCTGATTGGAAATGGTCCTTGTTAAAGCAGTATTCTGTAAGAGCTACCATTTGTCCATTTGCTCACTTGTCCTTGGCATCAAAATATTATTTGTGATAAATAGGCAAGGCCTAAATTCAGTCTTTTGTAGCATTGCCCAGGGTAGGGACTACTGTTTTTCTAAGATTTTCACTGGAGCGCAGTTGATTTCCAGTGTTGTGTTTCATTCGTCCATGTGTGTGTACCTGTCCTTTATTCTTTAGATCCTTTTCCCATACAGGGCATTACAGAGAATTGAGCAGAGTTCCCTGAGAAGTTTGCATTTTGAAGTCATTACTCTGTTGTGGGTATCTGAAGCTGTGGGGCTTGAGGGCACTGTCCAGGGGAAATGGGTACAAAAGATGGCAGATGACCAGGCAGGGATGTTAGAAGGTGTGGAAGGGCGTTGAGCAGGACCAGCTGAGGAGGAAGGAAGGTGCGGCTGTCGTCGTGGAGCCCAGGGGGAAGAGCTTCTTAGAGAAGGCGGCTCCTTTCCGAGCGAGTCCCATGAAAGCAGGACATGCCCAGCGGATTCAGCATATGGCCCTCGTTGGTCATCTACCAGACTGGTTTTAGGAGCACAGGGGTGAGGAAGTGTCCAGGAGGGGACATCACTAACCGGAACACGGAGGGGATTGATGAAAACCTGAGGTGTGGGGTGAACCAAAGCTGGAGAGAGAGGCCTGTCCTCTGGAATTTCTTGCCATAAACTGGAAGGGCCATGCTGATTGCACAAACAACAGCTCCTGGTGAGCGCCTGCAGAAGCCAGGAAGATGCCGCTAATAAAGACAGAGCTTGAGGACGCGTTCACCTGGGTGGGACAGAGGACCTCCTTAGTCCAAGGGACGCACTCTGAGACCAGACTGTTGACAGTTGGAAATTTAGCAAATTAGGTCACCGGAGGCTTAATTCACCCCTTTATTGTTGTCGTCCAGTCACTAAGTGGTGTCCGACTCTTTGCACCCCCACGAACTATAGCACACCAGGCTTCCCTATCCTTCACCATCTCCCAGAATGCCCTCAAATTCATGTCCATTGAGTCAGTGATGCTACCTGACCGTCCCATCTTCTGCCACCCACTTCTCCTTTTGCATTCAATCTTTCCCAGCATCAGGGTCTTTTCCAGTCAGTCAGTTCTTCACATCAGGTGCCCAAAGTATTGGAGCTTTGCATCAGTCCTTCCAATAACTATTCAGGGTTGATTTCCTTTAGGATTGACTGGTTTGATCTCCTTGCAGTCTAAGGGACTCTCAAGAGTCTTCTCCAACACCACAGTTCACCACTTTACAGTCTTTTTATTGAAAATTAACCAATGAGAATTGTCAAATAACAAAGAATTCTGTAAGTAAGGCTCTGGGCAATGGTCCATGTGCCAGAGTGAAGAATCAGATTGCAAAATAGTGAAGGGTAGGGACCGTATATACAAGATGGTTACCTAAAATCCAATTCTAGATTATTTCTAGAATATTCTCCATTGAAAACCTGTGTAGTTTATTTATGACATATCTTGAAATAGAAATAAAACTATAAAAACAGTGAACTCAAAGGACATGACTAACTCACTTGGGTTTTTCTCTGTTAGGACAGTTTTTAGGGGTTAATTATTAAGACCCCAGAGTCTGAGGGAAAAAGTGCAGTTTTTGGAAACACTCAAATGGTATTCATGAAAGTAATCAGCCCATTGTTTATATGTTAAATACTTACTAAGAACTCAGGGTAGTATTTTGTTTTTAAATCATTTAAACCTGGCTGACAGCTGAATGGTCACAGACCCCTGGTTATTTTCTTTTCTTTGAATAATATTTAATTTATTAATATGCAAATTGTCCTATGTTTAGTAGATTCAAATTAATTAATCAAGTCAGCATTTACTTTCTTCTTCCTTAAAGAGGCCTTTAAGAAAAAGAAACATAGCTTCGCAAAATGCCTAATAATTTGGAGGGCTTAAAAAAATACTTGGTTTCTTTCAAATGCAGTTCATCCGCATGTTTCAATAATACTTAAGTAGGCTGATATCAGAAATTTAAGTGAGGAAGCAGAAATGAAGAAAAAGTGCCCCCAGCACCCCATGCCTACCAGCCTTGTCCCTCTGCATGGGTCAGCAGATGAGGGAGGAAGAGAGCTGGTCAGACAGGGCCAATCCCAGGTTCAGACCCTGGCTCTACCACTAATTTATTGTAAGGAAGAAAATCTTTATGCCTCAGTTCACTTCTCTCCATATAAAATGAGATTAGTCCGACTCTTTGGGACTCCAAGACCTGTAGCCTTGCCAGACTCCTCTGTCCACAGGATTCTCCAGGCAGGAATACTGGAGTGATTGCCATTTCCTTCTCCAGGGGATCTTCCCCACCCAGGGATCAAACCTGGGTCTCCCGCACTGGCAGGGGGTTCTTTACTATCTGAGCCACCAGGAAGCCCTAACATAGTTAAATATGTGCATGCCTCAGAAGAAAGTCATGATATATCTATTAATTTATGAGATTTCTCTTTTTCAAAATGTACTTTTATTATGTTTATGGAAGCATCATTGATGTACAATGTCGTGTTAATTCCTGCTATAGAGCAAAGTGATTCCATGATTCAGATGCATGCAATACTTTTTATATTCTTTTCCATGATGGTTTGTCGTGGGATATTGAATATAGTTCCCTGTGCTGTATAGTAGGATCTTGATGTTTATCCATTTACAGAATCATTTGCATCTACTAATCCCAAACTCCCGGTCCTTCCCTCTACCACCCCGTCCCCCTTGGAACCACAAGTCTGCTCTGTGAGTCTGTCTCTGTTTTGTGGATAAGTTCATGTGTGTCCCATCTTAGATTTCACATAGAAGGAATATCATATAATACTTGTCTTTCTGACTTCCTTCACTTAGCAGGATCATGTCTAGCTGCATCCATGTTGCCGCGAATGGCATTGTTTCATTTCTATGACTGAGTAATATTACATCCTATCTGTGTGTACCACATCTTCTTCATTGGTTCATCTGTCAATGGACACTTAGGCCGTGTCTGTGTCTGGGCTGTTGTAAATAGTTCTGCTGTGAACACAGGGGGAACATGTATCTTTCTCAGTTATATTTTAATCTGGGTATATGCCCAGGAGTGGTATTGCTGGATTACATGGAAAGTCTTATTTTTTTTTAGGTTTTCTTAAACTTAAAAAAGAAGACCCTCCATACTGTCTGCATAATGTCTGCACCAATTTACATTCCCACCAACATTATAGGAGAGTTTCCTTTACTCCACACCCTCTCCAGCATATGTTATTTATAGTCTTTTCAATGATGGCCATTCTGACGGGTGTGAGGTGGTCCCTCATTGTAGTTTTGATTTGCTTTTCTCTAATAATTAGCAATGTTGAGCATCTTTTCACGTGCCTATGGGCCATTTGTATGTCTTCTTTAGAGAAAGGTCTGTATGGTTCTTCTGCCCTTTTTTGATTGGATTATTTGGTTTTTGTTGAGTTGTATGAGCTGTTTGAATATATTGGAAACTAAGTCCTTGGCAGTTGCATGGCTTGCATTCAGTAGGTTGAATTGATGCTTTGGAACTGTGGTGTTGGGGAAGACTCTTGAGAGTCCCTTGGACTGCAAGAGATCAAACCAGTCCATCCTAAAGGAGATCAGTCCTGGGTGTTCATTGGAAGGACTGGTGCTGAAGCTGAAGCTCCAGTACTTTGGCCACCTGATGTGAAGAACTGACTCATTGGAAAAGACCCTGATGCTGGGAAAGATTGAAGGCGGGAGGAGGAGATGACAGAAGATGAGATGTTTGGAGGGCATCACTGACACAATGGACATGAGTTTGAGCATGCTCTGGGAATTGGTGATGGACAGGGAGGCCTGGTGTGCTACAGTCCATGGAGTCACAAAGAGTCAGACATGACTGAGCGACTGAACTGAACTAAACTGATTGTCATTTTGCCTACAGCTCCCTTCACTGTGCCAAAGTTAGTAAGTTTGATTAGGTCCCGTCTTTATTTTTGCTTTTACTTTGATTGTCCTGGGCGACTGACCAGGAGACCTTTCAGTGTTTGATGTGATCAGTTCCATGACATCCTGGTAGGTAGAGGTCTTGGATCTAATACACATGGTTTCAGTTTTTCCTTCAATTTTCACCTTTGCCTATCTAACATTTTTCCTGAATGACATATTTAATTATTAAGGTCATGCAAAACTGTTACAGAAAATAACCGGGTCAGTTTTCTTCATTGAAATTCATTTTAAAAAAGAACGGCCCTCTCTTTAATAGAATATTAAAACTGGTAGCATGATATATTCTTCAAATAGTTTTGTTAATTGAGGGTATGGAAAAGTGTGTTTGTAATGTTCACGCAAACCATGTCTAATGAAGAGGATTATCCATGGACCAGTCTCTGGAAATTGGTGAGTGGACTGTGGTTTAATACATTCTGTTGCTCTGTGCTCATAATAACCCCATGTGGTAGGGTTTATTGCTCTCATTTTACAAATATGGAAACTGAATCTCGGATTAAGTGACCTGCTCAAGGCCTCCCAGTCAGCAAAAGGCAGAAGCACAATGAGAACCCAGAACTTTCTGATTTGAAACCCCATGTTTCTCCCACCTCCCTTGTCCCTACATCAGACTGTCACATCTTCATCCGTCAGTCCAGCTGTTGAGTCTTCTTCAAAGTGAGACGGGGGCAGGACTTGCCTGCTGGTCCAGTGGTTTAGATGCTACAGGAGTGCACGTGTGATCCCTGGTTGGGGAACTAAATGGCAACCCAGTCCAGTATTCTTGCCTGGAAAATCCCATGGACAGAGGAGCCTGGTGGGATACAGTCCGTGGGGTCGCAAAGAGTCAGACACGACTGACCAACTTCACTTTCACTTTCCTTCTTGGGGAACTAGATTCCACATGCAGCCAAACATTTTAAAAACTAAGATGAGGGCACAAAGCTTACACCCACTGTGGCTCAGACGGTAAAGAGTCTGCCTGCAATGCAGGAGACCCGGGTTCGATCCCTGGGTAGGGAAGATCCCCTGGAGAAGGGAATGGCAACCCACTCCAGTATCCTTGCCTGGAGAATTCCATAGACTGAGGAGCCTGGCTGGCTACAGACCATGGGGTCGCAGAGTCAGACACGACTGAGCAACTTCACTTCACTAATATAATAAACACATCACATTCATTATCCAGCTTTTTAACGAGCAACTCTTAATCAGTTGTGCTTCATCCATTTTACTACCACGAATATCTTAAGGCAAATCCAAGATATCATGTAGTTTCCACTGAAAATGTTTTATTACAGTGATGACTCTGGTCCTGTTTGTGTCCCCGCTTATGCTAAGCCTTGACACAAACTATGTTCTGGAATGTCTTCATGTTAACGAAAAACAGATTATGGAGAAAAGCGGTGGGTGGGTGACATAGGGTGGAGTCCTCTTTCTTCAACTTCCCTAGTCTTTGATCCCTGGGTCTGGAAGATCCCCTGGAGAAGGGAATGGCAACCCACTCCAGGATTCTCACCTGGAGAATCACATGGACAGCGGAGCATGGCGTGCTACAGTCCATGGGCTCTCGAAGATTCGGACACAACTGAGAGACTAAGTATAGCCCAGGTATTGCAAGGAAAAATCCAGCCAGTGAATTAGCCTAAAAATCTCAATTCCTTGAAAACAGAAAAATGAGCAGTGTTAAGGAAACACAGATAATCCCCAGGGTAGCTTTCCATTTGCATAATATACATGCTCATCTTGAAGGAGCAAAATAAGGTTGTGTGTGTACTTGTAAGGGAATAAGGGTGTGAGTGTTCTTTGTAAGTGAATAAAGGTATGAGTGTAGTTGTAAGGGAATAAGGTTGTGTGTGTACTTGTGAGTGTGGACGGCAGAGGGCAGAGTTTACTGATTAGATTCTGTTTCAGTAGTGCCAGGAGCCTTGAGATGGAGAAGCAACCCTGTATCAGAAATTGTTCCCTAGGCAGAGAGAGAGACATTATGACATCAGGGAAACCTGGCAAGTGGTAGGGCTCATAGCAAGTTGCATTTCTGTTAGCTCCCCTTGAGTTCTGCACATCGTTTCAGGGTTTTCATGAGAGGGGATCTTCTTTGGAGAATCCAATACTTCTCACTGGTGGTTGTTTATTTCATGATAAACAAAAAACCCTGTCCAGAAGGCTGGCCTCTGACTGTGCTCACAGCATCAGGGGCTGGGGTGGGTGCCTCTCTGAGATGAGCGAGGTACTTGGAGAAACCCCCCAGGCTTGTTGCAGACTTCCCAGAAAAATCATGGGTAACAGGCAGGATTTGACTCTGTTAAGTCCTGAGAATGCGCGTGGCTGTGCATTTGTGATGTGCAGGTCTGTCCTGCTTCCAGACTTCCATCACAGAGGTGGGTACTTACTTCCAATAGGTTCTTGAAATCTAACAGCAAGCATTGGAAGAGGGCAGGTTATACCAGTGTTATTGGTTATCAGTAGGCTCTTGCTGGCAGGCATAGTGTTTTGTTTCCACTGTCCACCGAGGGTTGAGAGGCTGTGCTGAGTCCACCATAAAGAGGAATGGCCTGTTGCCTGCCCTTTCTTACCGGGGGACTTCCCCCGTGCCAGGCTCATGAGCTCAAGGGCATGGTGGCTGACGAGTGCAGATGGGTAAGCGCATCTGTCTGAAGCCAGACCACCTGACTCTGGTCTGTGCTATGTGCAGGGCCGGTCTCGGGGGACCCTAGGTTTGGAGGGAAGGGCCCCAGGCCCCGTCGATCACACAGCCCTGCTGGGGACAGGCCTGATGACCGGGAGGACGCGTGGAGTGTCTGCCTCCCTCCCGATAATCCTCCTGTCTGCAGTTTGTGACCATGTCCGGCCCGTATCTGCTGAGACCGTGGCACGGCCGCCCCTCACCTTCCTGCTCTCTGCCAAGCCCCTCAGTTCCGTGCAAGGAAGACCCCGGATGTGGGAGGATTAAGCATGGCCAGTATGTTCTTCCCGAGGCTCCTGGGCTCACGGCCGTGTTCCCGCGTCTCCCCGTTTCCTGCCCCCCTACCCTTTCGTGAACTCCTGCTGGCCCACATCCTGTTCCCCCAAATTTAGATCCCCTAAAAGTATTTTCAGAACCTCTGCCTCCTCTCTTGTCCCCCAGTCTCTGGGGTGTTTCTTGATAACCTTTTTGTGTGTGGACAACCATTTTCTTAAACACCAGCCATGCCCACCAGCTCTTTAGAATCTCAAGGATGAAGACTGTTTCCTATTTATTTTTGCACAGAACCGGTGCCCAGCACACCTCGTGATGAATAAGTGAGTGGGCTTCAGTGGAGGCCCTGACATAGGAAGCCCAGTATGAGGAATGATACCTTTATCTCTTGGCTTCAAATTTCCCAATATCTGTTAGATCTATGTTTTAGATCTGCTAGATCTGTGTATGAGACAAGGATCCTAAGGAGAAACTGGCAATCACAGATGGGAAAGTGTATTATTATTTAATTTATTAAAATATGTTATTTTTAAAAACTATGCGAATTCTATGCCAATTTGACCAAGTTAAATTTTCTCAATAAAAATTTCAATTGATATTTTTTTCTCACAGAGCTTCAGCTGATTCTAAGTCAAAGTAGCAAGTCCTTGGCTGGGGAGGGGCAGATTATATGAGTAAACAGAAAAGGCATATATGTGCTTATATTTTGATAAAAATGTATATAAATAGACCTAACAGCAACCATGGTAAACTTCAGGGAAATAGGATGAGAAAGATGAAGATTGTATTTTTTATGATCTGTACTATGTGAGCCGTGAGTTTTTGCACATATTAACAAATGAGTGAAATAAGAGCAAATACCGTGGAAGCATAAAAAAACCCAGACTTAGCAAGACAGTCATGAAGCATGTTTCCATCTAACTCGATGCCTAGACTTACTGTGAGGCCTTAGTCATTGTGAGTTAGTGGAAATGAGTTTGAGCAAACTCCCAGAGATAGAGAAGGACAGGGAACCCTGGCGTGCTGTGGTTTGTGGGGCCACAAAGAGTTGGACTTGACGTAGTGAGTAAACACCAGCCACAAAGTCGCTGTGATATGGGGACAGATGCCCAGATCGATGGACAGGACACAAGTGACAGCTGGCTCTTAACTCTGTATGTGTCAGGAACTATTTTAAACAGTTTTCAAACATAAATTCACTTACTGCTTACAACCACCTGGGAATGCGCTAGGAAAACTAGGGAAAGAACGGTTAAAAGGCTGACCTGCATATGAGTAATTGACAGAGAGTAGTTGTATATTGGTAGGAAAAATTGTTATTTAATAAATATAAATTACCAATGTAGAAAAATATATAATTGCTTCCCTTCCTCATTCTATACTAGAAAACAGCTCATAGAGATTAAAGGCAAAATTTTTTTTTAACTCAATGAGAAAATATGGAACATCTTTATAGAACTGGGGCATGAAAGTATCTCTTAACACGTGTTTGCTCAGTCACTTCAGTTGTGTTCGGCTCTTTGTGACCCTTTAGTCAGTAGCCCACCCGCCCCTCTGTCCATGGGATTCTCTAGGCTAGAATACTGGAGTGGGCTGCCATGTCCTCCTCCAGGGGATCTTCCAAACCCAGGGATTGAACCCATGTCTCCTGTGTCTCCTGCACTTCAGGCAGATTCCTTACTGTTGAGCCAATGGGGAAGCCCATTTCTTAATATACAAATGTACAAATAATAAAGGGAAAAAAGTGAATATTTTCCTGTGGGCAGATTGATAAAAATTAACAAACCCCAGACCAGATGAAACTATAGCTGCACATATAACTGATACAGAATTAGATTCATAATATACAAATTCTTAGGAATCAATATATAATAGATAAATAACCTAATAGGAAAAGGGAAGGCTGTCAATGAGCACACTCCAGATTTGGAAACCAGAATGGCCAATAAACTTCCCAAAAGAGCCTCAGTCTCACTGGCAGTCAGAAAAAAATGCAAATAAAAAATAATGAGGCACAGATGGTATTTCAAAAATGTAAAGCATCTCAAATTTTGATAATAGGGAGAAAAATGAATTTACGCATATTGTTGGTTTCGGAAGATGTTGGTGCAGCTACTCTTGAAAGCAATTTGAAATTCTCCCCAAGTAGACCTCTATCTAATAAGTGTTGAAGTTGTTTATCACTGCATCTGGCAGTTCTCCCTGAATATATAGTCCCTAGAGTAAACTGACACATACAAGCAAGAATTATGCATAGAAATATTCATTTGCGGTAACAGAAGACAAAATAATTTGGTGTTTGTAAATATGGAATGTTTACGTCATCGTAGTATGCTCACAAAACGGAATGCAACAGAGCAATCAAGTGAATGATCTAGGGATTTCGAGAAATCTCAGAGACAACCCTTTGCATTACAATAAAGATTACAGGTATGATGTGATACCGTCTAGGTCAGGCTTGACTCATACAAAACAGTTACTGTTTATTGTTGCTGACATGTGAAAGTAAAGTGTAAAAGCACGGGATGGAAATACGCACACCATCTCCAGGCTGCAGGTTACTGAGGAGGGACAAGGGAAGCGCCTTGTGGCTCCTGGCATTGAGCCTCAGCTGTTTTATTGAGTTTTATTTTAAAAAATGTTATTGTTTCCACAACCAGGTGATAGCAGGTTAAAACATGTGTGTGTCATATTGTTACACATAGGAAATAGAATTTTCTATTTCATAATTTTAAAGCGTGAGGATGAATTTTGAAAGAAATATAGTAATGTTCATGTCAGATACTGTTGGTTTCAGTGGGTAAAAGGGGGAAATGATGGTATTGGGGGACAAGCTTGTTGTATGTATCAGGACCTCCTATAGGAGCTCCCCTAAGGGCCTAATGCTTTAAAGAAACCAGCCAAGCAGGGAGGGGAAGGTTGAGAGCTAGGAACCTGGGCTATTTCCCCCTCTTTCTATAAGCAGAGGGTGGCCTTGAGCAAATAGGTCAATTTTTTTGAAAAAAAAAAGCAAACCTAGAGATGCTTGTGTTAGAATGAACCCATACTCCCCTTGCTATGGCAAATATTTTAATGCCCTTTTTAGCTTAAATTAAGGGCATCTATAATAAAGCTGGTGTGCATACACAATTTTTTAAAAATTTAAAATAGATGAAATAAAATAATTTATAGTGAAGGATCAGTAATATGTGCTTCAGCATGTAAGTGTCCAGGCACTGCATGCCGGCGGTATCCTGCTCGCAGCGCTAATGGCCGTGGTGAGGCGGTCACAGTCCACTCCTGCACATGGAGATGAATAGAGACAGCATCACGGAAGCTTATACACTGCCATATGTCAATAGACCGCCCACGGGAATTCGCTGTGTGGCCCAGGGAACTCAGACTGGGGCTCTGCAATAACCTAGAGCAGTGGGATTGGGCAGGAGGCAGGAGGGAGACTCAAGAGGGAGCAGACATATGTATCCGTGTGGCTAATTCCTGTTGATACATGGCAGAAATCAAACCAATATTGTAAAGTCACCAATTGATTAAAAATATTGAAGAAATAATCAGTCTGGGTTGAAAAGAAAGAAGATTGGAAATCGTAAGAAACCGGGGAAAGGAAAGAGAAGATAGTACAGATGAACCCTAGAATTTAAAAAGGTGTCAGGATAGTAATGATAGACTTGTATTGTTTGTATGTGGAATGAAAAAGAAGGACGTCATCTGTTGAAGTAAGGGCTGCACCCCAAAATGGGTTACCGGTCATCAGAGAAAGTGGGGCCTGGGGAAACCTCAGTCAGGATCATGTCTTATTCTTTAAAAAAAAAAAAGAATTATTTATTTGACTGTGCCAGGTCTTATTTGCGGGGTGCAGGATCTTCAGTCTGGCAGGTGAATTCTTAGTTGCAGTATGTGGGATCTAGTTCGCTGAGCAGAGATGGAACCTGGCCCCCTGCGCTGGGAACTCAAGAGTCTGAGCCACTGAACCATCAGGGAAGTTCTGATCACATCTCTTCCTTCAGTGTGGTGTCAAACCCATGTCTTCTGTGGATATGGCATGGATGGGTGAGGACGCTGTCTCCTTGGGATTCCACCACCTGTCAGGGCGTACATTCTGTCTGTGGTACTTAATAAGACCTTGGAGACGGCATCCTTTGCTGCTCATTGGGGAACACAGCATGGATTGGAAAAAGAATCAGAAGTAGAGAAGTCATGTGATCACCCCATGGACCCTAACAGAGAAAGACTGAAGAACAAGAGCCATCTTGCCCTCTACAAGAAATAATTTCAATATGTAATGTTTACAAAGTAAATTTACCATTGGGCTGTAGTTTTCAAACGTGTGGGAAACACGATAAAATATTTTTAAACAACCTTCTTAACAAAATGTATTGAGGCCTCTACATTGCATGTGCTTCTCTTAAGGGTAATGTCTGGGTCTAAGGATGTTCACCCATTCCAGTAGTCTTGCCTGGAAAATCCCATGGACGGAGAAGCGTTCTAGGCTACTGTCCATGGGGTTGCAAAGAGTCGGACACGACTGAGCCACTTCAGTTCAGTTCAAGGATGTTCACAGGTAACCAATGCGATTTAAAATCACTTAGGGTTGTTTCACTGTGTGGTAACTGGGTCTCTGAGCTGAAGCCACCCCGTTTTGTAGTAGGATCTGCCACTAAGGAATGTACTAACCAGACAGGGTGTACAGGGCCAGGAGACCAGCTTCTGTCTCCATAACTAGCGTGTTTGGTCCCTGGGCCCTTTGTTTATTCTCTTGTAAAATCTCCTAGCATCATTATGCACTGAGGTCCGGCTGATTTATCCTTCCGTGGGCTGACCTCGGGAGCCGCGCGGCTCTCACCTTGCAGGGGGCGGCAGCCTCTGGGGCTTCACTCGAAATGCCAAGCTGAGTCTTGTCCTCCTTGGGACCACTGGAAAGGCAGAGCATTTCCAAAGGGCCTTTTCCTTTGCTGAGGATTTAATTTCTCTCCAGGAGTCATTTAGATTTCATCTAAACCTGGGCAGTAACCAGGTGAGAGCAAAGGTCACGTGCTGCATCTCCTTTGAAAGCACCTGCCCAGCAGAGGGCAGGGGCTCAGGAAACATTTGCTGAGGGTGTGGACTGCACCCCCCCCCGCCCCCGTGAGGTCCTGGATAGACCGCAGATCTCCTCCTGTTAACTCCTTTCCAGACCCTGACAGCAATCACTTCCTTCCTTGTTATCACTGCTCCTTCTGTAATTTACATATGAATAGTTCCTGGTCTTACCGTCTACCTCGTCTCTCTCTATTGTGAGGGAATATTTTGATATCCTTTTCCAGCCAGATATTAATTATGCTGAAGATAAGAATGATGTCACCTGCTTCGCTGAAGCCTTGAGAGATTCTAACACCGTGCTGAGAGATGATAAATGCTCTGAAAAAGAGTAGGTAGATAGAATGATTCAAAAAGAAATTCTTTCTTCCTTAATTACATTCCAATTCTCTCCAACTGAAGGGTGCTTGTAGATACACACACACACAGACACGCACACTCCAGACTTTTTAGGCTTCATTAAACCTACATATATCTTCTTCCCTGAAGACAGAGCAAGACTCCAAAATGTAAGAAATATTTAAAATTCTCTTAGATTCTGAGCAATATAGGGGGAAAGTCAAGCTGCTGAATTATTCCCCAAAGCTCATTTAGTGACAAAGTTATAGGTTGGTTAGGCTTGTTAAAGCTGCAGCAAAGTGCTTAGTTAAGGAATTGTAAAAATTAGAAACTCGTGTAGGATATAAATTAAGACTATCTGGAGGCTAGAAAGATTTGGGGCTTTTTTGGGGGGTTGTTGTTAAAATATCTAGCCAACTCCTGAAAAATAATGAGTGGTTGCCATAGCAACCATGCTTTCACATGACACATGGAAGAACATGAAAAGGATTGGAATCAAAGGAAGCCACCTGGTTTTCTTCTTCAATTTTGGAGGAAGAGATTCTCTCAAAATGATTTTTAAAGCAAACTATTTTATTTTTCCTTTCAACATGATTATGGGGGTGGGGGTGGAGGAAAGAATTTTCTTTCTCTTTTAAAATTCAGAATACAAACTGGACATCCAAAGGAAACGAAGGCATTCTCTCTCCATCTCAAAGTGCCCTGCCTTCCCTCCACACCTCCCAGGAAGCCGGGCCCCCACCGCACCACGAAGTTGACCCTGGAGATGTTCTGAGGGTGCGTGCGTGCGTGCGCTCAGTCGTGTCTGACTGTTTGTGACCCCCTGGACTGTAGCCCGCCAGCCTCCTCTGTCTATGGGATTCTCCAGGCAAGAATACTGGAGTGGGTTGCTGTGCCCTCCTCCAGGGGGTCTTCCTGACCCAGGGATCAAACCCACATCTCTTACATCTCCTTCATTAGTTGGGGGGGGGTCTTTACCACTAGTACCGCCTGGTAGCTGCCCTTAAAGGCCAACTAGCAGATTTTCATTAAGCACCTGTTCTCTAGCCAGCAGTTGCTTTTAAAGAAGATGCATCATGTGGCCTTGCTTTCCAGAGGTTACTGCCCAGTTGGCTACATATCGACAGCCTTGGGAGACCTTGGAGAAAATTCAAGTAGTCAGCAAGTGGAGAGTAGGGGTTATTCAAGGCAGAAAGGATGTGGCTTAGAAAAGAAGGCTCACAATGAGATGGGGAGGTGGAGGCTGGAGGAGGTAAATTCTCCATCGACGGGATGGCAGAAAAGGTAGCCTGGGTGATTCCAGGAAGGGGCCAGGGTGGCACCCAGTGAGAGGCGTGAGCAGGGCCCATGTGGGCTGGAGGAGGAGGAGGGCTGGAGCGTGGGGGCTGGGAAAATCTGGGCAGAGACTCGAGGGTGAGATGTGAGATTTCAAGGTCCGGAGACTGGCTCCAGGGGTCAGTGCCGCAGCTCCGAGGGGGGAGGGGTGGTCAAGAGCCCCCCTGTCCCTGTGAGCTGGCTCCTGTGACCCCAACCATCCTGTGCTGCCCCCCGCCTCCCGTGCCTGCCACTCCACCCCTCTCGAGACCAGTCACAGCCAATATTGATCAAGGCACCTTGCTTCCTGGGAGTTGACAGTTGTGCCACTGACAAGATCTGGAGAAAGTGCCAGGTGTGGGGAACTGCTGTGATGGGGTACATCAGTCAGGGTCCTGGGGAAACAGACAGGGCACCCACAATAGGACCATTAATGGCCCAGAGAGGGAGGAGGGTGCAGGGGAGCCACGGGAGGGTGCAGGGCCTGGGTCTCCTGCCACCCCAGGTGGACAGGAGCAGGGAGGGGGCTATCGTCGGGGCCCAGGGAGGGAGAAGGGGTGCAGACTGCTGGGGGAGGTGGGCTGCAGGGAGGGGCTGGGCATGAGCATCCGCCTTCGTCGTCGGTTTCCTGCCTCCAGACCTCAGCTCCCGTCACGTTATATGGCCCGCTGTGGAAGCCGGGGCGTGAGGTGGACAGTAGACGTGGTCCACCAGCACCATCCTCTGGGAGTGGGAGGACGCGTGACTGTCATCTGGTGAGGTCCCCACGCCAAGGACACACGGAGCCTGGCAGGCAGCTCATTGTCCCTCTCTTTTCCTACGTAGGACGACGGCACACACACGTCTGCAAAGGTCTGAACCTTTCCTCACAGCCTTCGCCCAGTACCCAGGAAAGCGGTGTGACTTATTGTCCTGAGTGGGACGCTTTTGAGGGTGGATGTACAGTTAATCCTTATACCAGAACAACCGGCATAAGCTCAACTGTGATGAGCCAGGTAGGCACGTTGGGTCATCCTGACCTCTGCCTGCCTCCCCCTCCCACACTCACAACACCCCTACCATGAGTGCCAGCGGAAGCTGGAGGAGGGCATGGTTGACATGGCAGCGATAAGCTGGACAGAGAACCTTCTAGAAAAGGTGCACTTTGGCGTCATGCATGGTCGGATTCGGTGAGGCAAGGGTGAAAATCAGGCTGTGCCCGGAGCAAATACTAACTACCTCCTACCTGGAGAGAAACAAACAGATCTGCTAAGTTGAAAGTCACCCCCAAACCCTCAGAAAGCTCCTTTCAGTAATTATCGGAGGGAATGAAGTATGCAAATTTCTGTGGCTCCAGTTTGCAGTAGAGAGTGACAGCTCTGGATGTGAGCAAATAAGCTTGCGTGTCTTATATCCTGCAGTAATTCAGTACAAAATGGATGTTTGCTTTCAAGATGGTTCCTGAAGGCTTCCTGGGGTCACCTTTCCTGGACAGGGCTCCCCACTGCTTCCTATGAGAAATCAGCTTGAGATGTGGCCTTTCCTTGAACCACATTAGAGACAGGTCCCCATGTCCAGGGAGTTCCAGCGGCGTCTGCCCCTTGGAGCCTGTCCACACAGCACAGAGCTTCCTCTGCAGGTGTAGACAGAGCAGCACAGATGATAAATGACTGATTGTCTCCGGGGGAGGGTGCTGGTCAGGATGGGAACCCAAACCCCCAAATAGCTCCATAGCTTCTGGCCTTGGACTCGAACTGAATGAATGCATGAATGAACAAAGCTTAGCTGATGAGTGAACAAACCTTAGCACCTGCCTGGATTGTGGGCTTGCCAGTTGGTTCAGTGGTAATGAGACTAGAATCCACCTGCTAACGCATGAGATGCAGGAGATGCAGGTTCGGTGCCTGAGTCAGAAAGATCCCCTGGAGGAGGAAATGACAACCTGCTCCAGTGTTCATGCCTGGAGAATCTCCTGGACAAAGAAACCTGGCCGGCTACAGCCCATGGGATCGCAAAACATTGGACACAACTGAGCTATTGAGCGTGGCATGACTTGGATTGTAGAACTCTTCCAACAGTTCCTTTTTATCGCTTCATCTCTATAGTTTTATTGCAGGGCTAGTTTTGATATTCTCAGTACTTCCAAATTGATAGAGGGGAAAACTGAATCCCAAGAAGTTTGGGCAGTTGGTCCCATGTTGCATCCCAGGTTCTTGGGATAGAGAGAAAGTAGCTGTCAGGGTCATCCAGCAGGGGGTTCAAATCCTGGTTAATCCAGAGAAGAGAGTTGGGAAGCTCACCGTCTCGGTAGCAGGTATCTGGGGGATGGAATGATAACTTGCTCTGTCCCTGCAGGTGGCGAGAGGGGTAGGATGTCCCTGGCCCACCCAGGTTACTCGAGGTTCCTCCCCCACCATCAGCTCACCATCAAAGGCTGATCTAAGCCAACTAGCTCAGGCCCAATCCTGCTGCCATCTGAAATCCTGCTTCATGAGGATTAGCACCCGCAAACCTGGGGAAGAGGAGCACCAAAGGAAAACCCTTGTCCATCTAGGACTCTGCCGTGTGTGTGTATTCATGACCGGCTCATTTCAGCAGCAAAGGGCTGGCCAGCTCCGTGCTTTCCCCGTGTCCTCCGCTGATGCGTTGGTCTGACTCTTATCACCTGCTCTGAGCAATGGGCCCAGGACGCCCTCCTTGCAGGAGACTCAGCCCAGCTGCTCGGGTGGGCCGGCTCTGGAGAACCGCTCCCTCCTGTTCCTCTGTCTTTGGGTCGCAGGAAATGGAGACAGAGGCCTGTAACGCCCAGCGTCTGGAGGAGACACTGTTCCCAGCCCCTTAGTCTTTGGCTTCAGTCTCCCAGGCCTTCATTACCCCCTCTTCCTCACTCTTGCTTTATTTCTAATACTCGAAGCTACAGCTCGGAATTCTAAGCACTGTTTGTCTTCACATTTTCTAAGATCCGGGCATTGATGCATGTAGGAACATCCCAAGAATTTGGCTTGGGAAGTTTTTGGTGAAGGATGGATGGGATGTGCCTGGTCTTTTCTCTCCAGGCATACAAGCATCTTTCTGCTGCTGACCATCCAGGTGCCAGGCCACCCCCTTATGCTTTTCCTTCCCTGGGGCTGTTAGCTCCTCCATGCAGACTGGCTGGGTATTTCTATGACGTTCTTTAGTCAAAGGTTTGGAGGGATGGGGAAGGGTTGGGAGATGTGCAGCTCATACGCTGTGTGGTTTACCTAGACCCCTGAGTTCTGTGGAAGAGAAATACTGTAATTAACAGGGTGCTTTCGAGTTAGTTCATCGTGTGCTTCTCTGTGCCTTGTAAAAGATGCATCATCTGATTCTCTCCCATTGGAAGCTGGAGGAACTGCATCTTATCTGTGTAGCTAAAACACATGGTGGAGTTGAATCTTTAACCTTGTAACAAGAAGCATCTGGGGATCTGCCAAAAGGAGAAAGAGCTTGTGTTTGGTCCTTTGATGAGGCTGGAGAACGAGGCTGGTTTCCATTTCACAGGTGGAAGATGGTAAAGATGACACGGAACAGACAAAACACAGGCTATTGGTTTGACTTGTGCGGGTCATCACCAGGATTTATCTGAAAGTGATGTCTTCCAAGGAGACGGTGTGCTCCTCCTGGCCTGTTTTCACCATGCGACCCCCTTCTCAGGAGCGCATCTATAACCCGAGTGAAGCGGGGTCTCGGTGCAGCTCTTCAGATGTGGCATTCGGCTTCCTCTGCTCTGCCTTTCCAGCTTGCTCGTCTGGAGGTCCAGCTCCATGAACGCCCTCCACCCCCGGCCGTGGGGCTTCCGGACTGCCTTCCAGGCTCCATGGGGGAGCAGACCTTCTTGGCATTGCCAGCTTGTTCCTAGTGAGCTGACTTGAAACTAAACTGCTTTCTGTTATCAGAGTTATTTTTATAAGAAAGGGCATGTGCATGTGTGTGCAGTCGTGTCTGACTCTCTGTGACCCTGTGGACTGCAGCCTGCAAGGCTCCTCCGTCCATGGAATTCCCCAGGCAAGAACACTGGAGTGGGTTGCCATTTTCTTCTCCAGGGGATCTTCCCGACCCAGGGATGAACCCAGGTCTCCACATTGCTGGCAGATTCTTTACTGTCTGGGCCACCAGGGAAACCCTAAAGAAAGGACATTTTAACATGCTGAGAGAACAGATTTTTCTGAATAAGTACCGTGGTTTAAAAAAAAAAAAAAACCTTACCTTACAAAACACTCATTAGCTCTCTCTATTTTTAAAACCAGCAATTGGGACATCATCATTAAGGATCAGCAGCAGCAGCATTAAGGATAAGTTATCCATGGACAGGTATTTAGGAGTCACTGACTCAGTTCACACTGGGTTTATAATATTTCTCCATCTGGAAGTTTCTTTTATATTTCATTTTATCCGAATTCTAGCATTCCTTCCCTTCCCCAAGCATTCCCAGCCTCACTCTGAACCTTCCCAGACATTTCACAGGGTTCACCTCTTCAGAGCCCAGAGTTCTTCTTGTCTGCTTGACACAAATGACCTTCATGGCGTCTCCTACATAATGATTAATTTTCACTATGTCTTGCCAACTAAATAATAAACATTTTACATCCCCTTTTAATTTCTATTATTTTTATCCTATGCTGCCTCCTAAGCAAGCTTTGACATTTTGCTAAATGAATAGGATACTAATGCGATGTACTTCCTGTTCTCTGGAGTACGTTTTTTAATGAGATTAAATGATATTGTTTAGGTACATAAGTTGGGCTTCCCAGGTAGCGCTAGTGGTAAAGAACACGCTTGCCAGTGCAGGAGACATAAGAGACGTGAGTTCGATTCCTGGGTCAGGAAGATCCCCTGGAGAAGGAAATGGCAACCCACTCCAGGATTCTTGCCTGGAGAATCCCATGGATGGAGGAGCCTGGCGGGCTCACAAAGAGTGACTCCATGGGGTCACAAAGAGTCAGACATGACTGAAGTGACTTAGTATGCATGCACATGCCAAAGAGTTTAAATAGGAAAGATCAGAAACATGCTTTTACAAGATGAATCTGGCTACTGTCTTCCCTCTGAAAGAGGACTGTTGTAAATGTGAGAGCAAGGGTAAAACTCGGGAGTGAACGTGGAGAGACGTGGGCAGAGGAGGGCAGAGGAGGGAGACTTCTGACCACAGGTGGAACCCAGTTGCCTTCTTCAAAGCGAATGGTCATTTGTCTTTAGTGTTTCTCTGTTGTCCATCCTGAAGGCAGACCCGAGAGCAGGACAACTCTATAGTTTGCGAGGCTCCTTAGGCTTCTGCTGCCTTTCTTGCTTTTCTCACCAGGTGTTGGTTCTCTGAACATAACTTGTTGGCAGTCAGGGAATTTTGGAACACAGTGGTTTAAGTACAAATCTTTAACCAGAAAGATTGATGATGTCTGTGACTCAAAGATACCACGTTTGGTGATTACTAAACCGATCAATCCTAAAGGAAATCAACCTTATGAATATTCACTGGAAGGACTGATGTTGAAGCTAAAGCTCCAATCCTTTGGCCTCCTGATGCAAAGAGCCAACTCATTGGAAAAGACCCTGATGCTGGGAAAGATTGAAGGCAGGAGGAGAAGGGGCGACAGAGGATGAGATGGTTGGATGGCATCACCGACTCGATGGACATGAGTTTGCGCAAACTCCGAGAGATAGTGAAGGACAGAGAAGCCTGAAGGACTGTAGTAATGGGGTCACAAAGAGTCAGACACAACTTAGCAACTGAACAGACACACACACACACACACACACACACACACACACTTGCGCACATGCAAAATGTGGCTGAATTAGCATCCTTACCCGAGAACAGGGATCTTCTAGTTCACTCAGCACAGCGCTGGAGAATTCACCAGGTGTTCAGGACTGCGCAGACCTGCTGGGAAGCCTGGCCATGCCCGCAGCCAGCGCCCTGTCCCCTCTGCTGGGACCTGCCCTTTTGGCCAGCCCCTTGACCGCACGTCTGGGGTGGCAGGAGGGCCCCCGGTGCCCAGCGCTTGCCCAGCCCCATTGGCCGAACCCGAAGCAGCCACTGGCTTGGCTCAGCAGAGCTCCTGGCTCTATCTCGGCCTTTGCCCCGGGAAAGCCTGTGCCCCGTCTTCCCACCGCCCCCTCTGCGGGTCCAGAGTACTTGCTCCGTGGCCTTGGGTGGCTGTGGCTGCGTCTCATCCTGACCCGTTGCCTGGTGATGCCGCCGTGATGGATTCTGTCTCCCCTGACATGTCACATGCCATTTCTTCTGAGACAATTCCTGTAGCTACTGCTCAGCAGACTCCTTCCTCCACAAAGGATTATTGGCTTAAACAGTGTGATGTGCGGTCATCCTTTGCCCTGCTCACTGAGGTTAAGTCAGCAAGGTCCATAGAATTCAGGCAACTCCCTCCCAAGCCCGCCCATTCCTTCATCTACAGCCTGTTTGGAAGCCCTGGAGATGCTATCTGGGGCAGTCCAGTAAGAGTGGGAGAGATGACTGGACTCCACGCTGTCTCACAGGTTTTGGTTGACGTTCAGTGCAAGACAAGCTATCTGGCGACACGGCCACATCTGACCGGGTAAAACGTAGTGGCTTCCCACCCCGTCTGGAGCGCTGTGTCCAGTTCTCGGAGACCCCCTTTTAAAGAGAGACTTGTGTAATATGAGGGCTTCACTTGTAGCTCAGTCGCCTGTAGTACAGGAGACCGGGATTCGATCCCTGGGTTGGGAAGATCCCCTGGAGAAGGAGATGGCAACCCCCTCCAGATGTTAATATGATAAGATGATATTTCAAGATGGTAATTGTCTTCAAATGCCATTTTGGCATATTCAGTGAGACAGCAGATAGAGAGCATCGGAACTCCCCTAGAGATCCAGTGAGTGAGACTTCACCCTCCAATGCAGGGGATGTGGGTTCGCTCTCCAGTCGGGAAAATGAGGTCCCACATGCCTTGCAGCCAAAACACCAAAACGTAAGACAGAAGCAATATTGTAATGAATTCAGTAAATATTTTTAAAATGGCCCACATCAAAAAATATTAATATTTCAAAACAATGACAAATCTGGAGCCTCAAGGGCAGGGGGTGGCCCACAGTGGGCAGTCAGTTCACGCTGCCTGCTGCCGCCCCATCAGCTGGGCCTGGCTGCCTTGTACAGACACACTCTTATGTGCTTCATGGAAGTCCACCCCGCCCAGGAAATGGAATGGAAATGTAAGGAAATGAGGGCGATGCTATTACAAGCATTACAGGGAAAACCCTTAATCCTTTCTGATGTGTTTTTAAAATAAACCATTCGAAGACTTTAATCTTCATTCCTAGGAGATTACTCACAGGGCTCTGTTCAGTTATAGAATCCTGTGACCCAGAAGCTGAGAACCACCTGCAGCATGGACCCCATGCCTGTCCAGGCTGCAGACATAACAGGGCTTCCTGTCACTGTATGTGCCTAAGGTTCCATGTGTGCGGTCGCTGGGGACTTCACTGAGAGCAGGGTGTTCAGCTGTAAATCCCATAAGAAAAGCCACAGTGACACAGTGCAGCTCCTCCATTGAGGATATTTACAATCAATACGATGATATCTAATCTGGCATCAGTGTGCTAATTTCAGTTGTTCCAGAGGTGGTGCCATCACTGGTCACTATGGTTCCCCCGTTCCTGGATCCAGTCAGGATCAGTGGTGCATTTAGTTGTTCTGTCTCTCTAACCTCTTTTCAACTGGAGCATTTCCTCCGTCTGCCTTTCCTTCATGACCTTCACATTTTGAGTTCTCCTGTAGCATGCCTGTCAGTGGGATTTGCCTCGCGTCTCCTCACAATTAGAACTTTGGCCAGAGAGTCTCCTCAGTGGGGACAGAGGTCCTCTGTGGGGTGTGTGTGCTGCGCGGGTCTCCTGCCCCTGCCCATTTCGTCTCATCTTGTTGTTCTTCAGTCACCAAGCTGTGTTTGATTCTTCGGCAGCCTGTGGACTGCAGCACGCCAGGCTTCCCTGTCCCCCACCATCTCTCGGAGTTTGCCCAAATTCATGTGCATTGCATCAGTGATGCCATCCAACCATCTCATCCTCTGTCACCCCCTTTTTCTCCTGCCTTCAATCTTTCCCAGCATCAGGGTCTTCTCCAATGTGTCAGCTCTTCATTTCAGGTGGCCAAAGTATTGGAGCTTCAGCTTCAGCATCAGTCCTTCCAGTGAGTGTCCAGGGTAGATTTCCTTTAAGATGGACTGGTTTGATCTGCTTGCTCATTTTATAGTCACTCAATTTCTGCTGAAACCAGACACTTAGCAGGCTGGCTGCCCACTCTGTACACAGCAGTGGCTTATTCTCTCCTGATGCTGGCTTAGATCCTGCTGCTTAGCTTCATGAAATCTCAACTGTGACTATGGCCCCTGACAGACTCTTCTGCCACCGGGGGCTTCCCGCTTGATTTCAGAGGAGCTGCTGTCTCTGTCCCTTCAGAATACAGGCAGCATTTGTGTCACGTATACACTATTGATATCCGTATGGAATAGGTAACTGAGTCGAACCTTTCGTATAGCCCAGGGAACTCTATTCAATGCTCTGTGGTGGCCTAAACGGGAAGGTAATCTACTCTAGGAAGTCCCTAGGGTAAATAGGAACTCCCAGGGCGGTCCAGTGGTTCAGACTCTGCACTTCCAACGCAGGGAGCGTGAGTTCAGTCCCTTGTCAGAAAACTAAGATCCCACATGGGACAGCCAGAAAAAAACGTTTTTAATTAAGACATCGGGGCTGGAAAAGTAAATATGGTTATTTTAGAGACATACATTTGTATTTAGCAAAAAAGTATTTGTAGCAGATATGACTCTTGGTCCACAAATTCAGGGATACAAGAAATACTGTGTTGCCTTATTTTCTTTCAATCATCTGAAATCTGACTTTGAGCCCCATTCTGCCAGGCTGCTGGAGAAATGCCATTCCATACACTATTTGGATTCCCAGTTCCCAAGCTGTGCCAAGATCCTGTGTTCCTTCAGAGCTGAAACATGAGAGAGTTTCTCGGTCATCTACCGTGATTGCTTTAGACGCCCTTTGTACCAGTAGATTGTGGTCCCTTCTGGTTCAGCATCTCACCTCTTCTGTGCACACTTGGAGCAGTGGAGTCAGAAGCAAAGCTAGGAGTCCCAATGCCTGGGGTTCTAATAAGCACAAATCCCAGTGACGCTTATCCTTTTCCAAGCTTCCTGGTATCTTTTCCTTTTCTCTCTCTGTTCATTTATTCTTCTCTTTCTTACCCCTTCAGGACTTAAACTCAATGGAGGTTATACTCTATCAAAGTCAGAAAAGATTTATTGACATCAAAATGTGTATTTATAGCCTACAGTAAATATCTAAAGCAAGGGATTTCTAAAAGGCCCTGGCTATGCACTTGGATTGGAAGATCAGAAATAAATACATGGCACAATGCAAGTGAATACTTCCAAAAATTATCCTGCTACACATTAAAAATCCAATATAATAGCTTTTCTTATTTAAAAGACTTGGCTCTGTATAGCTGTTGACTATTTCAAAAAATAAAAGATACTTTCAACCAATTCCATCGTCTATGGACATTCAAAAAACTCTATGACCCTGGGATAAAACTAGCGGGATTCATCCTTAAATTACCAAAAAAAAAAAAAATGTTGTCTTGGAAATATGAAAGCACACTTTTTATTTTACAAGTGCTATAGTGACTGTCTTAGTTCAGACAAAGTGGAAACCAGCTGATATAAAAGAAGTTACTGATGAATATATGAATAATCACTTCAAATCTCTGGGAAGTAATGACTTGAAATTTTGAAGTGACTGGATTTTTAAAGTATTATTTTGGAACAGAGGTTGGCAAACTATGGCACATGGGCCAAAGCCAACCTGCTACCTGATATATATGTATATCCCCTTCTGCATTTTTAAGTTTGAAGGGGGAAAAAAATCAAAGACCAATATTGCAAGCTGTGTGAAAATGATATGAAATTCAAGTATCATTGTCCATAAATAAAACTTTATTGGAACATAAAAAAAAAAGAATACAGGCAGTATTTTCAAACCCATCACTCAGGATCAGTAAAGAAGATGATGATTTCTTTGTTGAGATGGAGGGCACCGCTCTGATGCTAGTGCTGGAAAGTAAGTCCTGTTCCTGGTGTTTCAGATCCCACATTAGGGACCACATTCTCTCTCTGGCCTGCCAATGCAGGAGATGCGGGTTCAGTCCCTGGGTCAGGAAGATCCCCTGAAGAAGGAAATGACAACCCACTCGATTCTTGCCTGAGAAATACCATGGACAGAGGAGCCTGGTGGACTACAGTCCATGGGGTCGTGCAAGAGTTGGATATTACTTGCAACAAGTATTGTTCTAGGGGCTCTGTATGGATTACTCAGACTTTAATGACAACCCTATGAATTAGATATAGCTATTCCTGTTTTATAAACGGAGAAAGTGAGACACGCAGTTTAATCTCCTTTATTTCAGAAATGAAGAAATTGTTGCTTAGATTGTTTATGCCATTTGCCTAAGTTCAACACATCTGGGTAGCTTGAGACTCTCCTAATGCCTAGCTCAATTTTCCCCATTCTATTGTGTTTGATATTAAAGTGACCTTCATGCTTTGGCCAAGGTCATTTTCTTTAATCCCTCCTGGCGTGGAATAATGAGTTTTTCCCAAGCAATTTCTAAGTCTGGAAAGTGAGATTCCAGGGATGAATATACTAATGAAAGTAAAAGTTAGTCGTGTCCAAGTCTTTGTGACACTATGGACTCTAGCCTGCCAGGTTCCTCTGTCCATGGGATATTATATAAATCTGTATATGATATCACTTATAATAAATATCACATAAATCTGTATATGAGATCATTTATATAGATGTTATATAATCCATATATGATATCATATAATAAAGATGTCTTTATTTTGTATGTGTGCTTCAGTCCTGTCTGACTCTTTGCGATCCCATGGACTGTAGCCCGCCAGGCTCCTCTGTCCATGGGATTCTCCCGGCAAGAATACTGGAGTGGGTTGCCTTTTCCTAGTCCCCTTAGAGGAGTCCTCCTTGAGGAATGAGCCGTTTGCATCCTAAAAGAGGCCTGATCATCTCCAGCCTTTTCCTGGGATGCTTTAGAATATAAACCCATAAACCCTGATTTCAGGTGGGGGAGGGACATTCCCATCCATCTGCAGCTGGCCAGACCTTCACCACGCGGGCAGGTGACTCTGGAGGAGCTGTCAGCCCCTGCAGAGTTTTCTGCTCCTGTGTGGCTTCCTCTAATTTGCTGTCGTGTTGCACAGTCAAGGGGCACTCATCGCGGTTCTCAGAAAAACTGATCACTTTCGCTCATGTTCTCCGGAAATAAGGGCTTGGGCTCTATGCTGTGAATTGCTTTTGTAATGATCTCGAGGAATAGAGGAAGGGGTGGCTGAAAGGACTTCGCAGAGCTGGAAGGCTTGGGAAATCCTGGGTCCGCACCATCCCCTGGGAGATGCAGACGAGCTTTGTGGGTGGGTCTCCGTCAGGGGCATCTTCTCGGGTCAGCAGTGTCCCCGTGCGGTTGATCTGACACGCACACCAGCTGTGCTGCCAGGCAGGGAGGTGCCACGTGAGCAAGCCCGTTGCCTTCTCCTAGGTGGCCTCATGGTTGAGAGAGTGTGGGTGGTAGGACCCAAGAGGGTGACGCCCTCACAGCCTCACCCACGGGAACCTTCTCTTTTCATAGGGCATCCCCCCTCCCTCAGATAGCACTCCCTCGCCTCTCTCGACCAGTTGGAAAGTGTTTTCCTGGAAGGCAGCCCTCAGCTGTCCCCAAGCCGCTCGGATGAGGCGTGATCCTGATGCTGTTTTTCTCTGGCTGTGTCTGGCTCCATCTGAAAGGCCTGCTGTCGTGGCAGGTCTGTTCTGAGCAGCAGAGAGAGGTGGGTAGATGGCAGCATGTGGAAGCAGATTTACAAGGGAGACTGGGGGTGTCGGTGAGTGAGTGGCCCCAGCGGCGCATCCCTTGCACCCGCCCGCTGATTCCCAGGTCAGGGTTAGGGTGAGTTCAGGCAGGCGGAGCCCTGGCTGACTTGAGATGCTGCTTGTGGCTGCCTTTACTGGTTACGACTGGCGTCGTCCTCAGGTCAGAGCTGCTGGTACCTGGTGGAGTTCTGAGCAGTAACACAGGCATGACCTTGTTAAAGCACCGAGTTCTGGAGATGGACTTCTCGGGGACGCCTTCTGCTCTTGCTGAGGGTTTGGTTCAGGAAGCTTTGGCTCAATTTGCCACAGCAGGTACTTCCTCCCTCTGTGATGCTGAGGGTAGAAGGACCACAGATGTCCATTGTTCACCTGTATCTCGCCATCCAGCTCGAGAAGGAGAAGGTTGTCCCTGTTAGGGAACCGCTGCTAGGCTGCGTCGTTGGTCTGTGATGTTAAGAGTGAAGCTATTGAGCTAATAATTCTTTGGCTTCTCTTCGCAGAGAATCCATAACAACACTTGCACCAGCAAACTTCCACTTCTCAATGTGTGTGTAAACAAAATAAGCCCCTGAAGTTGTTCTTGCCCCATGGAATTTCTGTACTTGGAAAGTACGTCATGCCACGCTGCTTGTGCAGACAAACCGTAAACAGCCTGTAGGTTCGCTTTGCAAACCATCACATCAGCGCTTGCTCTAATGTACGGATCTGGATGAAAGAGCTACGGTGATTAGTTCTCAAGGCAAGAGTACTGAGCACTAGGGAGAATGGCAAAACAGAAGCACTTATTTTGCATTGAGTAAAAGTGTAATCCGGTGCAGTAAAGTAGAAGTTTGTTCCACGAAGGGAAGGGGCTCATTTGACTCAGAGGGGCAAGGAAGGTAATCTACTCCATTATCCTGCCTTTCAATGAGTTCTGTCAACACCAGCTTATGTTAGACATAAAGTAAGCCATTCATTCATCAGTGAGCACTGAGTCCCAAATATGTGCCCAGCTTCAGACACAACGTTAACCACTTTAGGTACAGCAGTGAGCAATCAAAAATCTTGTCTTTCACTGGTGGTTGTTATCCAGTCACTAAGTCATGTCCGACTCTTTGCAACCTTATGGACTGCAGCACACCAGGCTTCCCTGTCCTTCAATATCTCCCAGAGTTTGCTCAAACTCATGTCCATTGAGTCGGTGATGCCATCCAGTCATCTCATCCTCTGTCATCCCCTTCTCCTCCTGCCCTCAATCTTTCCCAGCATCAGGGTCTTTTCCTGTGAGTTGGCTCTTCTCATCAGGTGGCCAAAGTGTTGAAACTTCAACTTCAACAACAGTCCCACCAATAAATATTCAGGGTTGACTTTCTTTAGGATGGACTGGTTTGATCTCCTTCCTGGACTTACAGTCTAATGGCTAGAAACAAACAAAAAAATTAGTAAAAATTATTATGTACTATCTAGTGATGAATTCTAAGGAAAAAAAGAACAAGGAAACATATTGGGAGGTTGGAAGAAATGGCTTAAAATTATAAAAAGTGTAGCCAATGAGGTTGCACTCAGAAGCTGACATTTGCCCAAAGAGCAGAATAAAGCAAGGGAGTGAACCATGGGCTCCCGGTAGTAAGATCAGAGCAGAGCAAGTGCAACGGACCTGAGGTCGGGGGTGGTGCTGCTACAAAGACATCAAGGGAGCCATCATAGTTCCAGGAAGGCCAGGGGCCCAGTGAGGAGCCTGGTCAGGTTGTGTCTTGTTGGCCATTACTTACGGAATTTGGCTTTAACCAGAGTGAACTGGCATCTGTTGGAGGGTGGGAGGGAAGAGGCATGTCATCTGACAAGTGTTGCTAGGATCTCTCTGGTCCCCAGGGGGAAGGATGATGGTTAGGAATCCAGGCAAGATTTGGTGGTGACCTTGCCAGGGCTCCACCAGTGGACATACTGAGGATCAATTCTGTAAGTGACTTGCCAGGATTTGCTGAAAGAGTCCATGGGGGAATCCAGGAGGAGACAAAAGCAAGGTTTTGGCTGCAGAATGGAAAGTGTGGGGATGCAGTTTTGTTTGAGATGGGGACACTGTAGGAGAGCCAGCTTTGGGGGTACATTTCGGCTTGTAAAGTTTGAGGTACTCTTGAGTGTTCTTGTCAGCGGATGAGTCTATAGATCTCAGGGGAACGTTTAAACTAAATTTGACTAGACTTTTAGAGGTGGCTCCTCCACAGAATGGCCTTCCACTCCCTAGAGTGGTTTGGTGGTCATTCTCTGGGCCCAACGTGCCTTCTATGGCTCAGCACTCACCACGCCCAGCAGGTAACCCGAGAGCCGCTCAGAGGGACCCCAAGGCAGAGCAGGCAGGACTAGACTTTGCTTCTTTCTGATGATTATCGTCTTTCACTGACAGACCTTCCCCCCGGTCACTGGTTGACAAAAAGCCTGCTGAATCCTCAAGGCACACGTTCTCCAGTCTCCTCGAAGCCCACCACACCCTAAAACCCTTTCCGCCTGGTGCCTGACCTTCCACCAGGACCCACAACGGGTCTCTGCACGTGTGGTTCCACAGCGTTGCGTTCATCCTTGTGAGAGCATGTCCAGTTGCGTTGTGGTGGCCTGTGTTTACACCCTTCTGCCTTGCACACCTTCAGCCACCTCATGCTGCTGGGTCTTTGTTCCCCCAACTGCTGACTCCTCCCTGTGTCCCCCATCCCAGGCATACCCTGCCAATCCCTCAGAATACACTTTTCTGAAACACTCCCTCTGGAACTCTAAATTCAGATTAATTGCTCATCCTGTGAGCTCCATTGCCATCCTGTGCTTCTTTCTACCACAACGCATAACTCTATATCAACACTTGTTGGCACAGCTTCCTACATAGTCCAGAAAGATCCAATGAGAATTAACTGCCTTATTGTCATGTTCATACCGGCTGGAGCTCAGTAAATAGTGTGTGCTTAGTCACTCAGTCCTGTCCAACTCCTTGCAACCCCATGGTCTGTAGCCCACCAGGCTCCTCTGTCCATGGAATTCTCCAGGCAAGAATACTAGAGTGAGTTGCCATTTCCTCTTCCAGAGGATCTTCCCGGCCCAGGGATTGAACCTGTGTCTCCGGTCATTCCTGCATTGGCAGGCAGGCTCTATTACCACTGAACCATCTGGGAATCCTTTCAGTAAATAGTAGTGATTTCACCCTTTTTCTTCTTCCCTCTTCCCCCTCCTTCATCCTCCATTCCTTCCTTCTTTCCTTCTTACTTCTTTCAACACACATAGATATAAGCCCAAGCAATGAAAAATGATAGTCACTCAGTCGTATCTGACTCTTTGTGACCCCATGGACTGTAGCCTGCCAGGCTCCTCTGTCCATGGAATTCTCCAGGCAAGAACACTGGAGTGGGTTGCCATTCCCTTCTCCAGGGGATAGTCCTGACCCAGGAATCAAACCCGGGTCGCCTGCATTACTGGTGGATTCTTTACTGTCTGAGCCACCAGGAAAACAATGAAAAGAGAAGAATTAAACACAGCAAGATGCTTAGACGGGAGGGGAAGGCAAAGCAGATAAGACAGTGATGAGCGATGGTTACTGTATTGCAAAAGCCAGAAACATGTGGTCAGAATGTCATTAGCGCTCATAATTGGAATACTGCTTGGGAGTCGTGTGCACAGAATTTGAATGCTTTTGGTTCTCACCCTGCTCCTATTCATTTATTCATCCCTTCCCTTATTTACTCAGTAAAGGTCTGCATGAGGACCTGCTTGACCATTTGGGGAAAGCATTTATGACGCCAGGGGTTCAAACATCTTGCCCCCAGTCCTCATGAGTTCCGAGGTGGTGCATGGTAAAGAATCTGCCTGCTAATGCAGGAGACGCCCCTCAATCCTTGGGTTTGTAGACCCGCTGCCCCAGCCCCTTCATCTGTGAGTTTTTGGATGTTCATTACCCAGGGTATTGACCGTCCTGTTTGTCCCTCAGTTGGTCCTTTAATGACCACATGGCCTGAGGGGTCCCATGTTGCCTTTTCTTCCTGGAATCCCAGTCTCCTTGTACTGGGTCCACCCTGCTGCATGTTGACCCATCACTCCACCTGATGGATGATGGTTCAGAAAGGCACCTGGCTGAAAGGGCAAGCAAGAGGTGCTGTGATTTCTTGATATTTGTTGGCTAGACCTTGAGAAATGTTGCTTCGTGGACGATTTAGTCATATTTTATGAAGATCGTTTGTCAGTGGCTGGAAAATTGGACACGCGTGATGAATGAGCCAGGAGGACTAATGAGCTCTTCCTTCTACGCTCTGTCAAAGTCAGGTGCCGTGCCCGGAGTGGAACCCGCTTAATGACACCAGCGCCTGTATTCAGATGACTCGGAAGGCAAGCTATTCATATTTCCAAGCTCCTGTGACTTCTGAAACAGGCTGCTACCATGAATTTATTTGACGGCCTGGACAGGGGACCCATTTGGGACTTTCTTCAGGGATCCTTCCACTGTTCCAGACACCTCTGGGTTTCTTCTGCTGGGCATTTATCTGCTTCTCCATGTGGTAGCTTTTAGCATATGAATAATTCACGCCAGGCGCCTGGCTTCCCTGGCGGCTCAGATGGTAGAGAAACTGCCTGCAATGCAAGAGACATAGGTTCGATCCCTGGGTTAGAAAGGTCCCCTGGAGGAGGAAATGGCAACCCAAAGGTATTCTTGCCAGGAGAATCCCATGGACAGAGGAGCCTGGTGGGCTACAGTCCATGGGGTCAAAAAGGGTTGGACATGACTGAGCATGCATGCAATAATGCATCCCCAAATATAACCAGAATAGGGATAAATACTCAAAGGAAGATCAAATGCTAGTCTGCCTCACTTTTCCGAGGAATAATCAGAAGTGCTCATATAAAAGAAGCCAAGTGGGTGGGGGGTGAGGCCCAGGTGATGGGTTACTGCCCCCTCCTTATTTGATCATTAACTTGGAGAACGTTGGCCTGAATGTCCAAAGTGAGAGGTGATCTAATCAGAGTTAATCAGAAGAGCATCTACCTCTGGGCTTCCTAGTCCTGGCCAGCCCGCCTAGTCCGTCTATAGTCAGAGCTCAGCTCTGATTCAGCACGACAGAGGTGTGGCTGTGAGCAACACCCAGCCCTGCTCACGCTGTTGATGTTTGTTGTTTAGCCGCTCAGTCATGTCTGGCTCTTTGAGACCCCATGGACTGTAGCCCACTAGGCTCCTCTGCCCATGGGAAGAATACTGGAGTGGGTTGCCACATGAGTGCTTTACCTGGAAGGGACCTGGACCACTGGATCCCTGATGGCAGGGATATGAGACTAGTGTGGCTGGGTGGAGGAGATGCAGGAGAGGGTGTGGGTGAAGAGGCCAGAGGGGCCTGGAGGGGAGAGTCTATGAGTACAGAGAAAACCAGGGGAGCCCTGAAGGTGGACCAACTGCAGGAGCAGATGTAGAGATCGGGGCCAGTCCCCTTGGCATCGTGTGTGAAGAGTTCAGGGCTGTGCTGTCCGGGTGGCGTTCAGGCCTGGCTGCAGGAAGCCTGCCGTAGGGCCAGGATGACCTAGAGCCTGGATCAGCTGCTCTGGCTCTGGGGCTCTGTGATGCCAACACTGACTGGGGGACCTTCCATGCCTGGTGACATCCCAGAGCCAGGCCCAGAAAACCCACCTGAAGGCCCTTCACAAGAGCAGGCTGAGTTTCTCTACACCACCCACCACCGTCGCTGAGCTCATCGTGATAATTTGATTTCATTTGAACTTCAGCAGTTTTCCTTGCCTTTGAAATCTCATTCAGTCGAATTTAATAACAAATAAATAATTCATGAGGGCTGGCGAATGAAAGGAAAAGGAAAATAAAGAAATGTATTCACCCAAACATATAAAAGGGCACCTTGTACCTCAGCCCTAGCTCTGTGATCAGCGGGTCAGCTCGCTTCTAGGCAGATGCATGAGACCCCTGGGAGGTGCCTCCACTCCTGCAGGACTCTTAGAACAGACACGACAGGATTTCTGGGGGCCTGGGATGGAGCCAAAGATGGGTTTGTGTTTCTCCCTTCCCACCTGCAGACCCACCTGCGCACCCCACCCTGCTCCCAGCCACCAACTCTCCAAGCAACCCGACCATCCTCTCGGAGTGCTTGTTTCCTCGAATGGACCACGTTGGAGCCCTTACCAAAACAATCAATGTAGACAGACGTCATGCATGCCACCTAATGGGAAGAGCTGCCTCTTTGAAAAAGACCCTGATGCTAGGAAAGATTGAGGGCAGGAGGAGAAGGGGGCAACAGAGGACAAGATGGTTGGATGGCATCACTGATCCAATGGACATGAGTTTGAGCAAGCTTCGGGAGATGGTGATGGACAGGGAAGCCTAGTGCCTTGCAGTCCATGGGGTCACAGAGAGTCGGACACAATTGGGCGAGTGAACAACAACATGGGATTCTCCAGGCAAGAATAACTCACTGCAGTGGGTTGCCATTTCCTTCTCCAGGGGATCTTTCCAACCCAGGAGTTCAACCTGGGTATCCCTTGTTACAGGCAGACTCTTTACCGTTCGCGCCACCAAAGAAGGCTGAACAACATTGACAATGTGTGGTTAGAAAGATTAGATCAGGATATTTACATGGTGCTGTAGCACCCACCTAGGGATCACTGGCTGGTTGCAGGGTCAGAAAGGTGCATTTATACTGGAGAGGGCTGATCATCACCACTTTAACCCAGTTATCAGTCTTCACATCACCAACAGCGGGACAAACATATCCCGTGATACAGGATGAGGAGCCAGCTTCACATGCCAAGAAGTGACCGAGTTTAAGCTGAATGTAACCAAGTTTTTAGGTCTCACTTTCAGTTCTCAGGAGATGAAGATGTGGAGTATTGGTATGGATGCCAAGAGCAGACAAAGAGAAGGAGCTGCAGTAGACGACTGGCCCATTCTTTTTGACATCCCCACTGCCCCCAAGGGCAACATGGGAGCCTTGGATAAGTCCTTATTGATACAAACCAGCTCCATAAGCCATTCTTGAATAATTAGAGAAGTTCTTGGATGAGAGCTAGATGACTTTCAGAAATTCTATCCATTTAAAAAAAATATATTTATTTTAATTGGAGGCTAATTACTTTACAATATTGTAGTGGGTTTTGCCATACATCGACATGAGTCAGCCATGAGGGTACATGTGACCCCCATCCTGAACATTTTTTTAAACTTAAAAAAAATTATTTTTCTGATGACGCAGTGAGGCATGCAGGATCTTAGTTCCCCAACCAGGAATTGAACCCACACCTCCTGCATTAGAAGTACAGAGTCTTAACCACTAGACCACCAGAGAAGTCCCTTTTTTTAAAAAGTGCAAAATAAAATTTCTTCATGGCCCAGGGGTAAAGAATCCATCTGCCAATGCAGGAGACATGAGTTCATTCCCTGGATCAGGAAGATCTTCAGGAGAAGGGAATGGCATCCCACTCCAATATTCTTGTCTGGGAAATCCCATGGACATAGGAGCCTGATGGGCTAGAGTCTGGGGTTGCAAACAGTTGTACATGACTCAGTGACCAAACAGGAACAGCAAGAGCAAAATGTTTTAAATTATCAATAGTTACATAGGAAAATATCTAGGGATTAGAGTCTCCATTTTTAAGAGTTGGCCCACACAGATTTTTTAAAGATGCATACTAAATTGTTTATAGGAAAAAAATGTCTTAATGTTGGTGTTCACTTGAAGTAATTTTTAAAGTAGATGAAGAGTAAATGTGCAAAATGGGGAACAATGGTCAGAATCTGGATGGTGGGGATAGAAAAATTCACTATACTCATCTGTGCTGCCTACTTTTCTAAATGTTTCTGACATAATTATTTTAAAGTTGCCTGCAAATATGAATTGCTGGTGTGTGCATTTTATCTCTGGTAGGATGTTATTCTTCTTTGGGGGTAAAGGTGGTGGGAATTAATTGAGTCAATTAACAATCCATTAAAGGCCCATTGTCCCCCATCAGGACACTGAACCCCTGGCAGAGAAAGCCCTGATGGCCTTGTTTTGGTGGCAGAACACGGAGGGGGGGCCCTTCAGACTCAGGGTCCTCATGGGAATGGGGGTTGGGGGTCTGCAAGACCAGTCACCTCAGCTACGTGGAGGGTCCTCACTGAGGGGAGTGAGAGAGAGTGAACTGACACTAACGGGAGGAGAAGGGGAGCTAAAAGAGGTAAAACACAGCACTTAATATTCTGACTTCATACTGACCGATACTTTTCAGATAATTGACCAGAGAACTTCACATGGCTCAAAAGAGGAGTAAAGAGGTAATCAGAGAAGTCGGAGTAGGAGAGATGGAAGCCGTGTTTCTCTGACTTTCTAACCATTTATCTATCAAGCGTCATTTTCGGGCAACAGATGAGTGGGGAGCTGTGTGTGGGAGGAGACCAGATCTGATCCTGGTGTCTCTCCCGCTGGGGTTTCAGATGCAGAAATATTCAATTCAGTGAGTTTGTTCGGTTCAGTCCAACTCACGTGGTGGTGCTGCTGGGTGCCAGCTCAGCTAGTCTCGCGTGGCTGCAGGAAGCAGGGACATGGTGCCTTCCTGGTATTTCACTAAGGGGTTGAGTTTCCTTAGATGGAAAGCTCTATGGGTGAATCTCTTTGCAGTCAGGGGAGAACCTCTGCTGTCCCCTGAGTCTGGCATTGGTTACCAAGTGGGTGTACAATAATAGCCAGAGCCCAGCAGGCAGACAAGGATAGACGGGAGAGGAAGCCGCAGAGGGACATCAGGCCTTTGTCATCCACGTGCACAGCCTGACGGGAGAGAGGTGATGTGTGTTCATAAGATACGGTGTGAGAGCAACGAAGAGAGACGGTGTGTGTCCGTCGGAAATAGGGTGGCCCGAAGAGTGGGGGGCTTTGGCGGTGTTGAGTGGATCTTCCGCAGGAAGAACTGGCCTTGACTTGTATGTAAGGGTGTCTTAGAAGGTTCCACTTTTGATCTCAACCCAGCCGAAGGAAAGAATAGGGAGATCTCCATAGTCTGCAGGTTGTGGAGCAGACCTCGGCTCCACAGGATTTGAAAATTGCTTTCTAATTCAAAGTTAGAAAAGCTTTCAGGGTCTGGGGCATCTGTTGGTCCGGATAGAGGAGAAAGTGGAGATCACCAGGGTCTGGAGTGTTTGGTGAAAACAATTTTAGGACACAGGGTAAGGAGAGAAGAGAGAGGAGGGGTAAATAGGAGGGGCCATTTGAGAGAGCTGCTGTCTGGGGACAGAAGGAAATCCAGAATGGGGGTTCCAAGTTCAAGTATAAAAACAGAACTCGAATGGGTTTAGAAGACCGGATTGGACAATGCACTAGGTTGGTTGGAGGGCCAGACACTTGCATTTGTTGTGATGTGTGATTATCCTCAACTCTGTCCCCAGTGGGGCCTGAGCGTATTTTTTGAGCAGGGCTCTCCCATCAGACCTGGGGAGCAGTGAGCAGGCCATCCCCAGAACCAGGGGAATTGACTGAGTTGAAGGAGAAGTCATTGCCCCTTCTGATTCACCCTGCTGTGATGTGGCGTCTTCAGCTGTAACACAGGCTAGGAGCTGTGTCTGCCTCGTAACCACGGTGTGAGCCCCAAACAAGAGAGCCTGCACCAGGCTATTCTCGCCGTGCCTGGCACACAACGCCCACTCAAGAAACACCAGCCGTGACCATTATCAGGGGTGCTTCTGCCGCTGGGGCACCTGCCAGAGTGAATCATGATTTATGCCAGAGGCTAAAGGAAAACACTTATTCAGTTATTTTCTTGTCTAGGTAATGCCAGAGGGGGCAGTAAAAATAAAAACAAGCAGGTTTTTTTTTTTTTTTCTTTGTTTGCAGGCATGATTTAGTTGATGAAATTAGAGGTCTCTTTTGATCTGTTTTTCTTTGTCCTCACACTGGACCGTGACATTTCATCTGGTTGCTGTTGTTTCATTTGCTAAGTCATGTCTGGCTCTTTGCAACCTCATGGACAGTAGCCCACTAAGCTCCTCTGTCCATGGCGTTTCCCAGGCAAGAATATTGGAGTGGGTTGCCATTTCCTTTCCAGGGGATCTCCACAACCCAGCAATTGAACCTGGGTCTCCTGCATTGGCAGCCGGATTCTTTACCATCTGAGCCACCGAATATGTTAATAACTAATGAAACTCTCCAGGGGTGTGAAGATGAGAGCATGTGACTGAGCCTACAGGGGTATGGTGTTACTGGGAGGCCGGTTGTATAATTAAGGGATATTTTCCCACATTATTAAAATATGTTTAAATATTAAGTCAGGGTCCTTTTCCTTAACAGAAAAATGGGGAAGCACATGTATTTCTAAATTAAAAAAATTTTTTTGGTTGAATTTCATTAAGGACCAAATAGGCAGGGATTGGATGAAAGAACCCATATTTTCCAATTTACCCTCCTCTACTCCTAAAAATTTTCCTTGCTTATTGGCCATAATGCATCACAGAGGCTGGGATAGCTGCTCAAAGATGGGATAGTTGGAAATGTCCCGCATCCTTTAACTAGAAAGCATGTGGGTTGCACACAGTGTGGACAGTAGGCATCTCTCAAGTATCTTGAAGAAACGGTCACAAACATTTGCATCACGATTCCTATCAGACACCAAGGAACTTGCTGTCAAAGAGAGACCAACCAGTTGGTGAATTTAAATCAAATACGACATTGTCAACAAAGGAAGAATGAAGAAATCTATGAAAGCTGTTTAACAAGGAATGCATTGACAGTAGATGGATTCTTTACTAAGTATTGGGGAAAGTTGCTGTAAACTCTCTGATCTTCACAGAATGCAAGAATATTTTGCAAGATTTAAGTTCCTGGGAGAGAAGCTTGGATCATCTCTCTCTTTCTCTGGATAGTAATGAGGTGCTTCTCCTGGGGCCTCATTAGCACAGCCCTGGATACGCTACCAGGTCTCAACAAATGCCACACCATTTCCACTTCCATGGCAAAGTCTCAGTTATCCATGACAGGAAAATCCCTTTTAGATGATCCTGACCCTGTCAGGTACTGGCTGAGCCCCCTTAAGCGAGCTACTTAAACTTTGAGTCTCAGTTTAGTTGTCTGCAATATGGGTATAACAGTACCTACACCACTGGGGTATTAGGAAGATCAAATGAGATCAAGAGCCTGAAGCATAATAATAAAAGTTAACTTTTATTCAGTTATTGAGGTTGATGAAGGAGAAATACGTGGAGGGCCATAGCATAGAGGTTATTTCCCAGTGAGCTTTAAAAATTCTCCACGAGTTTGATCTTCCTAAGAAAGAGGACGGTAACTGCAGTGTCTCACACCCCCTCCCAGGGCATTCAGAGGGCCAAGACACATCCAATTTCACTGCTGAAGTCCTAGGTGCCCGCGGCAGAAATGGAGGCAAGTTGGGGACGTTACTCTCAATATTAATGATACAATTAATCTTTCACCTCAGTGAACCCTCCTCTAGACTTCCACTTCTCCTGATGTTTCCACCTGTGCCCAAGAGGCTTCTGCAGACTTTGCTGCTACTGGAATGTCTGCCCTGAGCTCCACGCACTTTCTGTGATGCTAGGAATTTAAGTTTGTTCTGAGTGCTATTCTGAAGCCTGGGTCTGATTCTGACCTGGAATTGCTTGGAAATATGAGGGCTGAGGAAGGTGTGGTTGGTGGAGAGAGAGGAGAGAGATTATTCCTCACTCCTGGTCCTGCACTGTTGGCTGCCCGCCCCCCGCCCCCCCCCCCCCCACCACCCAGAGCTCACAGGTCTGCGGAGATGATTTAGGATGAGGTACAAACCGGGATTCGGTCCTCCAGGCAAATGTGACTTTATGTGCGAGTGCAGATTCTAAGCAGAAGGAAAGGATCTCACTCCAGTCATTAACAACTTAGTTATAAAGTCAAATATAAAGCTGAGTGTGTGTTTATGTGACAAATGATCAAATTCTTACCTTTAAAAAAACATTCAGTGGTCATTGTTCCTCACACACCCACTCTTACAGGTACGTGCTGGGTGTGCTAGCTAAGACTTACTTTAGTTAGTTACTCAGGTAAATAATAAACTTTTAAAATCTGGAACTGTCTTTTGCTTAGTTTAATTTTTTTCCTCCAGAAGAGGGAACCCTCCTACATGGTTGATGGGGATGTAAGTTGGTGCAGCCACTATGGAGAACAATATGGAGGTTCCTCAAAAAACTAAAAATAGATTTGCCATATCACCCAGCAGTCCCACTCCTGGGCATATATCCAGACAAAGTGACAATTCAGAAAGATATATGCACCCCTGTGTTCATAGCACTGTTTACAATAGCCAGGACATGGAAGCAACCTAAGCGTCCATTGACAGACGAATGGCTAAAGAAGATGTGGTACATATATTTGGTGGAATACTACTCAGCTTAAAAGAGAATGTAATAATGCCACTTGCAGTGACATGGCTGGACTTAGAGATGATCATACTAATTGAAGTCAGTCTGACAAATATTAATATGATATCACTTCCATGTAGAATTTTAAAAAAAAAGATGCAAATCAACTTATTTATAAAACAGACTCCCAGACAGAAAAACAAACTTATGGTTACCAATGGAGAAAGGGGAAGGGGAGGGATTAATTAGGAGTATGGGATTAACAGATACATACCTCTGTATATAAAATATATAAGCAACAAGGATTTACTGTATAGCACAGGGAACTCTATTTAGTATCTTGTGATAACCTGTAGTAGAAACTAATCTGAAGCTGTACATCTGAAACTAACATGATATTGAAAATCAACTATAGTTAAAAATTTTCTCATCAAATAAGAATTGAATAAATAGTGGTTGAAGGAATGGATGCCTGGATGGATGAATGGGTGTGTGGATGAATGGGTGGTTGGGTGGATGGATGGATGGGTGGGTGGATGGGTGGATAGGTGGGTGGGTGGATGGATGGATGGGTGGATGGATGGATGGATGGGTGGGTGGGTGGATGGATGAATGGATGGATGGATGGATGGGTGTGTGGATGAATGGGTGGGTAGATGAATGAATGGGTGGGTAGATGGATGGATGGGTGCGTGGATGGACAGAGGAATGGATAGATATTTACTCTCTTGAATAAGACCTTTATATTCATCTTTTTTTTTTTGCAAAAGTATACATAAAATACTTGATTCGAACTACTTATTTCTCATTGTCCTTTAGAAATCAGGGTTCCTCTTGAATATCCCCTTGTCAAAGGGGCAGTAAGCATCTATGTTTTGGCTTCTACTGTTCCACAAGGGCTTCTAAGGTAAATTTGACCTGAAGCAATTCATTAATGGTTAGATTTGATACTTCTCCGAAAAGTCACTAAGAAATGACTGATTCAGCTTGTACTTTGCCCAATAAAACAAAACCTGAGACATTTGTTATTAAGCAGATGTCTGAGAATTATCTTCTCAGGGTCTGTTTGAGATTCAAACATTCCTCCATCTCAGCCTCCCTTGAGCTGCTGGATGAGCCACTTTTATACAGCGCTGGTTTCCTCATTTCTCATCCATCTCTCTTAACCTTTTCTTTACTTATTAATCCAGCCAAACTTTTGTTTAACCAGGTATCACAATTATTCAGGACCTGCCTTTTCTGTCTAAGGTGAACTTGGAGAGTAATTCTATGAAAATAAGATAGTAGGATTTGAAATATATATATATGTGTGTATATATATATGTATATGTATATTTGCATATATATATATAAGCAAATCCCAGACTCTGATTGAGCCCAGGGAAAATGCAATCCTTGTTCTTCTTCAGCTCAGTTTAAGTTGGTGAAGTGACTCTCTCAGAATGAGGACCTCAAGGTTTCGTAAGGCATCAAAAGACCTCTTTTCACAAGTTTTTGCTTTCTGTAGCAGCGAGCTGGACCCAAGAGATTTAATACATGCCTAACCCAAAACATATATTAAAGGGACTGCTTGCTCAGACTGTCAGAAATTTAATTTGTCCTACTCATTTCCCAAGCACTTTATCTACTAGATCTATTCAGATAGTCTGTTATTCCATAAAAGATAACAAATTTATAAATAATACCATTTCACATGAGAGTCACAAAGTAGTCACTCAAAATAATTTATTGGATGAATCTATGTATTATGTACCCTGCTTTTTACCTCTGAGGTATGTATATTACCTTGAAGGAATTATCTTTTACCTATTTTTAATACATCCTTTTAAAGGACTAAGTACCATGGTGATTTAGCACTAAGTCATGTCCGACCCTTGTGACCTCACGAACTGTAGCCTGCCAGGCTCCTCTGTCCACACGATTCTCCAGGCAAGAACACTGGAGTTGGGTTGCCATTTCCTTCTCTAGGACTAAGTACCATAGTCTTGTCTTTTTCTTCTCACCCAACACCTTGGTGTCTTTGTCTATCCTTTAGGAGAAGGAAATCTAGGTTTTGGACCAAAGCAGGACAAAAACCTTTGTTACTGCAATGCTAGTGTTTTTTAAAATTAATTTAACATTTATTTATTTACTTTGCTGTGCTGGGTCTTAGTTCCAGCATGCAGGATCTCCAGTCTTCCTTGCGGTCTGCGGGATCTTTTAGCTGTGGCATGCAAACTCTTAGTCTCAACATTTGGGATCCAGCTCCTTGACCAGGGATTGAATCTGGGCCCCCTGCACCGGGAGGGTAGACTCTTAACCACTGGACCACCAGGGAAGTCCCTCAGTACTAGTTTCTTTCAAGAATGGTCCTGAAAAGGAGACTCAGATTCCTTTTGTTCCTTCCTCTTGCTTCTCTTGCAAACCTTTATTTTTTCTATTGTTCACTCTAACTTGGAAGTCGCCAGCTCACTACAATGAGACATAGTGACTTTTGCCAAATGAATGGCAAGTGCCTTGAGCTTAGGGGGGATTCATTAGCAGAGACTGCTGCTAATGAGCTTAACTTAACTGAGCATTTGCTAAATCTGATCTGCCCAGTGGGACGGGAGAAGGCTGGATGAGATGGAGGAGGCACAGATGAGCAGACACCCAAGTAGCGGAGCCACAAACAGTGTTTCCGAGCATGGAACATGGCGTGGCCCAGAAGCTCCCCTGGGGGAGGGTTTGCCGTCCTGGTAGAGCCCAGCCCTGGGTTCTGAGACTGAGACCTGGAGTGACATCCATAGTTCTGCCAGTCTGCCATAGAAGCTAAGCCTGCTGGAGTCGTGCGTATGGAAGACAAAATAGCAGTCTGGATGAGACTGAAGTTGGTGCAGATAATGGGGCAGAAGAGGAGGTGCTTGTGTCTAAATGTCAAGTTGTGTCGTATGAAAGCTGAGAGGCAAGAAGAAAAAAAAAAACAAAACCTGTGAGTGATTATAAGATGAATGAGTCTAGTGTCACCTGTGTCAGAGACATACAGCTCTTCAAGATTCAGCAGGTTCAGAATGAGCAACAAGGAAATACGAGTAGTTTATTCAAGCAGCTGTAAATCTCTTTCTTCACAGCTGAGATGGCATCTCTATGAACTGTCTTCAACTCCACCTCTGAGACGGCAGGATGATGACAATGCATTGATTTTTGGCAGAGGACGGACAGTCTCCAGAAACTCTGTGAAATCTGGGCATCTTGTTTCCAGAGGATCACTGGCATTTTTATAGAACATGAATGCTTTCCTAAAGGTTAGCAGTCCACAGTAATGGGGAGGAGCAATAGACTTGTGCAGGTTGTGAACCTTTTGTGGAAAGGGGTCCTGTGCCTTTGAGAATTTAATAGATACATGGACGCACCATGAATGCCTGACCTGAAGGGTGAAGGGAGAGACCCCTGTTAGTGGTCATCAGGGTGAGTAGTGGCCAGCCAGCCAAGACATGGTCCCCTCCAGTGATATTCACACAGACCAAAGCAAACGTGTGAGTCGCTGGTGGGGAATCCTGGTGGGAGGGGCTTTCGTAGGCTAGCGAGGAAGACAGCTCTTCCAAGGTGTGTGCAACGTGTGCATCTCAGACAAATCCCACTCCAGCCAGGAGCATAGAGCCGGGTCTGCTTCAGTTCCGCCTCTGATCTTATAGCACATCCATCACCAAATATACACACACAGGTTCTGACTTAGCCCCTCCAAAATAAAAACCAGCCGTGAACACTTACAGTTTTATATTACCTCCTGTGACACAGCAGAGCTATGAGATAGATTTGTAGCCTTTTAACAGGGGAGGAGATGGAAAGACAGAAATATTAGGTAATTTACCTGGGATGGGTTGTCCTGGCATCAACCTACACTGTTGGGAATTTCCCAGATCTCTTTCCGTATGTATGTGGTTCTGAGTTAGAGTTGGCCAAAAATGAGGTCGTGAGAGCTTTGGGGGGTAAAGTGAAGCAGTGGTTAACGATGCCGACAATGCACTGGCAGAGGTCTTGGTTTGTCTGCTCTTTGCTGTCTGGTGCCCAACCCTCTTTCCCAATTGCCAGATCCCGGCATCCCCACCAGATGCTTGCAAGTCCATCCTACAGACCTTCGCTTCCCTGTCTGCTCCACAAATGTGTAAGGTCTAATTCCTGTAATGGATATGACTCTCTAATACTCAGAGTTTCACTCTCAAACTCGAATTCTGACTGATGTATTTACCTGTGGGCAACCAGGTTAGAAGTGCTGTTTTTATGCTACATAAACTTTTGATTTTTCCCATTCTGTCATTGATTCTACTGTGTTAAAATTCCTCCTTTTTTTTAACATCCTTTTTTGAACATTATACATGTTCATTTCTAAGGGAATTTTCCTAAAACTTACACCTTGAACTGAAAATTGAAGAGTTGGTTGTAATGGTGGAAATCATCATCTATTGAGAGACTTGTGCTTTATAAGAATAACAGAAATAACTCCTTACAAAATAGATTTCTGAAAGACTATTATTGATTAGAATCAATATGCATGAGAAACACTAACTTGATGGGAGGTTATAGGAAGTCATGTGGTATTAAAAATTCACCCTGAATAGTTCATAATGATCCATCTATCTAAACGTGTGTCACTTTGTTGATTTTCAAAGAATTCACTTGAAATAATTTATTATTTTTCGGTTCTCTATTTAATTTATTCTGCTCCGTTCTTTTTTTCCTTCTGCTTGCTTTGGATTCAGTTTGCTCTCCCTTTGTGAGCTTTTTAAGGTGGAATGTTAGGGTGCTGATTGAGAAGCTTTTTCTTAATATATTTTACAGCCATGATTTTCCCTCCAAGCCCTGCTTTCACTGCCTCCCATAAGCTTTGGTATGTTGTGTTTTCATTTTAATTCAGCTCAGAGTATTTTTTAAATTTCTCTTGTGGTTTCTTCTTTAATCCATTGGTTGCTTCTGAGTGTGCTGTTTAATTTCCACATATTTGTATGAATTTTCTAGCTTTTCATCTGTTATTGGTTTCTGGATTCATCCCATTGTGGTCAGAAAAGTTACTTCGTATGTTTTTCATATATTAAAATTTAAGACTTGTTTTGTGGCCTAACTTATGGTCTGTCCTGGATAATGTTTGCTGGGCACTGGAGGGGAATGTGTATTCTGCTGCTGTTGGGTGGAGAGCTCTGTAGAAGTTTGTAATAATTCATCGTGTACCTCGATTTCTAACATAGGCATTCCAACCAGAGCATGGCAGTGCTGTCAGCTCAACACAATACATACGTAGAATTCAATTCCTCTTTTTTATTTTGTTTCTTTTTTTCAGTTCTTTTTCTGTCTGTAAAACCACATTGTCAATTCCAAGTTTAAATAGAAACATGTATTCTTTGGGCTGTCTCTATCTAAAATGATCTGTTGTCCCAGAGACCATTCAATTGTATTTCTCACAATTCTAGTAATTTCTGAAAATAGTATTCTCTTCACCTGAAATATCATTTTGCCTTATTTTCCATTTAATACACTTTATAAATTTTCACATAAAACTATGGAAGGACACAGCTACAGGAAACACTGGACTCCGTTCTCTCAGGATGTCTGTGTATGTTGACTCATAGGTAAATAAATCCTGGGAGCCCAGAGATATAATATAATGATTAGGAATGATTATTCCCATCCCAGGACCATTTACCACACCATCCCTGAAGTGCTGAGAGTGGCTCATATTTGCATGCTTGTTTACTGACCCAGGTGGTGGGGTGTGGAGAATGGGAGCATGGTGTGAAAACATAAAACATTCTATGAACTTAAGATCCAGAGCCTATTAAAGTGCAAACTGCATCAGAAACCACATAAAACAAAGGAAGATGAAACAAGAGATGACCAGCATACGTGTAATGTGATCTCAAAATACCTCTTTTAACATATATGCCTCCCCATGTATTATATGAAATAAATGCAGGTTATTGGAAAGAGGCGTGGGATTAAAGTTCTAGCTGAATGATGTCAGGCATGTTTATTAGACTCTAGGAGCCTCGTGCCTTCATCTATGCAGTAGCAGGGAGAGTTACACCCACTCAAGTGATTTGCTGTAATTATTAGCAGGAATATCTTAAATATCTGGCCATCACACTTTCCTCCCTCTGACCATCAATTCCTCCTCCCTCTGACCATCAGTTCCTCCTCCCTTTGAACACCAGACCCTCTTCCCTCTGACCACCAGACCCTCTTCCCTCTGACCATCAGTTCCTCCTCCCTCTCAACACCAGACCCTCTTCTCTCTGACCAGCAGACCCTCCTCCCTCTGACCCTCAGATCCTCCTCCCTCTGACCAGCAGTCCCTCCTCCCTCTGACCAGCAGACCTTCCTCCCTCTGACCAGCAGACCCTCTTCTCTCTGACCAGCACACCCTCTCTCTGACCAGCAGACCCTCTTCCCTCTGACCACCAGACCCTCTTCCCTCTGATCATCAGTTCCTCCTCCCTCTGAACACCAGACCCTCCTCTCTCTGACCCTCAGGTCCTCCTCCCTCTGACCCTAAGGTCCTCCTCTCTCTGACTAGCAGACCCTCCTCCCTCTGACCAGCAGGCCCTCCTCCCTCTGACGAGCAGGCCCTCCTCCCTCTGACCAGCAGCCCCTCCTCCCTCTGACCCTCAGGTCCTCCTCCCTCTGACCCTCAGGTCCTCCTCCCTCTGACCAACAGACCTTCCTCCCTCTGACCAGCAGACCCTCCTCCCTCTGACCAGCAGCCCCTCCTCTCTCTGACCCTCAGGTCCTCCTCCCTCTGACCCTCAGGTCCTCCTCCCTCTGACCCTCAGGTCCTCCTCCCTCTGACCAGCAGACCCTCCTCCCTCTGACCAGCAGCCCCTCCTCCCTCTGACCAGCAGGCCCTCCTCCCTCTGACCCTCAGGTCCTCCTCCCTCTGACCAGCAGGCCCTCCTCCCTCTGACCAGCAGACCCTCCTCCCTCTGACCAGCAGACCCTTCCCTCTAACCATCAGTTCCTCCTCCCTCTGACCTGCAGGCCCTCCTCCCTCTGACCCTCAGGTCCTCCTCCCTCTGACCAACAGGCCCTCCTCCCTCTGACCCTCAGGTCCTCCTCCCTCTGACCAGCAGGCCCTCCTTGCTGGCTCCCCTAGCAGCCATCGCATGAGTCTGAAGCATGCAGCCTGCAGCTCTCAGGGCCAGATCCTTGGGCTGTTTTTGGAAACAATCAGTGTTGCATCCAAGTGCCTGCAGTAGAGCTGACAGACACACTGGGGTTGTTCATTACAAGGAAAGGGAGTCTCCAGGGGAGACCAGTTGTTAACAAAGAACATGAACCCCATGGACCAAACTGCCGTCAGCCCTCCCCGAAGCCTCCTGTGTTTGACCCACACCAAGGAATTGCATCAGCAAACACCTGTCTGCTCCTGGTGCTCCTGCCCACCACGGCCAGAGTGGCTTCTTCCTTCAAAGTGGATTTGAAGGAGCCTGGGGTGGACAGGTGCACGGCTGGTGAGGGGACAGGCGGGAAGGCCAGTGTGGCCGGAGCAGGAGTGGCAGGCGACTGGCCCACTGAAGAGGTGACCAGATCCGGACCAGGCGAGGGGTTAGCACTCTACTGTGACTTGGAAGGGCGCTGGCTGGGCAGGCAGGGAAGAGTAGATGGTTCACAAACATACTCAAAACAAGCAAAAATAAACACACAACTTGCTAATGGATTTGACTTGCAGGCAGGGGGGTGGGAAAAACTGTGATGCTATCTGTGTGTCTTTTCCATTTTCGAGCAATCAGTTTAATATTGACACCGTTTTCTCTAACTGAGAAAATGAAGGCAGGGACAGTTTTCTTCATGCGGGAGACCAGTGGCCATGGAGCTGGGACACCCCTGAGATGCCCAGGTAGCAATGTCCACTTTCTTTTCCTCGGGGAAAAGATCAGGCAGAAATAAAGTGTGGGAGTAGTTAGCAACAGGTAGGACGTGGAGCCAAGTAGTGGCTGATCACAACTAGAAAGAAAAGGCAGACAAAAAGAGAGAGCCCTTACAAATTTCAGCAGAGACCGAGGAGGTATTCAGGTGAGATTGGAGGACAGAGGAAACAAAATGTTATGTCACAAAAGCTATCATGAGGACAGAAATGTGCCCTTTGCTTACGCAGCACAGAGGTCTTTGGAGACCTTGAGAGGGACAGCTTACTGACACTTCATCGAGAGTGGTGGAAGTCAAAGCCAGATCGGAGGTCGTTGAAGGGTGAGTGGGAGGTAAGGAGGAGAGACAATATAATGTAGATGTGACTCTGAGCCGGGAATGAGGCAGAGGCTTTACCAGGACTGAGTGAAGACATGAACTCAAATTCTCTGAAGTCCTTTCAGAATTCTACTTGCTTCGCTTTATCTGCCTGCATTTCTAAAAATTATACGGCAAAGCAAAAAACAAATGTGTGGAATTCTATTACTATCTTAGCGTTACTTCTGTTAAGTAAGATATAGTCACGTTATGAAGAGACATGACTGTGACGCCTAATGCAATGATGTGCAGTAATCCTAGTGTGACTGTGAAAGGGCAGCGTGCATTGGTGTGGATGCGTGAAACACACTGGCGGGGCTAGAGAAAGAGATAAATGTGAATGGGCAATCTATGCATGTAGCATCGCCTTTTACAGTAATGTGATCATTCTGACCCACCGTCAGGAGGGTGCTTCTGTGGTTATTTTGCCAGTGGACAAAAATGAGGTTTCGTGTTAGACTTCCTTCTGCTGGTACCTGTCAGGTGTGGTAGTTCCCTGGGTCCAGGAGCAATGCCCAGGGCTAGAGACCAGGGTGAGGATAATGAGCTTACGATACAGAGATGAAAACAGAGATGATCTGTATTCTGTTGGAAAAAGCCTAGAATTACAGGCCACCAAGAAATCATCCTCGAGACTCCTTAGCAGAATCATAAATTATCTTCATGCATATTTCTTTTCCACTTTGATATAAGTGTGCACTGGCTTATGGGACTTGATTGTTAGGGTCTTGTTAGTTATGTAGTTGCTCCAGGAATTCAAGGCAACTTTCTGCCTGGAAGAACCAAATTGTGATTTTTTATATGGAGACAGCACACGCTTTCTGATTCTTGAATCCATTTTTCATTAACTGTTCACATTAAGTGGCCCTACCTCCTTGGAAAACAAAGCAGGAGTATGTTAGAGAAAGGGCTATTTTGTAATCTAGATAAATACTTGGTGCAAGGGTTATTGAACTTGAAGGGGAGGCATTAAGTCAGTTAGCTAGGAATTTGCAACTTCTTTGAAATTCTTTTTGGCTCCAGGAGAGGTAATCAATCTAGAAACTGTCAATTTACAAACGTGTAAACAGAATTTACATTTTAGTTGACTAAATATCCAACAGTGAAATAGTTAAGCTGAATTGATGTAAGGGGGAAATTGACCTATAAGTAAGGGGACCATGTCATTTATCATCTAGATGGGGAAGCTCAGTCAGAGATGGGGAAGGGGAGCTCTTAGCTTTTATGTCAAGACAGCAGGCATCACCTTGGTCAGCCTTGGGGGAAGCCAGGATGAACTGTCACCATTTGTAATGGTAAAACTGTGATCTTTGATGCTGCTATTGCTACGACTCACTGAAGGCTCAGATGATGGCTAGCATTTTTTTTTTAATTATTTTTTTTTATTGAAGGATAATTACTTTACAGAATTTTGCTGTTTTCTATCAAACCTCAACATGAATCAGCCATAGGTATACATACATCCCTCCTTTTTGAACCTCCCTCCCATCTCCCTCCCCATCCCACCCCTCTAGGTTGATGGCTAGCATTTTTTAGCAATTTTTTTTTTAATGCTTCCCTGGTGGCTCAGTTGGTAAAGGGCATGGCAACCCACTCCAGTATTCTTGCCTGGAGAATCCCATGGACAGAGGAGCCTGGTGGGCTACAGTCCCTGGAGTCACATAGAGTCAGACACAACTGAGCGACTAAGCACAAGCAAGATTTTTTAAATGTTCTACATCTTTTTTAAAAAAAATCTTTGTATTTATTTATCTTCGGTTGCACTGGGTCTTCCTTGCTGCACGTGGGCTTTGTCTAGCTGCAGCGAGCAGGGGCCACCCTTCGTTGCAGTGTGCAGACTCCTCATTGTGCTGGCTCCTCTTGTGGAGCACAGGCCCCAGGCACACGGGCTGCAGGAGTTACAGCGCAGGGGCTTAGTGGTTGTGGCTCGTGGGCTCCGGAGCACAGGTTCAACAGCTGTAGCGCACAGGCTTAGTTGCTCTGCGGCATTTGAAATCTTCCCGGACCAGGGATTGAACCCTTGCCCTCTGCATTGGCAGGCATATTCCCATCCACTGTACCAAAAGGGAAGTCCAGCAATAATGTATTTTTTAAATTCAGATTATGTGTTTTGTCTCCTTAGACATAATGCTGTGGGGCACTTAATAGACTACAGTAGAAAGTAAACGTTGCTTTTACATGCATTAAGTGTTAGTCTCCCAGTCGTGTCCTACTCTTTGTGACCCCATGGACTGTAGCCCATCAGGCTCCTTTGTCTGCGGAATTGTCCAGGCAAGAATACTGGAGAGGATTGCCGTTCCCTTCTCCAGGGGATCTTTCCAACCCAGAGCTCGAACCCGAGTCTCCTGAATTGCAGGCAGATTCTCTACCATCTGAGCCACCAGGGAAGCCCTTTATATGCACTGAAGAACTTAAAAATTTGTGTGACTCACTTTATTGCAATATTTACTTTATTGCAGTGATCTGGAATTGAACCCATAATATCTCCAGTGAGTGAGTGAGTAAAAGTCACTCAGTCGTGTCCAACTGTTTGCAACCCCGAGGACTATACAGTCCATGGAATTCTCCAGGCCAGAATACTGGGGTGGGTAGCCGTTCCCTTCTCCAGGGGATCTTCCCAATCCAGGTCTCCCGCATTGCAGGTGGATTCTTTACTACCTGAGTCACAAGGGAAGCCCATAATATCTCCAAGGTCTGCCTATATTAACGGAAGGATAAGGTTACCTTCCAGTATAAATATAAGTATAGATATTAAATAAGAAACAGAGGTAAAACTAGAATCGGCTATCCAAGATGTGGCAAAGACAACTGCTGGACAGATCACCATGGAAGCCTGGGATGGATATTTTCAGGTCTTTCTGGAGCACCTTGCCAGCAGAGAAATGATTTTTTATCAGGTGCAGCTAGAATCAACATGAACATAAATGAGGGAGCATGCTTTAATAAATAGATGAATGAGCTGGGAGTCAGCTGGTGTCAGATTCAGAACCAGGAACCAGTGTCTTAACTGAGGGAGCTTGGGCAAACAACTCAACTCCTGGGTCTTATCTTTGCATTAGGAGGAGGTGTGGGTTAGATCTGTATTTACTATCAGTTCTGCAGGATGGTCAAAGCTGTTATGAGGGGAGAAGATGATCACATAAGCATTCTAGATTGTATGCAATGACATTTACTTCTTTATGGTAAGACTGAACCTAGTTCAGGCTGCTGGGAAGCTCCCAGAAGGGAGGGTAGCAGGCGGCATATGTGTGCATGCATGTGTATGCTCAGGCTAAGTCATGTCTGATTCTTTGGACTTCAGCCAAGGACTGAACCGGTGTCTTTTTGAGTCTCCGCATTGGCAGGTCTATTCTTTACCACGAGCGCCACCTGGGAAGCTTGCGGTGAAAAGTGAAAGTGTCAGTCGCTCAGTCGTGTCTGACTGTTTTTGACCCCATGTGCTAAAGCCCCCCAGGCTCCTTTGTCCATGGGACTCTCCAGGCAAGAATACTGGAGTGGGTTGCTATTCCCTCCTCCAGGGGATCTTCCTGACCCAGGGATGGAACCCATGTCTCCTCCATTGGAGGCAGATTCTTTACCGTCTGAGCCACCAGGGAAGCCCGGGAAGCCCACAGCTCTGACTCAATGGCCTTGACATTCGTTTTTCAAGGAGTATCCGCTGCGACTGAGGGCACGCAGACCATGTTGGGGAAACTGAATGGATGATCTGGGAGGGTTTTTTCCTTATGACGTTCTCTGGCTGTGGCTGCATAGAGAAGTTGAAATGAGAATTTCAATTCAAGGATCCACATTGCTATCTCAAGCAGAGCTCTGTGCGATGAGAAAGGCCCATTTTGGAAACAGGTCATCTTCAGCTGCTTTCTGTCTTTTGTTCTGTAATTATAATGTGCATCAGGAAAGTTATCACAACCTATTTAGAGAATATTGGTTTAGCAGAATGTTTGATTAAATCAATATTTGGAATGGTAGGGGACTTTTCTTGTACTAATTACATCGAGAAGAGCTAATGCTATCTGTGGGAATAAAAGGAGAAGCTTTGTTCATTATGTAAATGAAGGTAACTTAAGGGAGAAAATATTTTGAAAAGATGCCCTTTGGATTCTGGCTTGGGTATGGCTAATGGAGAGATACTCAAGCAGAAAAGAATAAGCCATCTTATCAAAGTTTATATAAATTCTAATTATCATAGATATGAGCCAGGCAGTTGATTGATTTGGTGGTCGTACTGTTGGCTCATCGTTGATCTAAGTATGCCTCTTCCAGCAAGTGAGGTGTTTGAGGTCTTAAAAGGAGATGCTGCTGCTGCTGCTAAGTCGCTTCAGTCGTGTCCAACTCTGTGCGACCCCATAGATGGCAGCCCACTAGGCTCCCCCGTCCCTGGGATTCTCCAGGCAAGAATACTGGAGTGGGTTGCCATTTCCTTCTCCAATGCATGAAAGTGAAAAGTGAAAGCGAAGTCGCTCAGTCGTGTCTGACTCTTAGCGACTCCATGGACTTCAGCCTACCAGACTCCTCCATCCATGGGATTTTCCAGGCAAGAGAACTGGAGTGGGGTGCCATTGCCTTCTCCAAAAAGGAGGTGAGATTATAGTTATTGCCTGAGATCCAGTACTCAGTCAGGCTTAGCCTGCTGAGGAGATATGGCGGAGGGTCCCTATCCTCTCTACCTCTCGGACTACAAACTGTCGATGTGCCCCACCCTCTGCGTTCCCTCCTTTCCATGGGTCTGCCCTCCCACCATCCCCACCCCCACAGGACCCCCATTCATCCCATTCTTCTTCCTCCCTTCTGTGGCCACACCTCTTCCTTGGTGGCCTCAGACCATAAAGAATCTGCCTGCAATGCAGGAGACCTGGGCTGGGAAGATCTCCTGGAGAAGGGAATGGCAACCCACTCCAGTCTTCTTGCCTGGAACATTCCATAGACCGAGTAGCCTGGTGAGCTATAGTCCATGAACTCTCAAAGAGTCGGACACGACTGAGTGACTAACACAGACACACATACACACACTCACCTCTGCCTCCTCCCCTCTCTCCGTTTCCGTAATCTTGTAAGAGGCCTCTGCCTACTCCTTCTGCCAATGCACTTTGTACATTTCAAGGGAAAAAAAAATATTTTTCATGTCTTCAGTGGATTTCCATGGCCTTTATGATAAAGTCTACACTGCTGGGTCAAGGCCAGAGAGCCTGCCCTCGTTTGTTGCCCCATCCTTCACAGTGCCACTGTGACGCAGCCCATCAGAGCCTTCTGTCAGCAGCGGTGTCCTCTGTCAGGATGGGGAGGTGCTCCAAGGAAGAGGCAAACGGGATGCTGGTCCTCAGGGGGCTCCCAAGCCAGAGAGAGGAGATCAGTGAGGGAGATCTTTAGAAGCAGCATGCGATGATAGCAGTCTAGCATGCAGTGTGACGTTGCTGGGGAAACACAGATAAGTTCTCCTCCTCCAGCTTCCTAACTTCACAGCTTTGATATAGTCTGGGGTCCATCGAAGAAGAGATAAAATGAGAGAAGTGTGAGTCTTCAAGAGGGAAAATGATAAGGAGGGGGACTGTTCTAAGTCTGGGGTGGCAGGTTCCCCGCCGTATCTGGGACAGAAGTTCTTCTCAATGGTGGCTTTTGAATCATGGGGACGCACCTGACCACTTGCTTCTGTAAGGTGTAATTCATCCTCGTGGCACTGACTTGGCCTCGTCCCTGGAGGCAGAGAACCAACTCAGTGGCACCCGCAGGACCCTGCAAGCCTCTCAGGCTCCATCCACCTCCCTCGGCCTCTGCAGATCAGGTCCACACCCCACTTGGGAACCAGTTGATGGGATGAGATGAGACACACCCCATGCTGGACAGCTGCCAGAGCCAGAGTGGTGAGAACTCATGCCCGGAAGCCCCAGAAGTCTAATTCAGGGTCTTCGTGGACTTGAGCAGGGCTTGGAGTTGAGTAGAACTCAGTCAGTCTCTGACTTGGACACGTTTCCTCCCTCCGGAGGCAGTTTGGCTCTGAATCCTGAGATGTGTAGTTTCCAGGTATCGCCCAGGGGAACCTCAGGGATGCAAGTCAACAGGCGAATTCTTCCCTGGCTGTGTGTCTCCTCCCTCTTGGGGCTGAGATAGTCTCTCTAGCAGAGAACCCCAGGGAGGAGTCACAATTGGGGGATGGAAGTCTCTGGAACTCTGATCTCTTGCCCACCGCCTTGTCCTCTTGATAATGAGGTTATCACGTTCGGCCGCAGTTGCTTTCATGGAGAGGTGATGGTGCGGGTACCCTCCGCATGTGGTCTAGGGAGAAGGAACGAGATGCTGTGAGGAAATGGCCAGGTCCGCAGATCTGCTGGTTCCCACGGGCTGCCTTCCTCGTGGTCCTGCTTGCATTCCATCCCGGGCTCACCCAGACTTCATGGGGTCAGTTACATACAAAACCCAAGTGGGGCGTGAATCTGAGGCTGTTTCTCTTCCCCAGTTGTCTCGTGTGGTCTGATCCCTGCTGGTATCGCCAGCTTCCCCTACCTGGGAGCAGGTGTTCACTTCATTTCCTGTGTGCACACACTGCCCGTGAGTGTGTACTTTTGTTTGCTCTTTCTATGTGCACACTTACTGCACACTCACTCCAGACACACAGGATCTGTTTCCATCCTTGGGACACATTGCTCTCCCAGACTTGCACCTCTCATTCTCCCGACACCAGTGTATCCTCCATATCTCTCATTAAGTGTTGTTGGTCCCCCTGTGATGTGCTTTTGTTGAGACCTGCATTTTTTTCTTGGTGATATGTATTGAGAGGGATCATTATCTAATGACAGTTGACATCACCCCTGGCTGGAACTACAATTCCAGGATGATAGGACTAAGTCGGCATTGTTCTTTGCAGAATCTCCAGGGTCAGCAATTCCTGACTTCGCCAAATGTTTCTTATCTGAATGGATATATCATAGCTGGGATTTCTCTCCTTAGGAGACATAATTAAATTTATATCATTGTCTTGGGTTATTTTAGGGTATATCATATAAAAGGGAAGTTTGTGTTAACACAGAGGACTCATTGATTTCTCTGCAATCTGACACACTCCTAAGCAGGTGACAGAATCTTTATTCCAGGTTTTTGGAAAGGTGGAGAGTAGTAGTCATGTATGGATGTGACAGTTGTACTATAAAGAAAGCTGAGCACCAAAGAATTGATGCTTTTGAACTGTAGTGTTGGAGAAGACTCTTGAGAGTCCCTTGGACTGCACGGAGATCCAACCAGTCCATCCTAAAGGAGATCAGTCCTGGGTGTCCATTGGAGGGACTGATGCTAAAGGTGAAACTCCAACACTTTGGCCACCTGATGTGAAGAACTGACTCATTGGAAAACACCCTGATGCTGGGAAAGATTGAAGGCAGGAGAAGGGTATGACAGAGGATGAGATGGCTGGATGGCATCACCGACTCAATAGACATGAGTTTGCATACACTCTGGGAGTTGGTGATGGACAGGGAGGCCTGGCGTACTGCAGTCCATGGGGTCACAAAGAGTTGGACATGACTGAGCGACTGAACTGAACTGAACTGAACTGAGGTTTCATTGAGTTTCATTTTGACTGCTAGCAGTACGTGTGCCCTTTTCACAATACATTTTCTGACACACATCACTTGTGAATCTCCCGACTCCTAAAATGCTCTCACGAGCTCTTCAATACTTTGTCCCCCACTGGAGTCCTGGACGATGGCTTTTAGAAATCTTGACTCATAATTCCTCTGAGACAGTGTTCTTGAGAAAGGTAAAATGTTATCACCAAAACCGTGGACCCTGATGAAAAGAAGATGATCATTTAGGCAGGACTCTGAAGAAACACTACTAACAGGTACCTAATGGTAACTTAGCAGTAAAGAATCTGCCTGCAATTCAGGACACCCAGGTTTGATCCCTGGGTTGAGAAGATCCCCTAGAGAAGGTAATCGCAACCCACTCCAGAACTCTTGCCTGACAAATCCCATGGACAGAGGAGCCTGGCAGGCTACCGTCCGTGGGGTCATGAAGAGTCGGGCATGACATAGCAACTAAACAACAAGATTTACAAAGATGACAAAAACATAATGTTATTCCCAGTGGTGAGCATGATCCGCAAAATCCACCCCCTAAAAATCACAGCACCTTTGCCTGCAGCAGTGTGCTCGGTGAAAATGCAGTTGACCTGGAGTCCGAAGAGCTAGAACTGCTGTCGTATCTCAGTGGAAATCCACTCGGGACCCTACAGGAATCCGGGAAGAGAACCGTGGGTGATAGGTTTAGGACCTTCCTGATAACAGCCCTCTAAGTGGTTTATTCGGTTAGGGAAATGACCAGACAACTTCTTTGTTTCCACCCCCTCGAGGGCTGCTTCGATTTTTTTGTTGTTGATTTTTACTGGAGTTTAGTTGCTTTGCACTGTTGTGCTGGTTTCTGCTGTATGTCAGAGCGAATCCGCCGCACGTGTACATATCTCCCCTCCTTGTCACCACAGAACACTGCGTAGGGTCCCCTGCCACACAGCGGGCTCTCATTCGCCATCTCTTGTATACATAGTGGTGTGTGTATGGGGCTTCCCAGGTGGCTCAATGGTAAAGAATTCGCCTGCCGATGCAGGAGATGCGGGTTCGATCCTTGGGTTGGGAAGATCTCCTGGAAGAGGAAATGGCAACCCACTCCAGGATTCTTGCCTGGAGAATCCCATGGACGGAGGGGCCTGGTGGGCTTCAGTCTATGGGGTCGCAAAAGAATTGGACACGACTTAGCGACTAAGCAGCTGCAGCAGCAGTGTGCACATGTCAACCCCAGCCTCCCAGCCTCCCACCCGCTTCCCTGCTCCGTGTCCACACGTTTGTTCTCTGCGTCTATGTAGGATGCTTCTGAAGCCTTCTTTCTAGCCGGCTCCTGCAGTGGCCTCTGGCCTGTCCAGTTTGGGGGCTCTCTCGTCGCCTCCCCCTGAATAGTCCTTGGAGGAGTGAAGTCCGTGCTGGCAACAAGCACTCTGCCCATAGGAACCCGTCTGTCTCTCATCCTCTGCAGCCTTCCTCTTTCCGGTGCACTCAGCCCCGCCGAGTCCCCTATTCTGCATCCATCACACAAAAGGAGACCAGGGAGGTATCCCAGGGATGTGGGCGTCCAGTCAACAGCTCCTTCAGGACCTCATTGCAGTGATGAAATATGATATTTCTACGTAGTGAGGCCTCTGAAGGATGGCGTTACAGAGAAAAGTCTTGGCTCCCAGGGCAGGGAAGAACCAGTTGGCTGGCATCAGCATCTCTGGCAGGGGTCCGTGGTGCTTTGCACCCAGGAGCAAGGTGCTGGGAGGAGGGCAACTGCGGGGTGGGTGGGTGGGATATAATTATTGTGTTGGAAAGAGCCCAAGCCCCTCGGATTGACACACACCTTCCCTGTTGAAGAAGGTGCTCAAGGAGCGCCGTGACCTTCATTTCCCCTCTCCCTGGGCACAGAGCCAACACACACCACGGGAAACGTCTTCCGTGATTGAAATGGAAGGTGACTGTAGTCTGCAGGGGTGTGACCCGTGCAGCTTGTACCTCCAGAAGGCCTGGCCTTTTCTGCCTCCCTGCCCCCATTTAGAATGCCCTGTATCCTGTGTTGCCCCCCGCCCCCCAAGCTTTCGCTGATATAATTTCCAGGGGCCAGAATTAGTCTGTCCAAGCCCAGGGTCTCTGGAAGAAAAGAAGGAGGTCAATTTCCATAAATCGCCAGCCTGGCTTCTGCTCCCTGTCTGTTTCCTGGGAACCCATACCCCTCCTTTGCAAACGAGGTGTTTTTATGAATAGAAAATGTGTGGACTCTACTACTTGGCTTACTTGCTCAGGAGTTCATTAAAAGCTTGCCTACACGCCAGTCACAGGTTTTTATGAGACACAGTCAAGATGTTTCATGTGTAGGGTGCCAATAAACACGCCCCTCACAGAAGTAACTGGTACTGTTTATGTAAGGAAGACACTTAGTTCAAGTGAATTGTTGTTCAGTCACTCAATCACGTCTGACTCTTTGCAATCCCATGGACTAGAGCCTGCCAGTTTCCTCCATCCTTCACTGTCTCTGGAGTTTGCTTAAACTCATGTGCATCGAGTCGGTGATGCCATCCAACCATCTCATCCGCTGCCACCCTCTTCTCCTCCTGCCTTCAATCTTTCCCAGCATCAGGGTCTTTTCCAATGAGTCGGCTCTTCACAGCAGGTGGCCAAAGTATTGGAGCTTCAGCTTCCACATGAGTACTTCTGATGTATATTCAAGGTAGATTTCCTTTCGGATTTACTGGTTTGATCTTCTTGCTATTCAAGGGACTCTCAAGAGCCTTCTCCAGCATCACGATTCAAAAGCATCAATTCCTTGGTGCTCAGCCTTCTTTTTGGTCCAACTCTCACATCCATACATGAATGCTAGAAAAACCATAGCTTTGACTAAATGGACCTTTGTCAGTAAAGTAATGTCTCTGCTTTTTAATATACTGTCTGTTTGTCATAGGTTTTCTTCCAAGGAGCAAGTGTCTCTTTACTTTGTGGCTGCAGTCACCATCCATAGTGATTTTAGAGCCAAAGGAAATAAAATTTGTCATTGTTTCCACTTTCTCCCCATCTCTTTGTCATAAAGTGATGGGACCAGATACCATGATCTTAGTTTTTTGAATGTTGAGTTTTAAGCCAGCTTTTTCACTCTCATCAAATAGCAAATTAGAGAGTGCTGGACTGTGGCTTTCAACGCACTTTTTTGGGGTGAAGATATTGGGAAAACTTCGAGATACTGGTAGCTCAGCTGATAAAGAGCCTGCCTGTAGTGCAGGAGACCTGGGTTCGATCCCTGGGTTGGGAAGATTACCCTGGAGGAGGGCATGGCATTCCATTCCAGTATTCTTGCCTGGAGAATCCCCATGGACAGAGGAGCCTGGCGGGCTGTGGTCCATGGGGTCACACAGAGTTGGATACGACTGAGCAACTCAGCACACTGGGCCCAGAAGAGATGGATGGATGGAAGGGCTCCACTGCCCTCCTGTCCACATGACCGTCGAGACATAGTCCTATCTCTGCGTGCAGGCCAGGTTCACCCGGTGTGCCTGCCTTGGCTTCCCATTTCTGCCAGTGGTTCCAGGTGTTCCTCAATCCTGGGAGTGAGCAGTGACAGAGAGCCTGGCTGAGTGAAAGTGTCACGGGTATCTCTTGGGAAGAGGCCCATCAGAGGGCCGCTGGGAGTGGTCCAGAGACTGGCTGGCCCCATCTTGCACGTCATACTTCTTACCCTGTCTCCTACACCTCTCTTCTTTAATCCTAAACGTGTACCCAAAGAGCCCGCTCCCGAGTTCACATTTATGCTTTGTGTACTCCAATCAGAGATCTCATTTATATGCATTTTTAAGAAAAGTCCAGATCTGATTAAACCACCCACACTCTGTTAGCACATATGAATCCACATATTACAGAAAGAGAGGCCAAATATCCCAAAGTGGTTAATCTTATTCACACCAAGTTTGCTCTGTAAATTTCATAAGATAATCACGTAAACGTGGGTAACTCTCCACTGTGTTGTAGTTCACACCACTTGCCCTGTACAAGCCCAAGGAGCTGATTTTAGGAATCCTTTGAAATGCCAAGAGGATTCAGCTTGTTAGCCTCTTTATTAAAATGCCAGCATATACACAATAATCTGAATTATTTACCTAGAACTATCTAAATCCATGGAGTTTTAGAAATATAGTTTAAAAAGAAAGGGTCACTTCTAATAATTTTGTTGTTCAGTCCCTAAGTCATGCCTGACTCTTTGTGATCCCATGGACTGCAGGGTGCCAGGCTCTTCTATCCCCGACTGTCTCCCAGAGTTTGCTCAAACTCATGTCAGTTGAGTTGGTGATGCCATCCAACCATCTCATCCTCTGTCGCCCGCTTCTCCTCCTTCCCTCAATCGTTCCCAGCATCAGGGTCTTTTCTAATGAGTTGGCTCTTCGCATCAGGTGGCCAGAGTATTGGAACTACACTTCTAATAATAGCACAGTGATTAACCACAGTGACTGGAGAATTGCCTCAAAACCTTTTTGGAAGTAGGCAGAGTATAAATAAATTACCTGATACTTAAATAAGATGTCTGAAGCTTTGTGACCTTCCGGTTCTAAGGTTTCTATCTATCATGTTAGAGATCAAGCTCACTAAGTTATCCCTGAAGTTCCCTGAATGTAGAATTCTGTGGGTTTTCTGTGAATCCCAGGTTAAGTTGAAGGCCATTTGGCTTTTGACTTTCTTGACAGTCTTTTGTAAAAGTAGAGTCCACTCTGCTGCCAAGTTCATATCCTAGTGTTAAAGGGCTCTGGGGTTATCCACAGACAAACCCTCAGATTTGGGGGAGTATGGATGTGTGGGCTGTTGTTGGCTACAGCACTTGTGCATGAAGACAGTGATATTAAATTTTAGAAAGCTGTAGCTGATAGTTTATTTTCTTTCCCTACTGAAGAAGGTAGAGGCATTAAATGTGCTTCATGACTCTTTTTTCCCTTGACCCTCCGCAGTGAATCCCCTGGTTTTACAGGTGGAGACATAGAGAGTTCTGCCTTGCTTACCTGAGTTTCTGGAAGCATCAGAATTTTACGACCATCCACTGTACTTTGCATGCAGTAGCTGCTCACTGGATATTATTTAAATGAACGAATGAATAAGTTAACAAATGAATGAATAAATTTGGTGCATGGTCCTAAGCCCCTTTCTGAGCCCTGGCTGTGTTTTGCAACCCTCTGCTGCTTCTTTGTAAACCTGATTGCCAGAATGACCTTCATAGCCCCTCCCAACCCCTGAGAACAATTGCATTTGCACCAAACTAGCGTTTCTGTCCAGGCCTGTGTAATGGCTGCCTTTCCTTTATAAAAAGAAACCCTCAAGACAATATTTCTCAGTGGTCCCAGAATAAGCAATAGGTGGAATGCCGTGGCAATCCTGAGAAAAGAGATGAGGAAGGGATCGAAGAAATTAGTAACCGTGGGTTTATCAGTGGGCTCCTGTTGAAAATGGATTTGGATGTCAGATGCTGCCCTGCAGCTAATGCCAACTGCTTGATCACAGCAGTTGTTGTTTAGTCTCTAAGTCATATCCAGTGCTTTGTGGCCTGATGAACTCTAGCCCACCAGGCTCTTCTGTCCATGGGATTCTCCAGGCAAGAATACCTGAGTGAGTTGCCATTTCTTTCTCCAGGGGATCTTCCAGACTCAGGGATCAAACCTGAGTCTCCTGCTTGGCAGGTGGTATCTTTATCACTGAGCCACCAGGGAAGCCTGCTTGCCGCAAAATAAATCAAAAAGACCTAAAGCTAAGACGCAGAAAGAGACATTTGCTGAAGTACACACGATTAATTAAGCATCACGTATTCAGTGTACTTGTCCTATTTGTGGCTTACAATTAAAAGATACCATACTCCTGAGAAAGGTACAGAGATTACCACAAGGTAAATTGATAATGGCCTCATCCTTAATTCATTCTACATATTTTCAGTTAAGTGGTTTAAATAGTGATAGAGCTTGTTATTTATAAGCATGTTAGTAGAATATTTGAGTTTAAGTGAGATTAACGCACTGGGCTGAGTAAAGGATACGGAATAGTTATTTGGTTGGCACTAGATAATTTACTTGGTTTTAGATTTGGGTTTATAAACTAAATGCATAAATCAATGGGCAGATAAATAGTGAACACAGATATAAAGACAGTCGCATGTTTATTATTTATAATGTTCCCCGAAATCTGTTCAAAAATGGCATGTGAAAATGATAAATAATAACATTCTATGTTATGAGATTGGGGGCTAGTTCTGAAAGGTACAAAGTATTAAAATATCCCTCATTGCATCTCATCTTTAAGATAAAATATATATTTGTATTATTTACACATTGTTTAGTTTCATTCTTTATACAGTTAACTGAATTTGGTTGAAGTTTCATTGTGAGAAATTCTATTCGTATAGTTGAGACAACTATGGAAATTAAGTTAATATGATCTGAGCCTCATCACACTGGAATCATCACTATCATTTTTGCATTTTCTACTCATTTTTACAAAACAAAGAGCAAAATATGAAAATAAAAATCACACAAACACTTATGTGGGGGAGAAAAAAACATAAATTATGCCAAAACTGACCTGCTCACAGGCAAAGAGCATCACAGCAAATGTTAATTTGCCAGCAGTAAACACAGTTCCAAATTGACACCTAAACAGCCTTCCATATGCCAGCACATAAGGCTCAGAGAGCAGATTGTTCCAAGGTCAAATGACCCTACAAAATGTCTTCTTTTCTAGTATCCTGTGCTAAATAGCAGCAGTAAGACACCTAAGGGTTTAAGAAAGCTGTGGAAAGTCGTCTAGGATTTCACGGTCGTCTGCGGTGCTGTGTCTGCAGGCTCTGATGGTTGCAGGGCAGTCACAACTGCTTTTTGTGTGTAGGACTCTGTGTTGCGCTCGGGAAAGGAGCCAGAAGGAGCAGAGTCGGCTACACCCAGAAGTAAACAGGCACCCGATACAGAATGTGTTTGGGGGTCCCAGGGAGATCTTCCCCTGTTGATCACAGCTGTTGCAAATTCTAAGTCAAGACTCTTTGGTATTACGTCTTTGAGATGATGTAGCACATTGAACCAATACAAATTGCAGTGCTGTTAGTAAATTTCCCAGGTGGCAAAGAACCTGTCTGCCAGTGCAGGAGATGTAAAAGACCCAGGTTCGATCCCTGGGTTGGGAAGATCCCATGGCGGAGGGCATTGCAACCCACTCCAGTGTTCTTGCCTGGAGGATCCCATGGACAGAGGAGCCTGGCGGGCTCCACAAGGTGGCAAAGAGTTGCACATGACTGAAACAACTTATCATGCATGCACAGTAAATTTCAAAGTCTTTGATGTAACTGGGGAAGATAACTTTAGGTCTCAAATAAGCTTTAAAGCAGTTTAACATTTTATATTTTGAATAAGCAATATATGTTTAAGAAAGAAAAATAAAAAGCAAATAAAAATTTTTGACCTAGTTCTGTGAAAAATGCCATTGGTAATTTGATAGGATTGCATTGAATATGTAGAGTGCCTTGGGTAGTGTGGTCATTTTAACAATATTGATCCTTCCAATCCATGAACACAGTATATCTTTCCAACTGTGTCATTTTTAATTTCTTTCGTTAGAGTCTTACAGTTTTCTGAGTACAGATCTTTTGCTTCCTTAGGTATGTTTTTCTTAGGTATTTTATTCTTTTTGATGTGATGATAAGTGTGGTTGTTTCATTAATTTCTGTTTCTGATATTTCATTGTTATTGTACAGATATGCAAGAGATTTCTGTGTATTAATTTTATATCCTGAAACTTTACTGAATTCATTGATGAGCTCTAGTAGTTTTCTGGTGGTGTCTTTAGGGTTCTCTGTGTATATCATCATGTTATCTGCAGACATTGGCAGTTTTACTTCTTCTTTTCCAATTTGGATTCTTTTTTCTTCTCTGATTGCTGTGTCTAGGACTTCCAAAAATACGCTGAACAAGACAAATCCTTGTCTTGTTCTTGATCTTAGAGGGAATGATTTCAGCTTTTCACTGTTGAGTATAATGTTAGCTGTGGGTTTGTTGTATCAAGTAAATTAAATACAAGTTGGAAAAGAAATATGAAAGTGACCCATCGTCTAATCAGTCAAAGATATCACTGTAAACAGTTTGGCAAATGTTCCTTCTGTGATTTTCTAGGCATCTATGGTTCTGTTTAGATCTTCATCTATCTATACTACCTCTATTTATGCATATAAATACGTTTACTTTACAAAAATGGCATCAGTTTGTTCTGTCACCTCTCTGCATAGAAACTAATTAGGAACATCTTTTCATGTCACTCAGCCAACATCTGTCACTTTTAAAGGCTGCTTAGCAGCCATGTCTTGGGCCAGACCTTGGTAGATTTCAGCACCCAGCGGTCTCCTCCTGTTGGTTGCAGTGTGCACAGTCTTCTAGTGCACACATCTCTGCACACTTATGCACTAGTCTCCTTAGGAAAAGATTTTTGGAAGTGGAACTGGTAGGTCAGAGTTATGTTTTTAATACATTTGATATGTGCTGGAAATTTTTCATTTGGAAAAGTATCTTTGATTTATATTCTCACCAGCTGTATATAAAAGAGCCTTTTTAATCAGACCCTCCTCAGCACAAGGTGTTATTCTTTTTAATTGCTGCCAGTCTGATAGGTGGTGACTATTAATTTGCATTTTATTGATTAATGAGTAAGGTTGAATTCCTTCATGTTTATTGGCCATTGTTTTTCCTTGCTTCTTCATCTCATTAGTCCTGCAATTGGATATGACTTTTTTCCCTATTTCTCTGCTATTTATGTATTTGTTTGTGTATTTGTTTATCTACTGTGGTGTATCTTTCTTTCACAGATGTAGCAGTCACATCCCACCCCTGTTTTTAGTTTATTATATGTCTTTAATTATATTTATATTTTACAACATTAAAAAAGTTTTTATTTTTATGTAGCCAAATCCACCAATCTTTTCCATTATGATTCCTAACCTTAAATATTTGGAAGCTTTGTGAATTCACTTGTTTACTGGGATACCTAAGCTAAAACACAGAGATGGGTTTGGTATTGCCCCACCTAAATCCATGATGATTTCATTTGCGGGAAGAGTCAGTGAAATATGGGTATAGATTTTTTTTGATATTCAAAAGTGAGATATTTTAGAAGGAAGGCAAAGTTGAGTCCCAACCAGTGATACTGTACCAATAGTTGGAAGTGGAATTCCAAGACAACTCCCAACTATGGTTTCTGGTCCCTGTTGCACCCACCTGCTCTCCCAGTGGTTCAGTGAAACACTAATTTATGTGCTGCTATGAAGGGATTTGCTGAGGTAATTAAGGTCCCCAGTCAGTTGACCTTCACATAGGGATATCATCTGGGTAGGCTGATGTAATACACGAGCTCTTTAAAAGCAGAGTTTTCTCTGACTGGTTGCAGAAGAGGAGTTAGATGATCCGTATGGCCTGAAGAAAGCACATATCCTTGTCATGAGCTGCCCATGGGGGCCACATGGTAAGGAAATGTGGGTGCCCCTAAGACCCGGGAGCTGTCCTGGGTGACCTCAGTCCTGAAACCACAGGAAATGAGTTTTGCCCACTACTAGTGAGCCTGGAAGAGTGTTTCCAGCCCCCAAAGAAGTTCACACCTTACTCGTCCACTTTCTGTACCCACACCACCTGCTGAGGCTGCCTTTCGCACAGGAGATACTCAATATGGTTTGTGGAAATCCATGGTCATAACTGAATACCCATATCTAAGAATTTCATACCACCTCTCTATCTGGCCCCCATTATTCATATAAATATGCTGAGTAGACTGGTCCACATGGGCTTCTATCAGAGAAAGATTGGTTACATTGATGGCTGTCGGTTTGCTAAGTCGCTTCAGTCCTGCCCGACTCTTTGAGACCCCATGGACTGTAGCCCGCCAGGCTCCTCTGTCCATGGGATTCTCCAGGCAAGAATACTGGAGTGGGTTGCCATGCCCTCCTCCAGGGGATCTTCCTGACCGAGGGATGAAACTGCATCTCTTACATCTCATGCATTGGCAGGCAGGTTCTTTACCACTAGCACCACTTAGGAAGCCCGGTGTGTGTCTAACATAGCCAGAAAATGCATAACTTGGGGAGTAACCCAAAGGGATCTCTCATCCATCTGTCTCTCTCCCTCCCTCCCTCTTCTTCTTACTTTTCTAAACACTCATCAGCACAAGAATAAAGCATAAGCTTGGAGGGAAATCTGTCAAACTGTTGCTGTTCTACTCAACTGTACGTCAGGTGTGAGAGCTTTGATTTTTTTTTTCTCTTTTAAAATTCATTTTTAAAAATTTTATTTTTATTTAACACCAGAAACATTTTGTATTGGGGTATATAGCCAATTAGCAATGTTGTGATAGTTTCAGGTGAGCAGCAAAGGGGTTCAGCCATACATATATGGGTTTTTTACTTTATTAATTTCTGTATTTGACTTTTTCACAACACACATGAAATTCTCTTAATTTTTTTTTTAAAAGGAAGGACAAGTGCATTGTTGTCTGTACCTCAGGCACCTCTTTCCTAAATGAACCCTAGCCTCAGAGTTATTATGCCTCCTCCCACATTGGACTCTCTTCCCCCATAGACCATACTTGAGACTAGCTCCCCAAGTTTCATGTGAGCCAGTAAAGGTCCCAGAGGTATCCTGACAGCCCAAGTGCTCTGGCCATTCCATACAGGGCTCAGCAGAAAGCTTCTTCTTCACATGACAGTAGATGAACTCTGGCGAATAGTGGGAGGTCCCCACTGCCTGACTTTCTCCTGTTTCTCGGGCCTTTTTGCACTGCTAAAACTGAGGACCACAGTCTGGGTGGCTTCAACATCAAGAGTTTCTTTCTGACAACATTGGAGGTGGGGAATTCCAGAAGATCAGGTGTCTGAGGATGACCCTCCTCCTGGTTTGCAGATGGCCAGCTTCACTCCTTGTCCTCACATTACAGAGAGAGGGGCACTGGTCTCCTCCTCTTCTTATAAGGCCACTAATCCCAACCTGGGGGCCCCACCCTCATGAGCTCATCTAAACCTAGTTATTCCCCAAAGGCCTGTCTCCAGATCCAATCCCTTTGGGGATTAGGGCTTCACTATGTGTGTTTTGGAGGGACACGCATGTTCAGTCCATGACACCCTGCCTCCTGGGGCTGCCCCGACTCTGGCCACCAGCAGTGACTTGCTCACTTAGACTGGACTGAGGAGCTCACTTCTATCTCACTGTTGATGTCTGCTGACCATAGTGCCCTCAGCCAGTGTCCTGGACTGGGGAGTGCGGTAGAGGTGGGAAGGCAGACTGCCCTTAGGAGGGGATGGGGGAGAAGGATGTGAGGGAATAGTGCCCTGGCCTTAAGCACCAGGGTTTGGGGCCAGGCTCTCTCCTTACCGGACACATCTTGAAAGTGCAGCAGCATATTAGCAACCGTAGAAGTGATGAGAATTCAGTGCATTAAAACAGTGAGAGCTCACGTGCACCAGTTCCCGCAGCAGATGCTGTTCGGGCTTCAGTGTATCAGTCACTGATGGTGGTAAACGCTCGCTCATCACTATGACAGCTTTAAGTTTTTGAAGCAGTGATATTTAATTTCTTTTGAATCGCAAATGCCGTTAAAGGAGACATGCTATTTTTATGACATGAGTTTTAAATGCTTCCAACATACCTCCCTCTCCTCCTCTGTATCCAGAATGTGTGCTGGTGGCTCTCAGGACTTCCTGAGGCTCTGCCCACAGAGTCCCCTGCTGACTCTGGGGCCCCATGACCTGCTCTGGGCTCCAGAGGAGCAGAGTCACGGGTGGGACAAGATCAGGAAGTCTGTCATGGTTCTGTCTGTGATGCCCTGGGCTTGCACGGTTATCCCAGCCTCTGTGCGTGCTCACATGGACATCAAATTGCTGTGAGGAACCAGAAAGCAGCCACGGGATGGGGGGGTTAGCTGGAAAGCCAGAGGCGTTGCAACATGAATTTGGAAAGCAAGCTATGGAGGACATGGAACATCTCCTCCAGCAGTCCAGCCAGCAGAAAAGCCACGATGCCGTTCAACGGCAGGCCGATGGCTCGGTGGCCCTCCCCAGCATCCCACTGGCCTCCAGTCACTCCCCCAGCCATTGTCTGCTGTCTGAAAACCAGCCAGGGCAGGAGCGCTGTCTCAGTAGATCATCTGTTGTGCCTTTAATAGTCAAGCAATGTGAATGCTGCTGTCACTTCTGTCTAGAACCCTGCAGATCCCGGCACCACCTGCAGCCCTCCTGGCCCCATGCAGAACGTCCAGCCCGGCTCTCGGGGGCTGCTAGAGGACCCCTGGCAGAAGCCCACCTGGCAGCTTGGTGTGACACCAGCCCTCACAAGCCTCCCCTGCCTTCCGGCTGCTGGATGGGGGGTCGCAGTGAGGTTCATGCCTCCGAAGCTCCATCTGATGAAACATCTGGAGGTGGTCCTCCAGCACCAGGAGCACATGTGTGGAGTGATGAATGAGACCTTGGGATGTAGCATCGGGCAGGGCTGTGGTTAACAAACATGACGGCAGATCTTCAGCTACTCTTCTTGGAGGCACCAGGGGGAACGTTTCAGCCTCATACAGAACAGGATTATAAAAAAGGCTTATTTTCGTCTGGATGGTGCTTCAGGCATTTGGAAGGAAACAGATGGGGGAAGAAACAGAAAAATATTATAGAGAAATGGAAAAGCTATTTCTTTTTAAACTGCTGGGCCAGTATTCTCAAGTGTTCTAGGGGAGTTCAAGGAGATCAAACCAGTTAATCCTAAAGGAAATCAACCCTGAATATCCATTGGAAAGACTGATGCTGACGCTGAAGCTCCAATACATTGGCCACCTGATGGAAAGAGCCAACTCATTGGAAAAGATCCCAGTGCTGGGAACGATTGAAGGCAGGAGGAGAAGAGGTTGACAGAGGATGAGATGGTTGGATGGCATCACTGACTCTTTGGACTTGAGTTTGAGCAAACTCCGGGAGATAGTGAAGAACGTGGAAGCCTGATGTGCTACGTGCAGTCTCTGGGGTCACAAAGAGTCAGATACGACTGAGCAGTTGAGCGGCAACAACGTCCTGTTCTCAGTGGTGCTGAGAAATCATCAGTACTCGATATTTAGACAAGCGAGAGGACCGTTGGTCTTTGTTGGATAGAGCTGGCCCTCTTTGGTGGTACTGAGTAAGAACAGAAATTGAGGCAAAAGCTACATAATGATCTTTATTGAAAGTAAATTTCATGAATATATATACACATACATTTCACTGGAAACTTGCATACAGTTTCTCTCTTGTTTAATGAAACCTCCTTCCTGGTCAGCACCTTTTAACAAGTTGACAAAACCATACATAGGTTGGTTTCTTGATGAAACTTAGACCTTGAACTTAATAGAGCTTAAAGATACCGATGACCCTTGAATATCAAAGAGGTCTATCTGTATCAAATTTAGCCAAAAGACTCCAAAGTGATCTCATAAATTTGTCCTTAAAGGGAACACTCTTTTTAAAAACACGGTGGAGAGGGGGAAGCTGTGCATCGGTACTGATCTTTATATAGCTCTCTGTTGTTTTACTCTTGGCAAAGAACAAGTTATATCTGGAAAGACATTTAAGAGTATACCTTCATTGGGGTGATTAAGTTTTGATATGTGTGGTTCTCTCTGTTTCTTGGGTAGAAGAAGACCTCTTTTAAGTATTCGTATTTTGGTTATTCTGAACATTTTTACTTAATACACAGAGAGTTGCAAAACTTCAGGGCAGATATATATTTTTATGTATATGAAATACCCTCATCAGAATCTTCTGAGCCTAAAGATTAGAAGGATTCAGAAAATGCTAACTCAGTGATTTAAGCTGATATGCATTCTCTCTACCCAACTTGTGAGAGAAAGCTTGGATGACTTTAGAGTCAGTACCCTATGCAGAATTTCTAGTTCTCTTTCTACAAAGCCTAACAGAGACTGAGAACATCTGAGAGGAGAAGCTCTCTGTGAATGGGAATTGATTCTCTAATTGCTTTCTGCTTTGTGTTTGTTCTGCTTTTAAAACCACTTTTCTTTTTTATCTTTTTCAAAGTAATTTGCACACAGAGTTTGTAAAGCTGTGTAGTGAACACATTGAGGCTCATATTGACTAAAAACACAGTTCTCTGTTCCTCATCCTCATTCCCAGTCTTGATCCCTAATGGCTAACATTTTCTTTTTGCTGTTTTTCCAGCATCTACTTTAATATTTTTCAACAATGCAGTTAAGTATTTGTATTTACTCATTTAGGCATTGTCTATTACTTTCCTATTAAAACAGGTGAAGATCAACTCTTCTGTCTTACTTTCACCAGATTTCACCTTTCTTCATACTCCTATTTAGTTATTTCATCCTTTTCGTAAAACCATTATGTGATGATTGTATTGTTGTCGAACAAGAGGTATAATATTACTTTTGTTGTTGTTCAGTCATTCAGTGGTGTCCTACATGTCCTTTTTATGTAAATTTCCCCCCTGCATTATCAGTATTTAAATAGATCGATTTTCCTCCTGGAGACAAGGTTCCTGGACCCTTCCGTCTCTAATTCCAAGCTGAGTAGTGCTCTATGAGCCAGGTGCATAGCTTCTAGCTGGGGCATCATCCTCACCATCAACCTGGCTGTATCTTTGCCTTTTTCCTGTGTTGGAAACAAAATCCAGAATATTTCTGTGGCAGTCTTTGATTCTTTCTGCTTTTTCAGATCAAATGAATAAGATGACTTAAATCAAAAGGCAATATTTATGAGATACTAAGACCTACCCTTTCCCCCAACAAAAATAAAGCCTCTACTCCTTACCTTATTCAGTCCATGACAGACATGAACTTGGCCACACAGAAGTCAGGCTAAGATTATGCACAGCACTGACATTGAAACAGCTCTACCCGGTGCAAAAAACTGGGCAAAATACTACAAATTCCGGACACTCTGCACAGACTTCCATTCACAACAACACTGTTACTTGGTTTGTCAGATGGTAAATTGCATGTGGTCAATTCCTTTAATCAATCCTAAATGAAATCAGTGTTGAATATTCATTGGAAGGACTGATGCTGAAGCTGAAACTTCAATCCTTTGGCCACCTGATGCAAAGAACTGACTCCTTAGAAAAGACCCTGATGCTGGGCAAGATTGAAGGCAGGAGGAAAAGGGGGTGACAGAGGATGAGATGGTTGGATGGCATCACAGACTCAATGGACATGAACTCCGGGAGTTGGTGATGGACAGGGAGGCCTGGCATACTGCAGTCCATGGGGTCGCAAAGAGTCGGACATGACTGAGCGACTGAACTGTGATTGCATGTGACAAGGTTAAGAGGTTCCCCAGTCCAGAGATCGACATAACAAAATAGGTCTTCAGCCTAGATCGTCTCACTCCACGTTCAGTATGCTTTAATCCATCCTGTATCAGAAGCCGGATGACCACCTGTTTTTTGATAAATGATAAATGATGCCATGTCCTCAGTGACATACTTTAACTTCTTTTAGACCATTATAGTGTTCTTTAGTGCCTTATTCTGTTATGCTAAAACAGGCCACTTATTTCTGTAGGCTTTTCCCTATTTTAGGCTTTCTAAGTTCAGAGTGAAAAGTTATTGATTTTCCTCTGACAACCTGTCTTTAAAGAAGTAAGGAACTCCTCTGGTTTCTGCCGTATATGCTGTCATGGAAACATCACCTTAGCAGATGCCTTGGGTTATTGGGAGGACAAAGTGCCAAGATGGGACCTGTCTTCTAGACAAGCCATCCATCTCTGGGCTGGCTCACCCTGAAGATGGTGATGGAGAATTCAGGAACACGTGTGGAGCTGCTTCTCCAAATACAGTGTACACCGAACTTTGGTGTCTATTGAGGCACTGGCATTTCTAATGTGGATGACTTAGACTGATTTCCAGAAGGTAGAGAGAGATGATTGGAAAATAGCTTCAAGGCAGATAGTTAATTAATCCTAAGCCCGCCTCTCTTTATCACCTTGACAATGAAATTACTGTCCTAATACAATTCAGTAGAGGACATGCTAATACTCTACTTAGTCCCAGCCGGTGGGGGCAGGGGTCAGGCAAGAGCATGTGAGTCATCTGACCTCAAGAAGTTACTGATCTTTTGAAAATAATCATAAATAGTTCAGTTCAGTTCAGTTCAGTCGCTCAGTCATGTCCGACTCTTTGCAACCCCATGAATCGCAGCACGCCAGGCCTCCCTGTCCATCACCAACTCTCGGAGTTCACTCAAACTCATGCCCATCAAGTCGGTGATGCCATCCAGCCATCTCATCCTCTGTCGTCCCCTTCTCCTCCTGCCCCCAATCCTTCCCAGCATCAGGGTCTTTTCCAACGAGTCAACTCTTCGCATGAGGTGGCCAAAGTATTGGAGTTTCAGCTTCAGCCTCAGTCCTTCCAGTGAACACCCAGGACTGATCTCGCTTAGAATGGACTGGTTGGATCTCCTTGCAGTCCAAGGGACTCTCAAGAGTCTCCAACACCACAGTTCAAAAGCATCAATTCTTCGGCGCTCAGCTTTCTTCACAGTCCAACTCTCACATAAATAGTTAAGTACCTACAATTCCCAAAACTAAATATGTATTGCTTTAAAACCAATGGCCAATCTGCCAGGGGATAGCCAAGAGCCACCTAGAAGCACCAGAGCCCAGCGCTGCACCGTATCTTTCAGTGGGTCAGCAGTTCCTCCTGTTTATTTTCTCGGCCTTTTTGAGATCAGAGCTTCTTTGGGTGATCCTGTAACTCGAATTTTCCCTTCTGTCCAGGCCTTGGCATTCTTTGCTCTTTACGTAGTATGTGATCTTGGTTTTTCTAGAAGATGCCTTTGCTTATGTACTTGACGCTGCGATCCAGGGCACTTCACCTCCCCTTCCCAGGCTGTCTGGGTGTGCTGTGATCTCTGAGTACCTGGAAGAGGGGACCAAGTTGGGATTTACAGTCTCTGCTCCCACGCCTTCCCTAGTTCTATCAGTTACAGTCCAGGGTAGGTGCTTGGGAAACGGGAGCCTGAGAGAAGAAATGGAGGCACTCACGTCCCAACAGAGGGAGGTCCCGTCGCTGGTGTACTTAACAGCAGGGCTTCCCTGGGGACAGCTGTGGTCCTGCCGGCGGCGTTTGCTCAGAGCCGGCCCCGGGCTCAGGAAGCCTTGAGTCAGCCAGCCAGCTCCCGGGCCCATTTCCTTTACCTCTCTTTCTAAAAACAGATGAAATGATGTAACTGCCCACAAGGCAGTTTCCTATGAGCTCTAAAAAGCATGTTTAAAAAAAATTTTTGTTTATTTTGTATTGGTGTGCAACTGATTAACAGTGTGTGACAGTTCCATGTGGACAACAGAGGGAATCAGCCATAATATACATGTATCCAGTCTCCCCCAAGCCCCCCACCTTTCACTGAGGCTGCCACATAGCACTGAGCAGAGTTCCCTGTGCATACAGTGGTTCTTGTCATCTATCCATTTGAAATATAGCAGTGTGTACGTATCCATCTCAAACTCCCTAACCATCCTTTCTCCCCCGGCAAGCATAAGTTCATTCTCTGTGAGTCTTTCTGTTTTGTAAGTTCATTTATATCATTTCTTTTTAAATTACACAAAAAGCATGTTCTTATTCACCAGAAAACAAGGCACATTTGATGGCTCTTCTTAAAACCACTGCCCAGCAAATGCAGAGCCTTCTTCTCTGAGTGGGAATCAGATGCCGCTGAGAATCCCCTGTCTGCGGGTCTGCGATTGTGAGCCTTAGAGAACACGGACGATACCAGCCCTACTGCTAACTAAAATCTCCATAATATTTATTTTTCCCCTGGAAGGAATTTTTTTTATTATATTACCATCGGCACACCCTGAAAGTTCAAAGGAGATAAACAAAAGCAGTAGATAAAGCCACATCCTTCTTGAGTTCATTCTGTTGCTTTAGTGTTGATTGTTAATGTTTAGGTTAAAAACCATTGCTGCTGAAAGGAATACAGCATGCTTGTAGAGCAGATGTGCCTGATCCACACACATCCACACACATACATGCACACAAATGCACACATGGCCCAGATGGGTGGGTTTGGAAAGAGCACCCCTCTCCATGTAACACTGAAGGGCTGGAGACCCAGAAGCTCCTAGTCACACGTTTCGATACAGGGAGAGGTAGAAGTAGAAACCAAATCTTTAGGCTTCAGACTTCCTTTTTCCTATGAGTGGGGCATTTTCCTTGATTTTCTAGTCCAGAGCCACAGCCAGAGTTGACACAAACCTTCCCAGAGAACTCGGGTGATGGGGAAGTTGTCTGCTCTCTCGGTCACCTCTGAAAAGCCAAAGAACAGAGTTATCAGAGACTATATAGGTTGGTCCCTGAGAAGAGAGAACTGAACAGAAGCATTCAAATCTCATTTGACTAAATAATCTGAAAATTAAAAGTAGTTGATTTTATCTCTGCATATTTATCCTGGGTATTAGCAAATGTGCTCTGATTTAAAATATATTCTAAAGAAGATTTCATTTAATTATAAATACAGATTTGTTTTTGTTCTCTATCTCTTCCAAAAATATACTGGGATTAATCTCAAAACTCAGAGCCAGTGTTGACAAGTGCAAAAAAGGTGAGAGTCCTGGGTTGGTTGGGCCTCACTGGTGTACAGTGAGGGTTTGGTCAAGAGTGGAGATTCACGAAATACGGTCCTCAGTCTGCTTATAGACTCTTGAGTGTCCTGTGGATGGGTGACAAGTTCAACCAAAGATAAAGTCCCTCTCTTTGGTCTTTATGGAATGAATGAACTTCAAGTCCAAGGACTTACTTTTACACACTTGTCACACTTGTAAGGAAATGGCAAGCTACTCCAGTACTCTTGCCTAGAAAATCCCATGGATGGAGTAGGCTGGTGCAGGCTACTCCATCCTTGGGGTCGCGAAGAGTCGGGCACAACTGAGCGACTTCACTTCACTTCACAAGGGTAACTAAAGGGGCTTGTCCAGTGGCTCCATGGGTAAAGAATTAGCCTACAATTTAGGAACACAGGAAATGCTGGTTTGATCCCTGGGTAGGAAAGATTCCCTGGAGAAGGAAATGACAAGTATTCTTGCTTGAAAAATCCCATGAACAGAAGAGCCTGGAGGGCTGCAGTCAGATGGGTCACAGAGTTGGCCAAGACTGAGCACCTAAGCACATACATAAGGGTAACTAAGTGAGTTGATTAAAGGCAACTGAGCTCTTGAGTACATAGGCTAAATTTAGCAGGCTGCGGCATTTCGCCAAGGACCCATCTCTGGTCTGCCAAGCCTGCCTCCCCCTGAGTGTCTGGAGAGGCCACACAGCTTCTGCTCCCCACCCACCAGGGGAGTCAAGCTCGACAGCTCAGCTTCCTGGGCTGCCAATGGTTTGAGCCAATAGGGTTTTTGTTGCAGTTATTTTTGCTTTTATCTTTGTTTCATTTCCATTTGAAATCACCCTTTCTGTCTTTGGCTGAACCAAATAACCCACAACATGTTTTAGAGATCCAGATCGGTTCCCAAAATGCTCTAAATCTTTAGTTTTCCCAAAACTAGTTCGCAAGACTTGTCTGCCCTGTAGTTCCAGTGTAAGCCCTCAGGGTCCCCGTTAGTGACTCAGGATGTATTCATGAGATCTCCAGATGTGCTAGGACAGTGAGGCTTTATGATTTCGGTGAACCTGCTGGGAAAGATTGAAGGTGGCAGAGGAAGGGGATGGCAGAGGATGAGATGGTTGGATGGATCACAGACTCAATGGACATGATTCTGAGCAAACTCCTGGAGTTGGTGGTGGACAGGGAGGCCTGGCATGCGGCGGTCCATGGGGTTGCAAAGAGTCGGACATGACTGAGTGACTGAACTGAACTTTTTCCAACAAGACTGCAGAGTACGTGGGCTGGGAGGTAATTTGTGTTATGAGAGCTGTGGTCAGAAAGGTTTATCGGCTCCTGGGAGGAACTGTGCGTTTCAGAGGACTCAGTGGAGCTTCAGGGTGTGCAGGTGCGAGGCAGCTGACCACAGAAGTGCGGTGAGGAAGCCAGTCCCCTGGCCCCCACCCAGCTTCTGCTGGCTTCTCCCTCCTGCCAGCTGTCCTCAGAGACAGCTGCCTTCCCGGCCCCCAGCCTGGGACTTGGAGCTGACACTTCTCTGTGTACTTCCAACTGGGAATGGCCCCAAGGTTTCTCACCGCTCTTCTGATCCACCTGCCTGGCTTGGCTCCCACCGCTCAGCATCACATTCTCACTGGCTGAGTCCAGCATCCTCCTGGCCTCTATCACCATTCAGACGGATGGGCTGGCACCTCCATGGAGTTCCCTTTCCAGTGCAAGTTCTAGGTCCCTAGGTTTTCCTGACTGTTTTCTAACATAAGGCTTTTACGACGTTCTTTCTTTTCCTCTAGAAATTAATACAATCGACATTCTGTTTCACATCGGTGATTTTCCTAAAACTGCCAGAAACCCAACAAATGACTGTGTAATTATCTCCACCATCCTGTTTAAAACGTCACCATTGTGTTTGACTTAAATATGCTACTTTGCATGGACCATGACATTTGTTTTACAGCTTCACTGAGGCATCATTTACATACCATAAAATCTACCCTTTTAAAGAGTACAATTCATTGGTTTTTAGTATATTCACAGAATTGTGCAGCAATCATGTTAATCCAATTTTACAGCATTTTCATCACCCAAAAGAGACACCCTCTATCCATTAGCAGTCATTTCTCATCCACCCCTGGCCCAGCTTCCAGTGACCTCTAATTATTTATTTATTTTTTTTGGTCTGTATTTGCCTATTCTGGTCATGTCATATAAATGGAATTATATAACATTCTCTGGTGTATGTGGTTTCTTGCACTGAGGATAATGTTTCATAAAGATTCATCCATGTTGTTGTGCATATCAGAACTTCATTCCTCTTTATGGCTGAAATGTATGCTATTGTATGGATATAACACATTTTGGTTATCCACTCGTCATTTGGTGGACGTTTGGGTGGTTTCCATATTTTGTCTATTATGAATAAGGCTGCCATGAGTAAGTGTGTACAAGTCTTTATGAGGACATGGCTGTTACATTTTACAATGGGCAGTCTGGAGATCCAGAAATCAAGAAGTCTTGGTTAGAGAGGTGGACATTGCACTCGCACATGTAGGACTGTTCTCTGTACTAAAGATCCTGTGAAGCTTCCTATTTCCTCTCCATCTTCTTGTCCATCTCATCCATTCATCTGCTCAGCCAGTAACCAGGGAGCACAATTTTTCAGGCACTGTCTTAGACTGGGTGATGCTTAATTAGCCATTTTTATATTTTTAGTGAAGTTAGGTATTTTATTCCTCTGGGAGAGAACTTTTTTAAATTCTAAAACTAAATTGTGTTTGAAAATGTTGGCGCCACCTCCTTCAGGCGTCAAACACTCAGAATAAGCCATTTCAAGATATTTGCTTTTTCTCTAACTGATACCTTCCCTCTAGTTTTTTTATTTATTTCCTTTTTGGCCAGTTTATTTTTTGTGTCTTGAATTTCTCCTGCCCTTGGCATCCCCAGAGCCATAGATTCTACAAGATTTTAAAGAAGCTTTGTTTCCTAACTGGAACCTGGTCCCTGCTTCCCATTTTTAATTATAGCTTAAGTCTACAGCCTTATTAAACTCCTCCAGTTGGAGATTTTTGCATTATAGGTTTTGGGTTTATCAGAGGAGCTCTGCTAAGCTGCAGCTCTGTGCAGAGGCCCCTGCAAGGGGCTGAGGGAAATGCAAAGCTGGATCTGAATCATTGCATCACCCCTCACATCTTCCCTAGGACTTGCAGTGTGCTGAGGTGGGAGGCTGTGTGCGAGGTTCCCTGGGAAGGCCTGCCCTTGGATGGCATCACAGGAGGATTAGCAGGGCGGGGAGCCAGGAGAGTGGAGTGGGAGCTCATGAACTAGGAGGGAATATCCAGGCATCCAAGGGGGGAAGAGAAGCAATTAAACACGTGCAAGTGGCAGGGAGTTCTGGTATACCAAAGAATGCAAGGTAGCACCAGTCCCCATCAGGAGAACTTTTGAGAGTGCAGACCTAGGACACCTTCCTTCATCTACAGAGTTCTTCGTCTACAGAGTCCAGAGTCTCTATGGTGGGTCATGGGGATGTGGGTTTATAAGAAGCTTTGCAGGTTGCCAGGGTTGACTGGGAACCTGTGTTCTTAACAGTGGGCATTGTTTAGGAACCTGAGTCTGCAGGTTAAGAATCTACCAGTTGACACAAGCCTTGGCATGCCCACCCCTCAATAAGGCAAAGATGAGGCTTTATGTGAAACAGAGCAAGCATTTTGGCAGTTAGTACCTGTCCTCCCATTGCATATAGTCTTGTTGGTGGGGGAAGAGCATATACCAGTTAGAGACATGAGGCTATTCAAGGAAAGTGTCAAAGGATAGGACACACATTGAGTTCTGTAGGTGATTATGGGAAGGAAAGGACTGTCTGGAGGTCCAGCATCAAGAAGTCTTGGTGTGAAGATTTGGCTGTGAGCTTGCACGTGAAGGATTGTTCTGATAATAAATTCTGAGCATCCTCCCATTTCTTCCTTACATCTTCCTCTTTCATGTCCAGTTCATTCATCCATTTACTAAACAAGTCAACGTACATGGGCCACTGCCTATTTGCCAGGGGCTGTATTGGCAAGTTGGCCAATTGGCGCTGTATTGGCGCTGTATCCCAGCTACACCTGACCTCTTCAATGTGCGCACAGTCTGGTGGAGACAGGAATACGTGTTCTGTCTTTGCTGTCCTTGTTTACTTTGCTGTCACAGGGGTCACAGCAGAGCGCCATGTGTGTCTGAAGGAAGGATCATCTACCAGCTTCCCCAGTGAAGGCTCAGGCTTCCAGTGTGGATTTGAACAAAGTGCAGGCATTTCCTGGATTACTGAGAGCTTTGCCTTACTGCTTTCTCTCTTTCTTCCTTTCTCTCTTGCCAGCTTTTCTTTAACGCGCCCTTTCTGGTTCCTCAGCTTGTCTAGCTCTTTCCATGTATCGGTTCCTGTCCATCCTATGTGTCTCACCTCCTTTCTCCCATATTTCTCACTATCACTTTGAGTGGGACTAACAATGGATGACTTCAAAAGGAAAAAAATTGTAACCGAAGTAATCTGTGTGTCGTTATGCTTGGAGAAAGCTGGAAGGTGCTTCACAGGCAAGCATGAACTCTGGCCACTGTAAAGACAGTACATGTTTCTAGTCTCCAGGAAGAGGCGTGGCCTGAGTTTTTTTTCTCAGCGTCACTTCTTCCCCTGCTAGGAGCCACTGAAATCCAAGATTCTCTCAGATACCAGGTATGAGGAGCATGGCTAGGTCATTCTGCTGTCGATTCTGACACGTGGGCCTTAGGGGGAGGACACTGGGCTTCTGGAAGGGGTACAGTCAGTGGAGAGCCTGTGATATTTCTCTAGATTCACTCCCACCAGGTCAGCTGGTCAGGATACACATGCAAATAAATGCAAAAATGTGAGACTGATGTCTACCTTCTCAAGTCCCCAAACTTGCATAAGGAAAAATAGATACTTCTTTATTTACTGAGAGTGAGTTACTCACCTGTTTGTCTTCAAAGGCAGCCTTGCCCTTTCCTCCACTGGTCAGCAAGGATCTAATGAGCATCTGTTCAAAATCCAACCTGGGGACTTCCCTGGTGGTCCAGTGGTTGGGACTCTGAACTTCCAGTGCAGGGGGCACGGGTTCGATCACTGGTCGGGGAGCCAGCATCCCACATGCCACACGGAGCATGGTGGCAAAAAAAAATCTAGCCCTGTTCTGGATGTTTGGGGCATAGAAGCAAAGAGGGATGTATTCTTCATGCAAAAGACTAAAATTAAATTGCAAGCATATGTGTGCCTATGTGCAGATTTGTGCCAGGTAATCTCTTCCTCTGCACCCGTGCATCTCTCCAAACTGTGGGTGTGGTCTTCAGGAAAACCACCGCTGGGAGACCACCCTTTGCCCCCAGTTTATCTTGCATCAGTATTGCCTTCCAATCAGTCAGAAGACACACAGTCATTTGATGGGTGTATAAGACATTGGAGCAGTGTATAAAACATTGAGGGGAAAGGGTTCAGTTAAATTAAAAGTAATACTAGAGAAGAAATCACCCACAACCTCAGGGCTGAGCTGCACAGAAAAACTAATGCTTAGCGACTGGCATTTTCTAGGGAGCTTCTCAAATGAGCGCCAAACTCCTGCGTGAATGCAGGTGAGTTCTGAGCAAAGCCACGTTGAGAATATTTTCAGCTGATGTTTCCACTTCTGAGCGTGAGCTCCCTTGCTGAAATGGTGCATTTTCCCCAAGGTGAATGATCCTTGGAAAGGCTTTCATATTTTCAGCCACATCTTGAAATTGGAGGAGCTAAACTCCTTTGCATAAGCATTTAACAGCTTCTAACACTAACTGCTGTCCAGAAGGGCCACACGAGCTCATGGAGCTTGGTGCTTCCCAGGCCGGCTCTCTTAACTGGATCTGTACTTCCCATTAAATGCAGACCCTTTCTGAGGCTGGGATTCCCAGGACAGTTAGTAGATGTTTTCTTTTTCTCTTTTTTGGCCATGCCCCACGACATGTGGGAATTTAGTTCCCCGACCAGGGATTGAACCTGCGACCCCTGCCCTGGAAGCTCAGAGTCTTCTTAACCACTAGATTGCCAGGGAAGTCTTTGGTAGCCATTTTCAAGGGGCATTTCAGCTCTGGGTCCTACCACATCAGCTCTGTTTTGATTCAGCAAGAATTCAGATATTTCCATAGATTTGATGATTTTGTCATTTTGCTAAACAGCACTCCTGTTTGTGAACTGCTCAGCTTAAGTGGTACCCTTTAATCTCTGCAAAATGCCTGGAGGACAGTTATTAGTATCCCTATTTTTATGGGAGTAAGCGAGGTTTAAGTGAGATTAAACGTGAGGCTTGAAGTCAGAGAGCCTGGAAGCAGAAGAGATAGACCAGTGCCCGTGGTAGGCAACCTTGACTTTTATAAGCCTGTCGGTCTCCCGGGGCTGGGGGCTCAGGGTCCACTTGGAGCCATTGCTGCTGTTCTTCCCCAGGACAGACTGGCCCGTCTCGCACCTGTCAGGCAACTTTCCTCCTGATGCTACTGCTTTCTGGGCCCCCATCCAATCTCATTTGGAGCCTTTATCAGTGAGCAAATCTGTTTCTTTCTATTAGATTCAGTTGAGGCAGAGGCAGGCATTGGAGACAGATGGACGGCTGAAGATAACACCAGCTTCCAAGGAAGGAAAGAGCCACTGCAATTAAAACTCTCACCCTCCCTCGAGGTTGTGGAGTCCACAGAACATCAGCTCAGGGTCTGAGACGGTGGCAGCCCAGACAGAGGGGAGACGGAAGAGCCCAGAAGGCCCTATTATTCCCGCTCTAGGTAGATACACAAGATCAATAAAATAAATGAGCTGTTTTATCCAGGCTAGCCATTCTGATCCAGGGACACGTAAACATATTGATCACCCTGGTAGAAACTGCTGGTCCACCCTGTGCAAAATGTGGGTGGTGAAGAAAATACACTGAGTGTAGTTCTGGGCCACCCTTTGCCTGCTTGGCTCTGAGGCAGAGCTGTGTGCACTGCGACCCGTCCTTCTCTACCCTGTTGGAGGCAGCAATTGGAAGACGGCCAGTGGATCACCAGCAGACAGCAGGTCTCCAGGCCAAGGCTCAGGCTCTGACTTCCACAACAAGATGTTTGACACGGGCCTTTAACAGGTCTTCAGTGTCAGTGGTCTCTTAATCATTGAGTGTAACTTGATACATGTTCCATTGACATCAGGGCTGCTCAGATGCTCAGGGTCTATAGTGACTTGTGGAGGAATGTGACATGTCTTTCTCTAAAAATAAACATCTGACTCTTTGCAACCCCATGGACTGTAGCCCACCAAGCTACTGTGTCCAGGGGACTTCCCAGACAGGAATACTGCAGTGGGCTGCCATTCCTTTCTCCAGGATCTTCCTGACCCAGGGATTGAACCCAGGTCTCCTGCATTGCACACAGATTCTTTATCATCTGAGCCACCAGGGAAGCCCTGATAGTGAAGCCCTTTGTGACCCAAGGACTGTAGCTCTCCAGGCTCCTCTGCCCATGGGACTTCACAGACAAGAATACTGGAGTGGGCTGCCATTTCCTCCTCCAGGGGATCTTCTCAACCAAGGGATTAAAACCAGGTCTCCCACAATGCAGGCAGATTCTTTACTGTCTGAGCCACCAGGAAAGCCCCTTAGATACGGTGAGTGGAGGTATATTTCCGTAGCAAATGATACATCTCAACTTGAGAAAAAGAAGAAGCTCTAGCTCAGGCAAGAGTGGGGCTGGTTGGGGTTGGCTGAACAGGGCCTTAGGTGCAGCTAAGACTCCCTCCACTCACCCCCTGCTTCATCCGCTGGCTTCTCCTCTTAGGGAATGAGAGGAAGTGACCACTGACTGACTATCCCAGAGTCTTCTCCTCGGTCTCTGTGTAAAGAGGAAAGAAGGCTTCTTTTCTCCAGCCTCAATTTGGAGGTTCTCAGGCAAGCATCCTATTGGCCTGGCATAGATCCTGCGCCCACCCCTGAAACAGTCCTATAGTAAGTCAATGAAGTACTGGACGTGTCCTGAGTAACTGGACCACACTGTAGCAGGGGTGCAATCTGTCGCCAGAAGAGAGAAGATGGGGCACATGAACACAGAGGGAGCTGGTGGTAATCATGCAGTCACTCTGGTCTCCACTTCTGTGTGAGACAGAACTGCATCATTGTTAAGCCTGATTCAGGATACATGAGTTCAAGTCCTGATACCAATACCTTTTAGCTATGGCTGTAGAAAGATTGTAGTTTTTTCTCTGTGTCTCAGTGACCTTTAAAATGATGAGGACAACATCTACCTCACAGGGTTATTTGTTATTGTCATTTGTCATTTATTCGCTAAGTCATACCCAACTCTTTAGTGACCCCACAGACTGTAGCCCACCAGCCTCTTCTGTCCATGGGGAGTGGGTTTCTTACTCCAGGGAATCTTCCTGACCCAGGGATCAATCCCTGTGTCTCCTACACTGGCAGGCGGATTATTTTCCATTAAGCCACCAGGGAAGCCCCTGGGTTCTTGGATGACTTAAATGAATTAGTACATTGGAGCAGTAACTAGTACAAAGTATGTCATCATTAATGTCAGCAAATATCATCATCATCTCATCATCATCATCTTCTTCATCATCATTGATGCTGTGCTGGTGCCAAGTTGCTCAGTTGTGTCTGACTCTTTGTGACCCCATGGACTGTAGCCCACCAGGCTCCTCTGTCCATGGGATTCTCCAGGCAAGGATACAGGAGTGGGTTGCCATTTCCTTCTCCAGAGCATTTTCTTGACCCAGGGATCTAACCTGTATCTCTTACGTCTCCAGCATTGGCACTAGTGCCACCTGGGAAGCCCTCATTGTTACTCAGTTCAGTTCAGTTCAATCCAGTCGTGTCCGACTCTTTGCAGCCCCATGGACTGCAGCACACCAGACTTCTTTGTCCTGCACTATCTCCGAGAGTTTGCTCAAACTCATGTCCATGGAGTCGGTGATGCCATCCAACCATCTCATCCTCTGTCACCCCTTCTCCTCCTGCCCTCAATCTTTCCCAGCATCTGTCACCATCCATACATGACTACTGGAAAAACCCTAGCTTTGACCAGACGACCTTTGTTGGCAAGCTTGTCACCATCTTCCAACTCCATCCCACTCCATCCCCAGTCCTAGGGGGCACATAAGATGCAAGTAGAACAAAGGCAGGCCTTCGCTGAGAAATGAGTGACAGCCCAGGTCCAAGCAGAACATTTTCCAGTGTTACTTTGTCCTTTATAATCCCCCAATAGAGTCCAAATGTCTCCACCAGAACCTGTGACATCCAGAACAACTCTGCTATTCCCTCTATTTCCCATCCTGGTCTGACTATATATTCATATATATAGAATTGAAAGGAAACGTTGTCCCTGGTTACTTAAAATGCAGAACCTCTAGGATGGTAATTTTTTCCCCTTACATTGATGAATTATTTTCTATTTTCCTCACTAGTATAATGAGTGAAATGGGGTGAGCACTATTATTCCCACTTGATAAATGCACACAGTGGGATTCAGAAAGGTTCTATTACCCAAAGAGAGCCCAAGGTCAAATCTGCTTTGGTTTCTGTCTCCTGTTAAAAAGAATATGCCTCCCTCTAAATGAACCACATTCCAATATTGTATACAGACTCTATGGCACTGTGCTTCTTCCTTCCCCCTCCTTTCCTTCACTCATTTATGCCGCCGACATTTAATGAGCACCAGGTATGTACCAGGGCTTCTCTGGTGGCTCAGACAGTAAAGAATCCACCTACAGTGCAGGAGACCCAGTTTCGATCCCTGAGTCAGGAACATCCCCTGGAGAAGGGAATGGCTCCCCACTCCAGTTTTCTTGCCTGGGAAATTCCATGGAAAGAAGAGCCCGGTGGGCTACAGTTCATGGAGTTGCAGAGTGGGACACAACTGAGCGACTATCACTTTCACTTTCAAACGTGTGCCAAGGACTCTGGAGTATTTTGGAAGTAACATAAGGAAAGAGTAAATAAGCAAATAACATAAATAATAAAAAAAATATCAAGGAGTGGTAAGAACCCTGATTTTAAAAAAAATTTAATGGTAGCATTGCAAATGATCTAATGAGAGGGAGATTAATTAAACAAGTGTTTTTTTAAGCAGCTTACTATGTGAAGAAATAGATAAAGAAGATTCCCGGTAGACAGAATTGTACTGTGTGAATCTTTGCATGTTGTTATCAGCTTCACAGATCTGCATACCAGAGTATTTAACCATAACACTAACTCTTGACCTTCTTGCCTTAAAGTGCCTTAGACCACAGCTTAGAAAGTTAGCATAAGCAACTGTGATTGGCTTTCCCCAAGTTTTGAGACCATGGTTGTTTGAGGCTTTAAGAGAGAATGTTATTTACAAGTGTGTCTTCATCAAAAATCTATTTTGTTTGTTAAAAATCCATAATGGGAAAGAAACAGTAGCAAATAACAGGCAATTTTTGCATTTAAAAAAACAGTGTTTGGAATAAATAGATTTCCTGGTGGGTTATGTGAGAATGAATCTTAAATCCTAACTACTTCCATTTCTTTCAGAGGAATTTTTGGCAAATAGAGTTTGTTTCTTGGTCTCACTGAAGTCCTGATTAATTTATACCAACAACAGTGACATTATGGGTATTTGTATAACAAAAATTGTTTCTGACTGTGCCAGCATGGATGAAACGAAAGCCATCATAATTAGTTTCACAGAATGGAAGTTTAGAAGAATGAGTGAAAATTCTAAGTGAAATAGGCAAACAGGAATTTTGTGCTTCAATTTTTATGTCTACATCCTTGAAGGGGACAGAAACAGAATTTATATTTTAGTGAATGCAGGCTCACTCTTCCTTTGGGCTCACTGAGGAATGTCTGCCCAGGTCGGGTGAGGCAGCTTCAGAGTATAACGGCTCTTCCACCCTCAGCAGCTATAAAACGTTGTTCTTTGTGCGTGCTTGATGAGTTATTTCAGTCGTGTCCAACTCTTTGTGACCCCACGGACTGCAGGTGGCCAGGCTCCTCTGTCCGTGGAATCCTCCAGGCAAGAATACTGGAGTATGTTACCATTCCCTCCTCCAGAGGATCTTCCCGACCTAGGAATAGAACTCATGTTTCTTATGTCTCACTGTATTGGCAGGCAGGTTCTTTACCACTAGCCTGGGAAAACCCTGTTCTATATATCTTGTGCAAATCTAACTTTTAAAACTCCACATACGCATCCATTTATATGATGATCTACTTTTCTGTTTTCCTAGAGATGTGTGTTTATTGTCTAAAATGCTATTTGCTGTACATGCCTCTCTATCATCCTTCTAGTCATAGATTATTTTTTTAAATACATATTTATTTTCCTTCTTTATTTAAATTGATTTCTGAGTGAGAGAAGAGTAAAATGATTAACACCAAGGGACTTGGATCACAGTGTTTTGTTTTGAATGCCAGTTCCACTCCCGTAAGCTTCATGAGTTTGGACAAGTCTCTTACTTCCCTAAAGTTTTAGTTTTCCCTCTGTAAAAAGGAAATAGTAAGAGTACCAGTCTTATATAGTTGGGGAGAATTAGGTGAGTTGATCCATTTATAGGGAGTGGCACCTTTTTTCAAAATTGTGGTGAAAGGCACACAATATAAGCCGTCTTAGCCATTGTAAATGTACCTGCGACTCAGTAGTGTTGAGAATATTCACATTGTCATGAAGCAGATCTCTAGTGCCTTGTAGATTTTTATAATGCAGATGGCCTATGTTAGAAAGATTGAGGGGGGGAGGAGAAGTGGGTGACAGAGGATGAGATGGTTGGATGGCATCATTGACTCAATTGACATGAGTTTAAGCAAACTCTGGGAGATAGTAAAGAACAGGGTAGCCTGGCGTGATGCAGCCCATGGGCTCACCAAGAGTCAGACACGACTGAGTGACTGAATGACAAATGTTAGAAATTAGCCTTCAATATTTAGACATGTTGAGAAACAGTCTCTTATCACTAAGGATGATATTAAGACCAAGACATGTTAGCATCTCAGATTTTGCTTGCCATGTTCACAGACATCCCTAGAAATGTTTTGTTTTGCTTAGAATTTGCTTTTATCACCATTTCTTGATTACCATAAACCTGGCTCTTTGTAGATAAATCAATACCCCCAGGTTTAAATAACTTATTTTTATATATTTAAGTGGAGATTTGGCTCCCTATGATGAATACAGGTTGTTAATTTTCAGCTTCTTAAGATCTGTCTTCCCCTTCCCACCCTTCCCTCCACCCCTCATTCTCCCCCTCTTCCCTCCTCTTATCTCTGTTACCTCATTGTAACTTCTTCCCTTCATTTCTCTCGTGTGTTTTTTCTTCTTTCTCCTCCCTTCTCCTCTTATTTCTTCTAGAGTCCCTTCTTGAATCCACTCTTGTTCAGTCACTAGGTGATGTCTGACTCTTGCATTGCATGGACTGCAATGCACCAGGCTTCCCTGTCCTTTGCTATCTCCCGGAGTTTGCTCAAACTCATGTCCACTGAGTCGGTGATACTATCCACCCATCTTATTCTCTGTTGCCCTCTTCTCCTCCTGCCCTCTTCAACCCACCGCTTCATGTTTAACTCAGTAAGGTTGGAATTGATAGTGATTTGGCCAGTTGGACATGTTCAGAACTTGGTTTTCAAGCAAAGCCAGTATCAAGCCGTGACAAAGCCAGGGAGGATGCGTAGCAGCGGCAGCTGAGCAACAAAGGAAGTTGACATTCATGGCCAAGAAGTGTTGTTATCCACATAGCTACCTCTCTGAACTGCTCATTGGGAAAACCAACCATGTAAATCATATTATTCCAGAATAATACTGCTGGCTCCCAACCACTGAAACTTTAACCAAACACTGTGTTTGAATCACTTATTTGCCTGTGGAAAGACTTCTGGATGAACTGATGTTCAATAGGGCAAAACCTCACCAATTTCATTTTTATTTATTTTAGTTTTAAATTTTTTATTTATTTTAAATATCACACCATATGCAGTTATCTCCCAGTTATAATTTCTTACGCTTGATTTATTCTTAATATCTAACACTGCCTGCCACACACAAAAATGATGTTACTGGCCCACTATAGTAGCCAGAATTTTGGTTCTCATAATGTCTGTCCTCTGGTGTCACACCCACGGTTGTGTTAGAGTGCATGGGAAAGGGACTTTGCAGGTGAAATTAAGTTTACTAGCCAGTGGACCTTGAGACAGGGAGTTATCTTGAATTATCTGGGGTGGGTACAGTGTAATCACATGAGCTCTTAAAAACAAAAGAGGATCCTGTCAACAGAATGAGCTTGGGAGCACATTCTTCCCCAGGGCCCCCGAAAGAAACCCGGTCCTGCTGATATTTTTATTTCTACCTTGTGCAGTTACTTAGTCACATCCGACTCTTTGCAACCCCATGGACTGCAACACACCAGGCCTCCCTGTCCATCACCAACTGCTACAGCTTACTCAAACTCATGTCCATTGAGTTGGTGATGCCATCCAACCATCTCATCCTCTATCGTCCTGTTCTCCTCCTGCCCTCAGTCTTTCCCAGCATCAGGGTCTTTTCCAATGAGCCAGCTCTCCATCTTGTCAGACTAAACAGAGGATCCAGCCACACTGTGCTGTACTTCTGCCTACAGAACTATATGATGAGAAGTGAGTTCAGCTTTAAACCACCAAGTTTGTGGCAACTTGTTACAGCAGCAACAGAAGACTAATACACACCCTATTCACTGTCAGGTCATTAGCTCATAGTTGTGGCTGTTTTTGATCTCATCACAAGTTTTTGCCTCACCCTGTTTCTGACCAACATGGGACACAGTCCATGGACAGAGTGCCTAGCTGAAAAATGAAAGTGAAAGTGAAGGTCGCTCAGTTGTGTCCAACTCTTTGCAACCCCATGGACTATAACAGTCCATGGAATTCTCCAGGCCAGAATACTAGAGTGGGTAGCCTTTCCCTTCTTCAGGGGATGTTCCCCACCCAGGGATAGAACCCAGGTCTCTCGCATTGCAGGCAGATTCTTTACCAGCTGAGCCATAAGAGAAGCCCAAGAATACTGAAGTGGGTAGCCTATCCTTTCTCCAGCAGATCTTCCCAACCCAGGAATCGAACCTGGGTCTCCTGCAATGCAGGTAGATTCTTTACCAGCTGAGCTAAGAGGGAAGTATATATTCGGTTTCCATGGAATAAGATGAAGTTAATTGACATTTCGGGAATATATGGCAGAGTTCCATCTTAGAAATCTGCCCTCACCAAGTGAATTGAGTGAAAGTGTAAGTTTTAATTCAGTGCTACCAACAAAAGACTTTCTGGAAACCAACTGCATTTCCAGGAAATAAGTTAAAAGTGTAGAGTTATATGGATCACCTCACATTTATTGATTCAGAATCTCCACAGATATGGGCAAGGAGTGTGGTGTTTTCAAAAAAATAGAAGTAAATGGAAAAGATAAGTATGTTTAGTGAAAGTTTTGTGTGTGTGTGTGTGTGCATGCATTTTCACAGGTGTGCATACAGGATCACCATGTAAAAGGATCACAAAGAGCATAGATATTTGAGAAACACTGCTCTAATCTGACCCTGTGGATTTCACACCTTTGTCTGGTACTCTCCAATTAACTGGGACTCCTCTCTACAAATACTTCCTGTCTGCTTGCCTGGCAATTCTGCTTGCCGGTTACCAGGCGGTTCTGTAAAGAGTGGCACAGACAGGGCACAGAGGACTTCACCAGCCATGGAAGAGACTCTCAGTGACCCACTTCCTTCCATCGGGGGAGCCTGTTCGGTATGCCACGGGGGACATTGACTGTGTTCAGCGGAGAATAAAGTTCCTTTGAGCGTTTCCTGGAGATAAATACATATGAAATATAGGATGCTGGCTGTAGAAAGGGATGTGTAGAAGTGGCTGTCTTGCTTATAGGATAAGGTGGTGAATGAAACAGAGCAATCATGCCGTGTTAGGAAAGGGTCTTCAGTATTATCTTCAACAGTGAGACGTGGTGAAAAGGGAAGTTGAAACAATGGGAGTTAAAGCGATATGCTGTCTTCAATATAGGTTTCAGAGGAAGGCAATGAGAAAAGCCAAAATGCCTATGTAGTGTTTTGTTTTGTTTTTTAAGACTGACTGATGTATTTATTTTCGGTAGTGTTGGGTCTTCGTTGCTGCAGGCAGAGTTTCTCTAGTTGCGGCGAGCGGGGCGCTGCTCTGCACTGAGGTGTGAGGGCTTCTCGTTGCGGTGGCGTCTCTCCTTGCAGAGCATGGGCCCTGGGCACGTGGGCTTCAGAGGTTGCAGCCCCCCAGCTCAAGAGCACAGACTCAGTGGTTACGCTACGTGGGCTTAGTCACCTTACCACATGAGGGATCTTCCTGGACCAGGGATCAAACCTGTGTCCCCAGGATTGGCAGGAGGATCCTTAACCACTGGACCACCAGCGAGGCCCCATGTAGTTTCAAAAACTGAAACTAGTGACAAAGGAATAGAAAGGGTGAAGGGATGCTAAGGAAAGCTAGAGAGGGACTAGAGCTGAAGGGTGTTCACAGATGTGTCTAAACCCTTACCAAGGACCCTGCCCATGAGTGAGCATGGTTTGGAGTCACTGGGTGCATTTGCTGATGATTTTCCCTAGGAAGGGGGACATTTGTTTATTTGTACTTTTTGGCCACGCCTCGCTGCATGTGGGATCTTAGTTCCCCGACCGGGGATTGAACTTGCACCCCTTGCATTGGAAGGCCAAGTCTTAACCACTGGATCATCAAGGAAGTCCCTGTTTATATTTTTTAAAAGAATCATCTCTGGTATGAATAATTGAGATTGATTTTAAAGAGAAGTGCTTCCCTGGTGGCTCAGATGGTAAAGAATCTGTCTGCAATGCAGGAGGCGTGAATTTGATCCCTGGGTCGGGGAGGTCCCTTGGAGAAGGGCATGGCAGCCCACTCCAGTATTCTTGCCTGGAGAATGCCATGGACAGAGGAGCCTGGTGGGCTACAGTCCGTGGGGTCACTAAGAGTCAGACACGACTGAGCGACCAGCACTTTGAAATGAAGAGTCCTCCCTGTACCCACCTTACCTGCCTTGCCAGCCATGATGGTGATAGCAATGGTACTCAAGTACTCGCTAAAGTATTTGTAGTGCCTAGAGTAACACAGAGACACACAGAAAAATAGTACCTTTGGCAGTAAAGAAAAATGAGGCTCAGAGAGGTAAGGTGAACACACCGTCATCGTAACTGTGAAAGCTGAGGCAGGAACACTAAGGCCCTGACTCCCCACCCGGGGCTCTTTCCAGGAGACCACACTGCCTGCACCCGAGCATCCAGCCCTCTGACCAGCCAGAGCCCCTCCCAGAACACCAAGAGCTGAGCACGTCCAGACCATGAGAGTCAATTTCAAGTCTTGGTGAGACTTCATGCCCATAGAAGGGAGAATCTGCACATTTCTGGTCAGTGAGCTTTGAAGAACAAAAGGTCACTGCCAATTTGGAGACAAACCTTTGCAGAGACAACATCCTGCAATTACTACCGGGAGGTTAACCTTCCCCGTTTGATCAGGAAGCAAAGAAGTCGTTGTTGAGCAAACTCTGAAATACCCGAGGCCTCAAGGATCCCCACGCCCCTATTAAAGTGCTTTCATGCTGACCATCGTTATATTATTGTTTTCTTTGGCTCACCTTTTCAGTCTCTGACCACAAAGCCCAAAGCCACAGGAAGGCAGAAAAGTACAACAAATGGACTTTCTCTACCCATCCCGAGCAGACGTGTTGTAGTTTTAGTCGGTCAGAGCTACTTACAGAAAGAACTCTCTGGAAGACACTGCCTCTCGGTAAAGGCCCCTTTTCAGTGCTCTTCTAAAGGCAGGACCTCAATCGCAGGTCTCTGTAGACGAGAAGGAGGTCACCAGCTATGATTCTGTCCTGCAAGGTTCAGCCAGCATTCATATAGAATTCCACAATTAAATTATTGGAGTAGAGTTTCTTTGCAATGTTGGGTTCGTTCCTGCTGTGAATCAAAGTGAAGCAGCCACACGTATACATATATTCCCTCTTTGTCTCCACAGAGCGTTGGGCAGAGTTCCCTGGGCTGTACAGTTGGTCCCTGTTAGTTACCTATTTCACACACAGTAGTGTGTATACAGTCAATATAGTCAATCTCAGTCTCCCAATTCATCCCACCACTATTTTCCTCCTTGATACCTGTATGTTTGATGTCTACATCTGGGTCTCTATTTCTGCTTTGTAAATAAGATTATCTATACAAATTTTTCCAGATACCACATATATGTGTCATGTAATAACACATTGGTCTTTCTCTTTCTGACTTACTTCATTCTGTATGACAGTCTCGAAGTCCATCCATGTCTCTGCAAATAACCAAATTTTGTTCCTTTTTATGGCAAAATAGTATTTCATCGTATTATGTACAACACCCTCTTTACCCATTCGTCTGTAGATGGACATTTAGGTTGTGTCTGTTTCTTGGCTATTGTAAATAGTGATGCGATGAAAAGACCCCTGTCTCATTCTGTGACAGCCCTTTTCAGTTTAAGTCTAAGGGTCCCATTCTGGGCGGGGAGGTTGGAGAGCCTTTGGAAGCAGTAAGAAATCGCCCCAAACCGAAAAGAGAAGAGAAGTTGGCATGACTTCCTGGAGCAGGGTCTGCGTGCTGATTCAAGAGGGAGCCCAAAGGAAGAGGCAAGGCCCCAGGGGAAGGCTTGATGGCGCGCTTTTGGAGTTCGAGTCCTGGGCTGTTTGGCCCCTAGTCCCTCCAAAGTGTTCTGTGTCCCCAGGCAGCCCCAAAGCAGCAGGGTTACCACACTTAAAGGAATGATGCAGAAGGAAATAACGTCCTGTAACCCATGACAAATGGCCTGAAAGCCCCTCCCTGGGCTTTAGCACTGCAGAAACCCACAGACCTGGACCAGTCCTGGGGGGGGTCCCGAGTGGTGACCAAGACTCAGCTGCCTCTCATTCCATCGGACAGAACATCAGATATTATAAAGAAAATAAGGAATGAGGTATTCTTGCACACCTGAATTTGTAGATTACTGCAGAGCAAAGAGAGGCTACAAGGAGGATTCAAGATGGTAGTGCAGTGTGTTTATGTAAAGCTTGAGTAAAGAATATTTAAGTGGCCAGTGGAGTCAGATTCAACAGTATGTGTCTTGAAATGGTTAAATTTATGTTGGACACCATAGACCTGGGTGTTGATATTCTGAAGGCAAATTCTTGGCTACCTAAAATTCAGTCCTTCTGAAACAAGTGATTACTTCATGACTGTTCTGAAAATCAAATAATAAGTAATCTGTAATTATCTATAACTCAGGGGAGACTATACAGCTTTTGTTAGCCGTGACCTCCAGCTCCCTGTCCCATCAAACCAGAATCAGCTGTCACCTCCTTTCCCCCCAAAATCAAAACCCTAGTTTGGTTGTAAGGCTTATTGTGTCTTATGCATGCTAATAATCACTGACTTGCCCTGGGAGGCCACCCTGATTTTATGTCATGTTCATCTTTTGACAATTCCTAGTTGTTAATTTTCTATGTCATCTCTCATTCAGCAGTATTGCACACTACTTTGTGATCTCTTTGAGGATATTCATGTTAGACCATTTTAATAAGGTGAAAATTTAAGTCAAGATAGACTCATGTATTTCAAAATCAATAAATTATTCATGTTATGTTTGAGAACATTTAGGGTAAAAATGACATTGCAATTCTTGGTTTGCCTGCAGTGTCACAAAAACTTAGAATCTCACAAGACGATTCTGATTTAAAACAGTGAAAGACCCTGTCTTTGTAGAAATATAGGGAAGTCCAAGGTACTTTTGAAAATATGGCTTGTTAACAAAATATGTGAGTTTTTAATGTCAGTTTTTAAAAGACTTCAGCAACTGTCCCTTTTACATCAGATACTGAAGTTCATGAATATCCTTTACTTAGAAGTCACCCAGATCACAAAACTACAAACGACTTGAAAAATATATGATAACCATGGCAGAATATCATTTTGTAAAGCTTTATATAGTGAAGAATGAGACCTATGTTTTCTTCCCCAGATTTTCCAGCGATTTAAAGTTCTTCTGATGGGAAGGTTCTCCATGGTCTGTTTCCAGGGTTATAGATCCATCATACCTACCTTTCCAAAATCATATAAACTCAAGCTCACATCATTTTTATCAGCCAGGAATTAAATATTAATCAGCTTTTCTTGGTGCTTAGCCCACAGGTCTTACTTCAAAGACTTTTTAAAGGGGAAATACTAGAAGTCATGTCCCCTGGCTTGGAATCATTTTGTCAGCAGTATCGGTTCCTGTAGCTCTCCGTGTTGCTTAACTTACAACTTAAATGGAATGTTGAAGAGCCCCGAATGTATTAACTTGCTCTGTTTCCATATTGACATGATCTTTAAATGACTTACAGACCCCATGCATTTCGACTCCCAAATATAGGCACACAGTCCTTGAAAATGGCTTGTGAGAGCTTCCGAATTCCAGTAAAACGTTTACACTTGCAAGATTATGACCACTTCTTTATCTCGGTTTTTTTCCTCCAATTAAAATAATGTCCTACTGTGCTTCCAATAGGAAGAGGATACTGCTGTCCAGATGGTGGTGACTGGGCATAATTTAAGAGGCATTCACAGTCTCCCCACCCCACTACATCGCAACGGGAACTCTTTGCCCTCACGTGCTCTGATGCCAGGAATTTCCCAGTGTTGGTTTTGAGTGAAACATCAGAGTCTTGAATATGAATGACCTAAATATCACTGGCCCATCAGTGGCAGCTGAAAGTTAATATCCTGAGCCCTCTCTCCCTCCATCGGATGGTGGGGAAGAAGCCACGATCACCACATCTAGGCTTCTCCTGGACACCAGTGGCAGACAATGTACAGCTTTGTTTACAAATATATTCAGTATAGAAGGTGCTACCAGTTCAGTCACTCAGTTGCATCCGACTCTTTGCAACCCCATGGACTGCAGCACGCCAGGCCATCAAGTCGGTGATGCCATCCAACCATCTCATCCTCTGTCGTCCCCTTCTCCTCCTGCCTTCAGTCTTTCCCAGCATCAGGGTCTTTTCCAATGAAGGTGCTGTAATATTAGCTTATGAGCCCTCACTTGGATCCCTTACTTCTGTATATGGACTTAAGTCGTGCCTCTTGCCATTTTATTTTTTTAATTTTTATTTTATTGAAGTATAGTTGATTTAAAGTATTGTGTTAGTTTCAGGTGTACAATAAAGTTTTTATATATATAAGCTTTCCTGGCGACTCAGTGGTAAAGAATCCACCTGCTAATGCAGGAGACATGAATTCAATACCTGGGTTGGAAAGCTCCCCTGGAGAAGGGAATGGCTACCCACTCTAATATTCTTGCCAGGGAAATCCCGTGGATAGAGGAGCCTGGCAAACTACAGTCAGTGGGGTCGCCAAAGAGTCGGACACGACTTAGGAACGAAACAACAACTGTGTGTGTGTGTGTGTGTGTGTGGGTGTGTGTGTACACGTGTATGTATGTATCCTTTTTCAGTTTTTTTCCTTTACAGATTATTACAAGATACTGAGTATAGTTCTGTGTGCACGCATGCTAAGTCACTTCAGTCGTGTCCAACTCTGCGACCCTGTGGCCAGCAGCCCACCAGGCTCCTCTGTCCACAGGATTCTCTAGGCAAGAATACTGGAGTGGGTTGCCATTTCCTTCTCCTATAGTTCCCTGTGCTATACAGCAAGTCCTTGCTGGTTATCTATTTTATATATACTAGTATATATCTGTTAATCTCAAACTCCTAATTTATCCCTCCTCCCCTTCCCGCTTGGTAACTATAATTGTGTTGTCTGTGATTGTGAGTTCCTTTCTGTTTTGTGAGTCATTCTTGTATCTTTTTTTTTTTTTTTTTAGATTCCACATATAAGTGATATCTTAAGGTATTTGTCTTTCTCTGACTTACTTCACTTACTATGATCATCTCTAGGTCTATCCATGTTGAAGCAGGTAGTATTATCTCATTCTTTTCTTGAGGGGTGGTGCATTCATGGAGTATCTGATCGTGATCTCTGGGGTCAGCCTTGTGGCTCTCAGTCTGGCTGTTGAGGGGTGTTCCTGCCTGAGTTCAGGAGGGTGAACAACCTGATCTTCTGACTTCAAAAACTGCAAAGTACCACCACACACCAAAACCTGGACAGTTTCATTCTGGGGTAATTGCTGATTGCTTTGGGAGAAGACAAACTAAGGAAATGATTGACAAGTCGTCACAGTCAGTATAGGCTAGGTTACACTTCAGTAACAAACACACCCAAGAGCTCCACGGCTCAAAGAAGAAAAGCCACGTGTCTGCTGCAGGTCCCCACTTCCTCGGCCCATCGCCTTACCAGAGTGAGAGCGTTTTGCACTGGCAGTGTCGGGCCTGATGTGGAAGTGGCATGTTGCTTCTTTCCAGAGCTCACCGACCAGACCCGTCATGTGCTTCTTGCTGATCAAAAGGGACCAGGAATGATCCTGTAATGTGTGCCCAGGGATGCTGAGCCAAAAATACTTGGCAACCAGCGCTACCCCCACACAGTGGATCATCATATGATGTTTCATGGAGAGACGAATCTTCAGGCAACTTCCAGAAAGGAGGCACTCCTGGTATTCTTTGATGACAAGGAGGTCTCACCCCGTGTCTCCCGGTGCTGTCTGATCCAAGGTATTTCCCATGTTACCAACCCAATGGTGCCTCTCGGTGAGGATAAATCCCCATCCAGCAGCTTAGGGATGAAGGACAGATGCAGGCCTTCCTAGCTTCCTCCTGCCCATGCAGCCTGGTCTCGTGGTGTTATCTCGGAAACAGACTTCCTGTTCTATTCCTCTGTCTCCAGAATCCTCCTTCCTCGCTGCTCTTTCCTTCTGTTCCCGCGAGCACTTTTCTTGAGTCCAGAGATGGTGTTCTTCCTGGCAGTTGCTCTTTGGGGTCGAGGTGAGGCTGGTCTAAAGACCGATGCTCCCGGTGATGGAATTCACTTCTCCAGCAAAGATGCTTATGCACTGTGTGAGCGTGTTTCCATCTGCCCACTGGAATCCCCAGTCTCCGATTTCTCCTGGCCTTCCTCACTCTTCTCTCTTCTTCCTCCTCCCTTCCCTTGCCCTTTGTGGTTTAGTAAAGCTGATTGTCTCGAGATCTTTGGCTCATCCCTTTTATCCCAGGCTCTAAACCACCCTCTGAACGTGTTAGTTTCACAGTACTAATGTTCTATGACAAGAAAATCCCCCAGAAATGAGTTCTTTGTATCACCTGATGAAAGACAAGAGGTGGTGGTAGGGAGTGGAAGTGACTGTTTAGATGAGGCTTCTCGCCTTGGAAAAGGCATCTGGGTGTGCATTATCTTACGGTGTTCAGTCCTTCGGGCTAGGTTTCTGTAAAGGTAGAATCACCTCGGAGGACTCTGTCTTCCAGGTTGATGATGGGGACACCTGAGGGCGGCCCCGACAGTCTTGGGGCTCCCCGATGTACATTCCTCCCTGTCCCACCTCCTCCCTGCCTCCATCACTGACTGTTCTCAGGGTGCCCACGCTGAGCTGGGTACCGGGTGGGATACTAAGAGACAGTGGTCTGGGCTCTGCCCTGGAGAAGCTCTTGGTCTCAGAGCTGGCTTGGTCTGTTCAGGAGAGCGTGGCAGGTCACTATAACACCAGACTGACTGCAAACACTGCAGTCTCAGAGCTGGCTTCCGTGTGCTCACACGGGAGTGCCCAGCGTGGAGCTGCTGCTCACAGAACATGTCTGGGATGAATCTGTTACAGGACGGGAGTAGGAGTGAGCGCGATGAACTCTGGGTCTGTCCCTCTGCCTGTGGCTCCTCTCTGCTGAGGGTCCTGAGATATTGGGGTGGGGGGCTTCTGTAGATACAGTCCTCTATATCCAGAACACTACTTAGTACAGCTCTGAAATACCTGTTCTCTCTGCATACGATCAAGTGGATAAGGACCAAATCGCTCTTTTCCTCTTTTCCTGCAGCCAACCTAGCATCAGCATTTACCCTTTATCAGGAATTAGGGATAGAAAGCCCTGTCGCCCCGTATTCCGGACCTGCCCCTGGTCAGAACCCAGAACAAAAAGGCAGGACCTGCGGGCCAGCATGGGGACCCTCTGCCTCGGGCAGGCTGAGCATTCTGAGCTAAGACGATCATTAGTGTCTGGTTTCCCAGAGCAGAATGTGATCTCCGATTTAGCCCAGGTGATGCAGGACGCAGAAAATAGGGCCGTGGGAAGAACACCTCGGGTTCTGCACCAGGGAAGGCTGCTCTGGGGCGTCTGCTGACACCCAGGTCTTCCCTCTGCCCCCCATCAGCCGATTGAGGGGTCTCCCCGCTCCACTGTGATCCTCAGAGGCTGAGACTGTCCTGTGCGGCTATTGGTTGCTTTGTGCTGAGCGGAGGACTCTGTGGTTGTTGGAAAGCGGTATTAAAAGCCGGGGAGTGTCTCTGGTTGCAAGACTCCACGGGCATTAGCCCTCACTCCGCCTCACGTCAGCCCAGGGAGTCCCTCCATCTGCCTGGCCGGTGCACCTCCGACCTGCGCCCCACAGAGATGAACACTTCCAGGCTGCCTGGAGTGAGCAGATTAAAGCAGTTTTGGAGGGTGAGTAAAAGGACACAAATCAACTTACTGGAGGGGAGAGGGAGTTTAATTCCTGAAAGAAAAATTAAAAAGCTAAGCTGCTCGGGGGCGGGGGGGGGGGGTTGCCGTGAGGTATTTGCATTATCTTCCAAAACTCACGTGGGGGATTCCACTGTGTGTATTTGATGTCTTGCCCAAGGTTTCGAATTTAATTTTTACTAATCTGCAGCAGATGCAATCAGCAGTCAGTTCAACTTGGGGTGTTTACTCCCAGCAAAACTTTTCTAGAAATGGCAGTCTAGAATCTGAGCTGCTGCGTGATGGCAGAGTATATTTACTGCCCCCGCCCCCCGCCTCGTGTATCCCCAGCATGTTCTGGTCTTAGCCTCTGGGAAGGGTCGAAAGTGATGGCTAACAGATAAAATCCTGTGGAAGTGAGGTCTCTGTGTGTTTTCTTCCCAACTATCGAATTTATCAGAAGCCGTGGGTGGACTAGAAAGGAAAAAGCCAAGGAACATTCAAGCTTTGTGTGGCACTATTAAAGCATTAGAGAGTCAAAGGCAATTGTAATCACCAAGCATTCAAACATGAGATATGTGTTGCAGACGGCTACAATAATCCTGTCATGAGGGGATTGGTGTCAAGCCAGCCTCCTAACAGCCGGCTCCTGGAATTTCAGCTTTCGCCCCTCCTCATGGAAGGATGAAATATCTCTGGTGATCATGGCTCTTTTTTGGTTGTCAGAATCTGGATTCAGAGCAACAAGTATTCTCTCCTGAGTAGTTAATGTGGGATTCGGGGAGGTGGGAAATGCCCACGCGTTCCAGCAATCAGTCAAAACCAGGTGTTTAGCACCTGGGAAGGAACAAATGACCCTGAAGGTGATTTTCAGTCCTTAATATGAAATGCAGAAAATGTGGGTGAGTTTCCATCTCGCCTGATGTTATTTGACTCTGATTTTTGAGTGTGTACCGGTGCCCTGATAGAAACCACTTCCTTAGGTGAATAAGCAACAGGGAGTCGTGCATGGAATGCATCTCTGACTGTAGGTGAACTACTCTTCATCCTGTGTGATGCTCTGGGTCACTGGGGAAGGGCCTGGGGTGATGTGCTTAGCCAATCACTTAGCAAGTCAGGATATCTTTTTATCTGAACTTGGAATGATCAGATAATGTGAGTTTGCCAGGAGTTGTGAAATTACTTCTTTAAGCCAGAATCTGCATTCACCTGAGTGGAGCCAAAACAGTTCCTCCTCAAATGGAAGAATATGTGTAATATGTAATGTATATATGTGTATGCATACGTGTGTGTGTGTAGGTATTTCATCTGAGCAAAGAAGGGCATGTTGAAAATATTTCAGTGATGGAACTAGAGAAGCACCATATGTTCCCTGCATAGCCCTGGGCTGAAGGTCCAACCATTTTCTGGGATTAGCCTCTTGATCTTGGGCAGAAGTGCTTAAGGCCCTTCATTTTCCCTCTGAAGAGGGAGTGGTTCTTTCCAGCCCTGAGAGTTAATCTCAGCACATGGAAGACAGATTACTCTCTGCCCCCAATTCACCCAATGTCTGTCTGGATTGTTTCTCAGAAAGGTTCAGGTTGAGTGTCATTTCCTCTTTCATAGACTGTTTCATTTTAGCTATTAACACCTCCAGTGAACTAAAAACATTGTATCTGACACCCCAGAGCTTCCGAAGCACCCCTCAGGAAGCTGCATCTGGAAGGGAGACCCTGGGGCCCCTTGGCTTCCTCTGATGCACACAGACTCACAAACTAACAGCAGTCCATTGGCCCTCTTCACTGGAAGGAGGCCTCGGATCGATGTAAAAAGACATCCAGGGTTTCACGAGCCAACAGCACAGTGCAGACAAGGAAGCACATTCTAAATAATCTGAGGACTTCCTTCATTATTTAGAGATGGGGATTTAAATGGGTGATGTAATTACTCTGTAGTCTCAATTCTGAATTATTCATCCCCATTTTCATGGTCATTTTATGCTAATAACTCAGCCTATTGTTAATAAAATTTTTAAAAATCAGAGATAGATTCGAAAACAGTTTCGGAGAAAGGATGGAGAAGCCCCTGAGTGGTGAGTGGCCTTGTAGCATCACAGGCAGACGGCAAGGCTAATTGTCTAGTTTCTTCGAGTTTGCTAGCCTCTCAAGGTGGGCTGGATGGACCACCTCCCATCTCCCCCAGCCCAGTGCCACCATATACTCCAGTGAAAACTCCTCCAAGGATCCCGGCAATTTTGAAGGGAATGTGTCCTGGTGGTCTGCTGTCAGCATCAATGACAGTGCACTCATGATTTGGGTAGCTTCTGTAACTTTATATTTTGTAATTGGTGGTGGTCGTTCAGTCACTAAGTCGTGTCCAACTTTTTGGGACCCCATGGATGGCAGCATGCCAGGCCTCCCTGCCCTTCACTATCTCCCAGAGCTTGCTCAAACTCATGTCCATGGAGTCAGGAATGCCATCCAACCATCTCATCCTCTGTCATCCCCTTCTCCTCCTCCCCTCAGTCTTTCCCAGCATCAGGGTCTTTTCCAGTGAGGCGGCTCTTCACATCTAGTGGCTGAAATATTGGAGCTTCAGCTTTAGCATCAGTCCTTCCAATAAATATTCAGGGTTGATTTCCTTTAGGGTCGACTGGATATTGGTGACAAGGGGAAATAAGAGGGGGGTTGTTTAAACAAACCCAGACATGGTCCACCTGCAATAGTCAGAAATAGAGCACTTTTGGAATGGCTACTTTAAATGGCCCTGCTGTTTAGACTGCATGCATGCCATAGCCAAGAGATGGTTTGTTTTCACCAGAAAATATGTGAATCCAGTTATTGAATGCCAACCAAAGGCATTTGATGTTTAATGACAGACATCTGTGCACGGGAAAAGCTGGTCCAGTTTACCCAAGAAAGCAAAACAGGTTGTTTTGTCCCCATGGACTCTCTATTATTGACAAGAGTGACAGCAAACAGGCCAACCCTGAGCACTTCAGCAGAGCCACGCTCCTGAGAGGCCGTGCAGTCTCCTGGAGCAGCAAGCAGGATGCAGGGAATTCTGCTGCAAGCCCATCTCTCCCAGGGTTTTGTCCAAAGGGTCATTTTACCTCCCTGAGTGTTGGTTTTCTCACCTGTAAAACTGCGGAGAAGAGAAGAGTGTAGATCAAATTAGCGTAATTCTCTATCTGGGTAGTAGAAGATAATCTCCCAGAAAGCTTCTTTTTCAACTATGCCCAGGCTCTGCCCCCTCCAATTAACTCAGAGTCACTGTAGGTGGAGTCTCTGATGTCAACATATTTTTTCCAAGCTCTTCAGGTCATTCTAATGGGCAGCCAGAATCAAGAACAATTGTATTATCTGAAGGCCCTTCCCAAGCTCTCACATTCTATATACTAAGATTCTAATGGTTATTTCTCAAGGTAAAAGCACTACACAGTTTGTATTGTGGTTGTGGTGGTTCTTAATATTCTGTTCATTTCAAGAGATGATTAGTTGAAAGTGGTACAGTGAAATTTAGGAAGGCCTTCAATCCCCCAAAGTGGCGTTTCAGGCTGAAGACTTCAAATATCCTTAGTGTGGACAAAGCATCTAATGGCCATTTGAATTTTTAATTCCCTAATGGGATATTTTCGGTCCTAGAGCAGTGAACTCTAGTTTCAAGGGAATAAAACCAGCGAAAATAATATACTTTCTCTCAAATACAGGCTTGTCTTTCTTGCCACTGAGGTCTAAGACAGTGTTAGGTATACAAAAATGAAGAAGACACAGTCCTTGCTGTAATTAATTTATAATCCAGTAGAGGTGAGAGAAAAAGAAATAGTGGATTGTGGCTTCGGAGTATTTAAATCTGATGTTGCTTGTGCAATTACCCAGTCTCAAAACCTTGGCTGATGCATTCAGAACTAGACAGAAGAACCCCACCCCTATTTTTTGCACATTTAAAGGTAGTTGAGTTTGAGGGGTAAGCATTTCATTCTTCTGTCCACATTTCTTTGGGACAAAAAGATGTCTAATAAGTACTCATACTCCCACGCCTATACCCATAGAGACTCTGAAAGCACTAGGCATTTATACTGATGTGCAACTAACATTTGTGCATTTAAATATGCAATCCCACATTTACGCATTTTAGTAAAAGAAGAAAATATGGGGACTTCCCTGGCAGTCCAGTGGTTAGTACTCTGCACTTTGACTGCTCGGTGTCCAGGTTTGAACCCTGATCCAGGAACTAAGATCCTGTAAGCCGTGTGGCCAGGGGAAAAAAAAAAAAAAACAGGAAAAAAAAAAAGGAAACAAAGAAACTACCATGGGATATTGCCTAAGTCATGGCACTAACGTGAAAACCAATTTAAAGCACTTGCTAACGTTTGGTTCTTTCCCTGGACCGTCCACGGCGCTCCCAGGTCGTGATGTTCAGTCTTCCTGCACTGGGTGGGCTCCAGGTCTGACTCGCAGTCATGCTTTCTTCAGGTCTCAGAGGAAAATAGTCTGAGTCCTTGGAACCTAATCATGTCTTTGCCCCCGGGAGCTGGGTTTAGGAGAGGAAGCTCTTTCTGCTCTGTGAACCTTTAGGTCTTGTCTGTGATGGGATAAGGTTAGGCCAGGTTTCCATAGATCTTTTAATGTCCTGTGATTATGCCTCCAAACCATTTTAGTCAAGTTGTTAGGAAGTCAGAAAGACTACTTTAAAGTTGGTCATCCAAAGAGGAAGTCAGACAGGATAGGGATTCTTTCTCCTCCAGAAACTAACCAATCCACCAACCCACCTGGGTAATTTAGTTGAAAGGACATTGGCATTGCAGACAAATCAGAATTTGAATCCATATTCTCCCATCACCTCTCTGGGTGAGAGGAGGCAGGTGTTAAGCTTTCTGAACTCAAATTTCCTCCTGTGTAAGATGAAGCTGGTAATATTAGTTATACTCTAAATGCTTTGGGGTGAAGATTAGATTGGATAATATATATACACACACACACATACACACAGTGTCTATGGAGCTTCCCAGGTAGCTCAGTGGTAAAGAATCCACCTTCCAATGCAAAGAGATACAGGAGACACAGGTTCAATCCCTGGGTCAGGAAGATCCCCTGGAGGAAATGGCAACTCACCCCAGTGTTCTTGCCTGGGAAATGCCATGGGCGGAGGAGCCTGGTGGGCTACAGTCCGTGGGGTCACAGAATTGGACACAACTGAGTGACTGAGCATGATACAGCATCTTTGAAAGTACTAGAACATGGTGGGTGCTCAGTTAGTGATGTCCAGGACACACTCGCTTGTTTGAGGGAGGCTGACTGCACTCATCCCAACGGGATGTTTGCTTCAGGACACGGCAGAGGTCCTAGGGTTGCAGACGGGTTGAAGAAGGAAAATACGATTGGTTTGGCCAAAAAGTTTGTTTTCTATACGATCTTATGGAAAACCCAAACAAACTTCTGCCAGCCCAATACCTCCTGGCCCCCCAAGAGTGTAGAGTAAGTGATGTCGTGACACAGGTTTCCATCAGCCACTTCCCCTCTCCCGCCTTTTCATGTATCTCTGGGGTGAGACCTATGAGACGCTCCCTGTATTTGAATTTCTCTTTGTGGCCTGCCTTTTATTTTAGTGTGTCTCTTTCCTCGCAGACCAGAGCAACTGCTCTCAGCTCTTGAAGGAAAGCAAGCTAGAACACACTTGAACAGTTCTACTTCTCAGCGTCTCTAGGGTTCCGTTACCAGCAAGTTTGTGCAGTCAGGCATTTGGGCATCAGGTAGACCCAGATTGGCTCTTTATTGGCCTTGAATCGTGTCTCTTTATAGAAAGTTCTTTGCTTCTTGTTAACCAACACTCAAAAATTATTAATTTGGCTCTTTATTCGTGAACATTAAAAGCTGGAAGTTAATAAATATTTTATGATCCCAAAGCTAAAATGCATATCTGATTGATATTGAGGGATGAAAAATGGAGGGCAGGAAAAAGACCTCCTCTTTCCTGAACTTGCAAAATCAATGCAAAGTGGGCTTTCTCTAACCTACCGAGTGTGTAACTAATGCTGGCTGGAGCAGGAGGTCTGATGGAACTGTGCGTGGCCCCTGGGAGTCTCCAGGTACTTACGGTATCACTCTTCTGCCTACTCTTCCAGGTGAAGGTGGCTGGAATTCCCACAGGAGGCAAATAGAGTTGATAGCAGCAGCATCAGTGAATCCAGTAATGTTAAGATTTCAAAGAAATATATCACAACTCTTCCTTCTCAAAAGGTGATGGGTTCCTGGGTTAGAATGTAATTTTGCAAATCAGATGTTAATCTTGAAATAATAAACAGGCAATTCTTTCTACCTTTGTATTCACTGCCAGTGTAAGAAGGGCTTAAGTATACATTTAGTTCATACTGTGTTACTTCTTCTGCAAATGTGCTCTGGAACTCAGCTGAGGTGTTGGGGTTCTTTAAAGAATTTTCTCCCTACCCCTACTGAACCAGAACAGATTCTTTGCATTTGCTATTGATTAAAAAGATGGATGGACCTTTCTGACAGTCCAAAGGAATGGAACTAGGATAAATAAGGCCAATTTTTTCCCCCGAAGCTCTAAAAAGCCCACACATTCACCTTGTGTCCTAGAAAGAGCTGTTACTTTGTGAAGGAAAAAAAAGAGTATCGAATGGTTTTTTCATGGGATGATCGTTCAAAGAACTATTCCTGACCAATGAAATCTTTTAGAAGCCTACACTGCCTCGTACTCAAGTAGGAATCTAGGAAGTTCCTATTATCAGATGTTTTTGAAATAAAGTATGTTGAATATTTGCAATCGGGGAGTTCATGTATAGGATGTCAATTGTCAGATAGTTTGTTTGATAGTTAATAACCAGAAGCAAATGATATGGTTGCATAGAAACTCGGCAAACAAACTTGGGGACTGGAGAGTCTGTTGATGTTTCATTTTTAGGCAGTAATTTGCTGGATGGAGAGTCTGTGCTTTGCCCATTGATGGTGTTTTCTGCACACATCTGAGCCAAGTTACTGATTGGAAAGACAAGTGTATGAGATACACATATGTTAGTCTTAGTCTGTCAGTTGTGTCCAACTCTGCAACCCCATGGGCTGTAGCCCGCCAGGCTCCTCTCTCCATGGAATTCTCCAGGCAAGAATGCTGGAGTGGGTGGCTATTCCCTTCTCCAGGGGATCTTCCAGACCCAGGGTTTGAACCCAGGTCTCCTGCATTGCAGGCAGATTCTCTACCATCTGAGCCAGCAGAGAGATACACACAATACTTGTAAGATTTTAAAGTGTTACCATGTAAACGTGATTACCAGCATCTTAATGAAGACACAATTGTCCTTGATGATGAGTATGTAGAAGAACCCACTTTAGGAGGCAAATGGACTCATTTAGGGTAAATTGAAGGGTTCCTTAAACACTTTCCCTCAGTTGGCCTATTGGTAAAATGTAATCAGATTAGTTATCCTGTAAGATTCTGTGAGAGATTCATAAGATCACAGACATCATGAGCAAACTTGGGACCTGTCTCATTCACAAATGCTGGTTTCTCTTTTTCACTCCTGTGGACACAAGCTCTTGTTTGATCTTTTAACTACAGCTTGTAGGCTGAGGATGGGTGTACTGAGCATCCTTGAATAGAAGGAAGGAAGAATGGATCAATGGGTGGATGGATGGATGAGTGAATGGAAGGATGGAGGGAACTAGCTTACATCCAATTTATGTCTACATAAAAATCTATGATTTAGTATGAATCACCTAGGAATTCACCAACTCTATTTTTAATCAGTTAGCATGAACTTCAGCTGTAATGCTGATATTAACATTACCATATGATCTGAAAACACCAGAAAAGATTCCTTTTCTCTGTTGTTTTTATTTTTGCCTGGCCCCTCTTTAGAATTATTAGCATTATTAGGTAGTTCAGCTATTAGCCTTTATCCAAAGGCATTATCCATGCATTGTTCGGTGTTTACCTTTGAATTTAAGACAGCTCTTTGGTTGAGGAAGTAGAGTATTTCTACTCTATGTTTACTAGTTAGGAAAAGGATGCAGGAAAAGCCATAACCATTTAACCTAAGCCTTTTGGGGGCAAATGTCAGTGGATTTCTCTCTCTTTATTCTTGAGTACCCTCTTCTGTTTTAAGCTGTAGGAATGATGAGGGGAGGTAAAGACACATTAAAAGGAGCAGCCTTTTAGATCATGAGTCCTCATCTTTGCAAAGATTTCATTTTTAAATATTTTATTTATTTTTGGCTGTGTTGGCCCTTACTTGCGGCATGTGGGATCTTTCATTGCGTGCAGGCTTCTCTCTAGTTGGGGCATGCAGTCTTGGTAGTTGCACCATACAGACTTAGCTGCCCCTGGGCATGTGGGATCTTAATTCCCTGACCAGGGACCGAACACATGTCCCCTGAATTAGAAGGCAAATTCTTAACCATGGAACCACCAGAAAAATCCTGCAAAGATTTTAAAAATAAAGTCTTCAACTGAGCAGGCAGTAAGCATCGAATTTCTTTTTAACATTGAATTTTTTTTCTCTTTTTGTTGAACTGGTTAATAGCATCATCTATTCCTTTACTACAGCTCAGTTCTTATTTGATGACCTCACCTACAAACAACAAACTTCTCCTGCCTATAAGATGCCCAAATTTGATTCCTGCAAAAGTTAGCTAATACCTAGTTACCTGTTAATCAGTCAGATAGACATTTCAGTTCCTTGACTGCTTCTAGGTATGGAGGCATCATGTCAGCTCTACAGGGCAAATTCAGAAATTTAGCATAAGAACACAGAGAGTGAGACGTGCCAAAGAGAGGCGGGGGTAAAGTGCCCTTGAGATAGGCAAACAGGACAATCATTTGGCTTGGAAGGCAGGGAGCTTGGAGGAAGACCACAGAGAGGAGATATTTCAACCAGATGTTTAAAAATAAGTAAAGAAAAAATTCCCGTGTGGACCAAATGGAGTCCAAGCAGAGAAGACAGTGTGATCCAAGGCATGGAACCATGAACCTTTATGGAAACTTATGCAAACAACAGGGTTTCTCAGGTGGTTCCATGATAAAGGAATCTGCCTGCCAATGCAGAAGACACAGGTTCAATCCCTGGGTTGGGAAGTCCCCTGGAAAAGGGAATGGCTACCCACTCCAGGATTCTTGCTTGGGAAATCCCATGGGTAGCAGAGTCTGGCTGGGTACAGTCCACGGGGTTGCAGAAGAGTTGGACATGACTGAGCAACTAAGCATACATGCAAACAAGACTGTTACCTTCTGACTAGTGAGTCAGGTGTCTGCGGTGGGAACTGGAGAGCAGGGTGACTGAGATGCTCTGGGATGAGGAAGGGACACGTTTGAATGAGGGAGCCTGAGGAAGTGGAGAGTCACTGAGCTGAGGCCCAGGAATTACCTCAAATAGTAAATCAGTGAGTAGCAAATAGTAGTAAATGAAAGTTAATGCATTTTTATTTCTGAGTGTTCAGTGAATAACACTTGGAGACAATTCTTCCTATATTTACATATATTTAGGTGAGCAAAGTAGATCAAGCCAGAGATTAATTTGCCAACATCCATTGGATCATTGAAAAAGCAAGAGAGTTCTAGAAAAACATCTACTGCTTCATTGACTATGCCAAAGCCTTTGACTGTGTGGATCATAACAAACTGTGGAAAATTCTTAAAGAACTGGCAATACCAGACCACCTGACCTACCTCCTGAGAAATCCGTATGCAGGTCAAGAAGCAACAGTTAGAACTGGACATGGAACAACAGACTGGTTCCAAATAGGAAAAGGAGTATGTCAAGGCTGTATATTGTCACCCTGCTTATTTAACTTATATGCAGAGTACATCATGAGAAACGCTGGGCTGGAGGAAGCACAAGCTGGAATCAAGATTGCGGGGAGAAATATCAATAACCTCAGATATGCAGATGACACCACCCTTATGGCAGAAAGCAAAGAAGAACTAAAGAGCCTCTTGATGAAAGTGGAAGAGGAGAGTGGAAAAGTTGGCTTAAAACTCAACATTCAGAAAACTAAGATCATGGCATCTGGTCCCATCACTTCATGGCAAATAGATGGGGAAACAGTGGAAACAGTGACAGACTTTATTTTGGGGGGCTCCAAAATCTCTGCAGATGGCGACTTCAGCCATGAAATTAAAACATGCTTGCTCCTTGGAAGAAAAGCTATGACCAACCTAGACAGCATATTAAAAAGCAGAGACATTACTTTGCCAACAAAGATCCATCTAGTCAAAACTATGGTTTTTCCAGTAGTCAAGTATGGATGTGAGAATTGGACCATAAAGAAAGCTAAGTGCCAAAGAATTGATGCTTTTGAATTGTGGTGTTGGAGAAGACTCTTGAGAGTCCCTTGGACTGCAAGGAGATCCAACCAGTCCATCCTAAAGGAAATCAGTGCTTCATATTCATTGGAAGGACTGATGCTGAAGCTGAAACTCCAATACTTTGGCCACCTGATGGAAAGAACTGACTCCTTGGAAAAGACCCTGATACTGGGAACGATTAAAGGCAGGAGGAGAAGGGGACAACAGAGGATGAGGTGGTTGGATGGCATCACCAACTTGATGGACATGAGTTTCAGCCAGCTTTGGGAGTTGGTGATGGACAGGGAAGCCTTCCATGCTGCAGTCCATGGGGTTGCAAAGAGTCAGACATGACTGAGCAACTGAACTGAACTGAAGGCATTTTTACCTTTTCTTTCTGTGGAACAGCTAACCAACTCTGCATATGGATTGCAGGGTTTGTTATTTGTGGCTGTTCTAAGTTGCTCGGTCAAATCTGACTCTTTGTGACCCCACGGAGTGTACCCTGCCAGGCTCCCGTGTCCATGGGATTCTCTAGGCAAAAACACTGGAGTGGGCTGCCATGCTATTTACATGCAAATTTCCATATTATAGAGTGAAAATATTGGAATGATTTTGGTATAAACAAAAGAAAAATACATGTTACTTTGAGATTCCATTCAGGTCTGCTGTTGAGTATGACCTGCATGTGCTAAAAATCTTGGGGGTGATTTAAGAAATGGGAAAATTAGCATTCATATGTGTGATAAATAGACGCCTAATTTTTGTACCGGTTTTGTACATTTGTCGTTTGATATTGAAAGTCAGAGGTCACAGCAGCTTGTGACTCCATCCTTCTAGAGGCAGATGGCAAGTGCCAGTTGGTAGCTGGCAGGGTTAACCTGTGAAAGAAGGGCGAGAGAGGCACTTGACTGTAGTCACATCCTCACGTTCAAGCAGAAGTATTAACATAGGAGGAAGGCAGAGCTATGTATTTCTCCCTGCTAGGAGGGCTAGGGAAATTGCAGCCTCCCAGCTCACCCTGCTGAGTCCAGATGCACCGCAGAGGGCAGAACCAGGCTCCAGGGCAAAAGACAAACAGAAGCCTTCCAGCCTCTGAAGTGTGGTTGCTGTCAGTATGTAAAATAGCAACTTCCCCCTGGAAAAGGACTCAGCCCAGCAGGGCGGAGGTCAAGTTCACTCTGATGGAGTTTATAACAAAGGGTTACTCATCAGAGAAGCTGCTGAACCACAGAGAGAGTCTGTCTGTAGCTTCAGTGTATCTTGTCCCTTGATGAGATCCATTTTTCTTAAGAGTTTTTTATTGACAGGTAGAAAGCCAGCCCATTTCCAGGTGCTGTCAATGCTAGTGTTGTTAAAAAAAAAAAAAAAAAAACCGGTGTATCGTTTTCTTTTGATAGAGGTAGCTTATGCGTTCTTGTAGGTATGACGTAAAGAGACGGGGAAATGAAGATGTCGGAAGGGGGCGAAATAAAAGGGAATTATCATAAAAATCAAGCTGGGAAGGCATGGATCGTATGCATGTAACTCTGATGATGTTTTTGAACAGCTTTATTGACCTAAAGGACATACAATCCACTGCACACCTTTGCGGTGTATAATTTAATAAGCTTTGGCACATGTTTATATCCAGAAGCCAACCCTGCAATCAACATGTAAAATGAACAGACTGTCACCCTTCAGTGTATCCTCGTGTTCCTTCTTCTTGTTCATTTAATGAATGAATAAGTGAAGTTAGCACATTTCTGTGTTATTGAGACTCATCTGAATTTCTTGGAGCGCCTTTGCGTCTCTGTTGAATGTCGGTTTTCGGGAAGATAATTACCTTTCAGCTGCGTGCTTTCAAGGAGCACCTGGGCTTTATGGCCAAGCGCCAAGCCTACCCAAGGCCTTTGACTTGGATTCATCTGACAACATGGCTTTCAGAATGCCTCAGCCCGTCAGAAAGCAGCAGGATGCCTAGCTCTGTCGAGACCTGGACCCTTCCCCAGCAGGCTTCAAGAGTCCTCTCACAGTGGTCTCCAGTCCCACAGTCTAGTGGACCCCAGATCTTCACTGAAATCCAGCTTGCTCCCCAAATAACCCTGGAGAGTCCTGCCTCCTTGCCTTGCCTAGAAATTCCATGAGATTCAAGAAAAACCTCTATTATCCTCTTTCACCTCCAAGTTGCTATGTTTGGGGGCCCTGTTTGAGTCTCCTCCTCCATGAGATTGCCCCGTTCTGAGCTTATTTATCGCCTATGCTGCCGGTTCAGCATCTAACCAGACCCTGTTTGCTGTTGTTAGCAAGCTTGGCGGTGTGAGTAGACGGTGCGTACTTCCGTAACCCCCGGCAGAGTTTAACACGGTGCATGGCACCTCTTCTTCCTTGATGTTGTGATGGTGGTGAACCTGGGTCTGAGGATGGAGTTTACTGAGGGTCAGCAAGCACAACAGAGGTAAAGCTGTGACTCTAGAGTGGAAGTCACAGTCGCTAAGTTGTGTCTGACTCTTTGCGACCCCACAGGCTGTAGGCCACCAGGCTCCTCTGTCTGTGGGATTCTCCAGGCAAGGATATAGGGGTGGGTAGCTGTTCCCTTCTCCAGGGGATCTTTTCAACCCAGGGATCGAACCCGGGTCTCACTCTTTGCAGACGGATCCTTTACTGTCTGAGCCACCAGGAAAGCACTATAGAGAGTAATGATTTATTGGAAGAAATAAGAGAATCCACGGAGAATAATCAGACCATAGCCTCCCTTTGGACAGAAAGTGTTCACACACCTTTGTGTGCTGCCTCCGCGATGGCATTGTCTGAAATCTGCCTCTTACTCCGTGACATCATAACCAAGGACCATGGTAGCAGTCCCCACTGACCCAGTTCAGCCAACTTTATCTGTGGACGCTGAGGCCCTGTAATGAAGCCCTTCTGACAACCCAGCGTGTCTGCGCCCTGGTGCCTGTTTGTTCTGGATAAGAATCAATAATGTTCAGTTAACATTATAGATTATGTCACCAAGCAGTTAATTTAGAGTGTCATTGCTTTGCACCTTGTATCCTGACCTAACCGAGCCTGATGACATCTGCCTAGAAGCCCACACCACCAGCATGGAAAAGGGCAGAGAAACTAACCTCTCCTCCTCCCAGACCTAGAATTGCACTCCAACGGGAGCAGTGCACCCAGCCTTTGGCCTCCCTCCCCAGGAGCACAGAAGAGATGAATCATTCTCTCTGATGCCTTCCTTGGCACCCTGGGCAGAGAGCAGAGTCATCTGGGGTTTTAGAGCTGGAGTCAGCACTCACCCATGTAATGTGGGCTATGCTTCATGTCTGCATGTTGCACTGTCATCTCTTTATTTAACTGGTCAAGTGTTTATTTCTTTATTTGGCTGCATTGGGTCTTAGCTGTGGCTCGTGGGACCCACACTGTGTCAGGTGGGGTGTTGCATTGAGACACAGGGATTCTCTAGTTATGGTGCCCAGGCTTTGGTGTTGTGGCACTCGGGCTCAGCTGCTCTGCCCCATGGAGGAATCTTACTTCCCTGACCAGGGATTGAACTTGTGTCCCCTGCATTGCAAAGCAGGTTCTTAACCATGGGGCCATCAGGGAAGTCCTGCACTGTCATTCTTTTTGGACGCTTTCTTTTTCCTTACATAGACAGGGTTGTTCTGTGGTCTAAGGCCATCTTTTGCTTGTTCTCTCTGACTCATGCAGAGAGTGAGAGAGTGGATAAATGGGCTTTCGGTATAATTTTCACTTCGTGTATTTTAAAATTACTCCAGGAGCTTAAGCATTATACAACTTTGATTCTATAGCAAAGATAAGTCTATGTTCAAATGGTTACAGATCTTAAGGACCTCACCTGTAGATGTGCAGATGTGATGCATGCATGTATTAGGCAGGGTGCTTCACAGGAACAAAACCAATAGAATGTATGTAGGACATATATGTGTATTTATTATGAGGCGTCGGCTCATTTGTTTATGGAGACTGTCACGTCCCAAGATCTGCAGATGAGTTGGCTGGCTGGGGACCTGAGAGAGCTGACGGGTAGCTCCAGTCTGAATCTGAAGGCCTGAGGACCAGGAACACTGATGATACAAGTTCTCGTCCAAAGATCAGAAAAGACTGATGTCCCAGCTAAAGGCAGTCAGCCAGGATGAGTTCCCACTTACTTAGGGAGCAGTCACCTTTTTTGGTCTATTCATCAACTGATTGAATGAGGCCCACCCACATCAGGAAGAGCAATCTGCTTTCCTCAAATGTAAGGATTCAAATGTTAGCCTCATCCAGAAGCACCCTCACAGACACACCCAGGACAATGTCGGACCAAGTCTCTACATGCCCCACAGCCCAGTCACCTTGATATAAAATTAGGCATCACAGTGCATAGGGCATCAGAAGGTTCCAAGCCCTCTCTTCTGCCCTCTGTTGTGTAACTTGACCTTCAGCCTCTAAGTTCAAGAGTGAGCCATCTTTCCTGACTTTCCCTGATAAAGCCCCTGGTGAGCACAACCTCACTGTCAGTCATCATCATGGTGCTCCCAGATCCTTGTCACAGCTACTCACCTGGGCCACTAACGTCCAGGGGAGTTTCACAGGGTTTACCCCATGTCAGGAGGCCTGGCTGGAGACACCAGCTGGGGTGCATCTGAAGTTGCTTGCTGTCTCCTAAGTCGCCACCTCCTCTCCTTCCCTCTACCATCCCCCCCCCCGCCCGACTCTGACTCCTTAGTGGTTTCAAATGTTCAGCCACATTTAGAGAAGGCTTGTTGACTATTTGTAACCTTTCCAGCATCCTTTATTAATTAGGCAGGACATTTTTTTTTGATGAACAATAGATATTGGACAAAGCTAATTGGCAGCTGAGTTAGAATTACCTGTTTTATTCATTTGCTTATCCCTTTATAAGTTATCTATGAAGACTTGGCATGTGAGCCTAGTGTTGTGTTAGTGATGGAAAGACGAACTGTAGGGCATCTCTGCCCTCAGCAGCAGTTTTTGAGGAACCGTCCTGATCATGAAGGGCCCCATCTGTAACACCAGGCACCCCTCAGACTGTTGGACTGTCTTCTCTACCTGGGCTTTCAAATAGGAATCGCCTTACAGGTCACATCCCAGGGTTCTGATTTAATCAGTTAGGGCTATGGTTTTATGAAAGGTCCCCCAGGGGTCTTCTTTGGTGGCTTACATGATAAAGAATCTGCCTGCCAGTGCAGGAGATATGAAGAGACACAACTTCAATCCCTGGGTTGGGAAGATCCCCTGGAGAAGGAAGTTGCAACCCATTCCAGTATTCTTGCCTGGAGACTCGCATGGACAGAGAAGCCTGGCGGGCTATCATCCATGGGGTCATAAAGAGTCAGACATGACTAAGTGACTGATACTTTTACTTTTCAACTGGTTCTGATGTGTGACCAGGAATGAGAACTAGCGGGGTGGAGCTTGGAAGACACCTGGGTCTTTAAAAATCTCTTGAGGCACTGAGAAAAAAAGTTTGGGAGGCTTTAATAATGCCAGTGCTAATGGTCAGGGTCCAAAACTATTGAGGTCATTCCAGAGCATTTTCATCTCAGAAAAATTTAAGACAAGTAAAACCTAGTGGTTTCTGTCTCCTGTAAGAACTCTTAAGAGAAACTCACCATCTCCTGAGTTAGGTTGCAAGTATCATTTTTCCTCCTGAGTTTTCTTCAGAAGAGTGGTGAGAGATTAAAAGAAAATCAAAACACTGCTATTATAACTTTAGTAGCTGGAAAATGCAAGGCTGCAAATTTTTATTGCTTGAAACATTAGTCCTACTTTGGCACAGACTGCGAAGCTCTGTGTTAATTGAACAAGTGCTGTTCAAGGCAGGAAACTTCGTGTCTCCTTTAGACAGTCCCGGTAGGACATTAGTGGGATCTTCTGAGAAATGGCTTCCTTTTCCGATTTTGTGAGCTTCCCTTCCCCAACAAAGAGTATCCCTCTGAGATTAGTGAGGGAACCCCTATCGATATGGCCCCACAGCTCTAGCTGGATCTTTCGATGTGTTCAGCTTTCATAATCAGCAGTAAAAAGAGAAACTTGAGTCATAGTTTCAGGTAGTAAGGAGAGGATTTCCATTTTAAAAATGGATTTTTCCAGGCACTCAAAGTCTGTGATGGTGTAGGTGTATGCCTACTGAACACATGTATTGCCATGAGGACCTCATCCATGTTTAGATTCTGAAACCCTTCAGATGCCTTTCGGGGGCACTCGTATAAAAAGGAAGGCATCAGCAGGTCACAGTGGGGAACTCTGAGGCTGGATCCATGCAACAATTACTCATTTCTGCCTCACTAGACTCTGTGTAAGATATACTGTAGATGAGTCTGTTGCTCATGGTGACTTTAGGAATAGGAATTAGTGAATCCATGTGTAATATGGTTCTATTGAAGGAAACAGATTTTAACGGCATAAGTGAGAGGGCAGCATGGTCTCAGCATGTGCGCGCACACAAACACACACACAGAACTGTGTGAGGTGTCGCTGTCTTAAGTGACTGTGTTGTGGTAATCATCTCATTTCATACACACACACACACACACACACACACATATATACATATATCAAATCGTGATGTTGGGAAAGATTGAAGGCAGGAGGAGAAGGGGACGACAGAGGGTGAGATGGTTGGATGGCATCACCAACCCAATGGACATGAGTTTGAGCAATCTCCAGGAGTTGGTGATGGACAGGGAGCCCTGGCGTGCTGCAGTCCATGGGGTTGCAAAGAGTCGGAGACGACTGAGCGACTGAACTGAACTGATATCAAATCGTCATATACACCTTAAACTTACACAGTGTTGTCAAATATATTTCAATAAAGTTAGGGAAAAAATTTTTATTAAAGCAATGACGTGGGGATGTAGAAGAAACAGCCGCATGTGAGCTTTATTGGAACTCTGATAATCACTGTGAACGCGTTCACCTATTTTGTGTGTGTGTGTGTGTTTTCTCCCAGCATTTTATTCTCCCTGCTATGGTCACTCATGGCTCCCCTCCTCCATCTCCTACCTACCCTACCCTTGACCTCCACACCCCAAACCAGTGCCCCCTCGTTCCCATCCCCGACACTCCTCATGCTGGTCCATCCAGGAAGCCCTCACCCTCTGAGTTCACCCCCATGGTTCCATCTTCAGATAGACTCTTGTGTTGCACCCCCCAGCCCCCTCTCTCTGTTCCCTGGAATCTTCCTCCATCCTAGACTCCCCCATCCCACAGAGGTGTTTTTGTTTTGTTTTTTAAACATTTCCCCCTTCTGTGCAGTAAGCTTCCTGATAACAGGTAACAGGTCTGATTTTACCTCTGGATTCCTGAACTTAGCTCAGAACCATTTATCAGGCTTTTGAACCATTCAAAAATATCAACTAATACAGACACACAAACCACAATTTCTTTCTTGATTGCTGTGGGCTCAGGGCAGGATTTTGACTTTTGACAGTAGAGTGTATAGATTGGTAATAAGGACATTAAAGTTCAATAAACCTGGCTTTAGGTTCTGATTTTATCATTTATTAGCTGACAAACTTGACTAATTTACTTAAAATGTTTTTCTTTCTCCTTAAAAATAGTATATATTCACAATATTTATTGAGAGCATCAAATACTGAAATGAGATAATGTTAGCTCATGCCTAGTATATAAAATTTGCACTTAGCATTTAGAATATATGTTTTGGCTGCTGTTTTGGCATTGAAGTTGTACAAATACAAGGAGATAGTGGAATATGGCAATAATTATCAGGATAAGATAGGGCCCAAATCCCATCCCTGAAGAAATACTTTTCTCTGCACACCATGGGCAGGACCGCTACCCAGGGCTGAGACCATTTTCAGTGGCTTGGGGTGGCCTGGCCATCAGACGTCCTTCCTTGACTTCCTGACCCCTGGTCAGAAGCTTGCCAGGGCACATGGCCTGGGCTCTGTATAGCTGTCACAAAAACATCACCTCCCCAGGGGGGTTTGCAACAACCACAGCAGAAGCAAGGTATAACTAGGACAGAGGCAGCTGGGTGAGTCATAAACGGTGACAAGCCCAGGTATATCTGTGCACTGTAAGTGCTGGTGCTCGGGGGACCGGGAGGAAAGAGCTGAGAAGACACGAGAAGGGCAGAGATAGACCCCCTGCCTTCTGAGCCATCAGGTTCATGCTGTGATAGCAGCACCTCCCCAGAGGCGGGAGGACCAGCCTCTGCTCAAGCTGCCTCCCCACACCTGTGCCCATGTGGCCCCTCCATGAGCAGTTCAGTTTCCCGTATCACAAGAAAATAGAGGTCATCAGAGCCACCGGAGTGTGCTCTTCAACAAGTCACACGCTACGGGAAGGGCCTGTTAAACAGAAGTGTGGCTGAATGGTCTCTCTGACTGTGGTTAGCGGCTGTAGAGGGGCTGTGAGTGTGTCCAAGGGAAGTGATTGATTATGGAGCCTGTATCCCCACAGTGAGCCCTGGAATGATGTCCGCTTCATCTAATGATCCTCTCTTCTCTCACAGTAGAGCTGTGGGCCCTCTTATGTGCAGTTCCCATCTGACGGCCCCACAGGGGATCTCCACCTGGATCTCCAGGAACAGCGTGGAGAGGCATGGCTGTCATCACCGTTCTGTAGTCCAATTCAGAGAGACTGCTTTCTATGGGCCAAACATGCATCACTTAAGTCATGTCCAACTCTGCACCCTATGAACTGTAGCCCGCCAGGCTCCTCTGTCTATGGGATTCTCCAGCAAGAATACTGGAGTGGGTTTCCATCACCTTCTGCAGGGGATCTTCCCAACACAGTGATGAAACCTGCGTCTCCTGCTTGGCAGGCAGGTTCTTTATCACTGGTGCCGCTGGGAAGCCCAAACATGCGTCACCCAGGAGCTAAACTGCTTCATGGGGGTGGGCAGCTCCTTGACAGGATGCCCCTGAGGGAGTCCTGGGAACTTGTATCCTGTTTCTCACTCGAGATCCTGGCTTCTCCATGCAGCCTGCAACAGCATGGGGGCTCTCACCCTGCCCAGGGTGTCATTGAGAGGACAGAGTCTCCAGTGACCTCCAGATGCTTTAAATGAAGGAGAGGTAATTGCATCATTAGCCTTCCCCTTCCCCGTGGGGATGAATGATAGACCCTGATGAGTCTCATTTGAAAGGGTGCTGCTTGCACATGCACCTGGATCCTTGCACGTGCAGGTTCTGATCTCACAGGACGAACGGAAATCACATAGCTCAGGACACCCTTGTGGCAGGTCACTGTCAAGGTTAAGTGGGGAGAAGTGTGTTTATTTTCTGGGGCCTGATTATATAGGAGAGCTTTGTCTGGAAGCAGCAATAGCCTAGGTCTGTGGTTTTACTTCTGTTACTAACTGGGTTAGTGACCTTGTACATGCATGTGTGTGTGTGTGTGTATGTGTGTGTCGGTGTGCATTTGA